>NC_092786.1:22430561-23039103 GCF_047496795.1 Chiloscyllium punctatum
AGGATGGAGGGGAGGATGGAGGGGGGAAGGGAAGGGGAGGGGGGAAGGGGGATGGGGAGGGGGGAAGGGAAGGGGAGGGGGGAAGGGGGATGGGGAGGGGGGAAGGGAAGGGGAGGGGGGAAGGGGGATGGGGAGGGGGGAAGTGGAGGGGGAGGGGGGAAGTTAGGGAAGGGGGAAAGGAAGGGGGGAAGTTAGGGAAGGGAGGGGGGAAGGGAGGGGGAAAGGGAAGGGAGGGGGAAAGGAAGGGGGAGGGGGGAAGGGAAGGGTGGGGGGAAGGAAAGGGGGGAAGGGAAGGGGGGAGGGGGGAAAGCAAGGGTGGAGGGAAGGGAAGGGGGAAGGGAAGGGGGGAAGGGAAGGAAGGGGGAGGGGGGAAGGGTAGGGAAGGGGGAGGGGTGGGGAGGAAGGGGGGAAGGGGAGGGGAGGAGGGGGGAGGGGGAAGGGGGGAAGGGGAGGGGGAAGGGGAGGGGGAAGGGGGGAAGGGGAGGGGGAAGGGGAAGGGGGGAAGGGGAGGGGGGGAAGGGGAGGGGAGGAGGGGGGGAAGGGGAGGGGGGGAAGGGAAGGGGAGGGGGGGAAGGGGAGGGGAGGAGGGGGGGAAGGGGAGGGGAGGAGGGGGGGAAGGGGAGGGGAGGAGGGGGGAAGGGGAAGGGGAGGGGAGGAAGGGGGAAAGGGGAGGGGAGGAAGGGGGAAAGGGGAGGGGGAGGGGCAGAAAGGGGATGGGGTGAGGGGGGGGGAAGGAGGGAAAAGGGGAGGGTGGAAGGGGGGAAAGGGGAGGGGGAAGGGGGAAAGGGGCGGGGGAGAGGGAGGAAAGGGGATGGGGTGAGGGGGAGGAAGGGGGAAAGGGGAGGGTGGAAGGGGGGAAAGGGGAGGGGGGAGGGGGGAAGGGAAGGGGTGGGGAGGGGGGAAGGGAAGGGGAGGAGGGGGGAAGGGGACGGGGGAAGGGGGGGAGGGGAGGGGGGGAGGGAAGGGGGGAGGGAGGGAGGGAGGGGGGAGGGGGGAGGGGAGCCAGGGGAGGGAAGGGGGGAGGGGGAAGGGACGGGAAGCGGGGGAGGGGGGAAGGGCGGAATGGAAGGGGGAGGGAAGGGAAGGGAAGGGGGAGGAGGGGAAGGGGGAGGGAGGGGGGAGGAGGGAAGGAAAGGGTGGAGGAGGGGAAGGGAAGGGGAAGGGGGGAAGGGAAGTGGGGAGGAGGGAAGGGAAGGGGAGGAGGGAAGGGAAGCGGAGGGGGAAGGGGAGCGGGGTAAGGGGGAGGGGGAAGGGAAGGGGGGAGAAGGGGAGGGGAAGGGAAGGGAAGGGGAAGGGGAGGGGAAGGGAAGGGAAGGGGGAGGGGGGAGGGGGAGAGAGAGTGAGTGTTTGAGGGCGTGGGACTGAGTGTGTGTGACCGGGGAGAGAGTGTGTGGGGGGGGGGGGGAGAGAGTGTGTGTGTGTGCGTGTGTGTGTGACGGGGAAGAGTGTGTGTGTGTGATGGGGGAGAGTGTGTGTGTGTGACGGGGGAGACTGTGTGTGTGAGGGGAGTGTATGAGTGAGAGAGCATGTGTGTGACAGGGGAGAGTGCGTGTGTGTGTGTGACGGGGAGAGAGAGTGTGTGTGTGTGGGCGTGGGAGAGAGTGTGTGTGACGGGGGAGAGAGTGTGTTTGTGAGTGGGGGGTGAGAGAGTGTGTGTGTGTGTGATTGGGAGAGTGTGTGTACGTGTGACGGGGAGAGAGTGTGTGTGTGTGTGTGAGTGGGAGAGAGAGTGTGTGTGCGTGTGATGGGGAGAGAGTGTGTGTGTGTGTGTGTGAGTGGGAGAGAGAGTGTGTGTGCGTGTGATGGGGAGAGTGTGTGTGTGTGTGAGTGGGAGAGAGAGTGTGTGTGCGTGTGACGGGGAGAGAGTGTGTGTGTGTGTGGGCGTGGGAGAGAGAGTGTGTGACGGGGAGAGAGTGTGTGTGACGGGGGAGAGAGTGTGTGTGTGTGTGAGGGGGGGAGACAGTGTGTATATGTGAGGGGGGAGAGAGTGTGTGTGTGAGGGCGGGGGAGAGAGTGCTTGTGTGTCGGGGGAGAGAGAGTGTGTGGGTGAGGGGGGGGGAGAGAGAATGTGTGTGTGACGGGGGAGAGAGAGTGTGTGTGACGGGGGAGAGAGTGTGTGTGTCGGGGGAGAGAGAGTGTGTGAGGGGGGGGGGGAGAGAGAATGTGTGTGTGACGGGGGAGAGAGAGTGTGTGTGACAGGGGAGAGAGAGTGTGTGTGACGGGGGAGGGAGAGTGTGTGTGACGGGGGAGGGAGAGTGTGTGTGAGGGGAAGAGAGAGTGTGTGTGTGAGGGGGGGAGAGAGAATGTGTGTGTGACGGGAGAGAGAGAGTGTGTGTGACGGGGGAGAGAGAGTGTGTGAGGGGGGGAAGAGAGAATGTGTGTGTGACGGGGGAGAGAGAGTGTGTGTGACAGGGGAGGGAGAGTGTGTGTGACGGGGGAGGGAGAGTGTGTGTGACGGGGGAGGGAGAGTGTGTGTGTGAGGGGGGAAGAGAGAATGTGTGTGTGACGGGGGAGAGAGTGTATGTGTGACAGGGGAGGGAGAGTGTGTGTGACGGGGGAGGGAGAGTGTGTGTGTGACGGGGGAGGGAGAGTGTGTGTGTGAGGGGGGAGAGAGTGTGTGTGTGGGGGGGGGAGAGAGAATGTGTGTGTGTGACGGGGGAGAGAGTGTGTGTGACGGGGGAGAGAGTGTGTGTGAGGGGGGGAAGAGAGAATGTGTGTGTGACGGGGGAGAGAGAGTGTGTGTGAGGGGGGAGAGAGTGTGTGTGTGAGGGGGGGAGAGAGAATGTGTGTGTGACGGGAGAGAGAGAGTGTGTGTGACGGGGGAGAGAGTGTGTGTGACGGGGGAGAGTGTGTGTGTGACGGGGGAGAGAGAGTGTGTGAGGGGGGGAAGAGAGAATGTGTGTGTGACGGGGGAGAGAGAGTGTGTGGGGGGGGAAGAGAGAATGTGTGTGTGACGGGGGAGAGAGTGTGTGTGTGTGTGTGTGTGAGGGGGAGAGAGTGTGTGTGTGAGGGGGGGGAGAGAGAATGTGTGTGTGTGACAGAGAGAGAGTGTGTGTGACGGGGGAGAGAGAGTGTGTGTGTGTGTGACGGGGGAGAGAGAGTGTGTGTGTGTGAGGTGGATAGAGTGTGTGTTGGGGGGGGGGGGGCAGAGTATGTGTGTGAGAGGGAGAGAGTGTGTGTGTGGAGGGGGAGAGTGTGTGTGAGGGGGGAGAGACAGTGTGAGTATGTCGGGGGAGAGAGAGTGTGTGTGTGTGTGAGGGCGGGGGGGGAGAGAGTGTGTGTGTATGAGGGGGGAGAGAGTGTGTGTGTGTGTGTGTGAGGGGGAGAGAGAGTGTGTGTGTTTGTGTGTGTGAGGGGGAGAGAGAGTGTGTGGAGGGGGAGAGTGTGTGTGAGGGGGGAGAGACAGTGTGAGTATGTCGGGGGAGAGAGAGTGTGTGTGTGTGTGAGGGCGGGGGGGAGAGAGTGTGTGTGTATGAGGGGGGAGAGAGTGTGTGTGTGTGAGGGGGAGAGAGAGTGTGTGTGAGAGGGGGGAGAAAGTGTGTATGTGAGGGGAGGAGAGTGTGTGTGTGAGGGGGGAGAGAGTGTGTGTTGTCGGGGGAGAGAGAGTGTGTGTGTGAGGGCGGGGAAGTGTGTGTGTGATGGGAGAGAGTGTGTGTGTGTGAGGGAGAGAGAGAGTGTGTGTGTGAGGGGGAGAGAGAGTGTGTGAGGGGGGAGAGTGTGTGTGTGAGGGGGAGAGAGTGTGTGTGTGTGAGGGGGGAGAGAGTGTGTGTGTGAGGGGGGGAGAGAGTGTGTGTGTGACGGGGGAGAGAGAGTGTGTGTGTGACGGGGGAGAGAGTGTGTGTGTGACGGGGGAGAGAGTGTGTGTGTGTGACGGGGGAGAGAGTGTGTGTGTGTGAGGGGGGAGAGAGTGTGTGTGTGTGAGAGGGGAGAGAGTGTGTGTGTGTGAGGGGGAGAGAGTGTGTGTGTGTGTGACGGGGGAGAGAGTGTGTGTGTGAGGTGGAGAGAGTGTGTGTGTGTGTGAGGTGGAGAGAGAGTGTGTGTGTGAGGTGGAGAGAGAGTGTGTGTGTGAGGTGGAGAGAGAGTGTGTGTGTGAGGTGGAGAGAGTGTGTGTGTGTGTGATGTGGAGAGAGTGTGTGTGTGTGAGGTGGAGAGAGTGTGTGTGTGTGTGTGTGAGGGGGGAGAGTGTGTGTGTGAGGTGGAGAGAGTGTGTGTGTGTGTGATGTGGAGAGAGTGTGTGTGTGAGGTGGAGAGAGTGTGTGTGTGTGTGATGTGGAGAGAGTGTGTGTGTGTGAGGGGGGAGAGAGTGTGTGTGTGTGTGTGTGAGGGGGGAGAGTGTGTGTGTGAGGTGGAGAGAGTGTGTGTGTGTGTGATGTGGAGAGAGTGTGTGTGTGTGAGGGGGGAGAGAGTGTGTGTGTGTGTGTGTGAGGGGGGAGAGTGTGTGTGTGAGGGGGGAGAGTGTGTGTGTGGAGGGGGAGAGTGTGTGTGAGGGGGGAGAGACAGTGTGTGTATGTCGGGGGAGAGAGAGTGTGTGTGTGTGTGAGGGCAGGGGGGAGTGAGTGTGCGTGAGGGGGAGACAGTGTGTGTGTGAGGGGGGGAGAGAGAATGTGTGTGACGGGGGAGAGAGAGAGTGTGTGTGTGTGTGTGTGTGAGGGGGAAAGAGAGTGTGTGTGTGTGTGAGGGGGAGAGAGTGTGAGTGTGAGAGGGAGAGAGTGTGTGTGTGTGTGAGGTGGAGAGTGTGTGTGTGTGAGAGGTGGAGAGAGTGTGTGTGTGAGAGGTGGAGAGAGTGTGTGTATGTGAGGGGGGAGCGTGTGTGTGTGTGAGGGGAGAGAGTGTGTGTGTATGAGGGGGGAGAGAGTGTGTGTGTGTGTGAGTGCAGGGGGTAGAGAGTGTGTGTGAGGGGGAGAGAGTGTGTGTGTATGAGGGGGGAGAGAGAGTGTGTGTTTGTGTGTGTGAGGGGGAGAGAGAGTGTGTGTGTGAGGGGGGAGAGAGTGTGTATGTGAGGGGGGAGAGAGTGTGTATGTGAGGGGAGGAGAGTGTGTATGTGAGGGGAGGAGAGTGTGTGTTGTCGGGGGAGAGAGAGTGTGTGTGTGAGGGCGGGGAAGTGTGTGTGTGACGGGAGAGAGTGTGTGTGTGTGAAGGGGAGAGAGAGTGTGTGTGTGAGGGGGAGAGAGAGTGTGTGAGGGGGGAGAGAGTGTGTGTGAGTGACGGGGGAGAGAGTGTGTGTGTGTGACGGAGAGAGAGTGTGTGTGACGGGGGAGAGAGAGTGTGTGCGTGAGAGGGGGAGAGAGAGAGTGTGTGTGTGTGAGGTGGAGAGAGTGTGTGTGTGTGAGGTGGAGAGAGTGTGTGTGTGAGAGGTGGAGAGAGTGTGTGTGTGTGAGAGGTGGAGAGAGTGTGTGTATGTGAGAGGTGGAGAGAGTGTGTGTATGTGAGGGGGGAGAGTGTGTGTATGTGAGGGGGGAGAGTGTGTGTGTGGGGCGGGCCAGAGTGTGTGCGTGAGAGGGGGAGAGAGTGTGTGTGGAGGGGGAGAGTTTGTGTGAGGGGGGAGAGACAGTGTGTGTATGTGTGAGGGCGGGGGGGAGAGAGTGTGTGTGTGACGGGGAAAGAGCGTGTGTTCAGGGGGAGAGAGTGTGTGTGTATATGAGGGGGGAGAGTGTGTGTGTGTGTGTGTGAGGGGGAGAGACAGTGTGTGTGAGGGGGGAGAGAGTGTGTGTGTGACGGAGCGAGAGAGAGTGTGTGTGTGAGGGGGGAGAGAGTGTGTATGTGAGGGGGGAGAGAGTGTGTATGTGAGGGGAGGAGAGTGTGTGTTGTCGGGGGAGAGAGAGTGTGTGTGTGAGGGCGGGGAAGTGTGTGTGTGACGGGAGAGAGTGTGTGTGTGTGAGGTGGAGAGAGTGTGTGTGTGTGAGGTGGAGAGAGTGTGTGTGTGTGAGGTGGAGAGAGTGTGTGTGTGTGATGTGGAGAGAGTGTGTGTGTGTGAGGTGGAGAGAGTGTGTGTGTGTGAGGTGGAGAGAGTGTGTGTGTGAGGTGGAGAGAGTGTGTGTGTGAGGTGGAGAGAGTGTGTGTGTGAGGTGGAGAGAGTGTGTGTGTGAGAGGTGGAGAGAGTGTGTGTGAGAGGTGGAGAGAGTGTGTGTGAGAGGTGGAGAGAGTGTGTGAGAGGTGGAGAGAGTGTGTGTGAGGGGGAGAGAGAGTGTGTGTGTGAGGGGGGAGAGAGTGTGTGTGTGAGGGGGGAGAGTGTGTGTGTGAGGGGTAGAGAGTGTGTGCGCGTGGGGAAGCGAGTGTGTATGTGTGCGAGGGGGGAGCGTGTGTGTTTGTGTGCGAGGGGGAGCGTGTGTGTGTGTGTGTGTGCGAGGGGGAGCGAGTGTGTGTGTGTGCGAGGGGGAGCGTGTGCGTGTGTGTGAGGGGTAGCGAGTGTGTGCGTGTGGGGAAGCGAGTGTGTATGTGTGTGAGGGGGAGCGTGTGTGTGTGTTTGTGTATGAGGGGGAGCGAATGTGTGTGTGCGAGGGGGAGTGAGTGTGTGGGTTTTGTAGAGTGTGTGTGTGGGGAGAAGAGAATGTGAGAGGGGGGTGAGAGAGTTTGGGAGGGGTTAGCGAATGTGTGTCAGGGGAAGAGAGTGTGTGAGATTGAGCCCTGTTTTTGCTGACCTGGCATTGCTTCAGCCTGAGCACTGAGCTTCTGGCAGTCCTCGTACTGAATAGAATCACAGCAACACTTACCCTCACTACTTCTTATTTCTCATTTGTTATTTATTCCAAATACTTCTGAACAGCAATTCCCTGCCTCTCAGTAACTGTGATATCTGAATCAGGAGTTTGTGGCTTCAAACGTCCCCCCACAGTTTGATCACAAATATCCACCATTTTGGTCCAATAATGAGTGTTGATCGAACTCTCAGCTGTGTCTCACCTATTTCCCACGCTTTGCCCTCAATATTTCTTCATCTTCCCAGAATTATAGCGTTCCCATTGTTGTCTAAGATTCAGTATTGTATTCGACAGCTACAGAGCTGCCTCATAACATCGGTCCTCCATTTCTTTTACATCTCCCCTCCCCACATCACACCTGCACCCCAACAGCCTTGTCACATATACTTTGCTTATTGCCAAGAGCATCCATTGTCGCTCTTTCTCATTTAAATTTACACGCATTTTACGTTTCTATTTCTTTTTCTTTTTCGCCCCAACTAGCAACCACCTTGTCTTTTGCACTGGACCTCCACACCATCTGTGCCCTTCACTCCTCCTCTGCCTTTGTCAATGTTTAAAAATATCAATTTTCCAACCTTTTTAGTTTTGAAGAAATCACACTCAACTCAAACCATTAACTTTGTTTTTCTCTCCACAAGTACTGCCAGAGCAGCTGTGTTTTTCCAGTATTGTCTGTGTTGTGTTTTAGAATAGTCAGATATGGTTTGCCTTTGAGAAATAAGAGTGGCTGGCCTGTGAGATATTGCTTCCACAAGTGACAACTAATCTTGCTCTTATCTATGTTACGAGTTTACCTGCCACTGACACTGGACTAATACGCCAGTATTACCAGGGTTATCTGTTTTCTATTTTGTTAAACAATTGGGCTCCACCAGGGGTTGGCATTTAGAATCATTTTATTGCTATCTATATGTGACTTGAACTTGGCTATAGTGAGGACAGGTTTAAAGCTCATAGTTGGATTAGATTCCCTACAGTGTGGAAACAGGGCCTTTGGCCCAACCAGTCCACACCAACCCTCCAAAGAGTAATCCACCCAGACCCATTTCCCTCTGACTAATGCACCTAACACTATGGGACAATTTAACATGGCCAATTCTCCTGAAACCCACGCAGAACATGCAAACTCCACACAGACAGTCACCTGAGGCTGGAATCAAACCTGGGACCCTGGTGCTGTGGGGCAACAGTGCTAACCACTGAGCCACCATGCCTGACCATGTAATAGGCAGAGAAGAGTACCAAAGCATTTATCACAAGGACTTTAATGGGTTGTGGATGTTGTTGACAAAGGCAGCATTTATTGTCTGTCCCTAGCTGCCTTTGAGAACGCAGTGGTGAACCACTTTCCTGAACAGTTGTAAGTCCATGATTGGGGAGGGCCAACCACAGGAAGGCAGTTCCAGGGTTTGACCTATCAATAGTGAAGGGACAGCAGTATAGTTCAAAGTTTGGATTGCGTGCAAATTCAATGGTGTCGTGACCATCATTCTATTAAAATAGTTATGGAAAAGGCTTTGTCATATCACCATAGTCTTACCGACAATTGGGGCTGCTCTCTCATTGGAGAGAAGAGACTGATGGTGATTTAACCTGACAGCCACCAGCCCACAGGCAAGGGAAGGAGAGTCCTTCATGGTAACCTCAAACCAGTGATAGGAATTGAACTAATGCTATTGGTATCATACTGCCTTGTAAACCAGCAATCCAGCCAACTGAGCTAAACTGATTGCCTATGGGAAAGGACCCATTCTGAGAAAGGGCACTCAAACTGAAACATTAACTCTGATTTCTCTCCACAGGTGCTGCCAGACCTGCTGAGCTTTTCCAGCAATTTCTAATTTTGCTTCATGATTCACAGCATCAATAGTTCTTTGGGCTTTTATGGAAAAGAATAGGCCTGGTCCATAAGTTAAAGTTCTAACTTGGCCTATTTTGATGGTTAAGTTAAAAATCACACAACACCAGGTTATAGCCCAACAGGTTTATTTGGAAGTACTAGCTTTTGGAGCGACGCTCCTTCATCAGGTGGTTGTGGAGAATAAAATCATGATCACAGAATTTATAGCCAAAGGAGTCCAGTGTCATAGAGATGTGATACAGTAAACAATTTTAGAATAAATCTTTCATCTTTTAGAATGGAATATGCTAATTTCTGTTTGATATGTAAATTCCAGAATTTCTTTCAAATTACATTCTCAAGCTAAGCTCAGCTTTTCTACTGTCTGTGTTCTAATGTTATATCAGACTGACCAACTCTCTGTATAGTTTTACAGAGTTTTACAGGGATTCATGATCCTATTCCACAACCACCTGATGAAGGAGCGGCGCTCCGAAAGCTAATGCTTCCAGTTAAACCTGTTGGACTCTAACCTGGTGTTGTGTGCTTTTCAACTTTGTACGCCCCAGTCCAACAATTTGGTGTCTCCAAACCATAACGCAAGCCTGGATATTGTCTGGGTCTTGGTGCATTTCAACATGAACTGCTTCAGTAACTGACAAACCACGAATGGTGCTGGACAGTGTTCAATCGTCTGAGCTCATGATGGACAGAAATGATAGCTGAAGGTTGTTGGGCCCAGGACACTACCCTTGAGGAACTCTTGCAGAGATGTTCCGGAGCTGAAATGACTGATCTCTAACTACCACAACCATCTTATGTGCGAGGTATGACTCCAACCAGCAGTTTCTTTTCCCCTGATGTCTATGAACTCTAGTTTTGCTTGGGCTGTTTGATGCCCCTCAGTTAAATATTTGATGCCAAGGGCAGTTCCCCTCACCTTATCTCTGGAATGTGGCTGTTTTGTCCATGTTTGAACCAAAGAAGTCAGGAGCTGAGTCGCCCTGGTGCAACCAAAAACTGGGCATCACTGAGCAGTTTATTGCTGAGCAGGTGCTGCTTGATAGCACTGTAAATGACACCTTCTGTCACTTTATTGTTGATTGATGGAATGATAACTCGCTGTGTTGGATTTGTCCCTACTTTTTGTAGATAGAGCATTTCTGGGCAATTTCCACATTGTGAGATAAATGCCAGTGTTACTGAACAAAGAGACCTTGCAGTGCAGGTTCATAGCTCCTTGAAAGTGAAGTTACAGGTAGATAGGATAGTGAAGGAGGTGTTTGCTATGCTTTATTGGTCAGAGTATGGGGTACAGGAGTTGGGAGGTCATGTTGCGGCTGTACAGGACACTGGTTAGGCCACTTTTGGAATATTGCATGCAATACTGGTCTCCTTCCTATCGAAAGGATGTTGCGAAACTTGAAAGGGTTCAAAAAGATCTACAAGGTTGTTGCCAGGGTTGGAAGATTTGAGCTATAAGGAGGTTGAATAGGCTGGGGCTGTTTCCCTGGAGTGTCGGAGGCTGAGCAATGACCTTATAGAGGTTTACAAAATCATGAGGGGCATGGATAGAATAAATAGACAAAGTCTCTTTCCTGGGGTGGAGGTGCCCAGAACTAGAGGGCATAGGTTTAGGGTGAGAGGGTAATGATATAAAAGAGACCTAAGGGGCAAATGTTTCACGCAGACCGTGGTACGTGTATGGAATGAGCTGCCAGAGGAAGTGGTGGAGGCTGGTACAATTGCAGCATTTAAAAAGTATCTGGATGGGTATATGAATAGGAAGGGTTTGGAGGGATATGGGCCGGGTGCTGGCAGGTGGGACTAGATTGGGTTGGGATATCTGGTCGGCAAGGATAAGTTGGATCAAAGGGTCTGTTTCTGTGCTGTACATCTCTATGATTCTATGACCTGATCAGGTCCTGGGGAATTATCCACAGTTATGTGTTATAAGATGTCCAGCATCACTGACTCTGTAGAATGGACATTTTTTAAGATGTCGCTATTTATTTCCCCATGTTCTCTGTCTTCCATCTCCTTCTCCACAGTAAACACTGATGCAAAATACTCATTTAGTAGCTCCCCCATCTCCTGCATTTCCACTCGTATGTGGCCTTGCTGATCTTTAAGGGGCCCTGTTCTCTCCCAAGTTACCCTTTTATCCTTAATGTGTTTATAGAATCCCTTTGGATTCTCCTTAGCCTTATTTACCAAAGGTATCTCATATCCCTTTTTACCCTCCTGATTTCCCTCTTAAGTATGCTTCTACAAGTCTTTATACTCTTCTAGGGATTCACTTAGTCTCAATAGTCTCTGGACTATTGTTATCTCATTTTTGAAGGTTTCCCATTTCTAACTGTCCATTTACCTGCAAACATCTGCCCCCAATCAACCCTTGAAAGTTCTTGCCTAATACCATTAAAATTGCCCTTCCTCCAATTCAGTAAAAAGTGAGGACTGCATTGGCTGGAGATCAGAGTCGAGACTGTGGTGCTGGAAAAGCACAGCAGGTCAGACAGCATCTAAGGAGCAGGAGAATCGATGTTTCACATATAAGCCCTTCATCGGAAATGAGGAACATTGGTGACATTGGTTGGAGGGAATCCTGAGGGACAAGGATGTACATGTATTTGGAAAGGCAAGGACTGATTCGGGATAGTCAACATGGCTTTGTGCGTGGGAAATCATGTCTCACTAACTTGATTGAGTTTTATGAAAAAGTAATAAAGAGGATTGATGAGGGCAGTGTGGTGGACATGATCCAAATGGACTTCAGTAATACGTTCAACCAGGGTCCTCATTCCTGATGAAGGGCATATGCCCGAAACAGCAATTCTCCTGCTGCTTGGATGCTGCCTGACATGCTGTGCTTTTCCAGCACCTCACTTTCGCCCCCTTCCTCCAATTTAGAACTTCAACTTTAAATCTGGTCAATCCTTTTCCATCACTATTTTAAAACTAAGAAAAGTTTCTTTCAATACATAAGAAACAAACGACAGACAAAAGTAGACATTGGGCCACTTCAAACTGATGCTGGAAGCCTAGTGATGGGAGATAAGGAAATAGCAGGAGAACTTAACAAGTACTTTGCGTCAGTTTTCACAGTGGAAGACAGGAGTAATATCCCAACAATTAAAGGGAGTCAGGAGGCTGAGTTGAGTATAGTTGTCATTACAAAAGAGATAGTGCTAGAAAAGCTAAAAAGTCTTAAAATTGATAAATCTCCTGGTTCCGATGGGATACATCCTAGAGTTCTGAGAGAGGTGGCTGAGGAAATAGTGGAGGCATTGGTTGAGATCTTTCAAGAGTCACTGGAGTCACGGAAAGTCCAGGATGATTGGAAGATCGCAGTTGTAACCCCATTGTTCAAGAAAGGATCAAGACAAAAGATGGAAAACTATAGGCCAATTAGCCTAACCTCGGTTGTTGGTAAAATTCTAGAATCCATCATTAAGGATGAGGTTTCTAAATTCTTAGAAGAGCAGAGTCTGATTAGAACAAGTCAACATGGATTTACTAAGGGGAAGTCATGCCTGACAAACCTGTTGGTATTCTTTGAAGAGGTGACAAGTAGGTTAGACCAGGGAAACCCAGTGGATGTGGTCTATCTAGACTTCCAAAAGGCCTTTGATAAGGTGCCACACGGGAGGCTGCTGAGTAAGGAGAGGGCCCATGGTGTTCGAGGTGAGCTACTGGGATGGATTGAGGATTAGCTGTCTGACAGAAGGCAGAGAGTTGGGATAAAAGGTTCTTTTTCAGAATGGCAGCCGGTGACGAGCGGTGTCCCGCAGGGTTCAGTGTTGGGGCCACAGCTGTTCGCATTATATATTAATGATCTGGATGAAGGGACTGGGGGCATTCTAGCGAAGTTTGCCAATGATACGAAGATAGGTGGACAGGCAGGTAGTACTGAGGAAGTGGGGAGGCTGCAGAAGAATCTAGACAGTTTGGGAGAGTGGTCCAGGAAATGGCTGATGGAATTCAACGTGAACAAATGCGAGGTCTTGCACTTTGGCAAAAAGAATAAAAGCACAGACTACTTTCTAAACGGTGAGAAAATTCATAAAGCCAAAGTACAAAGGGATCTGGGAGTGCTAGTTGAGGATTCTCTAAAGGCCAACATGCAGGTTGAGTCTGTGATTAAGAAAGCGAATGCGATGTTGTCACTTACCTCAAGAGGGTTGGAATATAAAAACACCATTGTGCTACTGAGACTTTATAAAGCTCTGGTTAGGCCCCATTTGGAGTACTGTGTCCAGTTTTGGTCCCCACACCTCAGGAAGGACATACTGGCACTGGAACGTTTCCAGCGGAGATTCACACGGATGATCCCTGGAATGGTAGGCCTAACATATGAGGAACGGCTGAGGATCCTGGGATTGTAATCATTGGAGTTTAGAAGATTAAGGGGAGACTTAATAGAGATGTACAAGATAATACATGGCTTGGAAAAGGTGGACGCTAGGAAATTGTTTCCGTTAGGTCAGGAGACTAGGACCCGTGGACACAGCCTTAGAATTAGAGGGGGTAAATTCAGAACAGAAATGCGGAGACATTTCTTCAGCCAGAGAGTGGTGGGCCTGTGGAATTCATTGCCGCAGAGTGCATTGGAGGCTGGGACGCTAAATGTCTTCAAGGCAGAGATTGATAGATTCTTGTTGTCTCGGGGAATTAAAGGCTACGGGGAGAATGCGGGTAAGTGGAGTTGAAGTGCCCAGCAGCTATGATCGAATGGCGGAGTGGACTCGATGGGCCGAATGGCCTTACTTCCACTCCTATGTCTTATGATCTTATGTCTTAATTATGGTCGCTGGCCCCAAAGTGCTCCCTCACTGATACCTCAGTTGCCTGCCCTACCTTATTTCCTAAGAATAGGTCAAGTTTTGCACCTTCTCTAGTAGGTACATCCACATATTGAATCAGAAAAATTTCTTGTACAAATTCCTCTCTATCCAAGCCCTTAACACAATGCAGTCCCCATCTATGTTTGGGAAATTAAAATCCCTGAACATAAGTGGCCTATTATTCTCACAGATAACTGAGATCTTTTACAAATTTGACTCTCAAATTCCCTCTGACTATTGGGGAGTCTATAGTGCACTCTCAATAAGGTGATCATCCCTTTCCTATGTTTCAGTTCCACCCAAATAAGTTCCCTGGATGGATTCCCAGGAATATCCTCCCTAAGAATGGCTGTAATGTTATCCTAATCAAAAACATCACTCCCCCTCCTCTTAGGGTCCCCTTTTTCAGCTTTCCTACAGCATCTATACCCCGGAATGTTAAGTTGCGTCGTTCTCCCCTTACTATGTTTCTTCTTCCTTGGGATGAATTTCTGATGTGTCTCCGAAATTATTCCCAGAAACCCCTGCCCTTGTTGCTCTGTCACCTTCCCTGCTCAGCACCCCTTCCATTCATCTCTGGCCAGCTCCTCCTTTGTGTCTTTGTAATAATGAATCAATGATTTTATTATCATATATATCAAGGGAGATACAGTGGAAAGTGTTTTGTTGTCTCTATCCAGCACTATTTTAAGTTACAAAAAGAATAAAGAAGTATTTATGTAGAGTTCATCTTCATCAACAAGGATAGTCTCAAGGAAACCCTGTTCTATTTCATCTGATTTCAGCTTCTCCCCCTCAAACAGCGGAATGATTTCTATTCATGTAATGCTCACAGCCTCTGAGGGGTTTCTTCATTTTAAGCTCCCTAATCAAGTCTGCCTTATTGCACATCAACAAATCTAGAATTGCCTGTTCCCTATTGAGCTCTATCACAAGCTGCTGCAAAGAAAATTAGACGTTCCTCAAATTCTATTTCTTGAGATCTGTTACCAATCTGATTTTCCCAGGACACCTTCAGTCCCCTATGGAACTGTGCCTTCCATACATGTCTGCCCCACATCCAGACCACTGCAAGGAGGCTGTACATAACTCCCATCAGGGTCATTTCTCCTTTATGGTTTATCAACTCTACCCACAAATTCAATGCCTTCCAACTCTATATTCCTTCTCACCATCAATTTAATTTAATTTCTTATGAACAAAGCAACCCCATTCCCTCTGCCTATCCTCTCAATTGAACATGTATCCTTGGATATTTAGTTCCTAGCCTTGAATCTCTTGCAGCCATGTCTCGATGGTACCCACAGAATCGTACCTGCCATTTTCAATCCATGCTACAAGCTCATTCACCTTGTTTTATATACTGCTTACATTTAAGTACAACACCCTCAGTCCTACATTAACTGTACTCCCTTCTCATAGTTGTCCCTTATCTCCTGTGCCTGAAGTTAGATTCCTGACCCTTGCCACACGTGGTCATAGAGTCATAGAGATGTACAGCACGACAAGCAGACCAAACACAGCCAGAAACCTTAACCATCTTACCATACATCAAAGAAGTTTCAGAAATGACAGCCAGACTACTAAGACCCCTCGGAATCCTAGTAGCACACAAACCCACCAACACTCTCAAACAAAAACTAACAAACTTAAAAGACCCAGTACAACCCATGGACAAAATTCCATGCAAGGACTGCCACAAACACTATGTAGGACAAACAGGAAGAAAGTTAGCCACCAGGGTACACAAACACCAGCTAGCCACAAAAAGACACAACCCTCTCTCCCTCATAGTCCTACACAGGGATGAAAAAACCCACCATATTGACTGGGACAACACATCTATCCTGGGACAGGCTAAGCAAAGACATGCCAGAGAACTCCTAGAGGCCTGGCATTCCAACCACAACACCATAAACAAACACATAGATCTAGATACCATCTATCAACTCCTCAGAAAACGAACAGGAAATGGCATCACCACAAACCCCGGGAACCCCATCCAGGAGAAAGATATAAATAGAAAGCAGGAGACAACAGCTTTGTTTCACTTGGAGGTCGCCACTGATGATGTTACCTAGCCAGGTAATGAAACGTCTGGATATCAAACCTACAGCTCAGCGATCAAACCTGCACCCTAAACTTAGAAGAATATAAAGGAAGTAGGAGTATACTTAAGAGGGAAATCAGGAGGGCAAAAAGGGGACATGAGATAGTATTGGCAAATAGAATTAAGGAGAATCCAAAGGGATTTTACAAATATATTAAGGACAAAAGGGTAACTAGGGAGAGAATAGGGCCCCTCAAAGATCAGCAAGGCGGCCTTTGTGTGGAGCCACAGAAAATGGGGGAGATACTAAATTAATATTTTGCATCAGTATTTACTGTGGAAAAGGATATGGAAGATATAGACTGTAGGGAAATAGATGGTGACATCTTGCAAAATGTCCATATTACGGAGGAGGAAGTGCTGGATGTCTCGAAATGGTTAAAGGTGGATAAATCCCCAGGACCTGATCAGGTGTACCCGAGAACTCTGTGGGAATCTAGAGAAGTGATTGCTGGGCCTCTTGCTGAGATATTTGTATCATCGATAGTCACAGGTGAGGTGCCGGAAGACTGGAGGTTGGTAAACATGGTGCCACTGTTTAAGAAGGGTGGTAAAGGCAAGCCAGGGAACTATAGACCAGTGAGCCTGACCTCAGTGGTGGGCAAGTTGTTGGAGGGAATCCTGAGGGACAGGATGTACATGTATTTGGAAAAGCAAGGACTGATTAGGGATAGTCAACATGGCTTTGTGTGTGGGAAATCATGTCTTACAAATGTGATTGACTTTTTGGAGAAGTAACACAGAAGATTGATGAGGGCAGAGCGGTTGATGTAATCTATATAGACTTCAGTAAGGCATTCGACAAGGTTCCCCATGGGAGACTGATTAGCAAGGTTAGATCTCATGGAATACAGGGAGAACTAGCCATTTGGATTCAGAACTGGCTCAAAGGTAGAAGACAGAGTGTGGTGGTGGAGGGTTGTTTTTCAGACTGGAGGACTGTGACTATTGGAGTCCCACAAGGATCGGTGGTGGGTCCTCTACTTTTTGTCATTTACATAAATGATTTGGATGTGAGCATAAGAGGTACAGTTAGTAAGTTTGCAGATGACACCAAAATTGGAGGTGTAGTGGACAGCGAAGAGGGTTACCTCAGATTACAACAGGATCTGGACCAGATGTGCCAATGGGCTGAGAAGTGGCAGATGTAGTTTAATTCAGATAAATGCGAGGCACTGCATTTTGGGAAAGCAAATCTTAGCAGGACTTATACACTTAATGGTAAGGTCCTAGGGAGTGTTGCTGAACAAAGAGACCTTGGAGTGCAGGTTCATAGCTCCTTGAAAGTAGAGTCGCAGGTAGATAGGATAGTGAAGAAGGCGTTTGATATGCTTTCCTTTATTGGTCAGAGTACTGAGTACAGGAGTTGGGAGGTCATGTTACGGCTGTACAGGACATTGGTTCGGCCACTGTTGGAATATTGCGTGCAATTATGGTCTCCTTTCTATCGGAAAGATGTTGTGAAACTTGAAAGGGTTCAGAAAAAGATTTACAAGGATGTTGCCAGGGTTGGAGGACTTGAGCTATAGGGAGAGGCTGAACAGGCTGGGGCTGTTTTCCCTGGAGCGTCGGAGGCTGAGGGGTGACGTTATAGAGGTTTACAAAATTGAGGGGCATTGATAGGATAAACAGACAAAGTCTTTTCCCTGGGATCAGGGAGTCCAGAACTAGAGGGCATAGGTTTAGGGTGAGAGGGGTAAGATATAAAAGAGACCTAAGGGGCAACGTTTTCACACAGCGGGTGGTATGTGTATGGAATGAGCTGCCAGAGGAAGTGGTGGAGGCTGGTATAATTGGATCATTTAAGAGGCATTTGGCTGGGTATATGAATAGGAATGGTTTGGAGGGATATGGGCCGGGTGCTGGCAGGTGGGACTAGATTGGATTGGGATATGTGGATGGATTGGACCGAAGGGTCTGTTTCCATGCTGTACATCTCTATCAGCCACATGCATGTCTGTATCTTCTAAGAAACGCGTTTGAATTAAAAGCCAGACGTCCTTAATGATCAGAGGTTATGATCTGTGGTCATGACAAGCAAGGATGAAGTAAGGATGGATGCAGAGGGGGATATTGGTGGGGTGCAAATGTGCGAATGGAACTCATTTGAACAAAATCCAGCACCAAAGTCATAAACAGCCACCCCTATAAGTTAGGATGTCATCACATTGCCAATTGCATATTATGAAAAGTCAAATGAAAACTAAGAAAATTGCTCAGGAACTACATTACTAAAGGTTAAACAACAACAGATGTGAAACATCACATCTCAACAGCTAACATATTAATCTTCTGTTGGGATTTTCAGGAGCAAGCTGGCAGTAATTAACCGTGGCCAATTTGGGATCACAACAATGTGAGATGCAAGTCACTTTGGTGTTTCCAAAGTTGGAATTAAAATTAAACAGGAAATTTTGTCTGACCCTGGAATTTGACTCTATTTGACTTGATGTTAAACCTGGAGCTGAGTGAAGAAACGTCCTTTTGTTTATAGCGCAAGTAAACCTCTAAATGAGAGGGCTGGTTAGCTTCACCAGCCAGCATCCTAACTCACGGCCCAGAACGAGAGCAATAGCACAGGGAACAATATCCCTGTTCTGGCTGTCGGAGACCTGGAGTCTGCCTCCTTACCCAGCCCCAGAGTAAAGTCATGGCATAAACTGCGGTTCAATGACTCCCAAATAGTTGAAGGTGTCTGAAGGAGAAGACCAAAGCTACAAAAATCAGTCATGATGCATTTTTTCTCCTGAGCAGTTGAACATATTTGCAACATGTAATTAATTAGCCTTAGGTTAATTGTGGTAGAATCTAACGGCTCTGGATTTTAAAGTATGGCCCTCATTCTTTCCCCTTTCTGCTACTTAGAAGTTGTCCATATTATGTCCTTCTCTGCTAAAGACAATGATTAACACCAATTAAATTCAACAAATGGCAGTAACTCACCAGCACAGTGTCCAAGTAAATCTGGACAATGAGGCCAGTTGGTTAGCCACATGACACTCTGAAGTTAAGGTCAATCTTGTGGCAACAGTTACGGGATAAGCAGTCTTCCTCAGGTACCCCTCACCCATAGCTACATGTGTCACCAGTTAGGACAATATCATCCAACCCATGGAAATGTCTTCACTTCTGTGTTCTCCACCAACTCATTCAATTTCTAGAATTGGACAGATATCATCCTTCCTTCATCCTGGCCATTCCAGTATCTTGAAATTCACAATTTAATACTGTTGTGAGACTATCACCATCACTACAGCTTATAGCTATATTCTGCTTTTGACATAATAAAATGTCCCAAGGTTGGAAGGTGATAAAACCAAATTTGATACTTTGCCTCAAAAGACAAATTCAGATAGGTTGCCAAAAATTCTGGTTGTATAGGCAGCTTTTAAATAATAACTTAAAGGAGAGGCAGAAAGATTTGGGAGGGAGAGATTCAGAGCTTTGAGACCCAGTCGCTGAAGGCACAGCATCAAAAGTGGAGGAGTTAAAATTAGGAATATCAGAGGTCAGAATTAGATAACAGTAGGGATCTTGGAGGCTCATAGGGATCTGAAAGATATTTCAAATCTGGGGAAAGATGAGAACATGGAACAAATTGAAAACAAGGATGAAGCTTTTAAAATCAGGCATTACTTAAATGGGAACTGACATAGTTCAACAAGTACATGCATTGAAAGGTGAACAAGACTTCATGTGAGTAAGGACAAAGGGTTTTGAATACTGGTAAATTAAGGAGGGTAGAATGTGGGAGATCAACCAGCAGTACATTGGAATAGTCAACTCTTGAGAGAACAAAGGAATGGGTAAAAGTTTCAAATGAATTGAGTCGGGGCAGAGTTGGGTGACATTATGGAGGTTTGTCATGTTGTCTGGGTGAACATGTGGCTAGAAGCTCATGTTGAAGTCAGATGTGTTTATGAACAGAATGACTCAATGTCACACAGTTGCCAAGGAGAGGGAAGGTGTCATTAGTTAGAGAGTGAAGTTTCTAGTGGGGCTGTTATGGGCTAGACCAGTCCCCCTCAAAATATCTTAAGAAGCTAGCCTAGACCCTAACTTTCTCTTATTTGAAAGGCAAATGTAAAATACTGTGTTCCAGATGTAATGTTGTTGACCAAACTACTCAATGTTAAGCAAAACACAATTTATTCAAACAGTATCGTTAAAATATAACAAAAGAATGAAGAACTTAGATTAACTTATCTCTATTGGAAAACTTGACAGAATAATAGATACAGTAACTATTATTAGTTGACTGTTCCAATATCGTAACATTCCATAAACACTCTGTTTGGCAAAAAGGCAAATTCAGAAAACAGATTTCATCTCATGCACAATCTAACAGCCCAGGAAGAGAACCCCCACTTTTTGTCTGTAATCAAGATAGTGAGAAATAGCTTTCACTTCTTAAGCCCACAGTAGTGATTGCTGAAAGCTAACTAAAAATCCTTGACCTGTGGGAGCTTGGCCACACCCACTCAGGCTGCTTCTATTGTTCCAACTTAAAAAAAAACTTCATGGCCTCACAAGATGTTTATTTTCTCACAACTGCTCAGTGCCTGTCCCCCAACCTCTCTCTAAACTAAACCAGGACAAAACACACCTCTTAAAGCCGCAGCACCGTTACAAACCAAAGAAGCAGCTTAGTAGGTGTGGTCAAGCTCCCCCAGATTAAGGATTTTGTTCTTTTCAAGTACAGTGGTTCAAGCAGTGTGCCTTTCAGCCCCTGTCTTGGCCAAATAGGGAAAGACACTAAATGCCAGACTTGAAAACGTCACTCAGTAAAATTAGTTCTTTTACCATAAACAATCTCCTAATCAAAAAGTGCAGAGTTATTTCCCAGTAATTAGCAATGGGTAAAAAACAAGAATAATAAACCATAAAATGATGACATGAAAAATTGAACCTCTCTAACAGGATGTTATGACAATGCAGTATCCTGAGCCCAGCTACGAAGCAACATCCTTGTTGCTTTGAAATAGTGCACAGCAACATCAGGACTACATTCAAATTAAGAACAAAGCAGCATAACAGCTCTGGAAAGGAAATGCCTGTTGCCACTTTACCCTTAGTGAGGCTGCTGGCCTGACTTGCTTCTTCTCTGGCTTGATTCAGACCTCCCTCAGTCTAAGTCTCAATGTCAGTCACCATCTGAGGTTTCCCCTACTTCCTCTCTTTGTTACCCTCAGATTCTCTTTCACTTGTCGCCAGGACAAGCTGCCAGATCTTTGTTGCCAATGGTTGGACTTGGCTATCTTTCTCTTTCCAAGAGCACTTAGCCTGCTAAATGAACATTTACTCCTGATCTAACTCACACTTTTGACTTTCTGTCCATCTGGCTGATTCTGAGAATCTATCCTTCATTCATCCTGGCATGAAAGAATGCAAAGAAAATAATATCATTTTTGCTTTGAATAACTATCACCTCTTTGAGGATCTTTGTTGTGGCCTTTGATGTTATTTGAATGTTTTCTTGGTGAAATCAGTCATTCCCATTAATCACTGGCCTTTATGTAACACAAAGAGGGTTGGCAGAATTCTGTTTGCATTGCACTGTTTCAAGTGTCTTTATGTTGACTTCCCAAGATGCTGAAGACACTACATGCCTGACCTGGAAGGTCTTCCTCATTGAAAGCATTGCCAGTGTGGCAGATAGTGGCGGGGTTTAGGTCCACAGCAAGACTTGAGCATAGAACCTGAGGCTGGCAATTCAGTGAAGGGGAACTGAATCTTCGAGGATATTGGCCTGCAGAAACAAGTGTGCCCATTTGTGGACAGTCAGGATGTGCAAGGATCATTGCAATGAAATTCAAGACACAAATGGTTTTGGTTCTCTGCCTTCATGGTTTTGTGGTGAGGATACTCGGTCAGTGACCCCAAGCAGCATGTTGGTGAAAAGGAAGTTGGGATTGCTGTCGCTGCCAGCAGATTGGTGCTCTCGGGTAAGTGGGGCTAGAAGGAAGGTGAAAGTGAGGACTGCAGATGCTGGAGATCAGAGTCAAGATGAGAGTGGTGCTGGAAAAGCACAGCAGGTCAGGCAGCATCCAAGGAGCAGGAAAATCAATGTTTCGGCCAAGAGCCCTTCATCAGGAAAGAGGGAAGGGTTTAGTCAGGAAAGGGACACTGAGAAGTGGGGAGCTGGGAAGACGTGTGTTGAGAAGGAGTGAATGGGAAGTTGAAGGGTTGGGTAAGGCAGGAGAACTGGGAAACTGGTGAATGAGCAGGCAGAATTTGGAAATAGGGTGATCAAAATGTGGGTGATCATACTAGGAGGGCACTTATTAGGGAGCCACGAAAGGCAGGGGCAAAGCCCACATTCCAAAGTCACAGGTTGTTGACATTATCATCAGCACAATGTAAGTTGAGCTGAAAGTGAGGATCAGGTCCCTGCCACAGAATTCACAACATCAAATCCAAGGCAGAAACTACAGACTCTGGAAGGGAAATGCTAAAAGCCTGTTTGCCTAGTACGGCCTGTGAATCAAAATGCTCCTGATTGCATCTCCCTGGCCCCAGTGTGAGACTCCTTCCTGCCTAGCCTAGTGTGAGACTCCTCCTAACACTTCCTACTGCGACCTGCCTGCATGAGATGTTCCCAGAATCCTCTGGCTGCTTCTAGTTATCCCTCAGGCTTCCCATGCCGCCTTACACTTGGCTGACTAAAGCAATATTTAAATGAGGTCCTAGTAGATCAGTAGGACCCCACACACAAGGCCCTGCCAAATTCTTCAAAGGATTACGTCCACCTGGGATCATTATAAACATTGGAGTCACATTCTTCATCAATGCACTTTGCTGGCATACCCTTCAACTCAAGCAATATGAGCATCAGTATGACATTATGAGAGAAAGATCCTGAATTTATACCATCCCTTTCACAGTCTTGTGACAGTTCAGTGTCCCTCTCAGTCCTGCATACCTTTGAAGAGCAGTCAGCATTGTGTTAGAAAACATAGCCATAGTCATCAGTTTGCACAGTTCCATCTCACATGCAGTAAATTAGAGAAATTCCCAGTTACTCTGTTTTGGTGATTTTATTTGCTGGATAATTATCAAGCAGAACCCCCTCTACACTTATAGAGTCATAGAGATGTACAGCATGGAAACAGACCCTTTGATCCAACCTGGTCATGCCGACCAGATATCCCAACCCAATCTAGTCCCACCTGCCAGCACCCGGCCCATATCCCTCTAAATCCTTCTTATTCATATACCCAGCCAAATGCCTTTTAAATGCTGTAATTGTCTCAGCTTCTACCACTTCCTCTGGCAGCTCATTCCATACACACATCACCCACTGTGTGAAAAAGTTGCCCCTTAGGTCTCTTTTATATCTTCCCCTCTCACCTTAAACCTATGTCCTCTAGTTCTGGACTCCCCTACCTCGTAGAAAATACTTTGTCTATTTATCCTATCCATGCCCCTCATGATTTTATAAACCTCTGTAAGATCACCCCTCAGCCTCCGACGCTCCAGGGAGACCAGCCCCAGCCTATTCAACCTCTCCCTATAGCTCAAACCCTCCAACCCTGGCAACATCCTTGCAAATCTTTTCTGAACCCTTTCCAGTTTCACAACATCCTTCCGATAGGAAGGAGACGAGAACTGCACACAATATTGTCTAACCAATGTCCTGTACAGCCGCAACATGACCTCCCAACTCCTCATGCAGATAGCTTTAATGTCCCGTCCAAAACACACCAATCTAGAAATTCAGCCATGCAGCTCTGTATTCAGCTGCTAATTAGGCTTGTCAGCCTCCAACATGTGGGCTGGAAGTCTATGCTCATTGCGAACCAGGGGTCTGTTGACCTTCCAATCGGTAAAGACTGAATATTCAGAGGCCTAATGCCTGTTTGAGACCACATTGCATGGTTAATTTGCCAAGCAGGCCTGCACCCAGCTTAACAGGCAACCCAGAGCTAACAAGTCAAGATTCTTAATGTTTTTACCTGATTGCGAAGTTAAGAGGACCAGGTGAGTTTGTAATTCTACACTGAAATCTCAGATGGATCCTCTCTATCCAAATCACCATGATGACACCAGCCCTGAACTCTGCTCATGACTTAGAATGCCACAATCACCCTCCCAGTATGATCACCCATATATACATCCACATGTCCACCACATTGAACTTGTTAAGATTGCCCTGGAACCTCCTTTCTCACTACCCACAATAGCTGGGCACAACACTGATCTCTGTGCCCCCTCTTTTGTGAAGACAGAACTGATGTTTGAGTTCAATTCTTCTGACATTTCTTTGCTCCCTATTATAAGTTACTCCGTGTTTGACAGGTACATTTGTTTCTGCCAATCCTTTTCTCCTCACATATTTATAGCAGCGTTTGCGATCAGTTGCACTGTTTACTCACACAGCCAGTTCTGCTCTAACACGGTAGTTCCATTCTCGTGCAATCCTGTGTTATAAGAAAATCGTGTAATAGCAGCATCATTTGAACTAATGGTGCCAGAATCGCTTTAAAACTTCATGCTTTAGAAACAGTGTCCCCAATTCACCAATCATGTTATAGTGAATTAATGTTAACAAAACACACATTACAACAGATCGACCTGTTCTCTATGTTCTCCTTCTTGATCAATCTCTTTATCTGCCTTTGCTGAACTCTAAAATGCACCCAATCCTCAGGCTTGCTGCTTTTTCTGCCAATTTTCTAATGTCTCATACTAACATTATCCCTAATTCCTCTCATAACCCATGGTTGAACCACCTTTCCTGGTTTACTCACATTAGATAGGAATGAACATATGTGAGTCATAGACATGTTCCTAAAATATTAGCCAATGCCTATCCGCTGCCAGACCATGTAGTAAAATTCCCAATCCATCCTTCCCAGCTGATACCTCGTACCCTCATCATTCCCTATATTTAGATTCAAGACCCTCACTCAACTTCCTCACTCATCATTCCAGTAAACAATTTTATCACTTTATAGTTGTTCTTAGTGTCCGATCCATTTGTCCAATCCATATGTGGATTAAAATCACCAATGTTTACATTTGAATCCGTATTGCATGCATTATCTTCTCCTGTTTAACACCGTCCTTTACATTTCCACTACTGTTTGGGGGCCTATAGACAACCCACACCAAACTTTTCTGCCATTTGGTGTTTCTTATCTCCATTCATACAGAACCCATGTTTTGATTTTCCAAGCCAATATCCCTCCTTTATGACTGAGATGAGGAGGAAGTTCTTCTTTCAGAATGTTGTGCATCTTTGGAACGCCTTGCCACAGAGAGATGTCACGCCACAGAGTCAGAGAGTCATAGAGATGTACAGCATGGAAACAGACCCTTCGGTCCTACCTGTCCATGCTGACCAGATATCCCAACCTAATCTAGTCCCACCTGCCAGCACCCGGCCCATATCCCTCTAAACCCTTCCTATTCATATACCCATGCAGGTGTCTTTTAAATTTTGCAATTGTACCAGCCTCCACCACTTCCTCTGGCAGCTCATTCCATACACTTACCATCCTCTGCATTAAAAAGTTGCCCCTTAGGTCTCTTTTATACAGGGATAGTGCAGGAGGGAGGGTTTTGGATTCTTGGATAATTGGGGCTCTTTCTGGAGTAGGTGGGACCTCTACAAGCAGGATGGTCTTCATCTGAACTGGAGGGGTACCAATATCCTGGGGTGGGGGTGGGAAATTCGCTAAGGCTATTGGGGTGAGTTTAAACTAATCCAGAAGGGGGATTTGAACCAAAATTGTAGTTCAAGTATAGAAAAGGTTGAGAGTAGGGAGGTCCGAAATTAAGTTTCAGGGACGCAAGATGGCACCAGCAAACAAGAAGTTGGTTTGTAGTGTGTCTACTTCAATGCCAGGACAATCCGGAAATGGGTGGGTGAACTTGCAGCATAGATTAGTACCTGGGACCTTGATGTTGTGGCCATTTCGGAGACATGGTTAGAGCAGGGACAGGAATATTGTTGCAGGTTCCAGGATTTAGATGTTTCAGTAAGAACAGAGAAGATGGTAAAAGAGAGGGAGGTGTGGCATTGTTGGTCAAGGACAGTATTACAGTTGCAGAAAGGATGTTTGGGGACTCGTCAACTGAGATAGTATGGGCTAGGTTAGAAACAGGAAAGGAGAGGTCATCCTGTTGGGAGTTTTCTATAGGCCTCCGAATAGTTCCAGAGATGTAGAGGAAAGGATAGCAAAGATGATTCTCGAGAGGAGTGAGAGAGACAGGGTAGTTGTCATGGGGACTTCAACTTTCCAAATATTGACTGGGAACACTATAGTACGAGTACTATAGATGGGTCAGTTTTTGTCCAGTGTGTGCTGGAGGGCTTCCTGGCACAGTATATAGACAGGCCAACAAGGGGCAAAACCACATTAGATTTGGTACTGGGTAATGAGCCCAGCCAGGTGTTAGACTTGGAAGTAGGTGAGCACTTTGGTGATAGCGATCACAATTCTGGTATGTTTACTTTAGTGATAGAAAGGGATAGGTGTATCCCACTGGGCAAGAGTTACAGCTGGGGGAAAGGCAATTACAATGCGATTAGGCAAGATTTAGGAAGTATAGGATGGGGAAGGAAACTGCAGGGGATGGGCACATTTGAAATGTGGAGCTTATTCAAGGAAAAGCTCCTGTGTGTCCTAGATAAGTATGTACCTGTCAGGCAGGGAGGAAGATATAGAGCGCGGGAGCCGTGGTTTACATAGGAAGTGGAATCTCTGGTCAAGAGGAAGAAGGAGGCTTATGTTAGGATGAGAAGTGAAGGCTCAGGTAGGGCACTTGAGGGTTACAAGGTAGCCAGGAAAGACCTAAAGAGAGAGCTCAGAAGAGCCAGGAGGAGACATGAGAAGTTGTTGGCGGATAGGATCAGGGTAAACCCTAAGGCTTTCTATAGGTATTTAAGGAATAAAAGAATGACAAGAGTAAGATTAAGGCCAATCAAGGATAGTAGTGGGAAGTTGTGTGTGGAGTCAGAGGAGAAAGGGGAAGCACTAAATGAATATTTTTCGACAGTATTCACTCTAGAAAATGACAATGTTGTCGAGGAGAATACTGAGATACAGGCTACTAGACCAGGTGGGATTGAGGTTCACAAGGAAGAGGTACTAGAAATCCTGCAGAGTGTGAAAATACATAAATCCCCTGGGCCAGATGGGATTTATCCTAGGATCCTCTGGGAAGCCAGGGAGGAGATTGCCAAGCCGTTGGCATTGATCCTTAAATCGTCATTGTCTACAGGAAAAGTGCCAGAAGACTGGAGGATAGCAAATGTGGTTCCCCTGTTCAAGAAGGGGAGTAGAGACAACCCTGCAAATTATAGACCAGTGAGCCTTACTTCAGTTGTTGGTAAAGTGTTGGAAAAGGTTATAAGAGATAGGATTTATAATCATCTAGAAAATAATAATTTGATTAGGGATAGTCAGCACGGTTTTGTGAAGGGTAGGTCGTGCCTCACAAACCTTATTGAATTCTTTGAGAAGGTGACCAAACAGGTAGATGAGAGTAAACCGGTTGGTGTGGTGTATATGGATTTCAGCAAGGCTTTCAATAAGGTTCCCCACAGTAGGCTATAGTACAAAATGCAGAGGAATGGGATTGTGGGAGATATAGCAGTTTGGATCAGTAATTGGCTTGCTGAAAGAAGACAGAGGGTGGTGGTTGATGGGAAATGTTCATCCTGGAGTCCAGTTACCAGTGGTGCACCACAAGGGTCAGTGTTGGGTCCACTGCTGTTCATCATTTTTATAAATTACCTGGATGAGGGCGGGTTAGTAAATTTGCATTCGGTTGGTGGAGTTGTGGATAGTGACGAAGGATGTTGTAGGTTACAGAGAGACATAGATAAGCTGCAGAGCTGGGCTGAGAGGTGGCAAATGGAATTTAATGCGGACAAGTGTGAGGTGATTCAATTTGGTCGGAGTAACCGGAATGCAAGGTACTGGGCTAATGGTAAGATTCTTGGTATTGTAGATGAGCAGAGAGATCTCAGTTGCCACCTTGAAAGTTGCCACCCAGGTTGACAGGGTTGTTAAGAAGGCATACAGTGTTTTCGCTTTTATTAATAGAGGGATCGAGTTCTGGAACCATGAGGTTATGCTACAGCTGTACAAAACTCTGGTACGGCCACACTTGGAGTATTGTGTACAGTTCTGGTCACCGCATTATAAGAAGGATGTGGAAGCTTTGGAAAGGGTGCAGAGGAGATTTACTAGGATGTTGCCTGGTATGGAGGGAAGGTCTTACGAGGAAAGGCTGAGGGACTTGAGGCTGTTTTTGTTAGAGAGAAGGTTGAGAGGTGACTTAATAGAGACATATAAGATAATCAGAGGGTTAGATAGGGTGGACAGGGAGAGCCTTTTTCCAAGTATGGTGACGGCGAGCACGAGGGGGCATAGCTTTAAATTGAGGGGTGATAGATATAGGACAGATGTCAGAGGTAGTTTCTTTACTCACAGAGTAGTAAGGGTATGGAATGCTTTGCCTGCAATTGTAATAGTTTCTCCAACTTTAAGTACATTTAAATTGTCATTGGACAAGCATATGGACGTACATGGAATAGTGTAGGTTAGATGGGCTTCAGATTGGTATGGCAGGTCAGCGCAACATCGAGGGCTGAAGGACCTGTACTGCACTGTAATGTTCTATGTTCTAATGTTTTATATTTTTCCCCTCTCACCCTAAACGTACACCCTCTAGTTCTGGACTCCCCCGCCCCAGGGAAATGACTTTGTCTATTTATCCTATCCATGCCCCTCATGATTTTATAAACCTCTATAAGGTTACCCCTCAGCCTCCGACGCTCCAGGGAAAACAGCCTCAGCCTGATCAGCCTCTCCCTATAGCTCAAATCCTCCAACCCTGGCACCATCCTTGTAAATCTTTTCTGAACCCTTTCAAGTTTCACAACATCTTTCCGATAGGAAGGAGACTAGAAGTCATAGAGACGTACAACACAGAAACTGACCCTTCGGTCCAACTCGTCCATGCCAACCAGATATCCTAAATAAATCTAGTCCCATTTGCTAGCATTTGGCCCATATCCCTCTAAATCTTTCCTATTCATATAGATGCCTCTTAAATGTTGTAATTGTACCAGCCTCCACCACTTCCTCTGGCAGCTCATTCCATACACGTACCACCCTCTGCATGAAAAAGTTGCCCCTTAGGTCCTTTTTAAATGTTTCTCCTCTCCCCCTAAACCTATGCCCCCTAGTTCTCGACTCCCCCCACCCTGGGGAAGAGACTTTGGGGAAGAATCTCTAAAAGGTCACCCCATTGTCTCTAAAGCTCCAGTCTATTCATCCCCTCCCTGTAGCTCAAACACACCAACATCCTTGTAAATAATTTCTGAACCCTTTCAAGTTTCACAACATCCTTCCTATAGCAGGGAGACCAGAATAGCACACTGTATTCCAAAAGTGTCCTAACTAATGCTCTGTACAGCCGCAACATGACCTCCCAACTCCTGTACTCAATACTCTGACCAATAAAGGAAAGCATACCAAACGCCTTCTTCACTATCCTATCTACCTGTAACTCCACTTTCAAGGAGCTATGAACCTGCACTCCAAGGTCTCTTTGTTCAGCAAAACTCCCTGGAACCTTACCATGAAGGGTATAAGTCCTGCTCTGATTGCCTTTCCAAAATGTAGCACCTCACATTTATCTAAATTAAACTCCATCTGCCACACCTCAGCCCATTAGCCCAGCTGATCACGGTCATGTTGTTCTCTGAGGTGTTCTTCTTCACTGTCCACTGCACTACCAATTTTGGTATCATCTGCAAACCCACTAACCATATCTGTTATGTTCACATCCAAATCATTTATATAAACAACAAAACGCGGTGGTCCTTGTGGGACACTGCTGGTCACAGGCCTCCAGTCTGAAAAACAACCCTCCACTACCACCCTCTGTCTTCCACCCCGGAGCCAGTTCTGGATCCAAATGGCTAGTTCTCCTTCTAATCTGTGTGATCTAACCTTGCTAACCAGTCTCCCATGAGGAACGTTGTTGAGTGCCTTACTGAAGTCCATAAAGGTCACGTCCAGCATTCTGCCCTCATCAATCGTTTTCTTTATTTCATCAAAAAACTCAATCAAATTAGTGAGACATGATTTCCCACACACAAAGCCACGCTGACTATCTCTAATCAGTCCTTGCCTTTCCAAATACATGTACATCCTGTCCCTCAGGATTCCCTCCAACAACATACCCACCACTGACATCAGGCTCACCGGTCTATAGTTCCCTGGCTTGTCCTTACCATCTTTCTTAAACAGTGGCACCACGTTAGCCAACCTCCAGTCTTCCAGCACCTCACCTGTGACTATCGATGATACAAATATCTCAGCAAGAGGCCCAGCAATCACTTTTCTAGCTTCCCACAGAGTTCTTGCGTACACCTGATCAGGTCCTGGGGATTTATCCACCTTCATGTGCTTTAAAATGTCCAGAACCTCCTCCTCTACGATATCGACATTTTTCAAGTTTTCACTATTTATTTTTGCATGTTTTCTATTTTTCATATCCTTCTCCATGGTAAATGCTGATGCAAAATACTCATTTAGTACCTCCCACTTTTCCTGCAGTTCCACACATTTGTGGCCTTGTTGATCTTTAAGGGGGTCTGTTCTCCCTAGATACCCTTTTGTCCTGAATATTTTGGTGAATCTCTTTCAATTCTCCTTAATCTTATTTATCAGATTACACTTTTTGCCTTTCTGATGTCCCTCTTAAATATACTCTTACTTTCTTTTTACTCTTCTAAGGATTCACTCAATCTATCCTGTCGATACCTGCCATATGCTTCCTTCTTTTTCTTAACCAAACCCTCAATTTCCTATACCTACCAGCCTTCCCTTTCACCCGAACAGGAATATACTGTCTCTGGACTCTCGTTATCTCATTTCTGAAGGCTTCCCATTTTCCAGCCGTCCCTTTACCTGTGAACATCTGCCCCCAATCAGCTTTTGAAAATTCTTGTCTAATACCGTCAAAATTGGCCGTTCTCCAATTTAGAACTTCAATTTTTAATCTGGTCTATCCTTTTCCATCACTATTTTAAAACAAATAGAATTATGGTCGCTGGCCCAAAGTGCTCTCCCACTGACACCTCAGTCTTACTTCCCAAGAGTAAGTCTAGTTTTGCACCTTCTCTAGTAGGTACATCCACATATTGAATCAGAAAATGTTCCTGTACACACTTAACAAATTCCTCTCTATCTAAACCTTTAACACTATGGCCGTCCCATTCTATGTTTGGAAAGTTAAAATCCCCTACCATACCACCCTATTATTCTTACAGATAGCTGAGATCTCCTTACAAGTTTGTTTCTCAATTTCCCACTGACTACTGGGGTGGGGGGGGGAGGGAGAAGGGATCTATAATACAATCCCAATAAGGTGATCATCCCTTACTTATGTCTCAGTTCCCTGGACGTATTCCCAGGAATGTCCTCCCTAAACACAGCCGTAATATTATCCCTAATCACAAATGCCAATCTTCCTCCTCTCTTGACTCCCCTTTCTATCCTTGGTATAGCATCTTTACCCTGGAACATTAAGCTGCCAGTCCTGTCCATCCCTGAGCCATGTCTCTGTAATTGCTATGATATCCCAGTCCCATGTTCCCAAATATGCCCTGAGTTCATCTCTCTTACTTATTAGGCCTCTTGTATTGAGATAAATGCAGTTTAATTTATCAGTTCTACCTTGTTCTCTACTTTGGTCCTGCCTGCCCTGACTGTTTGACTCACTCCTTTTCCCAACTGTACTAGTCTCAGATTGATCTCTTTCCTCGCTGTCTCCATCCGCCCCCCACCCCACCCCCCCCACCCCCCACCTTACTAGTTTAAATCCTCTCGAGCAGCTCTAGCAAATCTCCGTGCCAGTACATTAGTCCCCTTCCAATTTAGGTGCAATCTGTCCTTCTTGTACAGGTCACATCTACCCCAAAACAGATTCCAATGATCCAAAAGTGTGAACCCTTCTCCCCTGCACCAGTTCCTCAGCCATGCATTCATCTGTGCAACCTCCTATTCCTGCCCTCACTAGCTCATAGCACCAGCAGTAACCCAGATATTACTACCTTCGAGGAACTCCTTTTTAAATTCTCCACTGCATCTCCTCCACTTCCTGCACCTCTGCCCCTGAACCCCGCCCCTCCAATCGCCACCAGGACAGAACCCCACTGGTCCTCACCTTACACCCCACCAACCTGTGGATACATCGTATCACCTGCTGTGTTTTTCCAGCACCACATTTTTCAACTCTGGTCTCTCAGCATCTGCAGCCCTCACTTTCTCCTCTTTTTAAATTCCTGCCTAACTTCCTGTATTCTCACCTCAGAATCCCATCCTTTTCCCTTCCTATGTCATTAGTTCCAATGTGTACAAAGACCTCCTGCTGGTCCCTCTCCCCTTTGAGAAGATTCTGCACCCTCTCTTAGACATCCTTGATCCTGGCCTCCAGGGAGGCAACACATCATTCTGATGTCTCACTGTCGGCTACAAAATCATCTGAGTGTGCCTCTGACTAGAGAGTCCCCTATCACAGTCGATCTCTTGGAACCTGGCATACCCTTCATTACATTAGAGCCATCCTCAACACCAGAAACTTGACTGTTCATGCTACATTCCCCTGAGAATCCATCACCCTCTACCTTTCCAAAACAGCATGCTTATTTGAGATGGGGATAGTCGCAGGAGAGTCTTACTCTACCTGCCTCCCTCTCTATTCCTGGAGGTCACTAACTGTGTCTGCGGTTTATCTCCCTCCCTGCAACTGCCATCAATCACATTTCCTAGCCCCTGAAAATTCGTTATTGCTTCTAACTGCTGCTCCAAATGATCCATACGATCCAATAGGATTCACAACCAAAAACACTTCCTGCAGACATAATCATCAGTAACATGGAAACTCTCCCTAATCTCCCACATCCAACTGGAAGATCACATCACTCAACTAAAGGCCATCTTGGCATCTGAACCATCTACAGACCCAGAAAATAGCACAGTCGAACTGCTCTAAAAAGCACTGCTCCAGGCTTGCTTAGTACCTGTGTTTTTTTTAAATGTTTTTAGAGCTTGCCGTTGTGTATATTTAAGGCTGGGATAGATAGCCTTTTGATCAGTCGGGGGAAGTCAAGGATAATGGGGAAACACAGGGAGTGGATATGAGGAATGTCGGATCAGGCACACATGGTGGAGCAGGCTGGAGGAGCCAGACAGTCAACTGCTATTCTTATTTCTTATACCCTTTCCCCCTTCTCTCTCTCTCTCTCCCTGCCCAAGCTACCATCCCCTGCCATTCTAGTTTAAATGCATCTTGACAGAACCAGCAAACTCTCCTCCTTCCCCCAAAGACATCAGTCCTGGTCCTGCTCAATTGCAACATGTCCTGCTTACATTGTTCCCATCTTTCCCTTGGAACCTGTCCCAGTGTTCCAAAAATCTGTATTCCTCCCTGCTACACCATTCCTAAAACCATGTATTCATTTGATAAATCCTGTCATTTCTATCCTGCCAGTGCCTGGCATTGGCAGCAATCCTGAGTCAGCCAGCTTGCTGTGAGTCTCTGTTCAATGGGAGGCTAGATGAGGTAAAAACAGCAGATTTCCTTCCCTAAAGGGCATTAGTGAACCAGATGGGTTTTTATAACAATTGACATATTGACATGATTACATGTTTGGCATTAGGCCAACTGATTTATTCTAGACATCGAGTGAATTCAAATGACAATAGACAATTGGTGCAGGAGTAGGCCATTCGGCCCTTAGAGCCAGCACCACCATTCATTATGATCATGGCTGATCATCCACAATCAGTATCCTCTCCCTGCCTTATCCCCATAACCCTTGATTCCACTATCTTTAAGCGCTCTATCCATCTCTTTCTTGAAAGTAACCAGAGACTCCACTGCCTTCGGGGGCAGAGCATTCTCTGGGTGATGAAGTTTCTTCTCAATGTGATCTGTCATGTTGAACTTCAAACCCATGTCACCAGATCATCAGCCTGGGACCCTGGATTACTAAATCAGTGACAATTACCATTATAGCAGAACCTTCACATTGCCTCCTGGTCGACTGATTACTCATTGTTGTTTTCAAATTTCTCTATGGTCTTGCCTTTCTCAATCTCAGCAACTTCCTTCAGTTCCACAACCCCTTTGCTATCTCTGTTTCTCTATCTCCGGATCTGTGTATAACCCAATCCCTTCCTCCAGCTAACTGTGCCTTCTGCCATTTAGACCTTGAAATTGGGAAGTCACTCCCTAAATCTTTCCAGCTCCTTCTCCTCATTTAAGATATGAACTGACCCTCTTCGAACAGTTAGTCATCAAACCTAATGTCTCCTTGGTTCTGAATGTTTGAATGATTTGCAATATTAAATGCAAGTTGATTTTCTGCTTTCTGATTAATTAATAATAAAGCTTGATTTTAACTTCATTTCTCCCCCACTGTTAAAATATCAGATTCAAGATTCCAGTCTGACCCCCTTTTCACCTTTTACATTTTAAATTGGAGGCAGGTTTGGAAAGGTTAGGAAATTGGAAAACTGGGTGAATAAAAGACCGATTTGGGAATGGGGTGATCTTGGGTGGCACAGTGCCTCAGTGGTTAACACTGCTGCCTCAGAGGGACAGGGACCTGGGTTCAATTCCACTCTCAGATCTCTGTCTCTGTAATGCTTGTACGTTCTCCCTGTGTCTGTGTGGGTTTCCTCCCACAGTCCAGAGATGTATAGGTTAGGTGGATTAGCCACAGGGAATTGCAGGGGTTACAGAGATAGGGTGGGAGGTTTCTCGGAAAGTCAACGCTGGATTGATGGGCTGAATAGTTTGCATTCACACTGTCGCGATTCTCGGACTAAGAGGAGGAACATTTCTTTAGGCAGAGGGAGGTGAACCTGTAGAATCGGCTACCATGGAAGACTGCACATATTCAAGGAAGAGACTGAATAGATGTTAAAGGCATCAAGGGAGAACAGATAAAGGGTCAGCCGTGATCTTATTGAATGGTGGAGCAAGCTCAAATTGAATGGCCTACTCCTGTTCTGAGTTTTTACTCTCTGTGTTCTTACCTGCTCTCTGTCTAGCTGATGACAATCTTATCCCATAAATGTACTAAAAAGGTCAATGAGCATAGGGATGGACAGGCTTCCAATCTCTCATTAAGTTGTAAATATTTTAAATAGGCAGCAGGCTGCAGGCTGTAATCTAATCTGAAGATTCATTATATTGGTTATAACCTGCTTCAAGTTGCTGTATACTTTATGATACTAGAATCTAATCATGTAAACCCATTAGTTAAATTATATCTATGTAATCACTCACAAGTATCTTATTGCCTTTTTTGCAGTCATGATTTAAATTAGTAATTGAGAAAATGAATAGATTTGTAAATCCAATAAGAAGTCCATGAGAGTGGTTAGAATGTGGATCACTGAAAAACCTGAGGCCAGGAGCGTGGATACATTTTGGGGAAACAATAAGAATATAAGCATTAGGAGCAGGAAGAGGCCCTTCAGCCCCTTCAGCCCCTTCAAGATGTCATGCTTCATTCAGAAAGACCCTGGCTAATCTTCAACTTCAACACCATTTTCCTGCACTATCCTGGTCAGGGTTAGGGCTAGAGTTAAGGTTAGGGTTAGGGTGAGGGCTAGGTTTAAAGATTAGGTTTAGAGTTAGGGTTAGAATTAGGGCAACAGGTAAGGTTATGGCTAGGTTTAGGGTTAAGGTTAGGGTTAGGGCTAGACTTAAGGTTAGGGGTAAGTTTAGGTTTGGGTGGTTATGGTTAGGGTTAGGGTTAGGGCTCGGTTTTGGGTTTGTGTTAGGGCTAGGGTGAAGGTGAGGGTTAGTGCTAGTGTTAGGGTTAGGTTTAGGGTTAGGCTAGTTTAGGGTTAGGCTAGGTTACGGTTGGGATTAGGATTATGGCTAATATTAGGGCAAAGGCGTGGGCTAAGTCTAGGGCTAGGGTTAGTGTTTGGTATAGGGTAAGGGTTAGGGTTAGGGTTACCATTAGGTTTAGGATTAGGGTTCGGTAAGGGTTAGGGTTAGGTTAAGGGTTTGGATTAATGATAGGTTTAAGGTTAGGATTAGGGTTAGGTTTAGGGTTAGGATTAGGGTTTGGGTTAGGGCTCAGGCTGGGCTAGGGTGAGGGTTAGGATTTGGGTTAGGGTTTGGGTATGGGTTAGGTTTCAGGTTAGGGCTAGGTTATGGGCTGGACTAGGGTTAGGGTTGTGTTTGGGGTATGGGTTAGGGTCAACGCTCGGGTTAGGGTTGGAGTTAGGGTTAGGGCTAGGGTTAAAGTTCAGTTAAGGTTTAGGGTTAGGGTTCAGTTTCAGGCTAGGGTTAAGGTTAGGGTTAGTGTTATGCTTATGCGAGTTTTAAGAAGAGACTTACCAGTAACAGCGATCGAGTTATGGTTAGGGTTAGGATTTGGGTTAGGGAGGCATAGGGTTAGCGTTAGGATTTGGGTTAGGGCTCGGGTTAGGTTTACGGTTAGGGTTAGGGTTAGGTTTAGGGCTAGGGTTAGGGTTAGGTTTAGGGCTAGGATTAGGGTTAGAGTTAGGGTTATGGTTAGGGATTGGTTTAGCTTTAGGGTTAGTATTAGGTTTAGGATCAGGTTTAGGGTAAGGCTTAGGGATGGGGTTAGGATTAGGGTTAGTGCTCGATTTAGGGTTAGGGCTAAGGTCAGGGTTAGGGTTAAAGTTTGCGTTACAGATATGGTTAGGGTTAGGGATAGGGCTAGTGTTAGGTTTAGGTTTTGATTTTGGGATAGGTTTAGAGCTAGGGTTAGGATTAGGGCGAGGGTTACAGCTAAGGTTAGGGTTAGGGTTAGTGCTCGTGTTGGGGTTAGGCTAGATTTAGTGTTAGGCTTGGGGTTAGATTTAGGATTATGGCTAGGGCTAGGGTTAGGATTCGAGTTAGGGTTAGGTTTAAGGTTAATGTTAGGTTTTGGGTTACCGGTAGTGTTAAGGTTATTGTTAGGTTTAGGGCTTGAAGTAATGTTAAGTTTAGAGTTATGATTCGGGTTAGATTTAGGGTTAGGGTTAGGGATAGGGTTTGGGTTAGGTTTAGGGTTTGGGCTCGGGTTCGGGATGGGCTACGGTTAGGGTTAGTGTTAGGGTTTGGGTTAGGTTTAGGGTTAGGTTAGGATTTGGGTTAGGGTTAGGTTTAGGATTAGGGCTTGGGTTTGGGCTTGGCTAGGGTTATGGTTAGGGTTAGGGTTAATGCTCAGGTTAGGGTTAGGGCTACGGTTCGAGCTCGGGTTAAGGGATGGTTAAGGTTTAGGGTTAGGGTTCGGTTTCAGACTAGAGTTAAGGTTAGGGTTAGTGTTAGGGTTATGCGCATTTTCAGAAGAGACTTACCTGTAACTGCGATCAGGGCAGTGTTAGGGTTAGGATTAGGATTATGGTTAGTGTTAGGCAAGCAATAGGTTTAAATTTAGGATTATGATTAGTGTTAGGGATGGGATTAGGGTTAGGTATAGGGTTAGGGTTAGGGCAAGGGTTAGGGCTAGGGTTTGGGTCAGGGCTAGGATTTGGTTTAGAGTTAGGATTAGATTTAGGGTTAGGGATAGGGTTAATGTTAGGTATAGGGTTAGAGCTAGGGTTAGGGCTGGGTTACCGTTAGGGTTAGTGCTAGTGTGAGGTTTAGGTTTAGGGTTAGGGCTCGGTTAGGGTTCGGTTTCAGGCTCGGGTTAAGGTTAGGTTTAGAGTTAAGGTTTAGAGTGAGGGTTAGGGTTAGATCAAAGGTTCAGATTATGTTTAGGGTTAGGGCTAGAGATGGGCTCGGGGTAATGTTTCAGGTTAAGGATAAGGTTAGGTTTAGGGCTATGATTAGGTTAGGGTTAGGGCTAGGTTTAGAGTTAGGGTTAATTTTAGTGCTTGGGTTAATGTTAGGTTTTGGGTTAGTGTTAGGGCTAGGGTTAACTTTAGGGCTCATTTTCGGGTTCGTGTTAGGGTTAGGGCTAAGGTTAAGGCTAAGATTAGGGTTAGGATTAGAATTAGGGTTAGGGTTAGGGAAGCAATAGGTTTAAGGTTAGGATTATGGTTAGGGCTCGGGTTAGGATTAGTGTTAGGGTTAGGGCGAGGGTTAGGTTTAGGGTTAGAGTTAGGGATGGGATTAGGGTTAGGACTAGGGTTAGTGTTCGGATTAGGGCTAGGGTTAGGGCCAGGGTTATGGTTAGGGCTAGGGTAAGGGTTAGGGCTAGGCTTAGGTTTAGGGTTAGGATTAGGTTTAGGATTAGGGTTAGGGATAGGGTTAGAGTTAGGGTTAGGACTTGGACTCGGTTTAGGGTTCAGTTTAGAGTTAGGGCTACGGTCAGGGTTAGGGTTATGGTTAAGGTTAGGTTTAGGGTAAGGCTTATTGATAAGTTTAGGGTTAGGTTTAGTGCTACTGTTAGGTTTAGGGTTAGGGCCAGGTTTCGAGTTAGAGTTAGAGCTAGGGTTAGGCTAGGGCGAGGGTTAGGGCTAGGCTTAGTGTTTGGATAAGGGTTAGGGTTAAGGCTAGGTTGAGAGTTATGGTTAGTGTTAGGGTTAGGGTTAGGGCTACGGTTAGAGTTAGGGCTAGGGGTAGGTCTAGGGTTAGGGTTAAGGTTAGGTTTAGGGTTTAGGTTAGGCTTTGTGTTTGGGTTTGGGTGAGGTTTAGGGTTTGGGCTAGGGCTCTGGCTGGGCTAGGGTTTGGGTTAGGTTAGGATTTGTGTAAGGGTTAGGTTTAAGGTTAGGGCTAGGTTTTGGGCTGGGCTAGAGTTAGGGTTAGGTTTGACGTAAGGGTTAGGGTCAACGCTTGGGTTAAGGTTGGGGTTAGGGTTAGCGTTAGGGCTCGGACTAAGGTTCGGTTAAGGTTTAGGGTTATGGTTCGGTTTCAGGCTAGGGTTACGGTTAGGGCTAATGTTAGGCTTATGCGAGTTTTCAGAAGACACTTACCAGTAAGTGTGACCGGGTTATGGTTAGGTTTAGGGTTAGGATTTGGTTTAGGGAGGCAATAGGGTTAGGGTTAGCATTAGGATTTGGTTAGGGCTCAGGTTGGACTTAGGGTTAGGGTTAGGGTTAGGGTTAGAGTGAGGGCCAGCACTATGGTTAGAGTTAGGGATAGGGCTAGGGATTGGTTTAGCATTAGTGTTAGTATTATGTTTAGGATCAGGGTTAGGGTAAGGGTTAGGGATGGGGTTAGGATTAGGGTTAAGGCTCGGTTTAGGGGTAGGGCTAGGGTTAGGGCTAAGGTCAGGTTTAGGATTAAGGTCTAGAGTGAGGGTTAGGGTTAGATCAAGGGTTTAGATTATGTTTAGGGTTAGGGCTTGGGTTAAGGCTCGAGGTAATGTTCAGTTTAGTTTAGGGTTCGGTTTCAGGCTAAGGATAAGGTTAGGGTTAGGTTAGGGTTAGGGTTAGGGATTGGGCTAGGTTTAGAATTAGGGTTAGGGTTAGGGTTTGGACTAGGGTTAGGGTTTGGGAGTGATAGGTTTAAGGTTAGGATTATGGTTAGGGCTAGGGTTAGGATTAGTGTTAGGGTTAGGGCGATGGTAAGGGTTAGGTATAGGCTTAGGGCTAGGGTTAGTGTTCGGGTTAGGGTTTGGGTTAGGGCCAGGATTGTGGTTAGGCTTAGGGCTAGTCTTAGGTTTAGGGTTAGGATTAGGTTTAGGATTAGGATTAAAGTAAGGGTTAGGGATGGGATTAGGGTTAGGGTTTGGGCTCGGTTTAGGGTTCGGTTTAGGGTTAGGGCTAGGGTTAGGTCTAAGGTCAGGGTTAGGGTTATAGTTAAGGTTAGGTTTAGGGTTAGGCTTATTGATAAGTTTATGGTTAGGCTTGGGGTTAGGTTTAGGGCTAGGGTTAGTGTTAAGGCTCGGGTTAAGGTTCGGTTAAGTTTTACGGTTAGGGATCGGTTTCAGGCTAGGGTTATGGTTAGGGTTAGTGTTAGGCTTATGCAAGTTTTCCGAAGAGACTTAGCAGTAACTACGATCGGGTTATGCTTTGGGTTAGGGTTAGGATTTGGGTTAGGGAGGCTTTAGGGTTAGTGTTCAGGTTAGGGTTAGGGCTAGGGCGAGGTTTAGGGCTAGTGTTAGGGTTTGGATAAGGGTTAGAGTTAGGGCTAGGTTCAGAGTTATGGTTAGTGTTAGGATTAGGATTCGGGCTAGGGTTAGAGTTAGGGCTGGGGTAGGTCTAGGGTTAGGGTTAAAGTTAGGTTTAGGGTTTAGGTTCGGTTTAGTGTTTGGGTTTGGGTGAGGTTTAGGGTTTGGGCTAAGGTTAGGGCCAGGGTTATGGTTAGAGTTAGGGTTAGGGTTAGGGATTGGTTTAGCTTTAGGATTAGTATTAGGTTTAGGATCAGGGTTAGGTTAAGGGTTAGGGACGGGATTAGGGTTAGGGCTCAGCTTAGTGCTCGGTTTACGGTTAGGGCTAGGGTTAGGGCTAAGGTCAGGGTTAGGGTTATGCTTAAGGTTCGGCTTATGGATATGGTTATGGTTAGGGTTAGGGTTAGTGCTAGTGTTGGTATTAGGTTTAGGGTTAGGTTCGGTTTAGTGTTAGGGTTAGGGTTAGGATTAGAATTAGGGCTAGGGCTAGGGGTCGGTCTAGGGTTAGGGTTAGTGTTAGGGCTAGGGTAAGGGTCAGGGTTAGGATTCAGGTTAGGGTTAGGCTTAAGGTTAATGTTAGGTTTCGGGTTACTCGTAGTGTTAAGGTTATGGTTAGGTTTAGGGCTTGGATTAATGTTAAATTTAGAGTTAGGGTTCGGGTTAGGTTTAGGGTTAGGGTTTGGGCTAGGGTTAGGGTTTGGATTAGGATCAGGGTTTGGGCTCAGGTTCGGGATGGGCTATGGTTAGGGTTAGTGTTAGGGTTTGGGTTATGGTTAGGGTTAGGTTAGGGTTTGGCTTAGCTTTAGGTTTAGGGCTAGGGTTTGGGTTTGGCTGGGGTTATGGTTAGTGTGAGGTGTAGTGTAAGGGTAAGAGTTAACGCTCAGGTTGGGGTTAGGGTTCGGGTTCGAGCTCGGGTTAAGGGGTGGTTAATGTTTAGGATTAGGTCTTGGTTTCAGGCTCGAGTTAAGGTTAGGGTTTGTGTTAGGGTTATGCGAGTTTTCAGAAGAGACTTACCAGTAACTGTAATTGGGTTAGGGTTAGGATTAGGATTAGGGTTAGGGTTAGGAGCGATAGGTTTAAGGTTAGGATTGTGGTTAGGGCTAGGGTTAGGGATCGGATTAGGGTTAGGTATGGGGTTAAGGCTAGGGTTAGGGTTAGGACTAGGGCGAGGGTTAGGTCTCGGGTTAGGATTAGGACCAGGTTCAGAGTTATGGTTAGTGTTCAGATTAGGGTTAGGATTAGGGCTAGGGTTAGTGTTAGGGCTAGGGATAGGTCTAGAGATAGGGTTAAAGTTAGGTTTAGGGTTAAGGTTAGGTTAAGTGTTTGGGTTTGGGTGAGGTTTAAGGTTTGGGCTAGTGCATAGGTTAAGGCTAGGATTTGTTTTAGAGTTAGGATTAGGGTTAGGGTTAGGGCTAAGGATCGGGTTCGGGATAGGGTAGGGTTAGGTTTAGGGATAGGGTTAGGGTTAGGTATAGGGTTAGGGCTCAGGTTTGGTTGAGGTTCAGGGTTAGGGCTCGGTTTAGAGTTAGGGTTAGGATTAGGGTTAGCATTAGAGCTAGGGGTAGGTCTAGGGTTAGGGTTAGGGTTCGGCTTAAGTTTCGGTGTAGGTTTAGGTTTAGGGTTTGGTTTCAGGCTCGGGTTAAGGTTAGGGTTAAGGTTTAGAATAAGGGTTCGGGTTAGATCTAGGGTTCAGATTATGTTTAGGTTTAGAGCTAGGGTTAAGGCTCGGGTTAATGTGCAGTTTAGGTTTAGGTTATGGTTTGGTTTCAGACTAAGGATACGGCTAGGTTTAGGGCTAGGGTTAGGTTAGGGTTAGGGTTAGGGCTAGGTTTAGAGTTAGGGTTAGGACTAGGGTTAGTGTTCGAGCTTGGGTTAGGGTTAGTGTTAGGGCTAGAGCTAGGGTTAGGGTTAGTGTTAGTGCTTGGGTTAATGTTAGGGTTAGTGTTCGGGTTAGCCTTAGGGCTCATTTTCGGGTTCGTGTTAGCGTTAGGGCTAAGGTTAGGGTTAGGGATGGGGTTAGAGTTAACGTTTGGAATAGGTTTAGGTCTTGGATTAATATTAGGGTTAGGGTTAGGTTTTGGATTCGGGTTAGGGTTAGGGTTTGAGTTGGGATTAGCGTTTGGGCTAGGTTTTGGGCTGGGCTAGATTTAGGGTTAGGGTTAAGTTTGGGGTAAGGGTTATGGTCAATTCTCGGGTTGGGGTTAGGGTTATGGCTAGGGTTAGGGCTCTGGTTTGGGCTCGGGTTAAGGTTCAGGGTTAGCGTTCGGTTTCAGGCTAGGCCTAAGGTTAAGGTAAGTGTTAGGGTTATGCAAGTTTTCAGAAGAGACTTGCCAGCCATTGCGATCGGGTTAGTGTTAGGGTTAGGATTAGGATTAGGGTTAGGGTTAGGTAAGCAATAGCTTTAAGGTTAGGATTACAATTAGGGTTAGGATTATGTTTAGGGCTAGGGTTAGGATTAGGATTAGGTTTAGGGTTTGGGAAGCAATAGGTTTAAGGTTAGGAATATGGTTGGGGTTAGGGCGAGGGTTAGTGTTAGGGTTAGAGTTAGTGTTAGGCCCAGGGTTACGGTTAGGGTGAGGGTAAGGGCTAGGGATAGGCTTAGGTTTAGGGTTAGGATTAGGTTTAGCATTAGGGTTAGGGTAAGGGTTAGGGATAGGGTTAGGGTTATGGTTAGGTTTTGGGCTTGGTTTAGGGTTCGGTTTAGGGTTAGAGCTACGGTTAGGGCTAAGGTCAGGGTTAGGGTTAGGTTTATGGTTAAAGTTAGGTTTAGGGTTAGGCTTATTGATAAAATTAGGGTTAGGTTTAGTGCTACTGTTAGGGTTAGGGCTAGGTTTAGAGTTAGGGTTACCGTTAGGGTTAGGCTAGGGCGAAGGTTAGGGCTAGGGTTAGGGTTTGGATAAGTGTTATGGTTAGGGCTTGGTTCAGAGTTATGGTTAGTGTTAGGATTAGGGTTAGCGTTAGGTCTAGGGTTAGAGTTAGGGCTAGGGGTAGGTCTAGGGTTAGGGTTAAGGTTAGGTTTAGAGTTTAGGTTAGGTTTAGTGTTTGGGTTTGGGTGAGGTTTAGGGTTTGGGCTAGGGCTCCGGCTGGGCTAGGGTTAGGGTTTGGATTAGGGTTAGGTTAGGGTTTGGGTAAGGGTTAGGTTTAAGATTAGGGAGAGGTTTTGGGTTGGGCTAGGGTTAGGGTTAGGTTTGGGGTAAGGGTTAGGGTCAACGCTCGGTTTAGGGCTGGGGTTAGGATTAGGGCTAGGGTTAGGGCCAGGGCTAGGATTAGAGTTAGGGATTGGTTTAGCTTTAGGGTTAGTAATAGTTTTAGGATCAGGGTAAGGGTAAGGGTTAGGGATGGGGTTAGGATTAGGGTTAGGGCTAAGATCAGGGTTAGGGTTAGGGTTATGGTTAAGGTTCGGGTTACGGATAGGGTTATGGTTACGGTTAGGGCTAGTGATAGGTTTAGGTTTAGATTTAGGGATAGGTTTAGTCTTAGGGTTAGGGTTAGGGTTAGGGCGAGGCTTAGGGCTAAGGTTAGGGTTAGTGTTAGTGCTAGTGTTGGGGTTAGGTTTAGGGTTAGGCTAGGTTTAGTGTTAGGGCTAGGGTTAGGACCAGGTTTTGGGCTAGGGTTAGTGTTAGGGTTAGGGTAAGGGTCAGGGTTAGGATTCGGGTTAGGGATGGTTTTAAGGTTAATGTTAGGTTTTGTGTTACCGGTAGTGTTAAGGTTATGGTTAGGTTTAGGTCATGAATTAGTGTTCAGTTTAGTGTTAGGGTTCGGGTTAGGTTTAGGGTTAAGGATAGGGTTTGGGTTTGGGTTAGGTTTAGGGTTAGGTTAGGGTTTGGATTAGGTTTAGGGTTAGGGTTAGGGCTAGGGTCTGGGCTTTGCTGAGGTTATGGTTAGGGTGAGATTTAGTGTAAGGGTAAGAGTTAACGTTCAAGTTAGGGTTAGGTTTCGAGCTTAGGTTAAGGAGTGGTTAAGGTTTAGGGTTTTTGTTCGGTTTCACGCAAGAGTTAAGGTTAGGTAAAAACAATGGCTGCAGATGCTGGAAACCAGATTTTGGATTAGTGGTGGGCTAGGGTTTGGGCCAGGGCTCGGGCTGGGCTAGGGTTAGGGTTTGGGTTAGGGTTAGCATTAGGGTAAGGGTTGGGTTTAAGGTTAGGGCTGTTTTGGGCTGGGCTAGGTTTTGAGTTAGGGTTAGGGTTAGGGTTAGGGTCAATGCTTGGGTTAGGGTTGCGGTTAGGGTTAGGGCTAGTTTTAGTGTTAGGGCTTGGGTTAGGGTTAGGGCTAGGGCTAGGGTTAGGGTTAGGTTAGGGCTAGGGCTGGAGTTAGTGTTCTGTTAGGGCTAGGGCTAGATTTAGGTTTAGGGTTTGGGTTACGGTTAGGGTTAAGGATAGGATTAGTGCTAGGGTTAGGGTTAGATTATGGGTTATGTTGAGGGCTAGGATTAGAGTTACGGCTCGGGTTAGGGTTAGGGGTAGGGTTGGGGGAGGGTTAGGATTTGGGTTATGGTTACCTTTAGGGTTAGGGTTTTGGCTATGGTTAGGGCTAGGGCTAGTGCTAGGGTTAGGTTTAGGGTTTGGGTTAGGGTTACGGTTAGGTTTGGGTTAGGTTTAGGGCGAGGGTTTGGGTTAGGGTTAGGGCTAGTGTTAGGGTTACTGTTAGGTTTGGTTTAGGTTTAGGGTTAGGTTTTGGGTTAAGTGTCAGGTTAGGGTTAGGGTTATGAGTAGGTTTACAGTTAGGGTTAGTGCTAGGATTTGGTTTAGGGTATGGGTTAAGGTCAGAGTTGGGTTAGGGTTAGGTCTAGGGTTAATGTTAGGGTTAAGGTTTAGTGCTAGCTCAAGGTTTAGAGTTAGGGTTAGGGTTTGAGATAAGGATAGGGTTAGGGCTATGGTTGGGGTCGGCCTATGGTTTGCATTAGAATTAGGGGTGGGTTAGTGTTAGGGTTAGGGTTAGGGTTTGGGCTTGAGCTAGAGTTAGTGTTCGGGTTTGGGTTAGGGCTAGGGTTTCGGTTTAGGCTAAGGGTTAGGGTTGGGGTTAAGGCTAGGGTTAAGGTTAGGGTTAGTGTTCGTGTTAGTGTTAGACAGGGAGACTACCAATACCTGCGATAGGGTGAGGGTTAGGGCTAGGGTAAAGGTTCAGGTTAGGGTTTGGGAGGCGATAGGGTGAGGATTAGGGTTAGGGTTATGGTTAAAGTTAGGGTTAGGGCTTGGGGTCAGTGTTAGGATTAGGGTTTAGCTTAGGGTTTGGGTTAGGGTTAGGGCTAGGTTTTGTGTTAGGATTAGGGTTAGGGCTAGAGCTAGGGTTAGGTTTGGGGTGAGGGTTAGGGTTAGGGCTAGGGTTAGGGTTAGGTCTAGTGTTAGGTTTAGGTTTAGGGTTAGGCTTATGGTTAGGGCCAGGGTTTAGAGGAGTTGGGTTAAGTTTAGGGTCAGGGTTAGGTTTATGGTTTACGGTTAGGGTTAGGGTTAGTGCTAGTGTTAGTTTTAGGTTTTTGGTTGCGTCTATGAACAGAGTTAGGTTTAGATTTAGGATTAGGGATAGCATTAAGGCTAGGGTTAGGGTTAGGGTTACGGGTAGATCGATGGTTAGGGTTAGTGTTATGGTTAGGGTTAGAGTTAGGTCTAGCGTTCCGATTATGTTTGGGGTTAGGGCTAGGGTTAGGGTTAGTGGTAGGGCGAGGGTTAGCGTTTGGGTTACGGTTAGGGCTAGGGTTAGGTTTAGGGTTAGGGCTAGGGTTAGGGTTACGGTTAGTGTTAGGTTTAGGGTTAGGATTTGGCTTAGGGTTAGGTTTGGGTTAGGGTTAGTGTGAGGATTTGGATTAGGACTGTGGTTATGGTTTGTGTTAGGCTTAGAGTTAGGGTTATGTTTAGGCTAGAGTTAGGGTTTGGGCTAGGGTTAGGGTTGGATAAGGGTTAGGGTTAGGTTTAGGGTTAGGGCTAGTTTTATGGTTAGGGTTAGGGTGAGGGTGAGTGTTCGGATTAGGGTTAGAGATAAGAATACTTTTAGGATAAGGGTTCGGGTAAGGGTTAGGGTTAGGGTTATGGTTAGGGCTAGTGTTATGACTAGGGTTAGGGTTAATTTTAGTGTTGAAGGGTTAGAGATAGAGCTAGGGTTGGGCTAGAGCTGGGGTTGGGGTTATGGCTAGGGTTAGGGTCAGGGTTAGGGCTAGGTTTAGGATTAGTGTTAGGGCTAAGGTTAGGGATAGGGTTATGGTGAGGGTTAGGTTTATGTCTAGGTTTTTGCTTTATGTAAGGTTTAGGGCTAGGGTTAGGGCTAGGGATAGGGATAGGGTTGTGGTGAGGGTTAGGCTTAGGGCTTGGTTTATGGTCTGATCTGGGGATAGGGTTAGGGCTAGCGCTGGAGTTTGGGCTAGGGTTAGGGTTAGAGCGAAGGACAGGGTGTGGGTTAAGGTTCGGTTTAGGTTTAGGGTTAGGGTTAGCGCGAAGTTTACGGTAAGGGTTAAGTTTAGGGTTAGTGTTAGGGTCAGGCGAGTTTTCAGAAGAGACTTACCAGTACCTGCCAGGGTTAGGGAAGGGTTAGGTATGCGATTTATTTAGGATTAGGGTGAGGATTTGTGTTATGGTTAGGGCTAGGGTTATGGTTAGGGTTAGGGCTAGGGTTAGGTTTAGGATTAGGATTAGGGCTGTGGTTATGGTTAGCGTTAGGTTTAGGTTTAGGGTTACGGCTAGGTTTACGTTTTGGGGTTTTAATTTGGGTTAGGGTTACGGTTAGGGTTCGGGTTAGGGATGTGGTTAGGGGTTAGGGTTAGTGCTCGGTTTAGGTTTCAGTTTAGGGTTAGGGCTAAGGTTAGGGTTATGGTTGGAGTTAGGTTTTGATTTAGTGCTCGTGTTAGGGTTGGGTTTTGGGTTATGTTCCGGGCTAGGGTTAGGGTTAAGTTTAGGGTTTGGGCTAGTTTTACGGCTAGGGTTTGGGTTAAGGTTAGGGTGAGGGTGAGTGTTCGGATTAGAATTAGAGCTAAGGTTAGGTTTAGGATAAGAGTTCGGGTTAGGGTTAGGGTTAGGGCTAATGTTAGGGCTAGGGTTAGTGTTCAGGTTAGGGTTAATTTTAGGGTTGGGGTATGGATAGAGCTAGGCTTAGGACTAGGGCTAGGGTTGGTGTTATGGCTAGGATAAGGGTGAGGGTTAGGGCTAGGTTTAGGGTTAGGGATAGGTATAGGGATAGTGTTATGGTGAGGGTTAGGGTTAGGGTTTGGATTTGGGTTAGGTTCAGGGCTAGTGTTAGAGCTAGAGATAGGGATAGGGTTATGGTGAGGGTTAGGGTTAGTGTTAGGGTCAGGTGAGTTTTCAGAAGAGACGTGCCAGTACATGCCAGGTTAGGGAATGGTTAGGTATGCGATTTGGTTAGGGTTAGGGTTAATGTTATAGTTAGGGCTAGGGTTAGGGTTAGGGTTAGAGCTAGGATTAGGACTGTGGTTATAGTTAGCGTTAGGCTTAGGGTTAGGGTTGCGACGAGCTTAGGTTTTGTGGTTACAATTAGGGTTAGGGTTACCGTTAGGTTTTGGGTTAGTGATGTGGTTAGGGGTTAGGGTTAGGGCTCGGTTTAGGTTTCAGTTTAGGGTTAGGGCTTGGGTTAGGGCTAAGTTTAGGGTTATGGTTGGGGTTAGGGTTAGGTTTAGTGCTAGTGTTAGGGCTAGGTTTTGGGTTAGGGCTTGGGTTAGGGTTTGGATAAGGGTTAGGTTTAGGTTTAGGGTTAGAGCTAATTTAATGGTTAGGGTTAGGGTGAGGGTGAGTGTTCGGATTTGGGTTAGAGCTAAGGTTAAGTTTAGGATTATGATTCGGGTAAGGGTTAGGGTTAGGGTTAGGGCTAGTGTTAGGGCTAGGGTTAGGGCTAGGTTTAGGGTTAAGGTTAGGGTTAATTTTAGTGTTAGGGTTAGTGTTAGGGTTAGGGATTGGTTTAGGGGAAGGGTTAGGTTTAGTGTTCGGATTAGTACTATGGCTAGGGTTAGGGTTAGGGATAGTGCTATTGTTAGATTTAGGGTTTGGGTTAGGTTTAAGGTAAGGGTTGGGTTACGGTTAGGTCAAGGGTTCTGGGTAGGTTTAGGTTTAGGGTTTGGGTTGGGGTGGGTTTTCAAGCTAGGGTTAGGTTTAGTGTTAGGGCTATGGTTACGGTTAGGGTTAATGTTAGGATTCGGGTAAGGGTTGGGGTTAGGGTTAGGGCTAGGGCTACTGTTAGGGCTAGGGTTAGGGTTAGGTTTAGGTTTTGGGTTAGGGTTAGGGTTACGGTTAGGGTTAATGTTAGGGTTAGGGCTAGGGTTAGGGTTAGGTTTAGGTTTTGGGTTTGGGCCAATGTTAGGGTTAGGATTTGGCCTGGGTTAGGTTTAGGGTTCAGATTATGGTTACGGTTATGGTTGAGGTTAGGGTAAGGGCTTGGGCTAGGGTTAGGTCTAGGGTTAGGGTTAAGGTTAGGTCTAGGGTTACAGTTAGGTCAAGGGTTAGGGTTAAGGTTTGGGCTAGTGTTAGGGCTAGGGTTAGGCTAAGGTTTAGGTTTAGGGTTAGAGTCAGGGCTAGGGTTTGGTTTAGGGTTAGGAATAGAGTTAGGGCTAGGTTTAGGGTTGGGGTTAGAGCTAGGCTTCAAGTTAGGGTTAAGGATAGGATTAGTGCTAGGGTTAGGGTTAGGGCTAGGGTTTGGGCTATGTTTTGGGCTAGGGTTAGGGTTAGGTTAGGGCTAGAGCTAGGGTTAGGTTTAGGGTTTGGGTTATGGTTATGGTTTGGATAAGGATTGGTTTAGTGCTAGGGTTAGGACTAGGTTTTGGGTTACGTTTAGGGCTAGGTTTAGGGTTAGGGCTAGGGTTAGGGTTAGGGTTAGGGTAAGGGCTAGGGTTAGGTTTTGGGTTAGGGCTAGTATTAGGTTTTGTATTAGGGTTTGAGTTTAGGGTAGGGTTTAGGTTCAGGGTTAGGGTTTGGGTTAGGGTTAAGTTTAGGGTTAGGGCTAAGACTGGGGTTAGGGCTCGGGTTAGGGCTAGGGTTAGCGTTAGGGTTAGAATTAGTGTGAGGATTAGGGTTAGGTTGAGGGTTAGGGCTAGTGTTTGGGTTAGGGTTAGGGTTAGGGTTACGGTTGAGGTTAGGGCTGGGTTTAGGGTTAAGGTTAGGTTTAGGGCTAGTGTTAGGGTTTGGGTTGGGTTTAAGGTTAGGGTTAGGGCTAGCGTTAGGGATAGGGTTAAGGTAAGGGCTAGTGTTGGCATTAGGGTTCGGGTTAGGGTTAGAGTTCGGGCTAGTGTTAGATTTAGGGTTAGGGTTAGAGTTACGGCTCGGGTTAGGGTTGGTGTGACGATTTGGGTTAGGGCTAGGGTTAGGGTTAGATTAAGGTTTAGTGTTAAGGTCCAGTTTAGATTTCGGGTTTGCGTTCGGTTTCAGATTGTGGTTAAGGTTGGAGTTAGTGTTAGTGTTAGACGAATTTTCAGAAGAGTCTTACCAGTGCCTGCGACCGTGTTTAGGGTTTAGGGTTAGGGTTAGTGTTAGGGTTAGATTTATGGTTATGGCCAGAGTTAGATTTAGGTTTAGGACGAGGATTAGTCTTAGGTTCAGGGTTAGGACTCGGGTTAGGTTTAGGGTTAGGATTAGTGTTAGGGTATGGGCTAAGTTTAGGGTTAGGATTAGTGTTAGGATATGGGCTAAGTTTAGGGTTAGGATTAGGGTCAGGGCTTGGGCTAGTATTAGGTTTACGGTTAGGGTTAGAGTTAGGGCTAGGGTTAGAGTTAGGTTTAGGGTTAGGATTAAGGTTTGGGGTAGTGTTTGGTTTAGGGTTAGGCTTAGGTTGGGGTTAGGGTTAGAGTTAGGGCAAGGGTTTGGGTTAGGTTTTGGACTAGAGTTAGGGCTAGGTTTAAGGTTAGGGTTAGAGCTAGGCTTCGTGTTAGTGTTAAGGGTAGGATTAGTGCTAGGGTTAGGGCAAGGTTTTGGGCTATGTTTTGCTCTAGGGTTAGGGTTAGGTTAGGACTAGAGCTTGGGTTAGGTTTAGGGTTTGAGTTATGCTTATGGTTCGGTTAAGGATATGATTAGTGCTAGGGTTACGGCTAGGTTTAGGGTTATGTTTAGGGTTAGGGTTAGGGTTAGGGTTATGTTTAGGGTTTGGGCTAGTGTTTGGGTTAGGGTTAGGATTACGGTTAATGTTAGGGCTAGGGTTAGGGTTAAGGTTAGGTTTAGGGCTAGTGTTAGGGTTTGGGTTAGGTTTAAGGTTAGGGTTAGGGCTAGCATTAGGGATAGGGTTAGGGTAAGGGCTAGTGTTGGCATTAGGGTTAGGGTTAGGTTTAGAGTTAGGGCTAGTATTAGACTTAGGGTTAGGGTTATAGTTACGACTAGGGTTAGGGTTGGTGTGACGGTTAGGGCTTGGGCTAGGGTTAGGGTTAGGTTAAGATTTAGTGTTAAGGTTCAGTTTAGGTTTCGGGTTTGCGTTCGGTTTCAGATTACGGTTAACGTTGGAGTTAGTATTAGGGTTAGACAAATTTTCAGAAGAGACTTACCAGTACTTGCAATAGCGTTAGGTTTAGGGTTAGGGTTAGTGTTAGGGTAAGGTTTATGGTTAGCGCCAGAGTTAGATTTAGGTTTAGGGCGAGGGTTAGAGTTAGGTTTAGGGTTAGGACTCAGGTTAGGTTTAGGGTTTGGGTTAGGATTAGGGTATGGGCTAAACTGAGGGTTAGGATTAGGGTTTTGGTTAGGGCTAGGGTTAGATTTAGGGTTAGGGTTAGAGTTACGGCTAGGGATGAGGATTATGGTTAGGGCTAGGGTTAGGGTTATGGTAAGGTTTAGTGTTAAGGTTCAGTTTAGGTTTCGGGTTTGGGTTCGGTTTCAGACTGTGGTTAAGGTTAGAGTTAGTGTTAGGTTTAGACTAATTTTCAGAAGAGACGTACCAGTACTTGCAATAGCGTTAGGTTTAGAGTTAGGTTTATGGTTAGAGCCAGGGTTAGGGATCGAGTTAGGGCTAAAGTTAGGGTTAGGGTTAGGTTAATTTTTAGGCTAAGGGTTAGGGTTAGGGTTCTGATTAGGGTTCGAGCTAGGGTTAGGGTTAGGATTAGGGTTAGGGTTTAGGTTAGGGTTAAGGTTAGAGCTAGGGTTCGTACTGGGCTAGGGTTAGGTTTTGTGCTAGGGTTAGGGTTGAGGTTAGGGTTAGGGTTTGCTAGGGTTAGGGCTTGGGCTGGGGTTGCGGTTAGGGCTAAGGTTAGAGTCAGGGTTAGGGCTAGGTTTAGGATTAGGCTTAAGGCTAGGGATAGGGTTAGGGTTATGTTTCGGTTTAGGTTTCAGGTTAGGGTTCGGTTTCTGGCTAGGTTTAAGGTTCAGGTTAGTGTTAGGGTTAGGCGAGTTTTCTGAAGGGACTTTCCAGTACTGGCGGTAGGGTTAGGGTGAGGCTTAGGGAGGCGATAGGGTTAGGGTCAGGATAAGGGTTAGGGCTAGGGATAGGGCTAGGGTTATGGTGAGGGTTAGGGTTAGGGTTTGGATTTGGGTTAGGATTAGCGTTAGGGCTAGGTTTAGGGTTAGTGCTAAGGATAGAGCTAGGGTTAGGGCTTGGGCTGGGGTTGCGGTTAGGGCTAAGGTTAGAGTCAGGGTTAGGGCTAGGTTTAGGATTAGGCTTAAGGCTAGGGATAGGGATAGGGTTATGGTGAGGGTTATGTTTAGGTATAGGGTTTTGATTTGTGTAAGGTTTAGGGCTAGTGTAGGGATAGGGTTATGGTGAGGGTTAGGGTTAGGGTTTGGATTTGGGTTAGGGTTAGGGTATGGATTAGGGTTAGGTTTAGGGATAGGTTTATGGTTAGATCTGCGGAAAAGGCTAGGGTTAGGGCTAGAACTGGAGTTTGGGTTAGTGCTTGGTTAGGGTTAGGGCTAAGGACAGGGTATGGATTAGGGTTCAGTTTAGGTTTAGGGTTAGGGTTAGGGTCAGTTTGCGGTGAGGGTTAAGTTTAGGGTTAGTGTTAGGGTCAGGCGAGTTTTCAGAAGAGACTTACCAGTACCTGCCAGGGTTAGGGAAGGTTTAGGTATGTGATTTGGTTAGGGTTAGGATTAGGACTGTGGGTTATGGTTAGTGTTAGGTTATAGGGTTAGGGTTATGGCGAGGTTAAGTTTTGGGGTTATAATTATGGTTAGGGTTCAATTTATGGTTAGGTCTAGGGTTAGGTTTCGGGCTAGGGATATGGTTAGGGGTTAGGGTTAGGGCTCGGTTTAGGATTCAGTTTAGGTTTATGACTTAGGTTAGGGCTAACGTTAGGGTTATGGTTGGGGTGAGGGTTAGGTTTAGATATAGTGTTAGGGCTAGGTTTTGGGTTATGTTTAGGGCTAGGGTTGGAGCTAAGGTTAGGTTTAGGATTAGGATTCGAGTAAGGGTTAGGGTAAGGTTTGGGCTAGTGTTAGGGCTAGGGTTAGGGTTAAGGTTAGGATTAATTTTAGTGTTAGGGCTAGGGTTTGAGTTGGGGTAGGTTAGGTTTAGTGCTATGGCTAGGGTTAGGGTTACAGATAGTGCTAGTGTTAGATTTAGGGTTTGGGCTAGGTTTAAGTTTAGGGTTGGTTTACGGTTAGGTCGAAGGTTAATGGTAGGTTTAGGTTTAGGCTTAGGGTTGGGGTGGCTTTTCGAGCTAGGGTTAGGTTTAAGGTTAGGGTTATGGTTACAGTGAGGGTTAATGTTAGGGTTAGGACTAGGGTTAGGGTAAAGGATAGGGTTAGGGCTAGGCTTAGGGTTAGAGCCAGTGTTAGGGTTAGGATTTGGGCTAGGGTTAGGTTTAGGGTTCAGATTATGGTTACGGTTAGGGTTGAGGTTAGGTTAGGGTTAGGATTAGGGTTAGGACTTGGGCTTGGGTTAGGATTAGGGTTAGGATTAGGGTTAGGGCTAGGGCTAGGGTTAGGGTTAGGTTTAGGGTTCGGTTTAGGGTTAGGGCTAGGGTTAGGTTTAGGGTTAGGGTTAAGGTTTGGGCTCGTGTTAAAGCTATGGTTAGGCCATGGTTTAGGTTTAGGGTTAGACTTAGAGCTAGGGTTTGGGTTAGGGTTAGGACTAGAGTTAGGGCTAGGTTTATGGTTAGGGTTAGAGCTTGGCTTAGCGTTAGTGTTTAGGATAGGATTAGTGCTCGGGTTAGGGTTAGGGCTAGGGTTTGGACTTTGTTTTGGGCTAGGGTTAGGGTTAGGTTAGGGCTAGATCTAGGGTTTGGTTTCGGGTTTGGGTTATGGCTATGGTTCGGTTAAGGATAGGATTATTGCTCGGGTTAGGGCTAGGTTTTGGGTTATGTTTAGGGCTAGGTTTAGGGTTAGAGCTAGGGTTAGGGTTAGGGTTAGGGTAAGGGTGAGGGTTAGGTTTTAGTTAAGGGCTAGTTTTAGGTTTAGTGTTAGGTTTTGGGTTTAGGATAGGGATAGGTTTAGGTTCAGGGTTAAGGTTTGACTTAGGGTTAAGTTTAGGGATCGGGCTAAGACTAGGGTTAGGGCTCAGGTTAGGGCTAGTTTTAGTGTTAGGGTTAGGGCTAGGATAAGGGTTAGGGTTAGGTTTAGGGTTAGGGCTAGTGTTTGGGTTAGGCTTAGGGTTACAGTTAAGTTTAGAGCTAGGGTTAGGGTTAAGATTAGGTTTAGGGCTAGCGTTAGGGTTAGGTTTAAGGTTAGGGTTAGGGCTAGCATTAGGAATAGGGTTAGGGTAAGGGCTAGTGTTGGCGTTAGGGTTAGGGTTAGGGTTAGAGTTAGGGCTAGTGTTAGATTTAGGGTTACAGTTAGAGTTAGGGCTAGGTTTGGGGTTGGTGTGACAATTAAGGTTAGGGCTAGGGTTAGGGATGGTTAAGGTTTAGTGTTAAGGTTCAGACTAGGTTTCGGGTATTGGTTCGGTTTCAGATTGTGGTTAAGGTTGGGGTTAATGTTAGGGTTAGCCGAATTTTCTGAAAAGACTCACCAGTACCTGCGATCGTGATAGGTGTAGGGTTAGGCTTAGTGTTAGGGTTCGGTTTATGGTTATGGCCAGAGTTAGATTTAGGTTTAGGGAAAGGGTTAGAGTTAGGTTCAGGGTTAGGACTCGGGTTAGGTTTAGGGTTAGGGTTAGGGTTAGGATATGGGCTAAACTTAGGGTCAGGATTAGGGTTTGGGTAGGGCTAGGGTTAGATTTAGGGTTAGGGTTAGAGTTATGGCTAGGGTTAGGGTTGGGATGAGGATTATGGGTAGGGCGAGGTTTAGGGTTACGGTAAGGTTTAGTGTTAGTGTTCAATTTTCAGAAGAGACTCTACCAGTACTTGCAATAGCGTTAGGTTTAGGGTTAGGTTTATGGTTAGGGCCAGGGTTAGGGATCATGTTAGGGTTAGGGTTAGGGTTTGGTTAAGTTTTAGGCTAAGGGTTAGGGTTAGGGTTCTGATTAGGGTTCGAGCTAGGGTTAGGGTTAGGATTAGGGTTAGGATTTGGGTTAGGGTTAAGGTTAGAGCTAGGGTTCGCACTGGGCTAGGGTTTGGGTTCGTGCTAGGGTTAGGGTTGAGGTTAGGGTTAGGGATAGAGTTAGGGTTAGGTTTAGGGTTAGGGTTAGAGTTAGGCTTAGGTTTAGGGTATGTTTTGGTTTAGGTTTTGGGTTAGGGCTCGGTTTCTGGCTAGGTTTAAGGCTTGGGTTAGTGTTAGGGTTAGGCGAGTTTTCTGAAGAGACTTACCAGTACTGGCGGTAGGGTTAGGGTTAGGCTTAGGGAGGCGATAGAGTTAGGGTCAGGATTATGGTTAGTGTTCGGTTTAGGGCTAGGGTTTGGGCAGTTTGGGTTAGGGTCAGGGTTAGATTTAGGGTTAGGGTTAGAGTTACGGCTAGGGTTAGGGTTCGGATTAGGGTTAGGGCTAGGGTTAGGTTTAGGGTGATGTTTATTGTTAAGGTTCAGCTTAGGTTAAGGGTTAGGGTTTGGTTTCAGCAAGTGGTTAAGGTTCAGGTTAGTGTTAGGGTTAGGTCTCAGTTTCAGGCTTGGGTTAAGGTTAGGGTTGGTTTTAAGGTTAGGCAGGTTTTCAGAAGAGACCTACCAGTAACTACGATAGCACAAGTGTTAAGGTTAGGGTCAGAGAGGTGATAGGGTTGGTTTAAGATTAGGGTTAGGGTTAGGTTTATGGTTAGGGATAGGGCTAGGGTTAGGGTTAGGGCTAGGATTAGGGATAGGGTTACGGTTAGGGTTAGGGTTTGGTTTAATGCCAGTGTTAGGGCATGGATTAGGGTTAGGTTTAGGGTTAGGACTGGTGTTACGGTTAGGTTTAGGGTTAGGGTTAGGGTTTGGGTTAGGGCTAGGGTTAGATTTAGGTTTAGGGTGAGAGTTAGGGCTAGGCTTAGGGTTGGGTTGAGGATTAGGCTTGGACTAGGCTTAGTGTTAGGGTTGGGTTTAGAGTTAAGATTCAGTTTAGGTTTGGAGTTAGGGTTCGGTTTCAGACTTTGGTTAAGGTTAGGATTAGTGTTAGGGTTAGGCGAGCTTTCAAAAGAGACTTACCAGCTCCTGCGATTGGGTTAGGGTGAGGGTTTGTGTTAGGTTTAGGGTTAAGTTTAGGGTTAGGATTAGGGCTAGGGTTAGGGTTAGTTTACTGTTAGGGTTAGGGTGAGGGCTAGGGCTGGGGTTAGGGCTTGCGGTAGGGATAAGGCTGGGGTTTGGTTGACGGTTAGGGTTAGGGTTAGGATTATGGTTAGGGTTAGGTTTACTGTTAGAGTTAGGGTGAGGGCTAGGGCTAGGATTAGGGCTCGGGGTAGGGCTAAGGCTGGGGTTTTGGTGAGGTTTAGGGTTAAGTTTTGGTTTAGGTTTAGAATTAAGATTCGGTTTCTGGCTAGGCAAGTTTTCAGAAGAGACATACCGGTACCTGTGATAGGGTTAGGTTTAGGGTTACGGATGGGCTAGGTATGCGATTAGGTTAGGGTTAGGATTAGGTTTAGTGTTATGGTTAGGACTTGGGTTAGGATTAGGGTTCAGGTTGGGGGTAGGGTTAGGATTAGGTTAGGCCTAGCGTTAAGGTTAGGGTTAGGGTTAGGATTAGTGCTATGGTTGTGGTTAGTGTTAGGCTTAGGGTTAGGGTTGCAGCTAGGTTTAGGTTTAGCATTAGAATTAGGGTTAGCGTTATGGTTAGAGTTTGGGTTAGGGAATGGGTTAGAGGTTAGGGATGGGTTAGGTTCAGGGTTAGGTTTAGGGCTTGGTTTAGGGTTAGGGCTTGGTTTAGTTTTCAGTTTAGGGTTAGGGCTTGGGTTATGGCTAAGGTTAGGGTTATGGTTGGGGTTAGGGTTAGTGCTGGTGTTAGGATTAGGTTGAGGGTTAGGGCGAGGTTTAGAGTTAGGGTTAGGATTAGGTTTAGGGCTATGTTTAGGGTTAGGGTTAGGTCTAGTTCTAGGGTTATGGTGAGTGTTAGGGTTAGGGTTCAATTTATGGTTAGGTCTAGGGTTAGGTTTAGGGTTAGGGCTAGGTTTAGGGTTAGTGCTAGGGATAGAGCTAGGGTTTGTGTAAGATTTAGGGCTAGGGTTATGGCTAGAGATAGGGATAGGGTTATGGTGAGGTTTGGGGTTAGGGTTTGGATTTGGGTTAGGGTTAGGGTATGGATTAGAGTTAGGTTTAGGGCTAGGTTTACGGTTAGATCTGGGGATAAGGCTAGGGTTAGTGCTAGGGTTGGAGTTTGGGTTCGGGCTAGGGTTAGGGTTAGGACTAAGGACAGGGTATGGGTTAAGGTTCGGTTTAGGTTTAGGTAAGTTTACGCTAAGTTTACGGTAAGGGTTAAGTTTAGGGTTAGTGTTACGGTCAGGCGACTTTTCAGAAGAGACTTACCAGTACCTGCCAGGGTTAGGGAAGGGTTAGGTATACGATTCGGTGAGGTTTGGGGTTAGGGTTTGGATTTGGGTTAGGGTTAGGGTATGGATTAGAGTTAGGTTTAGGGCTAGGTTTACGGTTAGATCTGGGGATAAGGCTAGGGTTAGGGCTAGGGTTGGAGTTTGGGTTCGGGCTAGGGTTAGGGTTAGGACTAAGGACAGGGTATGGGTTAAGGTTCGGTTTAGGTTTAGGTAAGTTTACGCTAAGTTTACGGTAAGGGTTAAGTTTAGGGTTAGTGTTACAGTCAGGCGACTTTTCAGAAGAGACTTACCAGTACCTGCCAGGGTTAGGGAAGGGTTAGGTATACGATTCGGTTAGGGTTAGGGTTAGGATTAGTGTTATGGTTAGGGCTAGGGTTAGGGTTAGGGTTCGGGCTAGGCTTAGGGTTAGGGTTAGTGTTAGGATTAGGGCTGTGGTTATGGTTAGCGTTAGGCTTAGGGTTAGGGTTAGGGCTAGGTTTAGGTTTTGGGGTTATAGTTAGGGTTAGGGTTACAGTTAGGCTTTGGGTTAAGGATGTGGTTAGGAGTTAGTGTTCGAGTTTACGTTTAGGTTTCAGTTTAGGGTTAGGGCTTGGGTTAGGGCTATGTTTAGGGTTAGGGTTATGGTTAGGGTTAGTGCTAGTGTTAGGGCTAGGTTTTGGGTTATGTTTAGGCTAGAGTTAGGGTTAGGATTAGGGTTAGAGCTAAGGTTAGATTTAGGATTAGGATTCGGTCAAGGGTTAGGGTTATGGTTAGGGCTAGTGTTAGGGCTAGGGTTAGGGTTTAGGTTAGGGTTTATTTTAGGGTTAGGTCTAGTGTTAGGGTTTGGGTTAGGCATAGGGTTAGGGTTAGGGTAAGAGTTTAGGTTACGGTTAGGGTTAGTGTTATGGCTAGGGTTAGGGTTACGGATAGTGCTAGGGTTAGATTTATGGTTTGGGTTAGGTTTAAGGTTAGGGTTGGGTTATGGTTAGGTCGAGGGTTAGGATTTGGTTTAGCTTTAGGGTTAATGTCAGCGTTAGGGCTAGGGTTAGGGTTAAGGATAGGGTTAGGGCTAGGGTTAGGGTTAGGTTTAGGGTTTGGGTTAGGGCCAGTGTTAAGAGTTAGGATTTGGGCTAAGGTTAGGTTTAGGGTTAGGGCTCTGGTTACTGTGAGGGTTGAGGTTCGGGTTAGGGCTAGAATTAGGGTTAGGGCTTGGGTTAGGGTTAGGGTTAGGGTTAGGGCGAGGGTTAGGGTTAGGGTTAAGGTTTGGGCTAGTGTTAGGGATAGGGTTAGGCTTAGGTTTAGGTTTAGGTTTAGAGTTAGTGTTAGGTCTAGGGTTTGGGTTGGGTTAGGACTAGAGTTACGGCTAGGTTTAGGGTTAGGGTTAGAGCTAGGGTTAGAGTTAGGGTTAGGTTTAGGGTTTGGGTTATAGTTATGGTTAGGGTTAAGGATAGGATTAGTGCTAGGGTTAGGGCTAAGTTTTGGGTTATGTTTAGGGATAGAGATAGGGTAAGGGTAAGGGTTAGGGCTAAGGTAAGGGTTATGGTTAGTTTTAGGGTTAGGGTTAGTTTTAGTGTTAGGCTTATGGTTTGGTTTAAGGTTAGGGTTAGGTTTAGGTTCAGGTTTAGGGGTTGGGTAAGGATTAAGTTTAGGGTTAGGGCTAAGATTCGGGTTAGGGTAAGGTGTAGGGCTAGGGTTAGGTTCGTGATAGGAATTAGGGTTAGGGTTAGGGTTTGGGTTAGTGCTCATTTGGGGACCGTGGTTAGGATTAGGTTTAGGGTTAAGGCTAGTGTTTGGGTTAGGGTTAGGGTTAATGATAGGTTTTGGGTCAGGGTTAGGGTTATGCTTTGTGTTAAGGTTCGGTTAGGGTTAGGGTTAGGGTTAAGGTTCAGTTTACATTTAGGGTCAGGATTCACTTTCTGGCTAAGTGTAAGGTTAGGGTTAGTGTTTGGGTTAGGCGCGCTTTCAGATGAGACTTACCAGTACCTGTGATAGGGTTAGGTTTAGGATTAGGTTTAGGGTTAGGATTAGGGTTAGGGTTAGGGAGGCAATAGGTTTAGGGTCAGGGTTAATGTTAGGGCTAGGGTTAGGGTTAAGGTTAGGGCTAGGGTTAGGTTTAGGATTAGGTTCGGGTTAGTGTTATGGTTAGGATAGGGCTAGGGTTAGTGTCAGGATTGGGGTTAGGACTAGGGTTAGTTTTAGGGCTAGGGTTAGGTTAAATTCTAGATTTTGGGATTAGGGCTTGGGTTAGGGTGAGGGCTAGGTTTGGTGAGGTTGGCTTAGAGTTAGGTTTAGGGTTACGGTTAAGGTTAGTCCTAGGGTTAGGGTTAAGGTTAGGTTTAGGGCTAGCATTAGGGTTTGCGTTAGGTTTAAGGTTAGCTTTAATGTTAGGGTTAGGGCTAGGTTTATGGTTAGGGCTGGGTTAGGGATAGGGTTAGGGTCAGGTTAAGGGCTAGTGTTAGCGCTAGGGTTAGGATTAGGGTTAGGGTTAGAGTTAGAGCTATGGTTAGATTTAGGGTTAGGGTTAGGGTTAGGGTTAGGGTTGATGTGATGATTAGGGTTAGGGCTAGGGTCAGAGTTAGGTTATGGTTTAATGTTTAGGTTCAGTTTAGGTTTCGGGTTTTGGTTTGGTTTCAGATTGTGGTTAAGGTGGCGGTTAGTGTTAGGGTTAGACAAATTTTCAGAAGAGACTTACCAGTACCTGCGATCGCGTTTGGTTTACGGTTAGGGTTAGTGTTAGGGTTAGGGTAAGGGAGCTGATAGGGTTTGGGTTAGGAATAGTATTTGGGTTAGGTTTATAGTTAGGGCCAGAGTTAGTGTCAGGTTAAGGGCTAGTGTTAGCGCTAGGGTTAGGGTTAGAGTTAGGGCTAGGGATAGAGCTAGGGCTAGGGTTATGGTGAGGGTTAGGGTTAGGGTTTGGATTTAGGTTAGGATTAGGGCAAGGGATAGAGCTAGGGTTAGGGCTAGGGCTGGTGTTGGGGTTAGGTCTAGGGATAGGGATAGGGTTATGGTGAGGGTTAGGTTTAGGGTTAGGGTTTGGATTTGGGATAGGTTTAGGGCTAGGGTTAGGGCTAGGGATAGGGATAGACTTATGGTTCGGGTTAGGGTTGGGAATTGGGTTAGGTTTAGTCTAGGATTAGGGCTAGGGGTAGGGTTATGGTGAGGGTTAGGTTTAGGGCAAGGCTTAGGGTTAGGGCTAGGGATAGGACTAGGGTTAGGGCTAGTGCTGGAGTTTGGGTTAGGGCTAGGGTTAGGGTGAGGGTTAGGGTTAGGGCTAAGGACAGGGTGTGAGTTAAGGTTTGGTTTAGGTTTAGGGTTAGGGTTAGCGCTAAGTTTACGGTAAAGTTTAAGTTTAGGGTTAGTGTTAGGGTCAGGCAAGTTTTCAGAAGAGACTTACCACTACCTGCCAGGGTTAGGTATGCGATTCGGTTAGAGTTAGGGTTAGGACTAGTGTTTTGGTTAGGGCTACGGTTAGGGTTAGGGTTAAGGCTAGGGTTAGGGTTAGGGTTAGGGTTAGGATTAGGGCTGTGGTTATGGTTAGCATTAGGCTTAGTGTTAGGGTTACAGCTAGGTTTAGGTTGTGGGGTTATAATTAGGGTTAGGGTTACGGTTAGGGTTCGGGTTAGGGATGTGGTTCGGGGTTAGGATGAGGGCTCGGTTTAGGTTTCAGTTTAGGTTTAGGGCTTGGGTTAGGGCTAAGGTTAGGGTTATGGTTGGGGTTAGGGTTAGGTTTAGTGCTAGTGTCAGGGTTAGGTTGAGTGTTTGGACTAGGTTTTGAGTTAGGGTTTGAGTTAGGATTAGGGTTAGGTTTGGGGCTAGGTTTATGGTTAGGCTAGGTCTAGTTCTAGGGTTACGCGAGTGTTAGGGCTAGGGTTCGGTTTATAGTTAGTGCTAGGTTTAGGTTTAGGGTTAGGGCTAGGATTAGGCTTAGGGCTAGGGCTGGGGTTCCAGTCAGGGCTATTGTTATGGTGTGGGTTAGGGTTAGGCTTTGGATTTGGGTTAGTGTTAAGGTTAGGATGAGGGTCAGGGTTAAGGATAGGGTTTGGATTTGGGTTAGGGTTAGGGTATGGATTAGGGGTAGGGTTAGTGTTCGGGATAGAGCTAGGGTTAGGGCTAGGACTGGGGTTAGGGTTAGGGCTAGGTGTAGAGCTGGAATTTGGGTTTGGTCGATAGGGATAGGGTTCAGGTTAGGCTTTGGGGTTAAGGTTAGGTTTAGTGTTATGGTTAAGGCTAGGGTTAGGGTTAGGGTTAGGTTTAGGGCTAGGATTAGGGTGAAGGTTAGGATTACAGTTAGGGTTAGGGTAAGGGTTAGGGTTAGAGCTCAGGTTAAGTTTCAGTTTAGGTTTAGGGTTAGGGTTCGGTTTCAGGCTAGGGTTAAGGTTCGGGTTTGTGTTAGGGTTAGGCGAGTTTTCAGACGCGTCATACCACTTCCTGCGATAGGGTTAGGGTTAGGGTTAGTGTTAGGGTTCGGGTTTGGGATAGGGCTAGGGTTAGGGTTCGTGTTATGTCCAGGGTTAGGGTTAGGGATGCGATTCGGTTAGGGTTAGGGTTATGTCTAGGGTTAGGGTTAGGGTTAGGTATGCGATTTGGTAAGGGTTCGGATTAGGGTTAGTGTTATGGTTAGGGCTAGGGTTAGGGTTCTGGTTAGGGCTAGGGTTAGGGCTAAGGTTCAGTATATGTTTAGGGTTAGCTTTAGGGCTTAGGCGAGGACTCGGGTTAATGTTTGGTTTAGATTTAGGTTTAGGTTTTGGGTTAGTGTTCAGTTTCAGGCTAGGGTTAGGGTAAGGGTTAGGGTTAGGGTTAGGTTTAGTGTTAAGGTTCAGTTTAGGTTTCGGGTTTGGGTTCGGTTTCATACTGTGGTTAATGTTAGGGTTAATGTTAGGGTTCGGTGAATTTTCAGAAGTGTCTTACCTGTTCCTGCGATCGGGTTAGGGTTAGGGTTAAGATTTGGGTTAGGGCTAGGGTTAGGGCTAGGTTTAGGTTAAAGGTTGGGGTTAGGGTTTGGTATAGGGCTAGGGTTAGATTTGGGGTTAGGGTTTGGTTTAGGGTTAGGGTTAGGGTTAGGTTTAGGGTTAGATTTAAGTTTAGGTTTAGGGTTAGGGCTAGTGTTAGGGTTATGGCTCGGGTTAGTGTTCGGGTTAGGGCTAAGGTAAGGGTTAGGGCTAGGTTTTGATTTGGGTTAGGTTTAAGTTTAGGGATCTGGTTAGGGGTTAGGAGTCTGTTTAGGGTCCGGGTTAGGGCTAGGGTTAGGGCCAATGTTAGAATTAGAGTTAGGTTTGGGGTTAGGGTTATTGCTGGTGCTAGTGTTATGGGTATGTTTAGGGTTAGGGCTAGGTTTAGACTTAGGGTTAGAGTTAGTAATGGGGTTAAGGGTTAGGGCTAGAATTAGGGTTTGGGTTAGGGTTAGTGCTAGGGTTAAGGCGCGGTCAGGGGTTAGGTTTAGGTCAAGATTTAGGATTAGAGTTAGGGTTAAGGTTTGGAATGGGGTTAGGGGCTAGGGTTAGTGTTAGGGTTAGGGTTTGGGTGTGGTATAAATTTAGGGCTAGGGTTTGGGTGAGGGTTAGGGTTGGGGTTAGGGTTAGGGTTAATGTTAGGTTTTGGGATAGGGCTAGTGTTAAGGTTAGGGCTAGTTTTAGAGCTTGGGTAAATGTTAGGTTTAAGGTTAGGGTTAAGTTTAGGGCTAGGGTTAGGTTTAGGGTTAGGATTAGGTCTAGGGTTCAGGCTGGGCTTGGGTTAGGGTTAGGGATAGGGCTGGGGTTGGGGTTAGAGCCAGGTTTAGACTTTATACCCTTAAGGTTAGTAGAGGTTTAGGGTTATGGGATAGGGCTAATGTTAAAATTAGGGTTAGGTTTAGGGCTTGGGTAAATGTTAGGGTTAGGGTTTGGCTTTAGGTTAGGGTTAAATCTAGGGCTAGGGTTTGGGCTGGGTTTGGGTTAGGGTTAGGGATAGGTCTAGGTTTCGGGTTGTGGCTGGTTTTAGGATTAGGTTTAGGGTTAGGGTTAGGGTTAGGTTAGAGTTAGGTTTAGGGTTAGGGTTCGGGTTAGGATTACGGTTAAGGTTAGGATAAGGGCTAGGGTCAGAGCTTGGGTAAAGTTTCGGTTTAGATTTAAGCTTAGGGTATGGTTTCAGGCTAGGGTTAAGGTTCGGGTTAGTGTTAGGGTTAGGCGAGTTTTTAGAAGTGTCTTACCAGTTCCTGCTATAGGGTTAGGGTTAGGGTTTGGGATAGGGCTAGGTTTAGGGTTAGGATTAGTGTTAGGGTTAGAGTTACGGCTAGGGTTAGGGTTAGGGATGGGGTTGAGGGGTTAGGGTTAGGGTTATGCTTAGGGTTAGGGCTCGGTTTAGGTTTCAGTTTAGGGTTAGACTTGTGTTAGGGCTAAGGTTAAGGTTATGGTTGGGCTTAGGGCTGGGGTTAGTGCTAGTGTTCGGGTTAGGTGTAGTGTTAGGGCTAGGTTTAGAGTTAGGGTTAGGGTTAGTAGAGGTTTAGGGTTCGGGCTCAGGTTAGGATCAGGGCTAGGGTTTGGGCATTGGTTAAGTCGCGGTCAGGGGTTAGGGTTAGGTCGAGGATTAGGGTTAGGGTTAGGGTTCGGAATGGGGTTGGGGTTAGAGTTAGGGTCAGGGTTGATGTTGGGATTTGGGTTAGAGTTAGTGTTAGGGTTAGAGTTAGGGTTAGGTTAGGGTTTGGGTCAGGTTTAAGTTAAGGCTAGGGTTTGGTTGAGGGCTGCGGTTAGGGTTAGGGTTGGGGTTAATGATTAGGGTTAGGTTTAGGTTGTGGGTAAATGTTAGGGTTAGGGTTAAATTTAGGGTTTGCATTATGTTTATGGTTAGGTTTATGGTTAGTGTTAGGTTTAGGATTAGGGTTAAGGTTTGGGTTAGGGTTAGGGCTAGGTTTTGGGCTGGGCTTGGGTTAGGGTTAGGGTTCGAGTTGAGGCTGGGTTTAGGATTAGGGTTAGGGTTAGGGTTAGAGTCAGGTTTTGGGCTAGGGTTAGGGTTAAGATTTGGATTACGGTTAGGGTTAGGATAATGGTTAGGGTTAGAGCTTGGGTAAAGTTTCGGTTTAGGTTTAGGGTTATGGTTCAGTTTCAGGCTAGGGTTAAGGTTTGGGTTAGTGTTAGGGTTAGTTGAGTTTTCAGAAGTGTCTTACCAGTTCCTGTGATAGGGTTAGGGTTAGGGTTAGGGTTTGTGATAGGGCTAGGTTTAGGGTTAGGGTTAGTATTAGGGTTAGGGTTACGGCTAGGGTTAGGGTTAGGGATGGGGTTGGGGGGTTAGGGTTAGGGTTATGTTTAGGGTTAGCGCTCGGTTTAGGTTTCAGTTTAGGGTTAGGGCTTGGGTTAGGGCTAAGGTTAAGCTTATGGTTGAGGCTAGGGCTAGTGTTAGGGTTAGTGCTCGTGTTCGGGTTATGTTGAGGCTTAGGTCTAGGTTTGGAGTTAGGGTTTGGGTTAGGAGTAGAGTTAGGTTTAGGGCTAGGTTTCGGGTTAGGTCTAGGTTTAGGGTTAGGACTAGGGAATAGGGCTGGGGTTCCGGTCAGGGCTACGGTTATGGCGAGGATTAGTGTACGGGTTTGGATTTGGGTTAGGGTTAGGGTTAGGGTTAGGATTAGGGTTAGGGCTAGGGATAGAGCTTGGGTTATGGCTAGGGCTAGGGCTGCGGATGGGGTTAGGGCGAAGGTTAGGTTTAGGATTAGCGTTTAGATTTGGGTTGGGTTAGAGTATGGATTATTAGGTTTAGGTTCAGGGCTATGTTTAGGGTTAGGCTGGGGTTATGGCTAGGGTTAGGGCTAGGGCTTGAGTTAGCTTTAGGCTTAGGGTTAGGGTTACGGCTAGGTTTAGGTATAGGATTAGAATTAGGGTCTGGGTTACGGTTAGGATTTAGGTTAGGGATGGGGTTTGGGGTTAGGTTTAGGGCTCGGTTTCAGGTTATGGTTAGGGTTAGGATTCGGGTCAGGGTTAGGTTTAGGGTTAGGGCTCGGTTTAGGTTTAGGGCTTTGTTTATGTTTCAGGTTAGGGTTAGGGCTTGCGTTAGGGCTAAGGTTAGGGTTATGGTTAGGGTAAGGGCTAGTGCTAGTGTTAGGGTTAGGGTGAGGGCTAGGGCTGCGTTTAGAGTTATGGTTTGGGTTAGGATTATGGTTAGGTTTAGGGCTAGGTTTAAGTTTAGGGCTAAGACTAGTTCTAGGTTTACGGTGACTGTTAGATTTAGGGTTCGTTTTATGGTTAAGGCTATGGTAAGGTTTAAAGGTAGGGCTAGGATTAGGGTTAGGCCTAGGGTTAGGGTAACAGTTAGGGCTAGGTTTAGGTTTAGGGTTAGGGGTAGGGCTAGGGATAGGGCTCGGGTTAGGGCTAGGGCCTGAGTTCCTGTTAGGGCTAGGGTTAGGGTAAGGTTTTGGGTTAGGGGTAAGGTTAGGGTTAGGGTTAAGGTTCAGTTTAGTTTTAAGGTTAGGTTTCGGTTTCAGGCTAGGTTAAGTTTAGGGTTAGTGTTAGGGTCAGGTGAGTTTTCAGAAGAGACTTACTGCGATAGCGTTAGGGTTAGGGTTAGGGAAGGCTTAGGTATACGATTCGGTTATGGTTAGGGCTAGGGTTAGAGATAGGGTTAGGCTTAGGGCTAGGTTTAGGGTTAGGGTTAGGATCACGGCTAGGGTTATGGTTAGCGTTAGGCTTAGGGTTAGGGGTACGGTTAGGTTTAGGTTTAGGGTTAGAATTAGTGTTAGGGACACGGCTAGTGTTCAGGTTAGGTATGAGGTTAGAGGTTTGGGTTAGGTCTCCATTTAGGGTTAGGGCTCAGTTTAGGTTTCAGTTTAGGGTTAGGGCTAGATTTAGGGTAAGGGCTAGGTCTAGTTCTAGGGTGACGCTGAGTGTTAGGGTTAGGTTTCAGTTTATTGTTAGGGTTAGGGCTAGGATTAAGGCTAGGGCTAGGGTTAGGGTAACGGTTATGGCTAGTTTTAGGGTTAGGGCTACGGATAGAGCTAGGGTTAGGGCTAGGGCTGTGGTTGGGGTTGGGGTTAGGGCTAGTGTTAGGGTGAGGGTTAGGGCTAAGGATAGGGTTTGGATTTGGGTTAGGGTTAGGGTTAGGGCTAGGGTTAGGGTGAGGGTTAGGGTTAGGCATAGGGTTTGGATTTGGGATAGGGTTAGGGTTAGGGTTAGGGTTAGGGTTAGGGTTTGGATTTCGGTTAGGGTTAGGGTTTGGATTTGGGATAGGGTTAGGGTTAGGGTTAGGGTTAGGGTTTGGATTTGGGATAGGGTGAGCGATAGGGTTAGGGTTAGGGTTTGGTTTAGGGTTATGTCTTGTGTTAGTGTTGGGTTTAGGGTTCGGGTTTGGGTTTGGGCTAAGGCTCAGGTTAGGGTTAGGGTTAGGGTTAGTGCTAGGTTCAAGGTTAGGATTAATGTTAGGTTTTGTGTTATGTTTAATGTTAGGTTTAGGTTAGGACTTGGGTTAGGGTATGGGTTAGGGTTAGGGTTAGGATTTGGGCGCAGGTTAATGTTAGGGTAGGGTTAAGTCTACGGTTTGGATTAGGGTTCGGGTTAATGTTAGGGTTAGCATTAGGTTCAGGTTTAGGGTTAGGGTTAGGTTTGGGGTTAGGCTCTATTTGCCATGCCCCCTTTTCTCCTCCTGATTTCCTTCTTAAATATACTCCTATTTACTCAGGGATCCTTCCTGCACACACTTGACAAAATCTGCTCCATCCAAACTATTTGCACTAAGGAGGTCCCAATCAATATTAGTGATGTTGAAGTCGCCCATGACAACAACCTGTTACCTCTGCACCTTTCCAAAATCTGCCTCCCAATCTGCTCCTCCATGTCTCTGTTGCTGTTGGGGCGTCTATAGAGAACTCCTAATAACATGACTGCTCCTTCCTGTTCCTGACTTACTCCCATACTGACTTTGTAGGCAAACCCTCCTCGATGACCTCTCTTTCTGCAGCAGTAATACTATCCCCGATTCGCAATGTCACTCCCCCACCACTTTGACCTCCTTCTCTGCTCCTGTTAAAACATCAAAACCCTGGAATATCCAACAACGATTCCTGTCGCTGTGATGATGAGGATGTGCTGGTGTTGGACCGGGGTGGACAAGGACAAAGGAGTGTTCCATCCCAGTCGGAGAACGCTTCAGCGGTCCAGGACATGCGGCCTCGGATCTTCGGGTGACCATCCTCCGAGGTGGACTTCAGGATACGCAACAACTCCGAGTGACTGAGCAGAGACTGTCAGCCAAGTTCGGAACCCATGAGCATGGCCTCCACCAGGACCTGGGGTTTATGTCATACTACAGATGACCCCACTACACTATACACTCTCACAACACACTCACACATAAGTACACCTACACATACACTCTTGCATGCTCACACACTCACACAAACCCCCTCTCATACACACGGCCTCTCTCTCTCTCTCAGACCAACACACATACACCCCCCAAACTCACACCCACACCCTCTCACAGACTTATACTCTGTCACACACTCTACCAAGCATGCACACATGCACACACATGCACGCACACATCCACACTTGCACTCCCTCCCACACACACACACTCTCACACTCTCTCTCACATACACACGCGCGCACACTCTCTCTTTCTCTCTCACATGCACGCACACACACATATAAGTCTATGGGATGAATTTGCATTTGCAGAATTGTATTTGCAGATGCATTTTACTTTTGCTCAAAAAGCACACAATCTGCAGGCAGTCAGTACAGACAGTCAATCCATGTGACATTTTACAAATTCCTACTTTGGAAATAGAACCAGTCTGACTCAAGACTGGAATACAGACAGACTCTTGCCTCACACCTTTAATGCATTGTCTGATCGGAGATGTCTCCTTTTTTTTATAAAACTTCAAGTTATCTTGGGACTGTGACTTGAAAGAAGTTTTAGGATTTACATATCAATAAATCGAAACCTTCAACACCATTCTAAAAGATGAAAGACTTAACAGTAATCTAGGTTTGTTTAATATATCATTTCAGCTATGATTTTGTTCTATAAGTTCTGTGTCTTATGATCCTGTCCCACTAGCTACCTGATGAAGGAGCAGTGCTCCAAAAACTAGTGCTTCCAAATAAAACTTCCCTCAACCCATCACACTGACTGCTACTTTGCCCTTTCAACTGTGTATCCTTCCTCACAGAATCTCAAGCAGTAATGCTACGAGATAAGGAATACCAGCATATGGGCGAATGCTCTGGGGAAAGTGAGTTCAAATCTCACTGAGGCTTAATAAACCTGGAAGGAAGCCCATCCCAATGATGGTAATCAATTAAATGATCAATTGTTGTTGAAAAATTCATTAGTTTCACTAGTGTATTTCAGTAAAGAAAATGTGCCAAACCCAGTATGTCTCGTAGGTGACTCCTGACCCACAGAATATGATTAAGTTCCTTTCCTCCTATAAGACTAAGTTATGTTTCTCTGATGAAGCTGTTGTTCAATCGCTTAGTATCTCCTTTGGTGGTCTGGTGTTACATTTTGTTTCTACATTTGTGAAGGCTCTGTCAGTTCTTCTATCCCCTACATTAAAGGCTATTCCAAAAGGTTGAGAGAGAGTTTTATTCTTTAGTGAGTGATAATGACCTAGAACTCACTGCCTAAGACAGTTGTGGAAGCAGAGATGATTGATGATTTTAAAGTGAGATTGGATGGGTACATGAGGGAAATAATCTTGCAGAGCTATGGGAATGAAATGGACGAGTTGGAGTGATTGGTTTGCTTCCTAGAACATCAACATGAACCCAAAGAGCCAAAGGGCCTGATTCAATGTTGCTATGACAATCAGCTTGGGAGGTACCCAAGGTTGAACATGTCGAGTGACCAGCAGAGGGAGAGGGACTAAAGGATGTTGGGTTAACACAGGGAGAAGATTGAATGATAAAAACCTTTCAGATTAAATCTATTCTTTCAGTACTGCACAGATTTAGAACTCCCTGCAATTACATCCCACTGTCGAGACCTCAAGACAGCCCAAAATTCTTTGAAGCTTATAGAACCCCTACAGTGTGGGAACAGGCCCTTCGGCCCAACATGTCCACAACAACCCTCTGGAGAGTAACCCACCCAGACCCATTCCCCTACATTTACCCCTGACTAATGCACCTATCCCACACACACCTGGACACAATGGGCAATTTAGCATGGCCAATTCACCTAACCTGCACATCTTTGGATTGTGGGAGAAAACTGGAGCACCCAGAGGAAACCCATGCTGACACGGGGAGATTATGCAAACTCCACACAGACAGTTGCCCAAAGCTGACCTTGGAGGGGCCCCTGAAGAGGTTCATAAGAATGATCCTGGGGACAAAGAGCTTGTCAGACAAGGAGCAGTTGAGGAGTCTGAGTCTGTACTCGATGGAATTCGAAGGATGAGGCGGACTCTCATTGAAACTTACAGAACAGTGAGGTGCCTGGATAGAGTGGTCATGGAGAAAGTGTTTCCACCAGTAAGAGAGACTAGAATCAGAGGGCACAGCTTCCAAGTGTAGGGACAACCCTTCAGAAATGGGATGAGGAGGAATTTGTTCAGCCAGTGGATGGTTCATCTTTGGAACCCATCGTTGCAGAGGGCTGTGGAGGCCAAATCATTAAGTGTATTTAAGACAGAGATGGATATGTCCTTGGTTAATAAGGGGATGAAGGTTTGGTTTTTATTAATTCACAGAATGTGAACATCATTTATTGCCCATTCCTAATTGCCCAGAGGGCAGATAAGAGTCAACCACATTGCTGTGGGTCTGGACTCACATGTAGGCATGGCAGTTTTTCTCCTTAAGGGGCATTAATGAACCAGATACGATTTTCCAAACAATCGATAATCTCAGAACTTTTTTCAATTCCATTCAAATCTGTTCTGGTGGGATTTAAACCTGGATCCCCAGAACATCAGCTGATTAATGGTCCAGTGGTAATACCAGATTAGATTAGATTCCCTACAGTGTGGAAAACAGGCCCTTCAGCCCAACAAGTCTACACTGGCCCTCCGAAGAGTAACCCACCCAGACCCATCTTCCTCTGGCTAATGCACCTAGCACCATGGGCAATTTAGAATGGTCAATCCACCTGACCTGCACATCTTTGGACTGTGGGAGGAAACCGGAGCACCCGGAGGAAACCCACACAGACACGGAGAGAATGTGCAAACTCCACACAGACAAATGCCCAAGGCTGGAATCGAACCTGGGTCCCTGGTGCTGTGAGGCAGCAGTGTTAACCACTGAGTCACTATGCCACTAGGCCATCTCCTCCCAGTAATAATAACCAGTGAAAAACAATGAAAAAAAAAGCAAGTTATCCAGATATAGAACAGAGAAGAAAAAAATACCCAGCCTTCCCATTATGGTGAAGTCTCCAGAACGCAATATCCTTTCACCCTCTCCTGCAGGTATCTCTCCTGCACTCATCTGCTCGTGCAGGGAAAGCTTCTGCTGACTTCCATTTCAGCCAACACCCTGGCTGTGATGATGGCAAGCTGGGGCACTCTTCCTGTGTGACATCAATTCCTAAAGGACAGAGAGAGAGAGAGAGAGAGAGAGAGAAGAAGGCATTGCTGGTTCATCTGAACAATACCACTGTCTCTTTAATCTAAGAAACTGCTGGTTATAATGCTTCGAGTTCATTGGCAGTACCAGGGCTCTGAGCATGGCTGACAGGTTGGTAATGACACTGGGTACACACTCCCCCACATTACAGAGCTCTGGCCACCCTCAGAAGGTGCTGCCTGTCACTGGTGTTGCTTGATACCTGCAGTCCTGACTGTAGCCTGATGTTAAGGTTTGATGTTGTCCTCACCCTTGCGAGAGATGAATCATTAAACCTGTTGTGACACTGCACACTTCAGGACCTTCAGACATTCCTGCACCTATTTCTGCTAACATTCTAGAAGGAAAAACAAACAACAGAACATAGGACAGTACAGCACAGACCCTTCAGTCCTTGATGTTGTACTGGCCTTTTATTCTACTCTAAGATCAACGAATCTACATTCCCTATATTTTACTATCATCCATGTGTCTATTTAAGAGTCGCTTAAATGTCTCAAATGTATCTGAGTCTACTACTGCTGCTGGCAGTGCATTCCACACGTGGATCACTCTCTGTGTAAAGAACCTACCTCTGACATCTGACCACAAGGGTCGGTGTTGGGTCCACTGCTGTTCGTCATTTTTATAAACGACCTGGATGAGGACGCAGAAGGGTGGGTTAGTAAATCTGCAGACGACACAAAGGTCGGTGGAGTTGTGGATCATGACAAAGGGTGCTGTAGGTTACAGCGAGACGTAGATAAGCTGCAGAGCTGGGCTGAGAAGTGGCAAATGGAGTTTAATGTGGACAAGTGTGAGGTGATTCACTTTGGTCGGAGTAACTGGAATGCAATGTACTGGGCTAATGGTAAGATTCTTGGTAGTGTAGATGAGCAGAGAGATCTCAGTTGCCACCTTGAAAGTTGCCACCCAGGTTGACAGGGTTGTTAAGAAGGCATACAGTGTTTTAGCTTTTATTAATAGAGAGATTGAGTTCCAGAACCATGAGGTTATGCTGCAGCTGTACAAAACTCTGGTGTGGCCGCACTTGGAGTATTGTGTACAGTTCTGGTCACCGCATTATAAGAAGGATGGGGAAGCTTTGGAAAGGGTGCAGAGGAGATTTACTAGGATGTTGCCTGGTATGGAGGGAAGGTCTTATGAGGAAAGACTGAGGGACTTGAGGCTGTTCTCGTTGGAGAGAAGAAGGTTGAGAGGTGACTTAATAGAGACATATAAGATAATCAGAGGGTTAGATAGGGTGGACAGGGAGAGCCTTTTTCCAAGTATGGTGACGGCGAGCACGAGGGGGCATAGCTTTAAATTGAGGGGTGATAGATATAGGACAGATGTCAGAGGTAGTTTCTTTACTCAGAGAGTAGTAAGGGTATGGAATGCTTTGCCTGCAGCAGTAGTAGATTTGCCAACTTTAAGTACATTTAAATTGTCATTTGACAAGCATATGGACGTACATGAAGTAATGTAGGTTAGATTGGCTTCAGATTGGTATGACTGGTCGGCGCAACCTCAAGGGCCGAAGGGCCTGTACTGCGCTGTAATGTTCTATGTTCTATGTTTAAACCTTCCTCCAATCACCTTAAAATTGCACCCCCTCGTGATAGCCATTTCTGCCCTGGGAGGAAGACTCTGACTATCCCCTCTATCTATGTCTCTCATCGTCTTGTACACCTCTGCAGGTAAAAGTGAGGACTGTAGATGCTGGAGATTAAAGTCAAGATTAGAGTGGTGCTGGAAAAGCACAGCAGGTCAGGCAGCATCCAAGGAGCAGGAAAATCGACATTTCAGGCAAAAGCCCTTCATCTTGTACCCCTCTATCAAGTCACCTCTCATCCTGTTTCACTCGACTGAGAAAAGCTCTAGTTCCCTAAACCTTTCTTCATAAGACATGCCCTCTAGTCCAGGCAGCATCCTGGTAAATCTCCTCTGCACCCTCTCTAAAGCTTCTACATCCTTCCTATAATGAGGCAACCAGAACTGAACACAGTATTCCAAGTGCGGTCTAACCAGGACGCTATAGAGCTGCAGCATAACCTCACAGCTCTTAAACTCAATACCCCTGGTAATGAAAGCCAATACACCATGCACTTTCTTAACAACCTTATCAATCTGTGTGGCAACTTTGAGGCATCTATGCACATGGTCCCCAAGATCCTGCTGTTCCTCCACAACCTGCCCTCAAAAAGCCACGCTGACTATCTCTAATCAAAGTATAGTTTTCCAAGTAATCATAAATCCTGTCTCTCAGAATCCTCTCCAATACTTTGCCCACCACTGATGTAAGACTGACTAATCTCCTTTCAACCCTGTAATCTGCATTCAAATTCGACCTTCCAAAATGAATCTCTTCACGCTATCTCGATCTGCCACTTCTCAGCCCAGCTCTGCATCCTGTCAATATCCCGTTGTGACCTACAACAGCCCTCCATACTATCCACAACTCTAACAACCTTCATGTCATCGTCAAACTTACGTCGATTTCTACTTCCTCATCCAAGTTATTTATAAAAAGCACAAAAATCATAGCTCCCAGAACCGATCCCTGTGGAACATCACTGGTCACCGAGTGCCAGGCTGAATACTTTACATCTACCACCACCCTCTGTCTTCTATGGGCCAGCCAATTCTGTATCCAGACAGACAGGGTTCCCTGTATCCCATGCCTCCTTACTTTCTGAATGAGCCTTATCAAAAGCCTTGCTAAAATCTATGTACACCACACCCACTGCTATGCCTTCATCAATGTGTTTTGTCACATGCTCAAAGAATTCAATAAGGTTTGTGAGGCACGACCTGCCCCTCACAAAGCCACACTAACTATCTCTAATCAAACTGTAGTTTTCTAATATCCTTTCCAATATTTTGCCCACCACTGATGTAAGACTGACTGGTCTGTAATTCCCAGGATTATCCCTATTCCCTTTCTTGAACAAGGGAGTAACATTTGCCACCCTCCAATCATCTGGTACTACTCCAGTGGACAGTGAGGATGCAAAGATCATTACCAAAGGTGCAGCAGTCTCTTCCCTCACTTCCTGTAATAACACAGGGTATATCCCATCTGGCCCAGTTATCTATCCTTATGTTTTTCCAAAGTTTGAGCACATTTTCCATCTTAATATCAACCTGTTCAAGCATATCAGTCTGTTTCATGCTGTCCTCAGAAACATCAAGATCTCTCTCACTAGTGAATACTGAAGCAAAGTATTCATCAAGGACCTCCCTACCCCCTCCGTCTCCAGGCATTAAGTTCCTTCCACTAGCCCTGATTGGCCCTACCCTCACTCTGGCCATCCTCTTGTTCCTCACAGAAGTGTAGAAGACTTTGGGGTTTTCCTTAATCCTACCCACCAAGGCTTTTTCATGCCGCCTTTTAGCTCTCCCATGTCTATTCTTCAGTTCCTTCCTGGTTACCTTGTAACCCTCTACAGCCCTGTCTGATTCTTGCCTCCTCAACCTTAAGTAAGCTTCCTTCTTCCTCTTGACTAGATGTCCCACATCTCTTGTCCCCAAGGTTCCTTCACCTGACCATCCCTTCCTTACCTCAGTGGGACAAACCTGTCCAGCACTTGCAGCAAGTGCTCCCTAAACAACCTCCACATTTCTGTCGTGCATTTCCCTGAGAACATCTGTTCCTAATTTCATTGCCCCAGTTCCTGTTGCATAGCATTGTAACTCTCCCTTCCCCAATTAAATACTTTCCCATACCATCTGCTCCTATCCCTCTCCATGACTACAGTAAAGGTCAGGGAGTTGTGATCACTATCACCGAAATGCTCTCCCAACGAGAGATCTGACAACTGGTCTGGTTCGTAGCCAAGCACCAAATTCAATATGGCCTCCCCACTAGTCGGCCTATTTACATATTGAGTCAGGAAGCCTTCCTGGACACACCTGACAAAAACTGCTCCACCCAGACTATTTGAACTAAGTAGGCTCCAATCAATGTTAGGAAAGTTAAAGTCACCCAGGACAACACATTTACTTCTGCTCATTTCCAAAATCCTCCTCCCTTTCTGATCCTCTGTGTCTCTGCTGCTACTCGAAGGGGGGCTCCTTTCCTGTTTCTGACTTCCACCCACGCTGACTCTGTACAGAAACCTTCCTCGACAACCCCTCTTTCTGCAGCTGTGATACTATCCCTGATTAGCAATGCCACTCCCCACCTCTTTTACCTTCCCACCATTCCTTTTGAAACATCTAAACCCTGGAAAATCCAACAACCATGGCTGCCCCTGTGATATCCAAGTTTCCGTAATGGCCACAACATCATACTGATCTATGCTGTAAGTTCATCACCCTTATTCCTGAAACTTCTTGCATTAAAATTGACATACATCAGCCCATCACACTGGCTGCACCTTTGCCCTATCAAATGCCTATCCCTCCTCTCAGACTCTCTGCAAGCTGTAGCTGGCTGTTCACTACCTATTCCATCAGCTGATCTGTAGTTCAGATTCCCATCCCTCTGCCAATCTAGTTGAAAAACTAGTTTAAATAATTCTAGTAAATGAGAGGAGGAAGTGCTGGATGTCTTGAAACGCATAAAAGTGGATAAATTCCCAGGACCGATCAGGGGTACCCTAGAACTCTGTGGGAAGATAGGGAAGTGATTGCTGGGCCTCTTACAGAGATATTTGTATCGTCAATAGTCACAGGTCAGGTGCTGAACAAAGAGACCTTGGAGTGCAGGTTCATAGCTCCTTGAAAGTGGAGTCGCAGGTAGGTAGGATAGTGAAGAATACGTTTGGTATACTTTCCTTTATTGGTCAGAGAATTGAGTACAGGAGTTGGGAGGTCATGTTGCAGCTGTAATCTAATTATCTCCCTCTTAGATTAGGGGAACTAACTTAAGTGTAACTTACGACCTGTTGAGCTTTTCCAGCACCTTTTTGTTAGGTATAATTACATCAGGTATCAATGACCTGCTGAACGTAAAAAGCCCACCAATGGATCTTTGAGAGATTGGGAAGACGTAGCAGATTGGAGTTAACAACAGTGTCTAAATTTAAAGAAACAATTGCCAGATCCCAGATACCACATCAAGAAGGGGCTAACACTGAGGGACGATCTACAGCATTGGGCTTCCACATTGGAGGGAGGATTGACTCAGATTCTGCCTGGTGAATAAAGTTAAACTTATGAAAAACTGAGATTGATCTCGTTAGTTCTAAGGGGTGATTTGGTAAATGTATTTAAATTATGAAAGGTTTGGATAAATTGACTCCAAGTGGGCTTTTCTGTCCTGGTTAGAGTGTTTAAGCCTAAAGGATCATATTTATCATTGAAGGGTAAGAAATGAAAAGAGGAAATGCTAGGAGGCATGTACTTACTAAATGGGATAGAGATGACCAGAGTTGCTGGTGAAACAATGAATCTTAATAGGTTTCAAGAAATTACTGCTGGACAGATTCTTATCAAAAAACCATGTACAGTGTTATTCGAAACCCACCAGAGAGAGACTGTGGATAAGTGAGACCCAAAACCTATTCTGCAAAGGAGGGAAATATGCAGAATTAAACTGACTAAAGCATCCAGTTCTTCTGGTCTCTTAATTCCAGACTTAATTGAATACAAGTTCCAACATCTGCCATAATAGGATTTAAACTTGGATTCCCAGAGCATTCCCTGGGTCACTGGATTAACAGTCCAGTGATAATACCATGGGGCCATCACCTCTCCCGGTTACAGGGAGAAGGCAGGAGAATGAGGTTGAGAAAAATATCAGGCCCGATCAAATGGCAGCGCAGAGTCAGAGTCAGCCGTTCAGATGTTGCAGTCTGAGGCAGCAATGAAGCACAAGAGTAAAAGTCAAGATTGCCCATTACTTATGGCTGGCCATGGGTCCAGATCAAACAAGGCCATGATTTTATAACTATCACCTTTCCAAATATTAGCAGCCATGCATTTAAACCAAACTGATGAAAGGAGCTAAATAAATACAAGTTGTTGTCAATTATAGATGAGCACAATTCCAAAATAACAGGGTTTTTGCAATTTTAATATCAATAGTATTTCTTGTGTCTCTATATTTACTGTTTAAATTCAGTATCTGGTCTTTGACGCGATCTTCCACAATCTAAGAGGAAAACTCAGTTACTGGAGTGTTGTTCAGAGCAGTGTCTTCCTGTACTGCAATTTGCTTGAGGTGCTGTTCATACGAACTAGTCTCAGGATTATACATTACAGAAAACAGCTCTTTGGTCTATTCTGCCTGTGCTGGGTCTTTGTAAGTGAAAGCGTTCCAATTATCATATTCCTCTGATCTTTCCCCAAACACTGAAACTTTTCAGTTTTCAAATATTCAACCAATTTACTCTAATCTGGCCTACAGCCTTTCAGGCAATGCATTCCACACCCTAACAATTTACCCAAAAACATTTTCTCCTCACTCACTTCTCTTTCTTTTATCAATGATCCAAATCTGTGAATTATAATCACTAGCCATTCTGCCAGAGAAACAGTTTCCCCTGCGTTACTCTGCCAAATCCTCTCCAATAAACCTGCCCTCACTTTCTCCATTCTGAGGGGAACAGCCCCAGCTTCTCGATAGAGAAAGGGAATGTTTACATTTGTACAGTTTTGTTCTCAGTGTAATGACGGCCCAAAGTAACGCAGCTCCAATGAAATACTTTTGAAGGTTAGTTACTGCTGAGATGTAGGAAGTGAGGCAGTCCTTGTGCACACAGCAAGATCCCACAGACAGAAATCCAAGCCTGGCCAGATAAATTGTTGAAGTGGTGTTGGTTAACTAGAACTCCTCTGCTCCTTTTTACACTGAGATCTGTTATATCCACCCAGGAAGATAGGACCGTAAGGTGTAAGAGCAGAATGAGACCATTCGGCCCACTGACTCTGTCCCGTGATTTGATCACAGCTGAAATTTTTCTCAAACCCATTCTCCTGCCCTGTCGTTGTAACCAGGGGCAGGTGGCAGCCCCTATTATTGCTGGACTGTTAACACAGAAGCCCAGGTGATGTTTTGGGAACCCGGGTTTGAATACCACCCCAGCAGAAGGTGAAAGTTGAATTCACTAGGCCAAGCAAGTCATTCAGTTTCAGCAATTGCTACAAAGTCTAAAAGAAATGAAATGGGACAGATCACCTGACATCAACCTAGAGACTGGAAAAGCCAACAACAGAACAGCCCTGTCAATTCCACTCACTAACATCTGGGGGCTAGAGCCAAAATTGGGAGAGCTGTCTCACAGACTAGTCAAACAATAGCCTGACATAATCATAGTCACAGCATCATACCTTACTAATAATGTCTCAGACACCACCTTCAACATCCCTGGGTATGTGCTGTCCCACCAGCAAGATAAACCCAGTAGAGGTTGCAGTACAGTGGTATGCAGTCGGGAGAGAGTTGCCCTGGGATTCCCCAACATTGACTCTGTATCCCATGAAGTCTCAAGGCTTCAGGTTAAACATGGGCAAGGAAACCTCCTGCTGATTACCACGTACTGTCTTCGCTCGAGTGACGAGTTGGTATTGTTCCATGTTGAACAATAATTGGAGGAAGCACTGAGGATGTCAAGGGCACAAGGGTGGGAGATTTTAATATTCACCACCAACAATGGCTTGACAGCAGCACTACTGATCGAGCAGCTCAGGTCCTAAAGGACTCAGCTGCTAGACTAAGTCTGTGGCAGGTGGTGAGGGAACCAACAAGAAGGAAAATCATACTTGACTTCATCTTTACCAATCTGCCAGCTGCAGGTAGATCTGTCCATGACAGTATAGGTAAGAGTGACCACCGAACAGTCCCGCCTTCACATTGAGAATACCCTCCATCGTGTTGTGTGGCACTATCACCATGCTAAATGAGACAGACCTCAAACAGATCTAGCAGCTCAGGACTGGGCATCCAGGAGGCAGTGTGGGCCATCAATAGCAGCAGAACTGTCCTCCAACACAATCTGTAACCTCATGGCCCAGCATATCCCTCACTCACCCATTACCATCCAACCCTGGGTCAACTCTGGGACATGCCAGGAGCAGCACCAGGCATACCTGAAGATGAGGTATCAATCCTGGTGAACAGGATTACTTGCATACCAAACAGCTGACAGGCGGCGAGTAACAGTTAAATGTAAGACTCTGACCAAGACCAATAAGAGACAATCTAACCACCACTCCTTGACATTCAGTGGTGTTAGCATCACTGAGTCACCCACTATCAACATCCTGGGATTTACCAAAGACCCCAAACTCAACTGGGCTCACCACATAAACACATTCACTACAAGAACAGGCCAGAGGCAAGGAATACTGCGGCAGGCAAATCACTTCCTGACTCCTCAAAGCCTGTCCACCACCTACAAGGCACAAGTCAGGAGTGTGATGGAACATTCAAGGTGCTTGACACCATCCAAGACAAAACAGCCCACTCCATAAACATCCGCTCCCTCCACCACCAATGTGCAGTAGCAGCATGTGGACTGTCTACAACATGAACTGCAGAAATTCACCAAATACCCCCAGACAGCACCTTCCAAACCCTCAACCACTTACATTTAGAAGGACAAGGACAGCACCTAGATGGGAACACCACCACTTTCAAATTCCCCTCCAAGCCACACACTATCCTGACTTCGAAATATATCACTGTTCCTTCACTGTCGCTGGGTCCAAGTCTTGAAATTCCATCCCTAATGGCATTGTGAGTCAACCTGCAGCACATGGACTGCAGCAGTTCAAGAAAGCAAGGGCAACTAGGGATGGGCAGCTTAAATGCTGTCTAGTCAGTGATGTCCCACATCCCATAATTGAATAAAAACAAGTTTTTTTTATGTTTTATGTAATAAATGTCTGTTTAGATTAGATTAGATTACTTACAGTATGGAAACAGGCCCTTCGGCCCAACAAGTCCACACCGACCCTCCAAAGAGCAAACCACCCAGACCCATTCTCCTACATTTACCCCTGCCCCTAACACTATGGGCAATTTAGCATGACCAATTCACCTAACCTGCACATTTTTGGACTGTGGGAGGAAACCGGAGCACCCGGAGGAAACCCACGCAGACACAGGGAGAATGTGCAAACTCCACACAGACAGTTCTGTTGTGAAAGAAATTCTGTGGTCTTGAGTGATTATGTTTCAGTGAATGATCAGAATGTTATTGTCTGGTTGGTCATGACCGATTCCATTCTGGGATCTGATTGGTCTAGTAGAATTGTCAGCTGAGATTGGATTAAAAGTAAGCTTTTGTTGTGATTTGAGTTCATTGAATTAATGGGGATTGGTGTATATTTTAAAGAAACAAGAATATGGAGGTGCTGGACATAAAACATGAATGTTGACATGAACTTTGTGGCACAGATTAGATTTTCAATGTGACCCTGAATGTTGCTAAGGGCTTTCTGTGTGTAAAATACATAACAGTGAATTGTTTGAAACTTTGAATAAGGTTAAACTAAGAGAATTAGAGGACAAATTGAAGGTAGAAATAAAAGTAGGATATTATAAGGAGAAGATGCTGAAAGTGGTTATCCAACAATTAGAATTAGAAGTAGGTGAACTTGAAATGGAGACTTCACGGCTACAATGAGCTAAACCATACATAGAAGGATTCTGGGTAATTCAAGATGGAGGGTGGGATAAAATTGTGGCTGTAACAGTTGCTCCTCTTATGAGGTATTTTTGGTGTTAGAGCTGATTTCTTTGAATTCTAGGAGTAGTAATTACTATTTTACAAGCTGATGTATTGTTCTGGAACTTTGGAAACAAAAACTTCAAAACAACCGCATTTTAAAAAGGAGGAAGAGAGATAACGGTGGTGGCCAAATGGGAAGTGAAACAAATGGAGAAGTAAATCTGCACAACTGTCTGTCTCAGCTGTGAACCTGCACAGCTGACTGCTTCTGCTGTTTGGTGTCAAGGACCTCTGGACATTGGAATTCGTCTAAGAAAAATAAACAGTGAAATTTACAGCTGACCTTGGAGAAATTTGTGTGGGGGAGCTCATAGCAGTGGAACAGATATAAAATCATGAGGGCTGTGGATAAAGTAAATAGGCAGATATATGAATGGGCAGGGAGCAGTGGGATACAGATCCTTAGAAAACAGGCAAAAAATGTGGTGCGGGAAAAGCAGAGCCGGTCAGGCAGCATCCGAGGAGCAGGAGAAACAATGATTCGGGCATAAGCCCTCCGTCAGGAAAGCCCTTCATTTGGGCTTTTGCTCTAAATGTTGAAGCTGCCTGACCGGTTGTGCTTTTCCAGCACCACACTCTTCGACTCTGCAATTGTCTGACCACTGGCATTGCCAAAGCACAGAAACACAGTGAGTCTGGGACCAGAAAGTGTCAATCAGGAGATTAACCTTTGTGCTGAATTACTTAGGCCACCATGATTAATATTTTCATGCCTCCAGCTAATCATTAACATTAGAGATTTTGGAGAAGATTTGTAGCTCAGGTTGTGGAGCAGGTTGTAAATTTGTTCACTGAGCTGGTAGATTTGTCCTCAGATGTTTCACCATCAAGCTAAGTAACCATGCATGGCATTCAATCCAGAACTCCATTAGTGAACATATAGATTTGGACCCCATTTACCAACTTCTCAGAAACATCGCCAGATGTGACATCACCCACTACAACAAACCAAGACAGATAAATAACAAGCATAACAGAACACCAGCACTTCACCAGAGACTCACTGATGATGTTAACTAGCATGGTGAGGACACATCTCAAAAGAAATCTACCAGCTCAGCGAGCAAACTTACAACCTGATCAACATTAGGTTCAGGAATGAAGAGGTTCAAATAGGTCTTGGTACCAAAATCGTCCCCTTTTCAATGTAGCCTCATGAGGATTGACTTGGCTTTGGTTAACATCACTGCAGGGCTCGAGACCAGACACAAGGCCTGACTTGAACAGGAATGAGAGCCACAGAAACCCTGTTTGAGGCTTGATGGATAATTTTCTATTCGTAGCCTCCCAGGATTGGAAAGGATCTTCTGGTCTCCCTGATAGACTACTGACTCCATCTAATGTCCCGAGCCTTTTAAAACTCTTTTAAAAATAACCCTTAAAGCCAGGAATCCCAATTTAAATTGTTGTTTTTCCATAGTAATCGATTACTCTGGGTCCAAGATAAGCAAAACAGCTCCACCCTCAGCAGGGTCTGGCAATGTTCCTGCTTTATACTGATGAGTTACAGGGAATTACTTTGAATTTACAGCACAGAGTCAGGCCATTTGACCCATGCTGGTGTATATAATACTCACCAGCCTTGTCCCTCCCTACCTCACATCAACCCATCATATCCTTCTATTCTCCCCTGCTCCCTTGCTTATTTACCTTCCTCTTAATGTCTCAACAACACATAAGGTTGGGGAATTCTGAGCTAAAATAGTGTTTAGTGCTGCCTCTTATGGAAATGTCTGTATTGGGTTAGCAGGTATTCAGACAATGCCACCAACATAATAAGGTTACAAAGTGGACTGTAACTGGGTTCTGCCCCAATCTCCTGATATTCCATAAAACCACTTCAGAGTGTCGTTAGAGTTTCCAGAAATTTCAGAGCTCACAAGCGCAGCATTGGTCTGAAGTCAACACCATTCTGCAACAACATTAATCTTGTCTGGTGAGTGCAGTGTATAAACAACACAAGAGCAGGCTAATTTCTTTCAGGTGATATAGTGCTATGTGAAGCAGAGGGAGCTAAAATCCATCTTCAGGCTAATCCCTATCTCTCTGTCAATGTAACCACTGGGATTTTGTCTTGGTGTAAAAACAATGACTACAGATACTGGAAACCAGATTCTGGATTAGTGGTGCTGGAAGAGCACAGCAGTTCAGGCAGCATCCAAGGAGCTTCGAAATCAACGTTTCGGGGATTCCTGATGAAGGGCTTTTGCCCGAAACGTCGATTTCGCTGCTCCTTGGATGCTGCCTGAACTGCTGTGCTCTTCCAGCACCACTAATCCAGAATTTTGTCTTGGTGCCCTCAGCCATGACAGGCCATAAAGTGCCGAGGGAACTGTGCTGAGCTGAGATCATTCACACGTCAGTCATTGTTCTTGTCGATGTACATAGTCATTATCTACAGCCCTTTCTATGACAGGAACCTGGGGATGCATAATGGCAAGTCATTAGTTTAAAACTATCAACAAAAACTAGCACAGTAAGAGTTAACTATACTGCTTTACACAGGGACCTTTCAAACATAAATCTGTGCCCCAGGGAGCAATTGAGTTTAAGACCTTTGTGTCTTGTAAGGAAGAATGTTCTCATCATTTGAGAGAAAGTTAAGGGGGAGAGGCTCTGTTATGGATTGAGGTAGGGACAGTGGGATAAAGCGTAGCAATGGGATTAGTTTGGGATTGACGTAAAGCTATGGGGAGAGGGTGGGACAATGGGATTAGTTTGGGATTGACCTAAAGCTATGGGGAGAGGGTGGGACAATGGGATTAGTTTGGGATTGACCTAAAGCTATGGGGAAAGGGTGGGACAGTGGGTTTAGTTTGGGATTTACCTAAAGCTATGGGGAGAGGGTGGGACAGTGGGTTTAGTTTGGGATTTACCTAAAGCTATGGGGAGAGGGTGGTACAGTGGGTTTAGTTTGGGATTGACCCAGGACTATGGGAAGACAGTAGTGCAGGGGAACTGGCATGTGATTGATGTATATTTTTCAAAGAGAGTATGATGGGAATCATTCTGGATGGATATCAGAGTGACTGGCTACAGACAAGATCGGCTTTATGGATTTGTCCTGTGATATAGTCATCATGGTACCAATTCAGAGGAAATGTATAACTAGGAACAAAATTCCAATCAACTGTGTTCAGGTCACTGAGAAGTCACAGAAAAGAGGGCGGTGTGGTAGCGTAGTGGTTAGCACTGCTGCCTCACTGTTTCCAGGGACCTGGCTTCAATTCCAACCTCGGGCGACTGTCTATGTGCAGTGTGCACATTCTCCCTGTACCTGCACAGGTTCCCTCCCACAGTGCAGAGATGTGCAGCCCAGGTGGATTGGCAACGGGAAATGCAGGGTCACAGGAATAGTGTGGATCTGGGTGGGATGCCCTTTGGAGAGTGGTGTGGGCTGAATGGCCTGCTTTCACACTGTAGGGGTTCAATGAGGCAGTCACTAACTTGAAGCTGTCAGATGTAGTTCACAGAAACATGGCAGAATTAGATGAATTTTGGAGACACAGAGGGCTTTTAACCATCCTGGAAGGGGGTGGTGAGTCTCTACTACCTTCTTTGTGAAAATGATGTCTGGAGTAAAATGTTCATGTGCAGGCACCTGGCACCACTGCCAGTGATGGCCCTTTAGCAGGGCCCCCGTAAGATCTCATCCAGCCACTGTTAATATTAGCCAGCGGTGGGAGATCTGCCATCAGGAGACTGGGGGGGGTAAAACACAAAATGCATTGTGGGATGCTCATGGCACCCTGGGAGTTGGGGGGGCGGGGCAGCTGTGGGAAGGGCTTTAGGATGCATGGGGGCCCTCATTCAAAGGCATTCAGTGCCTGATTGAGGAACGTAGCATCAGGAAGAGTGAGGCCACCCTTGCTGCTGACCCCTTTATATTCCCTGCACACCTCCCACCCCCACCACTCCCCAACCCCCCAGGTTCTTGGGCTCTATCAATAGTGCGTGTTGTTCCAGCAACATCCACCACCTCCCCAGGGGTGCTACAGAGCAAAAGAGTTGCCACGCTCTGATTGGCTGATGGCTCTTAGGAATGGGGTTTACCCACTGAGGGTTCTTGATCCAGAGAAACATTTCAAGAATCAAGAATCAAGAGTAGCTTTTATTTGTCATTTACAACTGTTACAGTAAAAACGGGACAGTGTTCCTCCAGGACCAAGGTGCTACATGGGGACAGCACAAACCACACGATCATACACAGGGCGGCATAAACTGTATAAGAAGTGCAAAACACGCAAGACAGCACAGTAACTCCTGACATGTCAGGACAATAGGCACCGTGGTGTACAAATTATAGTGCAATAAAAGAATGATCATTAATAAAACATTGTTCTAGCACCAATTCAAAGTTGTGCAGAGTTTCAGATGGAAAAGAGTCCAATTATACAGTGTTAAGGAGCCTGATGGTTCGGGGAAGAAACTGTTGCACAGTCTGGCCGTGAGAGACTGAATGTTCTGGTATCTTCTGCCAGACAGCATTATGCTGTCATATTGTAACAGATTACTGGAACTGTGCTGAACGAATCAGGACAGGTGATTGTTATTGCAGACGGTGAGTTTGTTTTGTAGCTTCTGTGCAGATATGGCAGTCAGATTGGTGTGGATAAGGTTAGGTACCTTTATTCCTCATATTGGTTGCCTCACCACCTCCTGCAGACCCAGCCTAGCAGCTATGTACTTTACGATTCAACCACCTTGATCAGTAGTGCTGCTGCTGAGCTGTTGTTGGTGGTTGGTATTGCCATCCCCCCATCCAGGGGTACACTCTCAGAGCCTCCTCCAGTTTAAACAGAAGTAAGATTATCTCTTGTTGGAGATGATCACTGCCTGGTACTTGTTTGGTGCAAATGTTTTTTGCCACTTTCAGATCAAATTTTCCTGGGCCTTTATGCATTGAACACGGACTGTTTCAGTGTCTGAGGCGTTATAATTGGTGCTGAACATTGTGCAATCATTAGAGAACACCCCCACTCTGATGTTAAGATGGTGTGGGAAGGTCATTGATGAAGCAGCTGAAGATAGTTGGGACTAGGACACTCCCATGAGGAATTCCTGAAGCGATGATGTGGAGCTGAGATGGTTCACCAGCAACCACAAGCAAACTCCTTTGTGCTCATATGATACCGACAAGAGGAAAGCTTTCCCCTGATTTCCATTGATTCCAGCTTTGCTAGGATTCCTTGATCCGCACTCGACCACTTGTGGTCTTGGTGTCAAGGGCTGTCGCTCTCCCCTCTGGAATTCAGCTCTTGTGTCCATGTTTGAACCAAGGCTGTGATGAGGTCAGGAGCTGAGTGGCCCTGGGGGAACCCAAACTGGGTGTCACTGAGCAGGTTATTGCTGAGCAGGTGCTGCTTGATAGCCCTGTTGATGACCAACCGTCTATCGCTTTACTGATGATTGAGAATTGATGAATGAGGTGGATTTTGGCTGGGTTGGATTTGCCCTGCTTTTGTGTCCAGGATACACCTGGGCAATTTTCCACATCGTCGAGGTAGATACCAGAGTTGTAACTGTGATGGAAGAGTGGCGTTAGAGGTGCAGCAAGCTGAGGAACTCTGCAGGAGGCCAAAATGGAATCATCCACTCAGCATTTCTGGCTGAAGATGGTTGTAAGTGTTGCAGCTTCATTTTTTTGATGGACTTCTCCATCATTGAATAGTTTTTGAGCCTTGTGCTCCTGTGTGTTCTTTAATTGTCCACCACCATTCACAACTGGATGTGGTAGGACTACAGAGCTTAGATCTGATCCATTAGTTGGGGGATCACTTTGCTTTGTCTATCACTTGCTGCTTATGCTGTTTGGCAAGTGGTCCTGTTTGAGAGCTTCACCAGGCTGACACCTTATTTTTAGATGTGCCTGGTGATGCTCCTGCACTCATCATTGAACCAGAGTTGATCCCTTGGCTTGATGTTATTGGTTGAGTGAGGGAATATGCCAGACCATGAGATTGTAGATTGAACTGAAGTTACATTCTGCTGCTAATGGGCCACAATGCCTCATGGATGCTAATTCTTAAGTTGCGAGATCTGTTCAAAATCTATCTCATTTAGCACAGTGATAATGCCACTCAACACCACGATGGTATTCTCAATGAGAAGGCTAGACTTTGTCTCCTATGCATCTCTGGTAGTAAGACTGGAGAGGATAAGGTCAAGTAGCTTTATTCCTCTTGTAGGTTTCCTCACTACCTGCTGCAGAACCAGTCAAGCAGCTGTGTCCTTTCGGACCTGACCAGCTCGATCAGAAGTACTGCTGCCGAGTCACTTTCTATAATGGACATTGAAATCCCCCACCCAGAGTACATTTTGCAACCTTGTCATCCCCAGTGCTTCCTCCAAGTGCTGTTCAACATGGAGGAGCACTGATTCATCAGCTGAGGGTTAACCTTTATGATAACCAGCAGGAAGGTTCAATGTCCATATTTAACCAGAAGCCACGAGACGTCATGGAGTCTGGAGTCAATGTTGAGGACTCCCAGGCCAACTGTATACCACTGTGCTGCTGCCTCTGCTGGGTCTGACATGCTGCTGAGACAGGACTTATCCAGGGATGGTGATGATGGCCTCTGGGACTTTGTAAAGTATGATTTTGTGACTGGCTCAATTAGCTGTTGCTTGCCAAGTCTGTGGAAGAATCCCACCCTCATTTTTGGTTAACTCCAGCAAAAGGAGCCACACAACAGTTTCTCTAATTAACTCACCACTTACATCAGAACTCAGTTTTAATACACATTGGGGCAGCACGATGGCTCAGTGGTTAGCACTGCTGCCTCACAGTGCTTGCAATCCAGGTTCGATCCCCACCTCGGGCAACTGACTGTGTGGAGTTTGCACATTCTCCCCGTGTCTGCGTGGGTTTCCTCCGGGTGCTCCAGTTTCCTCCCACAATCCAAAGATGTGCAGGTTAGGTGAACTGGCCATGCTAAATTGCACACACAATCACTCTTTCTCTCTGTCATGCACACACATATAAGTCTATGCGTTGAGCTTGCATTTGCAGTACAGTCTATTTTGCTCAATAAATGCACAATCTGCAGGCAGTCAATCCATGTAATAGTTTATAAATTCCACTTTGGAAATAGAACCAGTCCGACTCAGGATTGGGATACAGACAGACTCTAACCTCACACCTTTAATGCACTGTCCGAGCTGAGATGTCACGTTATTTTATAAAACCTTAAATCATCTTGAGAATGTGATAAAAAAGGAGTTCTGGAATTCACATATTAATGAAGGGAAACCTGTAACCCATCCTAAAAGAGGAAAGACTTAACAAAATCAAGGTTTGTTAAAATATATCATTTTACTTGCACGACACTGTAATCTTTTGGCATAAATTCTGTGTCTTATGGTCCTGCTTCACAACCACCTGATGAAGGAGCAGCGCTCCGAAAGCTAGTGCTTCCAAATAAACCTGTTGGACTATAACCTGGTGTTGTGTGATTTTTAACTTTGTTCACCCCAGTCCAACACCGACATCTCCATATCATGGAGACAGATAGGCAGCATTGTAGACAGTGTAAATGATAGTTCAAATTACAAAGGGATAGTGATGGACTAAATCAATTTGCAAAACTGTAAAAAGTGGAGTTCAAAATAAGCAAGTAGGAGATTATCCATTTTGGACCAATACAGAATAGACCAGGGTAGGTAGTTAAATACAAATCGCTTACAGGTTCAAATGCACTGATCTTTAAAATGTCACAAATGGATGCAGAAAATTATCAAGAAAGCCAACGGAATACTGCCCTTTAGGTCCAGAGTACTGGAGGATAAGGATGCAGATGCTATGCCACAATTATCCAAAACCCTGGTTAGACCTCACTTGGAGTACTGCAGGCAGGTCTGGATGCCACAATATAAATTATTCCCACTGTTTGGGAATTGTAGAACTCAGGGCATAGTCTGAGAACGAAGGCCAGACCATTTAGGAGGAATATTGGGAAGCACTGCTACATAGACAGGGTGGGAGATGTTTGGAACTGTCTTCCATAAACGGCAGTGGATGTTAGTTCATTCCTCCTTCTTCATTACATCTGCTCAGACAAGGAGACATTCCAATCTCAAACGTCCCAGATGTCCATCTATATAAAATGATTTTTCCTCCCCCCACTTCATCCAGACAGCCCTCCACTGCATCTCCTCCATTCCCCCCACTACTGGTCTAAACTCCTCTTCCCCCAAATACAATAAAGACAGGGTCCCCCTTGTCTTCACTTCCCACCTCACCAGCCTCTGAATCCAATGTACCATTCTCAAACACTTCTGCCAGCTCCAATTAGACCCCATCACCCAGAACATCTTCGCCTCCCCACCCGTCTTTGCCTTCCACAAAGACCATTCCCCTCCCCACTCCTTGGTTTGCGCCATATCCCCACCAACCCTTCCAACCACCAACCTCCCCCAAGTACCTTCCCCCGTAACCGTAAAAGATTCAAATCCTGTCAGTACACCACCACCCCCCCCCTCCCCCCCCCCCGCCTCACCTCCAACCAGGGCCCCAAACAGTCCAACCAGATGAGAGAGAGGTTCACCTGCCTCTCCACCAACCTAGTTTACTGTATCCAGTGCTCCCGACGTGGTCTTCTCTACATCAGGGAGACCAAATGTAAACTGAGAGAATGTTTCACTGAGCATCTCAGCTGGGTCCGTAAGGGACCTGCCTGACTTCCCAGTCGCTGTCTATTTCAATTTCCCTTCCCATTCCCTTTCTGACATATCCATCCTCAGTCTCCTCCATTGCCAGAGTAAATCAGACTGCAAATTGAAGGAACAACACCTTATCTTCCACCTGGGCAGCCAGGGGACTAAACACTGAGTTCTTCAATTTCAAGTAACCTTCCCACCCATCCCCCGATTCCCTTTCCAGCCCCGCCCCCTCCCTTCCATTCTACCGACCAATCCTGCCTTCCAGCTACCAGCTAGATTCATCTCTCCCATCGACCAACCAGGTCCTTCCAACCACTTGTGTTCTCCTATCACTATCTCATCACTCCATCCCTCTCCTCACTCAAACCCCCTCCCTCCTCTCTCTATCTACAGCTCCCCCCTATAACCCCCTGAAGAAGGGTTATACCCGAAATGTTGACCTCTCCACCTCCTGAAGCTGCCTGACTTGCTCTGTTCTTCCAGCCTCCTGCTTGTCTACTTAGCCAACCTTGCTCGGCTTGTTTTAATGCGCCATGGTGACTGCATCAACAGGACTGGTAAGTGGACTTGATCAACCTTCACCCATAACACTGTCATCGCTCTATTGAAGGTGCCTGACTGTGTAGGAATGTTTGTTTTCATGAGCTACTGAATCCAGAGAATCTTCGGCCATAACAATGGAAGTGTTTGCACAATAAAGAGACTGGTTTCAAAAGGAGCCAGGCAGTGGATTAATGATTTGCTTACTGTCACTGGGACAAAGCAGCCTTTCCTGCCAAGTACTCGTTTTGTAAATTTAGTCTTGTTTGAGAACACGCCTCTTCCCCATTTTTTGGCTGATTCTCCTTATTGATTTATTTGTGCCTTCCCCATTTATGCCTGTGAATGTCATCCAAGTAGCCTGGAGTGCTAATGAGTATTAATGGCTTTCTAACGAATACAAAACAGGAAGATGTGCCATCCACAAGGTTTTGAGAACCTCATACCACATACTTAAGCCACCATCGAGAAACAGGAACCTTTGCCTCCCATCTAATTAAGCTCTACCACCTACCTTTCTGAAACTCTCTGGGCCATTTCCCCTCCATTGTATCTACTGTCAGTTACCACTGGACTCTCCATTTCATATATAGACATTAGCATTTATTATAAAGCACACTGACTCAAAAACATGATGCGGACATGGCCATTAGAAGTTTAGTAAATCAGAACGTGCACACAGTTAAGTTTTTTAATCATACAAATTTATGGCAAAATCAGTGGATTGTCATGTTCATTTTTTTAGATTAGATTAGATTCCCTACAGTGTGGGAACAGGCTCTTCAGCCCAACAAGTCCACACCAACGAGTAACCCACCCAGACCCATTGCCCTACCATATATTCACCCCTGACACTATGGACAATTTAGCATGGCCAATTCACCTGACCTGCACATCGTTGGATTGTGGGAGGAAATCGGAGCACCCGGAGGAAACCCATGCAGACACGGGAAGAATGTGCAAACTCCAGACAGACAGTTGCCCGAGGCTAGAATCAAACCTGGGACCCTGGTACTGTGAGGCAAAGGGGTTAACCACTGAGCCACCATGCCACCCTTTTCAAGGGATGATTCAGTTGCAAGAGGTAAATCAATAAGGAGAGAAATTGCTATAAGAACTTGGAGACGACTGTCTTATCTGTCATGGACAAACACCAACTGCTCCCCAATATTTTACAGAACTGGTAGGAAATTAGAACAGTGATCAAACATGAAAGTAGGAATATCTGTCAGCAACAATTCTGATACCACTGAGCCATCTAAAGGTTCCCTGAAGAAGATTGCAACAGTGATTACTTGATTTGAACGTACGAATCCAGTGAGTTGCTCACTGGTGCACCGTGTCAGGGACAGTGCTCATGGTCACTCTGTTTGATAGTGGATTTATTGATGTTTGATATTATATTGTCAACCTTTCCGTGTGCACATGCTTTTTTAGATTGGATTACCTACAGTATGGAAACAGGCCCTTTGCAAGGTTTGTAGCTCAGGTTGAGGTTTACTCGCTGAGCTGTATGTTTGATATGCAGACGTTGCATTACCTGGCTAGGTAACATAATCAGTGGCGACCTCCAAGTGAAGGGAAGCTGTTGTCTCCTACTTTCTTTGGCCCTTTGGCCCAACAAGTCCACACCGACTCTCCACAGAGTAACCCACCCAGACCCATTCCCATACCATATATTTACCCCTTACTAATGCACCTAACACTATGGGGCAATTTAGCATGGCCAATTAACCTGGCCTGCACCCCTTTGGACTGTGGGAGGAAACCAGAGCACCCAGAGGAAACCCACACAGACACGGGGAGAATGTGCAAACTCCACACATACAGTTTCCCAAGGCTGGAATTGAACCTGGGACCCTGGCACTGTGAGGCAGCAGTGCTAACCACTGTGCCACCGTGCCACCCATTTTGTGTCATCTCAGCATACATCAAAGGTTTTAGGAAGGTTGAAAATTTTCCAAAAAGATCGAGGTTCCATATTTAATAAATCAGAAAGCTCCAACATGATTTTTAGTGCTTCTTAGTCAAAGTTAGTTACAATGACGAGGAGACCTAAAAACTGAATGCTGCTGAGTTGCTGAATTTTTCACATCTTTGTCAAGGTATTCATGCTGTCTTCACACAGTAACATTCAATGATCCAGTCGGTATTTAATTAATGTTCTAGCTAATATACTACCCCTCAGTGTGAATTTGCATTTAACTAATATTTATACTGAACTAAGGAGCCAGCACAGTGGCTCACAGCACCAGGGAACTGGTTCGATTCCACCCTCAGGTGACTGTCTGTGTGGAGTTTGCACATTCTCCCTGTGTCTGCGTGGGCTTCCTCCAGGTGCTATGATTTCCTCTCACAGTTCAAAGATGTGCAGGTTATGTGGATTGGCCGTGCTAAATTGCCCATAGTGTCCAGGTTGTGCAGCTTAGATGGATTAGCCAATGAGAAATGTAGAATTAAAGGATGGGTGGGATGCTATCTGGATGGTCAGTGTGGACCTAATGTGCCAAATGGCCTACTTCCACACTCTAGGGAATCTATGATGCTATGAAATCATGATGGGCTGAAAGGCCTTTTTCTGTGCTGGAACCATTCTGTGATTTTTGAGGTGGGAGAGGCCAGAACAAGCAAGCAGATCTTTGAACTTGGAGCATAGCCATTCGGGGATGACGTCAGAAAGCATTCCTTCACACAAAATGCATAATGGAAATCTGGAACTCTCGCCCTCGAAAACTGAGATCAATAGATACTTGCCAGGCACTGGTATTACAAGTCAAGTAGAAACAGAATCAATTTCTGGCTGGTGCTTAAAAGGCCCGTGGATATCCTCATGTCGTCCTGTATCTGCTGCACCTTGTCCTGAGATTTCTAATCAAAAGAATAAGTGTTAGACACATCAGGGAAATGCTAAAGGTTGCCAATACGAAAGCACACAAAATGCTATCAGATTATTATTATGCTGATTATGTGGGTGAGAGAGGTAATAATACAGAAATGAGGAAGGGAAAGTGCGCAAACACAATGTGTGTGTCCTGTAGTCCCATCATCTCCCCTCGTTGCATACACTCCTCCTGGCAATGTTACTAATTAGTGACTTCCTACTTTTCCGTGTGAAAGGAGTATGCTGTATGGGGCAGGGAACCTTCAACATCATGTTTCTTCCTTCTCATTCATCGCCCACTACCCCAAATGCCATCCACACTTCACCAACATGTCTTGTTGACAACTGCATTAAGACTGCACCAGATCCTAATCATACAAGCTCCTTTTAGTATGTGCACATGTCGGGTTCTGAAGATCTAGGAGGTAACTCAGCATGGGTGTAGTGATGAGTGCAATAGGCAGCGAGGTATGACCAGGAGGTAGATATTGAACGTGTTCCTGCCTGGACACGGTGTACAACTACAGGCAGGAAGAGGTGCAGTGAAGAGTCCCAGTGTAACTAGGGAAATGTACAGAAAGTAAGTTGGATTGCAACGTGAGTGCGGGTTGCTGGGACTAAGGTTGGGTAACTCAGGGCAATGAAGGTTGTATGAAGTATTGATAGGGCTCAGTGATTATGGAGACTGGCCACTGAGGCAATCCGGGACAGGGGGTACCACAGTCAGACATTTGGGCCCAGGGCTCTGACACTGCACTCAGTTAGGGAGTTGGATGGCAGTTCTTGGATACCTGGTGCAATCAGGGAGCCCTGGCTGGCAGATATAAACAGAAATGTCAGAGGTTCTGTTCACTCTGAGAGCTGGCCCTGAGGAAGCTGGACCAGTGTCAAGTACAATGCAATGCGCGTGTAAATAAAGGGTGAGTTGGTGACATGATACCGGCCTCTGTGAAGTTATTTCAGCTGCTGAACTACCCTTTTCGGGACTCACAGCTCCAAATCAAATCTGGGTGCCTCAGTAGCATTCATCGTCACAGCTGACTGCAAGAAACCATTTCACCAGAGAATAAACTCAGCTGCCCTGGAAAAATCTGCAGGCCAGCTGCATTTCTTCCTTCCCAGTGGGTCAGCCAAAAAGCTCAATTAGACTTGGTGGTTTACCCAAAATGTTAAAATAAGGGACCTGATGGGAATGATGTCTTCAGGCAGGCCTGACAGTCAAAAGCTCACCCAATGGAAATCACTCACAAATGGTGACCACACAATTACTCACCACTCCAGTATTTTACTTCCTTATGTTTGCCTCTGCTTTGTGTTTCAACGTTTCTTCTCTTATCCCAATGGAACAAGACGCAATTGTTTCATGAGCGTACTATCTGCTCAGAGGCGCGGGGTCTTCACTGGTACATTTTCAGTCCCTTGTTGTTTTCTCAAATTTGGTTCTGCTTTCGTCCACTCAGCAATGCTTCATTTTTCCTCAGAGTGCGTCTTTTCAGTTTTCTCTCACTGTATTTTGAAACATTTACATTCGAATAGAGACTTTGGAATGAGCAGACTTGCTATTTGTTATTCAACTCCTTATAAAAGCAGCTCATTGATGATAAACTGGTTTGGAGCGGTTTGTTTATCTCAGTATCTCCCAGTCACATGTGCGTTGTCTCCTATCACCCAGCTTTTCATCACAGTGGTTTATCAAAGTGTTGATGGAGCTGTGCCATTGATTTACTGTGTCTAGCTGTTCATTTATTCACCCCTTAATCAAGGGTAGATTCCCTCCTGTGGGTCACTGTCATTGTGCAGTGCAGTCTTCTCCTCACTCCTTCCCATTTTGATGATTTTTAACTTGTTTTGACATTTTAAAGTATTTTGTTGATCGAAAAGTTTGTCATTCCTTAGGGTCAAATCACAAGGTTAACTGGTATTGATTTAAAGCAACCTGTTTGTTTTGAAAAGCCACAGGGGCTGATTTTAATCAGAGAATTACAATATAAAAGCAGGCCTTTCTGCCCATTGAGTTAACACTGGCCCACCTGAAGAGCAGGCCCACAACACCCCATCACCACCACCACCCCATCACTGTAACCCTGCATTTCCCATGACCAATCCACCTAACCTGCACATCTTTGGACTGTAGGAGGAAACCGGAGCACCCAGAGGAAACCCACACAGACACAGGGAGGATGTGCAAACTCCACACAGAAAGTCACCCAAGGCTGGAATCGAACCCAATCCCTGGTGAGGCAACTAACCATTGTGCCATGTCACCCAATTTGCTCCTCTTGATTTAACCCATGCTGGGGGAGGGAGAGGGGGTGCAGTGGCCGGGCTAATTCCCCCTCACTTCCTAGCCTGTTCCAGCCCAGTGCTACTAAAGTGAAAGCAGGAAGGCCCACTGGATGTCCAATGCATGGGGTTCTAAGACACCTTCAGCACCTGATGTGTTACCTTGACCAACAAACTGAGTGGAGAACAGTAATTAAAATATCAGATCCTGAGAAGTCTTGGCAGGATGGACATTGAGAGGACATTTCTTCTAATATGAGAATCTAGAATTTGGGGATCAGTATTTAAAAATCATTGGTCAATCACTTAAAACATAAGTGATTTCTTTTCTCCAAAGGGCTGTGGGTCATTGGGACTCTGAAGGTGGTAGAAGCAGAGTCCTTGAATAGTTTTAAATCCAAAGTTACGCAAGAGAGTGAAGGATTATAGGGTGTAGTCGAAAATGTGGATTTGAGGTTAGAGTTCAATCAGTCATACATAAAGAAAATCTAGTAAAACTGGTGATTGAGACATACGGGTCTAACTCACCTTGTATTCCTCAAAAGCAATTTCCAGGACAACTGGTACTTTCATTCCCAGGTATGGCACTTTATTTCCCTCTGGGATTGAAAGGCAGAGCAGGATCAAGGGGCTGAATGGCCTACTCCTGCTCTTTCGTTGCTCTTTTGTACCTGCTGAGTACACAGGAGTCAGGGATCTTGAGAGAAGTTCTTTACGTATTTAAGTTTTCCCCTGTCAGGCAGGCACAGGAATGCTCTTGTGGGGCCCCGCAGGGAAATCTCCAACTTCCTGGTTGTTTTGGTCATGACTCAGGAAGTAAGTGACATGTTAATGAGGTCCAGCCATTAAACCTCCCTGCTGCTATATGCTCCCAGTTAGACGGGATTTGGAGATGCCGGTGTTGGACTGGGGTGTACAAAGTTAAAAATCACACAACGAGGGGAAAGTGAGGACTGCAGATGCTGGAGATCAGAGCTGAAAATGTGTTGCTGGAAAAGCGCAGCAGGTCAGGCAACATCCAAGGAGCAGGAGAATCGACGCTCCGAAAGCTAGTGTGCTTCCAATTAAACTTGTTGGACTATAACTTGGTGTTGTGTGATTTTGAACCCAGTCAGACAGGGAAGTCACTCAACTGGGTTCCCTGCATACTGGATTAGTGGTGCTGGAAGAGCACAGCAGTTCAGGCAGCATCCAACGAGCAGCGAAATCGACGTTTCGGGCAAAAGGAGTGAAGGGCTTTTGCCCGAAACGTCGATTTCGCTGCTCGTTGGATGCTGCCTGAACTGCTGTGCTCTTTCAGCACCACTAATCCAGTATTTTGGTTTTCAACATCTGCAGTCATTGTTTTTACCTTGGGTTCCCTGCACCCTGCTAGGAGCTATAATGGAATCCAGTGTTCAGGTACTGATCTCAAAGCAAAGTTAGATTTCAATTGTGATAGCTTTTGGCTCAATATCACATGCCATTCGGTGACCTTATAATCATTTGTGCCATATTTGTCAGATAATTTTCTTTAAAATTACTCTTTAAAACGGCAATGATAAATAAGAATGAGGGAGAACCCAGAAAGGAAGAAAATCAGTAAAATTTGTATAAAGTCCAACATTATCCTTCAAAATGTATTATATATTTTAAACTGGAGCTCAGTAGGTCTGGCAGCATCTGTGGGAGGAAAGCAGAGTTAACGTTTCGAGTCCAGTTACTCTTCATCAGAAATTCTGAAAGGTCACTCAACTCGAAGGGTTAATGCTTCTCACAGGTGCTGCCAAACCTGCTGAATTTCACCAGCAATTTCTGTTTTTGTTTCAGATCGCTGGCATCTGCAGTTCCTTGTTTTTTTTTACACCCAATAAGTTTGTTTCGAAGTATTATTGGTTTTTTCCCTCCTATATTTTAACCTCTGGGAGGTTAAGGCTTTATGAAATTGGGCAAGGCCAAAATCCTACAGAGTGTGCTGACCTCTAACATTCTAAATTTATGAAACTTTCAAGACCTTTCAGGGGCTTGACAAGGTAGATATTGGGAAGATGTTTCCACCTGTCGGGGAATCTCAAACTAGGGTCCATTGTTACAGAATAAGGGGGAAGCTCATTTAAAACTGAGATGCGAAGGAATTTCATCGGTCAGAGTGTAGTTTTAGATTAGATTAGATTACTTACAGTGTGGAAACAGGCCCTTCGGCCCAACAAGTCCACACCGCCCCGCCGAAGCGCAACCCACCCATACCCCTACATTTACCCCTTACCTAACACTACGGGCAATTTAGCATGGCCAATTTACCTAACCTGCACATCTTTAGACTGTGGGAGGAAACCGGAGCACCCGGAGGAAACCCACACAGACACGGGGAGAACATGCAAACTCCACACAGTCAGTCGCCTGAGGCAGGAATTGAACCAGGGTCTCTGGCGCTGTGAGGCAGCAGTGCTAACCACTGAGCCACCGTGCCACCCAGAACACCTGGAATTCTTTACCTCAGAGAGCTGTGAAGGCTAAGTCACTGAAAGTATTTGAAAAGGAGGTGAATTGGATGTTTGAAATATCAGGGAGTCCAGCGATATGAGGAGCTGGTGCAGAAAAGGAGTTGAGGTTAGAGTGGTGCTGGAAAAGCACAGCAGGCCAGGCAGCATCTAAGAAGCAGGAAATTTGACGTTTTGGGCGAAATCTAATCTTGACTCTGCATCTGCAGTACCCACTTCTGCCTCGAAAAGGAGATGAGACCTGCAATAGGTCATTTATTTATTGCAAAAATATACTTTCTTCATAAGAATAAATCTTTATGTCCATGTACAGTTAATGAAGCCGTTCAGATCTATATTGTCTTTACTTACAGAGAACAAATTAAGCCTTGATGTTCACATTCTCTATATTTACAATTGACCTCTTGGCAATTAGCAGGGCCAATTACTGAGTGCCCCCCCCCCATTGTTCTTTAGCAGGCAGACCTTACACAGTGGTCTTTCCCCACTGCGTCTTGGCGGCAGCTGTCCCAAGCTTCAGCGCATCACTCAACACATAATCCTGAACCTTGGAATGTGCCAGTCTGCAACACTCCGTCAGGGTCAACTCCTTCAGCTGGAAGACCAGCAAGTTTTGGGCAGACCAAAGAGCGTCTTTCACCGAGTTGATGATCCTCCAGGCACAGTTGATGTTCGTCTTGGTGTGCGTCCCAGGGAACAGACCATAGAGTACGGAGTCCCACGTCACGGCGCTGCTCAGGACGAACCTCGGCAAACACCACTGCATTCCTCTCCTGGCTTCCTTTGCGTAGGCACATTCCAGAAGGAGGTTTGTGACATTCTCGTCCCCTCCGCAGCTGCTTCGAGGGCAGCGGCAGAGACTCCGGGCGTGCATAAAGGATCTCACAGGCAGAGCCCTTCTCACCACCAGCCAGGCCATGTCTTGGTGCTTGTTGGAAAGTTCTGGCGATGAGGCATTCTGCCAAATGGCTTTGACAGTCTGCTCAGGGAACCGCTCAATAGGATCCGCCCTCTCCTTTTCCCGAAGGTTCTCAAGGACACTACATGCTGACCACTTCCTGATGGACTTGTGGTCAAAGGTGTTTTTCTTCACTAATTTCTCCACAAAGAACAGGTGACACAGAACAGTCCAACTACTTGGAGTGTTCCATGGCGATGAGGCCAGGCCCATCCTTCACAACACCGGGGACAAGTTTTTTTTATTTCAAAAATACATTTTATTCATAAAATGATTTGATGGTCTGTACATTTGGTCATGCCATACATATGTCAACATTTACAAACACAGATTCGAATTTATCCTTGTCATATACGGGTCTGTGCATTTCTCAATCTTATGCACATATATTTGGCTGAGGCATCAGCAGAGCCCAAAAAAACGTCCGCATGGGCCCCCTGTTCTTCTTTAGGCAGGCCGATCTTACACGGTGGTCTTTCCCCACCGCGCCTTGGCGGCAGCTGCCCCAAACTTCAGCGCGTCCCTCAACACGTAGTCTTGGATCTTGGAATGTGCCAGTCTGCAACACTCAGTCGGGGTCAACTCCTTCAGCTGGAAGATCAACAGGTTTCGGACCGCCCAGAGAGCGTCCTTCACCGAGTTGATGATCCTCCAGGTGCAGTTAATGTTCGTCTCGGTGTGAGTCCCAGGGAACAGGCCGTAGAGCACGGAGTCCCGCGTCACGGCGCTGCTCGGGACGAACCTCGACAAGCACCACTGCATTCCTCTCCAGACTTCCTCTGCATAGGCACATTCCAGAAGGAGGTGTGTGACAGTCTCGTTTCCCCCCCCCGCAGCCGCTTCGAGGGCAGCATGCGGTGTGGCTGAGAGTCCAGGGCATGCATAAAGGATCTCACAGGCAGAGCCCTTCTCACCACCAGCCAAGCCACGTCTTGGTGCTTGTTGGAAAGTTCTGGTGATGAGGCATTCTGCCAAATGGCTTTGACAGTCTGCCCAGGGAACCGCTCGATAGGATCCACCCTCTCCTTTTCCCGAAGGGTCTCAAGGACACTACGTGCTGACCACTTCCTGATGGACTTGTGGTCAAAGGTGTTTTTCCTCATAAACTTCTCCACGAAGGACAGGTGATACGGAACGGTCCAACTACTCGGAGCGTTCCGCGGCAGCGAGGCCAGGCCCATCCTTCGCAACACCGGGGACAGGTAGAACCTCAGTACATAGTGACACTTGGTGTTTGCGTACCGGGGATCCACGCACAGCTTGATGCAGCCACACACAAAGGTGGCCATCAGGGTGAGGGTGGTATTGGGCGTGTTTTTTCCCCCATTGCACCGGTCTTTGTACATTGAGTCTCTTCGGACCCGGTCCATCTTTGATCTCCAAATGAATTGGAAGATGGCCCGGGTGACTGCGGCGGCACAGGTCCTGGGGATAGGCCAGACCTGTGCCACATATAGCAATACTGAGAGTACCTCACACCTGATGACCAGGTTTTTTCCCGCGATGGAGAGCGACCGTTGCCCCCATCTGCCTAGTTTCTGTCTCATCTTCCTGATCCGCTCCGCCCAGGTCTTGGTGCACGCCCCAGCCCCCCCGAACCAAATACCCAGCACCTTCAGGTGGTCAGTCCTGATGGTGAAGGGGATAGAGGATTGGGGACAAGTAGAACCTCAGTATGCAGTGACACTATGTGCACAGCTTGATGCAGCCACACACAGAGGTGGCCATCAGGGTGAGGGTGACATTGAAAAATACAAAATCTTATAGAATGGCAGAGCAGGCTTGAGGGACCTACTCCTGCTCCTGGTTTTTATGTCCTTAAGTCCTCAACTTTTCTTGCTAGTGTTACTGCGATTCATCCATGGACCTGAGGGACAGTGAAACCAATCTCTGATTTAAAATAAGAAGACCAATCACTAGCCAGTGTCTGACGCTTGGAACTAACAACAGAACACATTAGCAGTTCAATTAACACAGCATCCTGTATTCATATTTTAGCACAGCAACACATCCCCAAGATATTTTAATAGGTATCAAACGAGACATCACACCGAGTGGCAGAAGAAGATTTTAATACAGGTGACCAAACCTTTGCTCAAAGGGAAAGGGGTGGATTTTGCAGGGTGAACTCTCCCAAATGAAAGGTTTAGATTTAACTTACAGTGTGGAAACAGGCCCTTCGGCCCAACAAGTCCACACCGACCCGCAGCCCACCCATTCCCCTTACATTTACCCCTTAACTAACACTATGGGCAATTTAGCATGGCCAATTCACCTGACCCTGCACATCTTTGGACTGTGGGAGGAAACCGGAGCACCCGGAGGAAACCCACGCAGACACGGGGAGAACGTGCAAACTCCACACAGACAGTCGCCTGAGGCGGGAATTGAACCCGGGTCTCTGGCGCTGTGAGGCAGCAGTGCTAACCACTGTGCCACCGTGCCGCCCACTAACAGGTATGTCTGTTCCAAACAGAAACCTAGCTGCCCCACAGCAATAATATGCTGGGGGCTAACTGCCCCATACCCCAGCCCAAAATCTAATTCTTAGATAGTTTTCATAACTCCAGTGCCAATTGGCACCCTTAATTAGGCAATTAATTAATACCCACTTAAGGGCTCCATCCTGCCTCTGTTGGTATTGATACACAATGAGTGGGGGCCATGCCAAGCAAACCCATGACAGGCTTGTTAGGGGCTCACACAGAAGCCCCCTATTCAAAGGCACTCAGTGCCAACTCAAAGACCTGGCATTGGGAATGGGGTGTTGGTCGACAGATACTCCCCTTCACCCTAATCCTAACCTTTGTGTTCTAATTCAACACTCTAGCTCCCACCCCTGCCATCACTGACCTGTTTCCTGAGTCCCTCAGCCTCAGTTGGCTATACAGCTCCCATTGACACTGCCATTAAATAAAGGTACCAGCTCTAGGGATTGTATGTCTGCTCCCATGGTCCTTGACCTTGGACATGGCTCACTGCTGTCTAGTGAAATGTCTATGTGATGTACAATGTTGCTGACCTTCCCAAAAAGAGGCATCAAGGGGCTCCCATCAGCTCTAGCACCTCCATTGCTTCTATCAAATTTGGTGCTTAATCAAGTGGATCATTTGTTCAAACTATAGTTGTTCTTCCTCTTGTTATCTTCCTACTAGCAATATATAACAGAATTATCGGGGTGTGGCACTCTGAGTGGTAGGTGAAGGATTACTATACATTTACATACACGACATGAGAAATACCGCAACTGTCCCAAATTTCACTGTCACTGCATGTGGGAAAAGATCTGCCACCCTGCTACCCACGGTATGCCCACACAGAACATAAGAAGTCAAACTTGGCCAAACAATACCAGAAACACCCAGAATGCCTCAGCATTGGCCAAACAGGCTGACAAGTGAAACTGGACAGAACCACAGTCACTCACAGACCAAGGAATACACTTCCCAAAACACACTAACAATAAATTTCCTGGTCCCAGTCAATACAGCTGTCTCAAAGCCCCGAGGACAGTCTGATAAAACAGCAACACCAAAGCAACACAGGACAGGCCAGACAGAGAGGCACTGAAGGACCTCACTCCCAGGACAGGAACAATGGGAGCACCTTACTGTTTCAAAAGAGACATTCTCACCAACCTGCAGAGAACTGGAATCTCCTGATCCCATCAAGAACTCATTGATACTGTCAGAATGTTACATTGTATCGACAATCAGGACATTCCTCTGATAATTGTTTTCCGATTAGCATCATTGTAACTAGATTACTCCATTTCCAGATACATTATATTTTTCTCCATTTCTAATTAGCCCTATTGTATAGGATTATAATAAAACCTGGCTTCATCCTCAGCTCGAGGGAATAGAGCCCTTGATCTATCTGTGCAGATTGTCAGCTCTGCGTCAGCCTCGTCAATTTCTCTTCCAGCCATATCGCTTGTAATAAACAGCATATCAATTTTGCCCGAACTAGCTTGTGTGGTCTCTGATCAATTGGGCTAATTTCTCTGACACCGCATCAATCTAAAACTTCTTTTCACATCTGTTCAATCCTTCTCACCCTGGCTCCTGATGCGGTCTCCTCTACATTGGGGAGACTGGACGCCTCTTAGCAGAGCGCTTTAGGGAACATCTCTGGGACACCCGCACCAATCAACGACACTGCCCTGTGGCCGAACATTTCAACTCCCCCTCCCACTCTGCCGAGGACATGGAGGTCCTGGGCCTCCTTCACCGCCGCTCCCTCACCACCAGACGCCTGGAGAAAGAATGCCTCATCTTCCGCCTTGGAACACTTCAACCCCAGGGCATCAATGTGGACTTCAACAGTTTCCTCATTCCCCCTTCCCCCACCTCACCCTAGTTCCAAACTTCCAGCTCAGCACTGTCCCCATGACTTGACCTACCTGCCTATCTTCCTTTCCACCTATCCACTCCACCCTCCTCCCTGACCTATCACCTTCATCCCCTCCCCCACTCACCCATTGTACTCTATGCTACTTTCTCCCCACTCCCACCATCCTCTCATTTATCTCTCCACCCTTCAGGCTCTCTGCCTGTATTCCTGATGAAGGGCTTTTGCCCGAAACATCGATTTTACTGCTCCTCGGATGCTGCCTGAACTGCTGTGCTCTTCCAGCACCACTAATCCAGAATCTGGTTTCCAGCATCTGCTGTCATTGTTTTTACACAGTCACCAAAGTGCTCACCTTCTTCCAAATGTAACACCTGGCAGGGTTCATTCCCCAGAACCAAATCTAATGTGGCCTCACCCCTTGCTGGCTTGTCTACATACTGAGTCAGGAAACCATCTTGCACACATTGGACAAAACTGACTCATCTAAAGTGCTCCAACTACCATGTTTCCAACCAATATTTGGAAAATTAAAGTCCCCCATAACAACTACCCTGTCACTCTCATTCCTATCCAGAATTATCTTTGCTATCCTTTCCTCTCCCTTTCTGTAACTATTCTGAGGAGTATAAAAAACTCCCAATAGGGTGACCTCACTTTTCCTGTTTCTAACCTCATACTACCTCAGTAGATGAGTCCTCAAACATCCTTTCTGCCACCGTAATAGTGTCCTTGACTAACAATGCCACGCCTACCCCTCTTTTACCATCTTCACTGTTCTTACTGAAACATCTAAATCCCGGAAGCTGCAAAAACCATTTCTGTCCCTGGTCTATCCATGTCTCTGAAATGGCCACAACATCAAAGTCCCAGGTACCAACCCATGTTGCAAGTTCACCCACCTTATTCTGGATATTCCTGGTGTTCAAGTAGACACACTTCAGACCACCTTCCTGCTTGCTGGTGAACTCTTGTGGGCTTGAAACCTCATTTCTGATCTCACTACTCTCAACCTCCTGGACACTGTAACTACAACTTAGGTTCCCATCCCCCTACTGAATTAGTTTAAACAGATGTGAGAGGCAGGTTTTTTACACAGAGGGTGGTAAGTGCCTGGAATGCACTGCCAGAGGAGGTGGTGGAGATCGATACAAAAGCAATCTTTAAGAGGCATTTTGACAGATGTAGGAAGAGGCAGTGAATAGAGGGATATGGATTGCATAGAGGCAAAAGGGTTTTAGTTTAGAAACGCAGCATGTGTTGTTACAGGCTTGATGGGTCAAGATGCCTGTTCCTGTGCTGTACTGATCTCTGTTTGAATCCCTGTGAGGTCTATATTGATAATGGCTGAACTTTCCATTCACCTGTTAAAACTCCCATTCGTTGAAATTACTGGAACGTTATGCAAAATTTTGTGAAAAACCCACTCTGTACAAGGTCCAACTTAAGTGCAAACATGCTTTTGATAATCCGCTGTGCAATGGCTGTGAGCACCTACTGTTTGCTATGCCGATGTTTCCTCTTGTTGATATCTGTGACTAATACAGAGAGGAGAGCCTTTCATTTTCATAACTGCAATTATGTCCTTGGAATACAAGTTCAGTTTGAAGTCTAGGCACTGCTGTTGTATATCGAAACTCAGAAGCTCATTTACACAAGGTAATAAACCAGATCATCTGGTGTTGGCTGTGGGAGAATTGTCCAAGACACTACAAGAAATATCCACTTCTTCTATTCACTTCCCACCCTCGATCTGCGTCAAATAAGCCACTTGATTTTTTTTTCCCCCAGTTAAGGAGGCAGTTGGTCTGCATCTTAAAAGCTCATTCAAAATATGACACCATTCTACAGTACAGTATTATTCCAGAGGCCCAGGTGAATGATATGGTGAGGTTCGGAAATAAGACAGTTTTATGTGGACACATTTGTATCCTACTCGACCTTATCGCATGCTTTACTTTTGGTTCTTCTCCTGAATGATAGCAGGAGCTCACTATAAGAACAGATGGTCCTTTAGAGAGCCACTGCTCCTAAATCTACAGCTCCATTGTGGGTTTAAGTGGCTGGCAGAGGGGAGGGCCACAACTGCAGGGGTGACCAGAGTTGGGGATGTGCTGGGTGGGCTTGGGGCTGGATGGAGGAGGCCTGAGGGCTGGGCGTTAAGTGACAGAGGCCTGGGCTGGATGGTGGATCCTGGGCTGGAAGGTGGATGGTGGATGCCTGGGCTCAGTGCTGGACACTAAGTGACAGAGGCCTGGACTATGTGGTGGAGCTGGATGGTGGATGCCTGGTCTGAGCTGGGTGGAGGAGGCCTGGAGACTGGATGCTAGTAACAGAGACCTAGGCTGGGTGGTGGAGCTGGGTGGTGGATCCTGGTCTGGGAGCTGGGCAGAGGAGACCCGGAGACTGGATGCTGGGTAGAGGAGGTCTGGAGACTGGATACTAGCGGCAGAGACCTGGGCTGAGTGGTGGAGCTGGGTGGAGGAGACCTGGAGACTGGGAGCTGGATAGTGGATGTCTGGGCTGGGTGCTGGGCACTAAGTGACAGAGGCCTGGTCTGGGAGGTGGATGCTTGGTCTGGGAGCTGGGTGGGGGAGACATCGAGAGGTGGGGGCGACAGCAGGAGTTGACCAACAGTGTGACTGCAGACATACTGTTCATGGTCGATACCATCTCTCACCCGAAAATAGACTCAATGTTGTGCACCAGTTGGAGGATACTCAGGAGTTGACCAACAAATTACCACATTTGAAAGTGTAGTGGCAATGGGATCATTCATCTTCTTGATTTCAGACTTGCAAAGTTTATAAGAGGGCAAACAGTGCCTATTTGGCCCTCTGTATATGCACCAGCCCTCTGAATAAACACCTCACTTGCTGCCCATCTACCATCTTCTCTCTGCCATCTTGCATATTTTTCCTTTCCAGATAAATCTAATTCCCTTCAGAGTACCTGAAAATAACCTGCCTCTACCTCACTCTCAGGCAGTGCATTGCAAGTCAGAATAACTGCTGAATGGAAAAGGTTTACCTGTCACTTCTGCTCATCAGTTTCTCATTCCTCTCATTCTCAATCTTTTCCTGACTGGGAACCATCTTCTTACCTATTTTGTCCATATTGTGGGCGGCACGGTGGCACAGCGGTTAGCACTGCTGCCTCACAGTGCCAGAGACCCGGGTTCAATTCCCACCTCTGGCGACTGACTGTGTGGAGTTTGCACGTTCTCCCTGTGTCTGCGTGGGTTTCCTCCGGGTGCTCTGGTTTCCTCCCACAGTCACAAAGATGTGCAGGTCAGGTTAATTGGCCATGCTAAATTGCCCGTAGTGTTAGGTAAGGGGTAAATGTAGGGGTATGGGTGGGTTGTGCTTCGGCGGGTCGCTGTGGACTTGTTGGGCCGAAGGGCCTGTTTCCACACTGTAATGTAATCTAATCTAAATTTCTCATGATTTGATCACCTCTATTAAATCTCCTCTCAGCCTAACATCTCCATCTATTTTCATAACTGAGCTTCCTCATTCCTGAGATCATGCCCACCAAATATTTCTGTACCATCGTCAATGCCTTCACATCATTCTGGAACTGGGCAGCACTCCCCGGCTAATATGTATTCATGACTATAGTTTGGATGCACAGGGCTTAATTAGTTTGCAGATGACATAAGACTGGGAAATAGACTCAGGAATGAGAAGAAAAGTCACAGATTTCAGAACGACACAGACAGACCAGAGCAGTGTGAAATGGTACCTTTCTTAAGATGTGTGAGGTGAGGCAATATCAAATGAGAACAAAGAACAAAGGTTAGCAAGGGTAGATCTCATGGAATACAGGGAGAACTAGCCATTCGGATACAGAACTGGCTCAAAGGTAGAAGACAGAGGGTGGTGGTGGAGGGTTGTTTTTCAGACTGGAGGCCTGTGACCAGTGGAGTGGCACAAGGATCGGTGCTGGGTCCTCTACTTTTTGTCATTTACATAAATGATTTGGATGTGAGCATAACAGGTACAGCTAGCAAGTTTGCAGATGACACCAAAATTGGAGGTGTAGTGGACAGCGAAGAAGGTTACCTCAGATTACAACAGGATCTGGACCAGATGGGTCAATGGGTTGAGAAGTGGCAGATGAAGTCTAATTCAGATAAATACAAGGTGCTGCATTTTGGGAAAGCAAATTTTAGCAGGACTTATACACTTAATGGTAAGGTCCTGGGGAGTGTTGCTGAACAAAGAGACCTTGGAGTGCAAGTTCATCGCTCCTTGAAAGTGGAGTCGCAGGTCGATAGGATAGTGAAGAAGGCATTTGGTATGCTTTCCTTTATTGGCCAGAGTATTGAGTTCAGGAGTTGGGAGGTCATGTTGCAGCTGTGCAGGACATCGGTTAGGCCACTGCTGGAATACTGCGTGCAATTCTGGTCTCCTTCCTATCGGAAAGATGTTGTGAAACTTCAAAAGGTTCAGAAAAGATTTACAAGGATGTTGCCAGGGTTGGAGGATTTGAGCTACAGGGAGAGGCTGAACAGGCTGAAGCTGTTTTCCCTGGAGCGTCGGAAGCTGAGGGGTGACCTATCAGAGGTTTACAAAATTATGAGGGGCATGGATAGGATAAATAGACAAAGTCTTTTCCCTGGGGTTGGGGAGTCCAGAACTAGAGGGCATAGGTTTAGGGTGAGAGGGGAAAGACATTAAAGAGACCTAAGGGGCAAATGTTTCACGCAGACAGTGGTATGTGTATGGAATGAGCTGCCACAGGATGTGGTGGAGGCTAGTACAATTGCAACATTTAAGAGGCATTTGGATGGGTATATGAATAGGAAGGGTTTGGAGGGATATGGGCCGGGTGCTGGCAGATGGGACTAGATTGGGTTGGGATATCTAGTCGGCATGGACGGGTTGGACCGAAGGGTCTGTTTCCATGCTGTATATCTCTATGACTCTAACAAGGGAAGTCAAGCACAAGAACAGGCCCTTCGGCCCTCCACTCTGTGCTGATCATCATGCCCTAACTAAAGTAAAAAAAACTTTCTGCCCTTATTCAGTCCATATCCTTCTATTCCCTCTCTACTCATGTAACTATCCAGATGCCTCTTAAATGTTGCCAATGTGCCTGCTTCCCCCATCTCTTCTGGCAATGCATTCCAGGTCCTTTCCACTCTCTGTGTGAAAACCCTCCCTCACGCATCTCCCTTAAACCTTCCCCCTCTCACCTTGAACCTGTATCCCCTTGTAATTAATACTTCAACCCTGGGAAAAAGCCTCAGACTATCCACCCTATCTATGCCTCTCATAATTTTGAAGACCTCTATGAGAGCTTCTCTCATCCGCCATCTTTCCAGTCAAAACAATCATGGTCCTTTTGGCCTTTCCTCATAACAAATTCCGTCAAGACCAGGCCACATCCTTGTGAACCTTCTCTGCACCTTCTCTAAAGCTTCCACATCCTTCTGGTTGCACACATTACTCCAAATGCGACCTAACAAGGATTTTATATAGCTGCAGCATGGTTTCTATCCCATAGCCAACAAAGGCAAGCATGTCATATGCCTTCTTAATCACCTTGGCAACCTATGTTGCCATTTTTATCGAACTGTGGACCTGCATGCCCAGATCTGTCTGTATGTTAATGTTCCTAAGGGTTCTGCCATTTACAGTATAATTCACACTTACATTTGATCCACCAAAATGCATTACCTCACACTTGTCTGGTAAATGGTAGCATTTTAAAGGGGGGGGGGGCAGGAATAAACACTTAGGCATGTATCTAGATAAATCTTAGAAGGCGGCAGAACAAATTGATAAGTTTTAAAAAGGATCCTTGGTTTTATTATCATACAGTGTAGAAGCAGGCCATTCAGCTTTTCAAGTCCACACCAACCCTCCAAACAGCATCCCACTCAATCCCTGTAACCTCACACTTTACATGGCTAATCCACACATCTTTGGACTATGGGAAGAAACTGGGAACACCCGGAAGAAATCCACACAGTCACCCAAGGGTGGGATCAAACCCAGATCCCCAGTGCTGTGAAGCAGCTGTGAAAACCACTGTGCTGCCCAACTGAGCTGCTGTGCTGCCTATTATTAATCCTCTATTAATAGAGGATTGGAGTATAAAATTAGAGAAGTAATGTTAAACCTTAATAATACACTTGTTAGGCATCAACTGGATCCTTGTGTCAACTCTGGGCACTATATTGAGGCACTACATCGAGGTAATATATTGAGGTACTACATTGAGGAACTACATTGAGGCACTATGTTCAAGGCCTTGGAGAAAATTCAGATGAGATTCACTGGAAAAACTCCAAGAAGGTGAGTCTATCAGTTCCATGGAGAAACTGAAGAAGTTCAAGTGGTTCCCCTTGGAGCGAAAAGGATAAAGTCGAGATTTTATAGGGGCATTCAAAATGAGGAATGGCTTTGCTCGAGTAGATAATGAGAAACTATTTCCAGTGGTAACCAATGGGACACAGATATAATGTGATTGATAAAAAAAACTAGCAGTGACATGCATAGAATTGTAAGCTGGAATGTGGTGTTTGAAAAGATGGAGGAGTCAGATTCAATCTCTTTTCATCTCAATCTTCTTATCCATTTTGCAGCTGGAGAGAGTCCTCAGGTAATATTTGTTGTTTTTGGCACCAAAACAGCACACGTTCTGTCCCCACTGCTCACTTGGGTCAAGACTACCTCATCAATAGATCACATGGATCTGATTTGACAACGGGATCACAGAAAATTATACAGCTAAAGAAACTCAAACCCCTTTGTCTGTGTAGGTTCCTTTATAAGTATATTTTCAGCCTGATTCTGACTTTTAAACTTTAGTGACAGCAAATTTTAACCACTGTTTGCAGCTCCATAAATGTAACTGTTCTATAATACAGACTACTGTTCAAAAAAATCTCCCCAATGTCTGTGGTAGAATGCAATGCATGATAAATATGGACAAATGAATCAGGAGCAAGATTAAGACAATTAAACCCCTCAAGATGGCTCTGCAATACAATATTAGATTACTTACAGCGTGGAAACAGGCCCTTCGGCCCAACAAGTCCACACCTGACCCTCCTAAGAGCAACCCACCCAGACCCATTCCCCTACACCTAACACTAGGGGCAATTTAGCATGGCCAATTCACCTGACCTGCACACCTTTGGACTGTGGGAGGAAACCGGAGCACCCGGAGGGAACCTACACAGACACAGGGAGAATGTACAAACTCCACACAGACAGTCGCCTGAGGCCGGAATCGAACTTGGGTACCTGGCGCTGTGAGGCAGCAGTGCTAACCACTGAACCACTATGCCACCTCTTTCATCCTCCTCCTTAATAAGAATCTAACTACCCCTGCGTCGAAAATACTCAAGGACTCTACTTCCACCACCACTTCAGGACGAGTCTCAAAGATTCACAACCAGCTGTGAGAACAAAATTCACCTAATCTCGGTTTTAAATGGATGATGCTTGATTTTGAAACAGTAACCCCTAATTCTATATTCTCCTGCAAGTGGAAACATCTTTCCTGTATCCACCTCCCAAGTCCCCTCAGGATCTTAAATGTTTCAAACAAGTTGATTCTTGCTCTTTTAAATTCCAAACCAAGCCAGTCCAACCTTTACTTAATAAAACAATCCACCCATTCCAGGTATAACACTGGAAACACTGACTATGCCTGCATGCATCACTGACTCCAGCTGGTAATTTCTAAATTCTATAAAAACTATATCATTTATTTCCTTTATTCTTTCATGGTGAGAACAAAGTTTATTGCCACTCCTTGCTCACCCTTGAACTGAATGGCTTCTTAGTCAAGTTTAAATAGTAATTACTTCAAGGTCAGAGGGGTAAGGTTGGCAGGTTTCATTCTCAAACTGGTATTCAGTGAATCAGGTTTTTCTTATGATAGTCAAAACATATTCCTGGTCACAATTACCAAGACTAACTTTTAATTTCAGCTGCATCAATTCAATTTCAATCATTTCACCTGGTGGGATTTGAACCAGGACATTAGACTGGGCCCCTAGATTAGCAGTCTGGTGAGATTACCCCTACACCACTATATGCAACCAATATTTAACTGTCAGTCAATTACCTGAGACTAGAAAGAGATTACCCTGAATTCCACTGCTGTTCGAAGCTGACATTACAATAGAAGCTATGCTTGAAAAAGTACTTCATTGTTTGTAGAAAAAAACTTTGTGGCACGCTAAAGTCATAGAATGTGCTAAGTAATTGCAATTTCTTTTGTTTCCTCCTGCTACAACATGTATGTCCAAGCCCAGCTCAGTCCTAACAGCTGATGTGGTATTTCCCACAGTTGAATAAACTGAAATCATCCGCCAGGTACAATCACCTGTAAAACGAACAGGTTTACATGTATATCCTTCAGACAGTCCAAACACTTCACAGCAAATGAGTCATATCATGTCCTCATTTGAAGTTAAAAGGTGAAGCTGCCGGACCCCCGCGCTCTCATTTATAGCATATCACGTATAAGAGAGACGATGATCTCGTATCACTGGACTCTTAATCCAGAAACTCAGCTGGAATTTGAATTCAATAAAAAATATCTAGAATTAGGAATCTACTGAGGACCATGAAATGACTGTCAGAAAAAAAACCTAGTTCAGTAATGCCCTTCAGGGAAGGAAATCTGCCATTCTCACTTGGTCTGGCCTACATGTGATTGCAAACCTACAGCAATGTGGTTGACTCTCAGTTGCTGTCTGAAAGCAAGTCACTCAGTTGTATTAATTGCTATGACATCTCAACAAAGAAATGAAACTGCACAGACATCAACCCAGGCATCGGAAAAACCAACAGCGGAAATAGACCTGACAACTCACCAAGTCCTCCTTGCTAATATTTGCGGGCTAGTGGACAGCTAACTCACTAACCAGTCAAGTAACAGCCTGACACTGTCACACTCACAGAAACATACGTTACAAACAATATCAGAAACACCACCACCACCATGTCTGGATAGGTCCTGTTCCACTGCAGGACAGACCCAGCAGAGATGACGGAATAAGTGATATACAGTCAAGAAGGAGTTGATCTGGGTGACCTCAACATTGACTCTGGACCCCATAAAGTCTAACATCCTCAGGTGAAACATGGGCAAGGGAATCTTTTTCTGATTACCACATACCTTCCTCCCTCAGCTGATGGAATCAACACTTAGAGGAAGCACGGTGGGTGATTAGGTCACAAAATATATACGCTGGGTGGGGGATTTCAAGAGTGGCTCAGCAGCAGTACTACTGATCGAGCTGGTCTTGTCCTAAAGGACATAGCTGCTAGATTGGGTCTGCAGCAGGTGGGGAGGGAACCAACGAGGAGGAAAATCACACTTAACCTCATCCTTACCAACTGCCATCTGCAACTGAATCTGTCCATGACAGTATCAATAACAGTGACACCGCATAGTCCTTGTGGAGACAAAGTCCCACCTTCACATTGACAATACTATGGCAGTAACTCTGTACTAAATGGGACAGACTTTGAACAGATCTAGCAATTCAGGCCTGGGCATCCATGAGGTGCTGTGGGCCATCAACAGCAGCAGAACTGTACTCCAGCCCAATCTGTAAACTCATGTCCTGGCAATATTCCTGACTCAACCATTTGCATCAAACGAGGAGATCTTCCGTGGTTCAATGGAGAGTGCAGGAGGGCACGCCAGGAGCAGCACCAGGAATACCTAAAAATGAGGTGTCAAACAGCATATGCAGCAAATGATAGGCAGAGCTAAGCAATCCCACAACCAAGCAGGGCCACTCACCTACTAACCTCATTACAGCCTTGGGTTAAACATGAACATAAGAGCTGAATTCCAGAGGTTGAGGTGAGGGTAACTGCCTGGAGACCACATTCAACCATGTGTGGCATCACGGAGCTCTCGCAAAACTTAAATCAATAGGTTTCAGGTGGAACACCTACTGCTGGTTGGAGTCATACCTGGCACATGGGATGTCAGTCATCTCAGCTGCAGGAGTTCCCCAGGGTAGTGTCCTAGGCCCAACCAACTTTAGCTGCTTCAGCAATTACTTTCCCTCCACCGTAAGGTCAGAAGTCATAATGTACATGGAAGATAGTAAATGAAGGGGATGTAGGTTAGTCTGATCTTAGTGTAGGATAAAAGGCTGGCACCACATTGAAGGTTGAAGGGCTTGCATTGTTCTATGCAAACATCACTTATGATTGCACAATGTACATCACTTTCATGACTCCTCAGATACTGAAGCAATGCATGCTCAAATACAAGAGGATCTGGACAATATCCACGCTTGGGCTGACAACTGAGAAGTAACATTCATGCGACACAAATGCCAAGCTATGACCATCACCAATAAGACATTCAACAGTATTACCATCACTGGACCCTCTAATATCTACATCCTGGGGGTTACCATTGACTAGAAACTCAACTGGACTCGCCACATAAACACAGTGGCTGCAAGGGCAGGTCAGAGGCTAAGAATCCTGCAATGATTAATGCACATCCTGACTCCCCAAAACCTGTCCACCATCTACAAGGCACAAGTCAGGAATGTGATGGAATACATCCCACTAGGTATAGCTCCAACAACTCTCAAGAAGCTTGACATCATCCAGGAAAGAGCACCCCACCTTATTGGCACCACATCCACAAGTATCCACTCGCTCCACACCAATACTCAGGAGCAGCAATGTGTACTATCAACAAGATGCACTGCAGAAATTCACCAAAGATCCTTAGACAGCACCTTTCAAGTCTGTCACCATCCAGCCATTTAGAAGGACAAGGGCAGCAGATACATGGCAACACGGCCACCTGCAAGTTCCCCTATCTGACACACAGCATCCTGACTGGGAAATAAATCACCATTCCTTCACTGTGGCTGGGTCAAAAACCTAGATTGAGCAAAGGATTCTGGGAAATCCAAGATGGAGGACAGGAAAAATTTATGGCTGCAACAGGCTGCTCCTCTTTTTGAGGTATTTTAGGTATCGGAGGTGATTTCCTCGTATTCCAGGAACATCAATTACTGTTTTATATGTTGTTGCTTTGTTTTGGGACTTTGAGGGGAAAGGGTTGAAATGGAGGGGGAACAGACAAAGGCAGCACATGGTGGGGTCAGTGCAGGGGAGTGAGAAGGAATGAAGGAAAGAAAGAAAGAAAGAAGGAAAGAGAGAAAGAAAGAAGGACAGAAGGAAAGGAAGGAAGGAAGGAAGGAAGGAAGGATCGATCCCACAGTGCTAACCGACACAGCACTGCACAGTCACCGCCTTTGTTGTGTCAACCCATGTACACCCGGACATCGGTATGCGTCCGGGAAAACCAACAAACAGTGAAAGCCATAACCAATCCGGGACGCACCTGTTCGGGAGAGGTCACAGCACAACAGGTAAGTCTGCAGTAGTGAATAGAGTGGGTCCTTCCTTGATCATATGTGTTATTGAGATATGTCTCTTGATTAAACGTAATACTTATGGCTTATATTTTTAAGTTAGCCTGGAAGAGTGTTTTGTAGAGGAATAAGACAATGCTATTTTCTGGGTCTGTAGACCGAAAGAAGCAAAAATGGCCTTTAGTAGAGTGATATGCTCTTCTTGTCGGATGTGGGAGTTCAGGGAGAGGTTACGTGTTATTGAGGATTATATCTGCAATAAGTGCCATTGGCTGTGAATCCTACTAGATCGAATTGATCAGTTGGAGAGACAGTTAGAGGCAATGAGGAATTTACAAGAACAAGGGGATGTGATGGCTGGCAGTTATAGGAAGGGGGAAAAGTTGCAGATACAGTCATATAGATGGGTTAACTCCAGGAAAGGTAAGAGATGCAGGCAGGAATCTTCTGTGGCTATCCCCATTTCAAATAAGTATGTTGTTTTGGAAAATGTATGGGGTGATGGATTCTCAGGGGAACGTAGCACGAACAGTCTCATATCAAGACTGGCTCTAATGCAATGAGGGCTATGTCAGGGTTCCACGAGGTCCATTGTGTTTGGGGACTCTCTAGTCTGAGGCACAGACAGACATTTCTGCGTGCCAGGATCAAGGAAGTCTCAGAGAGGGGATAGAATATTCTCAAGGGGGAGAGGGGCCAGCAGGAGGTCATTGTACACATTGGAACCAATGACTTGTGAAGGGAAAAGGATGAGATTCCAAAGGGAGATTACAGGCAGTTAGACAGGAATTGAAAAAGAAGATGCTTGAGGGTAGTAATATCTGGATTACTCCCAGTGCTGCGAGCTAGTGAGGGCAGGAATAGGAGGATACAGTAGCTGAGGAGCTAGTGTATGGGAGAAGGATTCACATGTTTGGATCATTGGAATCTCTTCTGGGGTAGAAGTGACCTGTACAAGAAGGACGGGTTGCACCTGAATTGGAAGGGGACTAATATACTGGGAGGGAGATTTGCTGGAGCTGCTCAGGAGGATTTAAACTATAAGGTTGGGGGGGGACCCAAGGAGATAGTGAGGGAAGAGATCAATCTGAGACTGGTCCGGTTGATAAAAGAAGCGAGTCAAACAGTCAGGGCAGGGAGGGACAAAGCAGAAAACAAGGTAGGATTGATAAATTATCCTGCATTTATTTCAATGCAAGAGACCTAACAAGGAAGGCAGATGAACTCAGGGCATGGGACTGAGATATCATAACAATTACAGAAACATGGATCAGAGATGGACAGGACTGGCAGTTTAATGTTCCACGATATAAATGCTATAGTAAGGACAGAAAGGGATGCAAGAGAGGAGGGGGAGTATCGGTTTTGATAAGGGATATCTTACAGCTGTGCTGAGGGAGGATATTCCCGGAAATACATCCAGGGAAGTTATTTAGATGGAACTGAGAAATAAGAAAGGGATGATCACCTTATTGGGATTGTATTATAGATCCCCCAATAGTCAAAGGGAAATTGAGAAACAAATTTGCAAAAAGATCTCAATTATCTGTAAGAATAATAGGGTGGTTATGGTAGGGGACTTTAACTTTCCAAACTTAGACTGGGACTGCCATAGTGTTATGGGTTTAGATGGAGAGGAATTTGTTAAATGTGTCCAAGAAAATTTTCTGATTCAATATGTGGATGTACCGACTAGAGAAGGTGCAACATTTGACGTACACTTGGGAAATAAGGCAGGGCAGGTGACTGAGATGTCAGTGGGGGAGCACTTTGGAGCCAGCGACCATAATTCTATTAGTTTTAAAATTAGTGATGGAAAAGGATAGACCAGATCTAAAAGGTGAAGTTCTAAATTGGAGAAAGGACAAATTAGGCAATTAGGTATTAGGCAAGAACCTTCAAAAGCTGATTGGGGGCAGATGTTCACAGGTAAAGGGACGGCTGGAAAGTGGGAAACCTTCAGAAGTGAGATAACGAGAGTCCAGGGAAAGTATATTCCTGTCAGGGTGAAAGGGAAGGCTGGTAGGGATAGGGAATACTGGATGACTAGAGAAATTGAGGGTTTGGTTAAGAAAAAGAAGGAAGCATATGTCAGGTAAGATCGAGTGAATCCTTAGAGTATAAAGGCAGTAGGAGTATACTTAAGAGGGAAATCAGGAGGGCAAAAAGGGGACATGAGATAGCCTTGGCAAATAGAGTTAAGGAGAATCCAAAGTGCTTTTACAAATACATTAAGGACAACTAGGGAGAGAATAGGGCCCCTCAAAAATCATCAAGGCGGCCTTTGTGTGGAGCTGCAGGAGATGGGGGAGATACTAAAAGAGTATTTTACATCAGTATTTACTGTAGAAAAGGATATGGAAGATATAGACTGTAGGGAAATAGATGGTGATATGTTGAAAAACATCCAGATTACAGAGGAGGAAGTGCTAAATGTCTCGAAACACATAAAATGTATAAATCCCCAGGACCTGATCAGGTGTACCCCAGAACTCTGTGGGAAGCCAGAGAAGTGATTGCTGGGCCTCTTGCTGAGGTATTTGTATCTTCGATAGTCACAGGTGAGGTGCCGGAAGACTGGAAGTTGGCAAATGTGGTGCCACTGTTTAAGAACGGTGGTAAGGACAAGCCAGGGAACTATAGACCCGTGAGCCTGACGTCGGTGGTGGGCAAGTTGCTGGAGGGAATCCTGAGGGACAGGATGTACATGTATTTGGAAAGGCAAGGACTGATTAGGGATAGTCAACATGGCTTTGTGTGTGGGAAATCATATCTCACAAACTTGACTGAGTTTTTAGAAGAAGTAACAAAGAGGATTGATGTGGGCAGAGCGGTAGATGTGATCTATATGGACTTCAGTAAGGCGTTCAACAAGGTTCCCCATAGGAGACTGTTTAGCAAGGTTAGATCTCATGGAATACAGGGGGAACTAGCCATTTGGATACAGAACTGGCTCAAAGGTAGAAGACAGAGGGTGGTGGTGGAGGGTTGTTTTTCAGACTGGAGGCCTGTGACCAGTGGAGTGCCACAAGGATCGATGCTGGGTCCACTAATTTTTGTCATTTGTATAAATGATTTGGATGTGAGCATAAGAGGTATAGTTAGTAAGTTTGCAGATGACACCAAAATTGGAGGTGTAATGGACAGTGAAGAGGGTTACCTCATATTACAACAGGATCTTGACCAGATGGGCCAATGGGCTGAGAAGTGACAGATGTAGTTTAATTCAGATAAATGCGAGGTGCTGCATTTTGGGAAAGCAAATCTTAGCAGGACTTATACACTTAATGGTAAGGTCCTAGGGAGTGTTGCTGAACAAAGAGACCTTTCATAGCTCCATGAAAGTGGAGTCGCAGGTAGATAGGATAGTGAAGAAGGCGTTTGGTATGCTTTCCTTTATTGGTCAGAGTATTGAGTATAGGAGTTGCGGGGTCATATTGCGGCTGTACGGGACATTGGTTAGGCCATTGTTGGAATATTGTGTGCAATTCTGGTCTCCTTCCTATTAGAAGGATATTGTGAAACTTGAAAGGGTTCAGAAAAGATCTACAAGGATGTTGCCAGAGTTGGAGGATTTTTAGCTATAGAGAGAGGCTGAACAGGCTGGGGCTGTTTTCCCTGGAGCGTCGGAGGCTGAGGGGTAACCTTATAGAGGTTTATAAAATTATGAGGGGCATGGATAGGATAAATAGACAAAGTCTTTTCCCTGGGGTGGGGGAGTCCAGCACTAGACAGCAAAGGTTTAGGGTGAGAGGGGAAAGATATAAAAGAGACTTAAGGGGCCATGTTTTCACACAGAGGGTGGTGCGTGTATGGAATGAGCTGCCAGAGGAAGTGGTGGAGGCTGGTACAATTGCAACATTTAAGAGGCATTTGGATGGGTATATGAATAGGAAGGGTTTGGAGGGATATGGGCTGGGTGCTGGCAGGTGGGACTAGATTGGGTTGGGATATCTGGTCGACATGGATGAGTTGGACTGAGGGGTCTGTTTCTGTCCTGTACATCTCCATGACTCCCTCCCCAAGGGCATCAACCCACAGCTTGTGGACTGCAGGGGTTCAAGAAGGGGCTCACTACCACCTTCTCAAGGGGCAACTAGGAACAGATAATAAATGCTGGCCCAATCAGTCACGCCCAATTCCCAAGAGTGAATTTTTTAAAAACTGCATAGAAAATGGGTTATGTTACGCAGTCATTTGAAGTTAAAAGCACTGCCACAGTTCTACTCTCATTAGAGAAAGACATTAGGTGGTTTAACCTGAGGATCACTGAGTCTCACATGAGAGGAGAGGTTGAGAAAGATAGTTCCTCATGGTAACGTCACTTGGTTTAGGATCTGAATCCACGGTTAGCATCAGTCTACATTGCAAACCAGTCACCCAGCCAACTGAACTAAATGAGCCTTCACATTTAAAGTAAACAATTCTATATTCAATTCCTTATACAATTAAGAAATATATAACTGATTGAATGGAAGAACACTAAAGGAAAAGTGTCCTTGCATTTCTGTAACACTTTCTATGACCCCTCCCAAAACAGCTAAGGGCCAATTACTATTGAAATATTGTTGTAAAATAGGAAACACGCTGACACTTTTTGTACAGCAAAATCTCACAAATAGCAATAAGATAAATGGTCATAAATAGACACAGAAGAAGTCAGGAATACTTAGCAGGTCATACAGTACCTGCAGAGAGAAAAGCAGAGTGAATGTTTCAGGTCAATAATTTGTCATTGGAATTGAGGAAATTTGGAAATAAAACAGTCAATCAAATTGGGAATGTGGAAAAAGAACAGAAAGGGAAATGTGTGATGGGATGAAAGATGAGAAACATTAATTGGCAAACGATTTGGTTGAGCTGGGCCATGGAGAGTGATAAAGATGGCAGCAGAGTAGAACATCTCAGCCATTGCACATCCGCTCTGACTGTTTCTTTGATTTTTGTCTTTTGTGTTTTATTCCCCTTTTCTCTTCTCGCCAATGTCCTGAACTCCTGGCCTTAGCACAGACTTAGACGCTGGGCATCAGCGTGGACCTGATATGGCCATCTCTCGGATGGTCATGGTGGCTTCTTTACTCAGCGTGGTTCTCTCCCAGCCCGGTCTGGCAGTCTCTCAGGGTCCTGGGTGGCTGTCCCTTGGTGGCCTGGTGTGACCAAGGTGTGGACTTCCAGCATTGAGGTAACTCCAAAAGCCTTGAGGTGAAGCCTGGCGCAGTCTGGAGTCAAGGCCTGGAGCAGTCTGGGGTCAAGGCCTGGCGCAGTCTGGAGACAAGGCCTGGCACAGTCTGGGGTCAAGGCCTGGAGCAGTCTGGGGTCAAGGCCTGGCACAGTCTGGGGTCAAGGCCTGGAGCAGTCTGGGGTCAAGGCCTGGCGCAGTCTGGAGTCAAGGCCTGGCACAGTCTGGGGTCAAGGCCTGGCGCAATCTGGAGTCAAGGCCTGGCGCAGTCTGGAGTCAAGGCCTGGCACAGTCTGGGGTCAAGGCCTGGAGCAGTCTGGGGTCAAGGCCTGGCGCAGTCTGGAGTCAAGGCCTGGCACAGTCTGGGGTCAAGGCCTGGCGCAGTCTGGGGTCAAGGCCTGGCGCAGTCTGGAGTCAAGGCCTGGCACAGTCTGGGGTCAAGGCCTGGCGCAGTCTGGGGTCAAGGCCTGGAGCAGTCTGGAGTCAAGGCCTGGCGCAGTCTGGAGTCAAGGCCTGGCGCAGTCTGGAGTCAAGGCCTGGCGCAGTCTGGAAGCTAGGTGCCAGCAGGGACTGTTATTCCAAACTTTTTATTTCTTTATTTTTCTAATTTCTTTCCCCTAACAATCTGTATCTACATACAGTTGTTCCTAAGATGGTGCAATAAGTGGAGACTTGTAAATTTTTCACTATATTCATTTGAATACACGTGACAATAAAGCTAATTCTAATTCTAAATAAAAGCTGTGTCTACAGGAGGTGTGAATGACAATCAGCTGCAATCTGACACACAAAAAAATGGCAAATGTGGAAAGAAAATGGAATGAAAGGGGGCAATGATTTGAAATTGTTTAACTTAATGATGAATCCAGAAGACTGAAAAATGATTAATCATAAAATGAGATGCTGTTCCTCCAGCTTGCAATGAGTTTCACTGGATCACTGCAACAGGCTAAGGGCAGGCCTTGACCCCAGACTGTGACAGGCCTTGACCCCAGACTGTGCCAGGCCTTGACCCCAGACTGCGCCAGGCCTTGACCCCAGACTGTGCCAGGCCTTGACCCCAGACTGTGCCAGGCCTTGACCCCAGACTGCGCCAGGCCTTGACCCCAGACTGTGCCAGGCCTTGACCCCAGACTGCGCCAGGCCTTGACCCCAGACTGCGCCAGGCCTTGACCCCAGACTGTGCCAGGCTTCACCTCAAGGCTTTTGGAGTTACCTCAATGCTGGAAGTCCACACCTTGGTCACACCAGGCCACCAAGGGACAACCACCCGGGACCCTGAGAGACTGTCAGACCGGGCTGGGAGAGAACCACGCTGAGCAAAGAAGCCACCATGACCATCCGAGAGATGGCCATGTCAGGTCCACGCTGATGCCCAGAGTCCAAGTCTGTGCTAAGGTCAGGAGTTCAGGACATCGGCGTGAAGAGAAAAGGGGAATAAAACACAAAAGACAAAATCAAAGAAACAGTCAGAGCGGATGTGCAATGGCTGAGATGTTCTACTCTGCTGCCATCTTTATCACTCTCCATGGCCCAGCACAACCAAATCGTTTGCCAATTAATGTTTCTCATCTTTCATCCCATCACACATTTCCCTTTCTGTTCTTTTTCTGCCTTCCCAATTTGATTGACTGCTTTATTTCAACAGCAAGGCAGAGAATATAAAAGACTTCAGTGGTAACATTTTCTTGGCAGAGGATGGTACATGTATGGAATTGGCTGCCAGAGGAAGTAGTGGAGGCTGATACAATTACAATATTTAAAAGGCATCTGGATAGGTATATGAATAGGAAGGGTTTAGAGGGATATGGGCCAAGTGCTGGCAAATTGGAAGAGATTAGTTTAGGATATTTGGTCAGCATGGACCAGTTGGACCAAAGGGTCTGTTTCGGTGTTGTGCATCTCTATGACTATATAATTAAAATGACAGTTCACTGGGACCTTAGTGTCATGACTGCAGATTGATCAAAGATATTCTACTAAATTTCTTACCAATTGGCATCACTGGCCATACCAGCATTTATTGCCTCTCTCTAACTGCCCTTGAATAGGTGGTGGTGAGCTATTGAACTGTTGTATTCATTAGAATTTAGATATACCCACAATACTGTTAGGAAGGGAGTTACAAGACTTTTACTCAGTAATAGTGAGGAAACAGCAATATAGTCCTAAGTCAAGATGGTATGTGACTTGGAGAGGATGGTAGTGAACACACATTTGTAAGTGGTACCCAATCCACATTTAGTCTCCCCAGTGCAGGACAAATAGCATTATGAGCAGGTAAAGTGTACAGAATTGAAAGAAGTACAATTACACAAGTTCAATTATGTTGAAAAGGCATCTGAATGGGTACATGAATAGTACAGTTTGAGAGGGATATGGGACAAAGGCTGCCAAATGAGACTAGGTTACTTTAAGAGATCTGGTTGGCAAGGAAGAGTTGGAATGAAGTGCCTGTTTCCATGCTGCACAGCTCTGACTCTAAGCATGTAAATTGTTGTTTCGCTCATCAGGAATGTTTGGGACCTGGTTTGGTAAGAAAAGAGTTAGAAGGACAGGTGTTAGACCTCTGTCATTACACAGAAAGATGCCATGGGAAGAGGGATGGATGCTGGAGCTGATCAAGGTATGTTCATGAGTGTCACAAAGGGAATAGCCTGGTTGGAATGCTGAAAGGGGGCATGTATTTGATGGTGGCATCACTTCTGGAGGTGGCAGAAATGGCATTGACTGCAGGCGTTGGTGTGTGAAAACTGAACACAAGGAAGCTCTTACGGCTCTCAGGGAAGGGTGAGAGGAAACATACATTAATATGGTAGAGTGTTCTGGCAACCACTTGGGGTGGGGGTGTTGCTTTGATGAGGAAGGAGGATGACATACTGTATCAGAAACATTGAGATGCATGGTTGTATCACCAAGAGTGGTGTAACACAAATGGAACAACTGGGAAAATGGAATGGAGTCCTTACAGAAGGCAGGATGTTACGGAGTACAGTTAATGCAGTTAAGAAATTCAGAAAGCTGTTGATGTCCTATTGCCAGAAATGGAGTAAGAGTCAGAGATGGGCTGTCTGAAGTGAGAGAAGAGTGAAAATCAGCAGCTAACCAAAAGGCTTTCCATTTATGGTTGAGAACAGTGAACAGCATTGATAGAGACAGCACTACAGGTGTGAGGAGTGGTACCCAAGTAGGACCAGAACAAGGAATGTTCCCCATACCTCACAAAATGACAGGCAGCACTGTGTCCACGTAGTTACCTGTAGCAACATCTTTTGTTTGGAGGAAGTGAATTGAGTTAAAGGAGAAGTTGTGCAGAATGAGAAGAAAGCAGCAGGAAGAGGGTGGCGGGGCCTCTGATCAAAATGGGATTACAGAATCCCCAGCTTGAGGATGGTGGAGCTGGAGAGGAATTGGGCATCACAAGGGAAAGGAAATGGTTAATACCAGAATATCAAGTTTTTAGTGCTTCCAAATAAACCTGTTGGACTATAACCTGGTGTTGTGTGATTTATAACTTTATCCACCTCAGTCCAACACCAGCTCCTCCACATCTCTCTTATTCTTAACTGAATAGTCATGGAATTTTTGGAACACACCTGGTTAGGTTGATGTCACCTAGAGGACGGTACCTGAGCCACGGTCAGAAGAACATAATGATCTTTCCTAATTGGGGTTATCCCAGACGCTGAAAATGTTCAACGATCTTTTTGCCCAGCTTTGATAAGTTTTGCTGTGTCTGGGTGGGCGGGGTGACCACATCATCAATGACACACTACAACCTATGAACCAATCATACAATTACACACATTTAAAAAAAAATCTACGAGTCGAAAATCAAAGTGCTCGGGACCTGTAGCTCATTCAACATATGTAGAACAAAAAAAACCCTCGTTTAGCAATAGGAGTTTGTCCTAACTAAAAGTTGCTCCTAACTCATTTCCCCAGGAAGATCAGATTTCCAGCATTCCTTATTTTACCCTAACCAGCATTAAAAATGCAAAAACAAACATCTTTGGCAACCTCAGAATAATGAATTGAAGGTCTCGGGATGACAGGGACCTCCCATGACGGGTTTTGGATTGTGTCACTGCAGGCCTGGGAAGGTGTCAGAGATAAATTCAGTTGAGGCATTCATGAGAGCATTAGATGATTATTCGGAGAGAAACTTTGTTCACTTTCGAGTGGTGAGCGTATAACGACTACACCCCCTCACGGAAGTCTTAAGTTCGATGAGTTTCTGCTCTTTAGTTAGTTTCCAATAGCGTTTCAGGTTATGGTGCTGATTGGCACCACATCAAACACTCTGACAGCTCCAGTGCAGATGCGATGGGTTGTAACGGCCTCCTCCTGTACCGTAAACATTGTGCGGATGTGATTGTTATGACCTGAACTGCCTGGCACCGTCAATAAACCAGAGGTTCCTCGTCCCCCACCCATCACCCTTTAACCGGAACGAACAAGCGGCTCCCCTCCTCCGCGCCCGCACGGTAACGATTTTGCGGCTTTCCATCCCGGCCAGGTAATGAATGACCGGTTCCCCTCCTCCTACCCCGGTCGGTAATGAATGACCGGTTCCCCTCCTCCTGCCCCCAGTCGGTAATGAATGACCGGTTCCCCTCCGCCAGCCCGGCCCCGGACGGCAATGAATGACCGGTTCCCCTCCTCCTGCCCCCGGACGGTAATGAATGACCGGTTCCCCTCCGCCAACCCGCCCCCGGACGGTAATGAATGATCGGTTCCCCTCCGCCAGCCCGGCCCCGGACGGTAATGAATGACCGGTTCCCCTCCTCCTGCCCCCGGACGGTAATGAATGACCGGTTCCCCTCCGCCCGCCCCCGGACGGTAATGAATGACCGGTTCCCCTCCTCCTGCCCCCGGACGGTAATGAATGACCGGTTCCCCTCCTCCTACCCCGGTCGGTAATGAATGACCGGTTCCCCTCCTCCTGCCCCCGGACGGTAATGAATGACCGGTTCCCCTCCGCCCGCCCCCGGACGGTAATGAATGACCGGTTCCCCTCCTCCTGCCCCCGGACGGTAATGAATGACCGGTTCCCCTCCTCCTGCCCCCGGACGGTAATGAATGACCGGTTCCCCTCCGCCCGCCCCCGGACGGTAATGAATGACCGGTTCCCCTCCGCCCGCCCCCGGACAGTAATGAATGACCGGTTCCTCTCCGCCAGCCCGCCCCGAGTGTGACTTTCTGGACGGGAAATTCCCGCCCCCTCCGCGCGGCGCTCGCCTCCCATTGGCCGCGGCGCTTGTATCAAGATTCCATTTGGAACGTCCCCGGCGGCAGGCCCCGCGCTGATTGGCTGCTGGCCGCGTCACAATGGATCCTGTGTCATTTCGGTCAGTGACGTTCCATTTGATGCGGGAGTTTCTGAACCGGGGGATACCGGGGCCGGGGGGGAGGGGAAACGGGGCAAACTTACCGATTCAATCTCCAGGGGAGTGGAGGTGGGGTGGGGACGGACGGGCGGACATACCCCGGGAAGGGCGGAGAGGGGAAACTTTGAGAAGCCTGGACCGTTCTCAGTGGATCAGCTTGGGCCGCGTTGGGAGTCTAACTTCGTCCCCGGGCCGGTAGTCGGATATTGCCCACGTCGGGGGCCTCAAGGAAGGGGATGATGGACTCGCATTAACGCAAAGACATTTCCCTCCCGGCTTTTACCCCCCACCCCTCCTCCTCGCTGTGGAGAGGAGAGGGCGGCCGGGGGCACGGGATTCTTCCGGCGGGCGCGCCCCTTGGCCGCTCTGACTGACTGTCTTGTCCGGCGGGCGGCTGTGAAGTTGGAAATCTTGCGCCCCTTTCCAAAACTACTGAGTTCCTTCGTGTTAGTACAGTTCGAGTGCAGCCACACCCTCCCTGTGCTTCCTGATAGGGGATGCAGGGCTCCTAACTGAATCTGTCTGCCTGCCATTCCAACACAACAGGCAACCCGCAATCGCAACGGCTGACACTAGACTTGTGTGTGGGGGTCATCGTTGGAAGAAAAAAAGAGATCCACCTCCTCCCTAAATGACCGAAAGGAAAACAAGGTGGAGAAAGCAAAAGTGAAGTCGCCTTGTGGGAGTTTTTCTTTGAATTCTAGCGGAAATCTGCAACATCAGCCCCCAAACCAGAAGTGAAATCTGATTTTTCTTTTTTATTTTCCGTTGGGAGGGGAGGAGACGGAGGAAGAGTTTCTCGTGGGTTTTTTTGTTGTTTAATTCATTCCCCCCTCCCACCCCAGACACTCTCTCCTAGAAAGCGACAGCATCGGGAGAACAAAATCCAACTCGAGGACGAGGTTTTGCCGGCGAGAAGTTAAACCGAAACAGCGTCATGTATAGAGCCAGGAGGCGGTGGAGTTCCAGACTGAGGACATGCACGTTGGGTTGTGCTGGGCAAACGGATTAAGAGAGGGAGGAGTGCCCGTGTCTACGATATTTGATTATTTTGGGCAGTGGGACCTCTGTTTGCAAAGCCGGCGGCGAGGAACTGAGCTTGGCATCGCTTGCGAATCCTGCTGTCGGTGGAACAGGAGGGCGAAAGAATCGCCGATTTATATATTGTCTGATTTTTGTATTTTTGTTTGGCTTTCTTGGTTCACCGAGCCCTTTTGCTTTGCGGTCATTGATGGGACGATGATGCGACATCCTGGGCTCAACAGGAACGGTGCTGGTCTCCCTAGCGGCATGCGAGAGGCCGCTCGGCACTATGGCTAGTAGCGGCTCGGCCAAGTCGGGGGCGAGCGGCTCGGGTTCGGGTTGCCAGCAGCGGCGGAGACTGGTTTTCGTGTGCGACATGTGCAAGAGCAAGATGCAACTGGTGGCCGACCTGCTGCTGCTGTCCGGCGATAACCGCCCGGTGCACAGCGAGAGCCTGAGCCCCGGGCCCGGCCAGTCCTTTGACAAGATCCGGGACGCGGTGATCGCCCGCACCAAGGGCCTGTCCATCCTCACCCACGACCTGCAGAGCCAGCTCAACCTGGGCCGCTACGGCGAGGTGGCCGAGCGCCTGGCCGAGCTCAGCGAGCTGGTGGTCGCTCTGGTCGAGTGCTCGGCCCACGCCGCTTACCTGGCGGCGGCGGAAGCCCCGGGCTCGCAGGCGGCGGTCGCCGGCCTGGTGGACCGTTACCGGCTGCGGCGGGCCCGCCACGAGGTGGAGCAGAGCTGCGGGCTGCTGCGGACGGCGCCGGTGTCCGAGCTCACCCCGCCGCTGCTGCTCGAGGTGTCGCGGGGTCTAGCCAGGGGGCTCCGCGGGCTGACGGAAGCCTGCGCTCCGGCCGGCCGAGGCAGCGGGGACCGCTTCGCCCGCGACCAGCTCCGCCTCGGGGTCAAGTGCATGAGCGCCAGCGCCGCCGCGCTGCTGGCCTGTGTACGGGAGCTGAAGGCACGGCCCGGTGAGGCGAGCCGGGCCCGCTGTGTGCTGTTCGGGGGCCCGCTGCTGCAGGCCGTGCACGCCCTGGTCGGCTTCGCCAGCGAGCCGCAGTTTGTGGGCCGGGCGGCGGCTCTGAGCGTCGAGGGCCGCGCTGTACAGACCGCTGTCCTGGGCGGTGCCATGAGTGTGGTGTCCGCCTCGGTGCTGCTCACCCAGTGCCTCCGGGACATCGCGCTGCACTCGGACAGCAGCAAGGTGCCTGATTACCGGCAGCGCCTGCACCACTCCGCCCTGGCCGTGTCTGACGGCTGTAACCTGCTGTCCCAGGCTCTGCGGGAGAGATCCTCTCCCCGGACCCTGCCTCCTACACCCCCTCCACCGACCCTCAACTGCCACTCTGTGAATTAACCCCCTCATACCCTCCCCTCGGTCAACCCTCCCCTCTCCTCCTTGTTCCCTCCCCACCTCCACCACCCCTCCCCACCCCCCACCACCCCTCCCCACCTCCACCACCCTTCCCCACCTCCCCCTCTCCCTCCCCACCTCCCTCTCCCTCTCCATCCCCCTCTCACCCCCCCCCCCCCCCCCCCAACCCCTCCACGTGCCCTTCCTAACCCTGTCCTCCCATCTCTCTCCTTCCCCCTTCCTGGCCTCCCTCCTTCTGCCCCCCAATATCCTCTCCTGCCCCCCCCCCCCCCCCCCATTGGTCCCGTTCCCATCTTCCCCCCTCCCCCCCGTTCCCATCTCCCCCCTCCCCCCCCGTTCCCATCTCCCCCCTCCCCCCCCGTTCCCATCTCCCCCCGTACCCCTCTCCCCCGTACCCATCTCCCCCCTCTCCCCCGTACCCATCTCCCCCCTCCCCCCGTACCCATCTCCCCCCTCCCCCCGTACCCATCTCCCCCCTCCCCCCGTACCCATCTCCCCCCTCCCCCCGTACCCATCTCCCCCCTCCCCCCGTACCCATCTCCCCCCTCCCCCCGTACCCATCTCCCCCCTCCCCCCGTACCCATCTCCCATCTCCCCCCGTTCCCATCTCCCCCCGTTCCCATCTCCCCCCGTTCCCATCTCCCCCCGTTCCCATCTCCCCCCGTTCCCATCTCCCCCCGTTCCCATCTCCCCCCGTTCCCATCTCCCCCCGTTCCCATCTCCCCCCGTTCCCATCTCCCCCCGTTCCCATCTCCCCCCGTTCCCATCTCCCCCCGTTCCCATCTCCCCCCGTTCCCATCTCCCCCCGTTCCCATCTCCCCCCGTTCCCATCTCCCCCCGTTCCCATCTCCCCCCGTTCCCATCTCCCCCCGTTCCCATCTCCCCCCTCCCCCCGTTCCCATCTTCCTTCCCCCCCCCCGTTCCCATCTTCCTTCCCCCCCCCCGTTCCCATCTTCCTTCCTCCCCCCCCCGTTCCCATCTTCCTCCCCCCCCGTTCCCATCTTCCTTCCCCCCCCGTTCCCATCTTCCTCCCCCCCCGTTCCCATCTTCCTTCCCCCCCCCCCCGTTCCCATCTTCCTTCCCCCCCCCCCCGTTCCCATCTTCCTTCACCCCCCGTTCCCATCTTCCTTCCCCCCCCCCCCGTTCCCATCTTCCTTCCCCCCCCCCCCCCACCGTTCCCATCTTCCTCCCCCCCCCCCCCCGTTCCCATCTTCCTCCCCCCCCCCCCCCGTTCCCATCTTCCTTTCCTCCCCCCCCCCCCGTTCCCATCTTCCTTTCCCCCCCCCCCCCCCGTTCCCATCTTCCTTCCCCCCCCCCCCGTTCCCATCTTCCTTCCCCCCCCCCCCCCGTTCCCATCTTCCTCCCCCCCCCCCCGTTCCCATCTTCCTTCCCCCCCCCCGTTCCCATCTTCCTTCCCCCCCCCCCCCCGTTCCCATCTTCCTTCCCCCCCCCCCGTTCCCATCTTCCTTCCCCCCCCCGTTCCCATCTCTCCTCCCCCCCCCGTTCCCATCTCTTCCCTTCCCCCCCCCCCCCCGTTCCCATCTCTTCCCCTCCACCCCCGTTCCCATCTTCCCCCTCCACGTTCCCATCTTCCTCCTCCACGTTCCCATCTTCCTTCTTTCCCCCCATCCCTTCTTCCCCCCCCATCCCTTCTTTCTCTCTCTCCCCCCCTTCCCCTCTTTCTCTCCCCTCTCCCTCTCCCTTCCCTCTCCCCCTCCCTTCCCTCTCCCCCTCCCTTCCCTCTCCCAACATCCCCATCCTGTTTCCTTTTCCACCTGCACCCCTCCTGGTCCCCTCTTCCACTCCTCTCACTCCTCTCCCTACTCCTCCCCTCACCTCTCCTCCTCCACATCCCTTCCCCTCTCCCCAATCCTCCCTGCGTCCCTTTCTTCCACCCCTCTCTGCCCTCCCTCCCTACGTTGCCCCTCTCCACCTTCCCTGCATTCCCTCGCCCCATCCCTCTGTGCCCCCTTTCTCTGTTCCCCTGTCTCTCTTCATTCTCTACACATCCCCACTCTTCTCCCATCTTCCCATTCCTTTCCTCCCTTTCCCCATTACCCCCTCTGTTCCTCCCTTCTCAACCCCCTCCCCCAGTGTTTCCCCCTCCCCGGTGTTTCCCCCTCTTCAATACCAAAGAATCCTCGGGCACCGGCTGCTGTGTTCTGTGTGTGGAAGGTTGGGTGGGTGGGTGTTAGTTTTCCTTTCCCCTTTGTTTTTGTTCTTGGACACTTGGCACCAGACCAGGCCCTTAGGCCCACCGTGCCTCTACTAGCTCTTTGACAGAGCTCTCTCCACTGACCCCCTGACCCAGAGACAGACGGCTTTTACACTAACCCCCTGGGGGGAAGTTTCAAACTAATCAGACCAAGACACAATGAACTGATGGAGGCTTTAATCGTGCTGGGTGCGGTTGGGAGAGAAAATCAGTGTCTTGCAGCTGTCCTATCGTTCGTTACAGCAGGGGTGATTTTTTTATAAGTGTCAAATCGAGTCAATTAACATCATGGTTTAGAAAGGGGACTTACCTCAATTAACATAGTGCACACACAAACACACATTACCATCGGGGTGGAATGTCACTCCGTCATGTGTGATCTATGGAGTCAAATGGTAAGAGAGAGAAGTGAGTCTGGTGTTAGCGAAAGGGAGTGTGCAGTTGTGATCGTGATCTTTTCACATCTTGATTTTTTAAAAGTTGGGATAAAGCTGCTGTGAGTGTGTTTTTTTTTCCAGTTTTACACTATTTGCCAGACGTGGAAGTTGATGTCAAGTTTTCTTGCATGTACTGGAGTATTTATTTCAACATTAAAATGTTATGTTTCTCATGAAATTTTGTTAACTCTGTTTAGGAGGTTTTTTTGTTCAATATTATATAGCAGTTATATATCAGAGAACTTACTGTGAAAGGAATATCTGCAAATACAAGGGACTTGTATACAGAGGCTGTTGTTGTGTGTCTAACTGAGACTTTTTATCATGTGTTTCAATTGCAGCGAATGCAACAATGTGAACTATGTCATGAGCTGTCCCTTCCAACTAAAACTTGCATCTTAAATACCATATCCTTGACCGTTTAGCCTGCCTTTGTAAACATAGAAGTGGTAATAACTATAGCACCACAGAAAACATTGCAATGTTTGCCTAAAATGATTATTGTGTCTGGTTACTAATTTTCCTCCCCTTTTGTTTTTGCAATTATTTACACTGAGCTGTGATTTGCCCACCCTTGTGCATTGCCCTGGTACTGTTTCTCCACTTTTACTGTCAGTATAAATCAGTAAGCTATGTAGACTGATACAGTAAATTAAACCTGTACTCTCTATACACTGCTTTTATCCACTGAGGCATTGAGGTGTTGAAACCTTCCATTTCCTTTTAGAGACTTGTTAAAATTCATGCTTAGGATCTGGTCATCATTGATAAGGAAAGCATTTTGCTGAGTTGTCTTGATTCACTGTAGTATAGCTGTCTTTGGTACAACTGCATGTCTTGTTAGGACACTCCAGAGGGCAGTTAAGAGGCAGTCATCTTGGAGTGGAGACACACCACCCAGACTGGGCAACAATAGCAGGTTTCCTTCCCCCAAAGGACAATGGTGACCTGAGCTGAGTTTTCACAACAATCTGACAACTTCATAGTCACATTTACCGATGCTTTTCTAATTTCCACGTTTTTTTTCTTAAACTGAATTCAATTTCGCACATTGCCTAGCGGCACTAGAACTCCTTTTCTAATCCACTAATACTACCTACCCAAATGTTCTCTACATTGTTGTTTGAAACTTGATAGCCCCAGTTAATGGTATAAATCAATGTGATAACTAGACTTTATCAGTTTTCCCCAAAAGTGAGAACTTCCACATTTTTGGATCTCTGGAGATTTCAGATGGTTTGTAGCTAGTTCTAATCATACAGTAGGGAATGTAGCAGCCAATTTGCACTCAGTGAGATCCTACAAACAATAAAATAATGACCAAATAATCTGTGTTAGTGATGATTGAGGTATAGATATTTGTTATGTCACTGGGGAGAACTTTCAAAGTGAAGTGAGGGTAATTTGGCCTCATTTTAATCTCTCTTCTGAAAGATGGTAAATGGCAGGACCCTTGGGAGCATTCATTTACAAAAATATCTTGAGTGCAAGTCCATAGTGCTCTGAAAATGGCAACACAAGTGGTAAGGCATGCCTTTATTGGTCAGGGCACAGAGTATAAAAGTTAGTAAGTTATGTTGTAACTGTATAGGACTTTAATTAAAGCCACATTTGGAGTATTGTATGCAGTCTAGTCACACCTTTGTAGGATAAGTGCAAAACACATCTATCAGAATGTTGCCTGGATTGGAGTGTATTAGCTAATAAGGAGAGGTAGGAAAAGCTTGAATTGCTTTCGCTGGGGTTTCAGAGGGTGAGGGGTGACCTTTATAGTGTATTAAAAAGAGGGGCATGGATCAGATTGAAATATCAAATACAGAGGGCATGGGTTTAAGGCGAGGTGGGGAAAGTTTAGAGTCAGTGATGTACAGTATGGAAACATATCCTTTGGTCCAGCTTGTCATTGCAGACCAGACATCCGAAATGAATCCAGTCCCATTTGCCAGCATTTGGCCCATATCGCTCTAAACCCTTCCTATTCATATATCCATGCCTTTTAAATATTGTAATTGTACCAGCCTCCACCACTTTCTCTGCTCGTTCCATACACACCCTACTCTGTATGAAAAAGTTGCCCATTTTAAATCTTTTATCCCCCCTCACCATAAACCTGTGCCTCTAGTTTTGGACTCCCCCATCCCAGGGAAAAGACCTTGACTATTTACTATATCCAAGGCCCTTATGAATGTGTAAATCTCTATAAGGTCACCCCTAAGCCTTGGATGCTTCAGGGAAAACAGCCCCAGTGTCTCCTTATAGCTCAAACCCTGCAGTCCTAGCAACATCCCTGTAAATGTTTTCTGAACCTTAAAGTTTCACAACATCTTTCATATAGCAGGGAGACCAGAATTGCCCGCAGTACTCCAACAGTGGCCTAACCAATGTCCTGTACAGCTGCAACATGATTTCCCAACTCCTACACCCAATGCACTGACCAATGAAGACCTGCATTCCAAACATATCCTTTACTATCCTATCTACCTGTGACTCCACTTTCAAGGAACTATGAACCTGCACTCCCAAGGTCTCTGTTCAGCAACACTCCCTAGGACCTTACCATTAAGTGTTGAAGTCCTGCCTTTACAAAATGTAGCACCTTGCATTTATCAAAATTATACTCCATCTGCCACTCCTCGGCCCATTGGCCCATCTGATCAAGATCCTGTTGTACTCTGAGGTGACCTTTTTTGCTGTCCACCACACCTCCAATTTTGGTGTTAGCTGTAAATTTGCTAATCATACCTCCTATGTTCACATCCAAATCACTTATAAATGATCTGACATCTAACCTAGCAGAATTAGCTTTTTTTACAAACCTTTATAAAATTGCAAGCTTTCTAACTTATGGCAAACTCCTTCACAGTTAATAGTCCTCAAGAGTTTCCACAGCGATTGATGATAGAGAAACCTTAGTCACTATATCAGTTTACAGGACATCAGTTCCAAACCCACCACAGTACCTTGTGAAGTTTAAATTCAGTTTAAAAAAAGAGTCCGGAATATAAAGCCAGCCTCTGTCATGCGCAATGAAATTACCATCAATTGTATAAACCCATCTCGTTCACTGTTCTTTAGGAAAATAAATCTTCTGCCCATACCTGCTAGCCTACAGGTGACTCCAGATCGACAGCAATGTGGTTGACTTTTAATTGCCCTCTGAATCAGCCGCTCAGTTTAAAAGCACTTGGAGATGGATGACAAGTACTGGCTTTTTCTTTTGTGAAGCCAGTGTCTTGTGGGACAGTAAAGAATTTGAGATATAGAACTCTTTGATATGAGTCCATTACAATCTATATATTAAAAAATCCCAGTTGCTCATCATTTATTTTAAACAGTTTGTTCATTCAGCATTTAAGGGAGAAATGTTGAACCAAATCTAATTTCAAACAAAACTGATTAGATGTGTAAAATATCCTGCTGTCCTGGTGAAATTTGATCCAGTATCTAATGTGCTATACAGCTTCTAACAGAGAGGGAAAAAAAATCACATCCTATGTTTAATCAGGAATTTGATGCAATAGTAGTGGTAATAGTGGATTATGTTACAGTGCCCTGGAATACTATATCGTACTCAATGTATTGTTATATACGGACCTAGCACATTGCTGAGTGAAATAATCAGACCCTGCAAACTCAAGTGTGTAGCAGTGTTTTAAGTTCATTGATGGAATGTAAGCAAGGCTAAAATCCATTGTCTATCCCTAATTGACTTTGGGAATGATGATGATGTTGAGGTACCTCCTTTTTATTGCTGCTCTTGATGTGGTGATGGTACTTCCTAGTGCTGTTAGATAGGGAGTTGTGGACTTTGGACCCAGGTAGGAAGAATAAATGACAATTATATTGACAAACCAGGATAGTGTATGTAACTTGGACAGGAACGTGTAAGTGCTGCTGTCCCCATGCGCCCACTGTCCTTTCCCTTGTAGATGACAGTAATCATAGGTTTGCAATTGAAGGAGTGTTACCGAGTTGCTGTAGTGCCACTTGTAAGATATCGAACACTGCTGCAACAGTTCAGTGACTGGGGATGAATACACATAAATCCATTATTTTTAAAGGATCTTAAATTGGACATGCTTTAATGTAAATAAGCGATGTATAAATGTTCCACAGACTTGGACTACTGTGGGTGTGGCATAAGAAAGTCTCTCTCTTGTTCTGTGCCTAGGCTTTGAGCTGTAGAACTTGATGCTTCTTAAAACATAGCTCTGACTTGAGTTTTTAGTCACCTGTCCTAACAGGTCCTCCTGTGGCTCTGTATTTAATTTGTCTGATAGAGTCATAGAGATGTACAGCATGGAAACAGACCCTTCGGTCTAACTTGTCCATGCCAAATAGATATCCTAAATCAATCTAGTCTCAATTGCCAGCATTTGGCCTATATCCCTCCTAAACATTTTCTATTTGTGTACCTTTTAAAGGATGCCTTTTAAATGTTATTGTATCAGCCTCCTCCACTTCCTTTGGCAGCTGCTATGATGACATTTTGCCACTTTACTGTGCATTATAAAATAAATTTGTATTAGTAAAAGTGGCTGCTGTTTTTAAAGTTCCAAGAATAATTGATTCAAAATTTTATATTTCAGGACCACTTTCTCTGAAAGTTGTCCCTGTGAGTGTGTAAGGTCACCATTTGTAGTAGGATTGATTGGGCGGCACGGTGGCACAGTGGTTAGTACTGCTGTCTCACAGCGCCAGAGACCCGGGTTCAATTCCCGCCTCAGGCGACCGACTGACTGACTGTGTGGAGTTTGCACGTTCTCCCTGTGTCTGCGTGGGTTTCCTCCGGGTGCTCCGGTTTCCTCACACAGTCCAAAGATGTGCAGGTCAGGTGAATTGGCCATGCTAAATTGACCGTAGTGTTAGGTTAGGGGTATGGGTGGGTTGCACTTCGGCGGGTCGGTGTGGACTTGTTGGGCCGAAGGGCCTGTTTCCACACTGTAAGTAATCTAATCTGATTGCACTGAAGTCACTGCAGGTCTGCCTGCACAGTTGTATGAAATGGCAACTTTCAAGGGATATTTTAATCTAACTCACTGGGTGGAATACCCAGGTGATTAGGCAGGAGGCCAGTTTTATACCTTGCCCAGTCTTGCATTCCACTAACTTTAACAAAGATGTAAAATCAATGTCTGACCCAAAAACTTTGGAGATATGCTAAGTTAAGTCTTCTACTGCTAGGACGTCACCTGAACACTCTGGGGCAATGCCCCATCTAAATTTATCTTGGCTTGCACAGCTCTTTCATTTGATTGCATGGTACCCGTTTTCCAGCTTGGCACAGGCAGTGTCTTAAAGGGAAAACTTGTGAGTAGCCAGTATGGCACTTTCCAAGGTTGAGATGTTGCTGGTCTTTCGGACAGCTGGTAACTCGACATCTTGTCCTAACCCGTTGGCTGAAACAAAATGGTGAGCAATGCAGTCCACTGCCCACAATGACTGTGTCACTTGTGATCCACTTTTGCTAGAATATACACCCAAGATTGAAAGCTTTGATTACGTTAGACAGTCAGACTGTTTCCACTTGTACTAATGGGAAGGAGAATTATAAAATAGTTCAACTTATTACTGGAGATGGTTTAAATTTGTTGCAATTTGTTGGCAGCAGTCACTTGCTAATGAGTATGATTGTCCACCTAGGAAATTCTGTGCCACTGATAATGGGTTCTGTGGGTCCTTGTGTGGCTGAATCCTAGAACTGCATCTCTGATCACATGTTTGGCAGGTGTTTTCAGGGGGTGGGATTGGTCCTTAGCATTCAGATCACTAACGTTCCTTTCTCCAGTTCCTTTTCTATAGATAGACTGGGTCTGGATTCATTGCAGTTTAGAAGAATTGAGGAGTTCATTAATGAAACACTCTAGTTCCTTGACAGGGTGAATGCTGAGAGACTGGAACTTGGGGGACACAGTTTAAAAATAAGGGGTTTCCATGATGAAGATGGTAATAAGGAGAAATGTATTCTTTCAGGATCATCAGACTTCACCAGAGCAATGGAGTTAGGGTCATTGAATATTGTTAAAGCTGAGCTGGATAGGTTCTTGGAGAAACTCAGCAGGTTTGGCAACATCTCTGGAGAAAGAAAGAGTTAACATTTCAAGTTCAGTGTGATTCTTTCTTCAGAATACTCCTAGCATTCCAATTCCAAAGAAAAATCACATCACACTAAAAACATTAGCTCCATTTCTTTCTCCACAGATGCTGTCAGACTTGCTCAGTTTCTCCAGCATTCTTTGTGTTTGTTTCGGATTTCCAGCATCTGCAATATTTTGCCTTTTCTGGATAGGTTTTGATTGACAAGGGATTCTAAGTTTATGGGGGCAGATAGGAAAATAAAGTTGAGGTTACAATCCAATCAGCTGTGATCTAATCAAACTGAATAGGTATTCTGGCTCCAAGTTTGTATGTTCCCTAAATCTATGTCTCACTTAGTCTCTTCCCCTCGCATTAAAAAGTGCTTAAAATCTACCTCTTTGACCAAGCTTTCAATCACCTATCCGTTATGTCAAATCGAGTGTTCAAATTTTGTTGGATAACACTTTTCTGAAGTATTCTGGGTATAAGCATCGTTATTATGTTTGAAGCTACTGTATGAGTGAAAGTTATTACATAGTGAGTATGGCTCGAAACAGCATGATGACTTCAGCTGCGATATCCATGTAATTTTTGGTGTTTGCGTCTTAACTGCTCATGCCAAAATGTGGTCTTTGCCAGAACTTCCCACAATCTTAACAGCTAAGAACTACTGGAGTGGAGGTATTTGGATGCAGAGGAATTTACTATGAGTGCTTAGCCTGCTGTCACAGGAATAAATATTTGCTTGGGTAGCTGGTCTCTCAGTGGAATGTGATCCTTTTCGAAAATCTTTTGGTGTTTTTTTTATGTTTATGTTTTGAATTTGAAAAGACCAATTATTTGTTTATAAATTGCTCCTCATCTCATCAGGATTCCCAAAGCTCTTGAATTACTTTTAAAGGTTCATCATGGTTGTGGAAAAACACGGCAGCTAATGTGTGCACATCATTTTCACAAAAAAATAACAACTCCTGGGTTCAAGGGATCTTCTTATGAGCCAAGACTGGGCAAGTTGGACCCATCTTCGCAAGAAGAATGAGGTAATTTTAATTAAAACGTAAGATTCTAAGGAGGTATAAAAGGATAGATGCTGAAAGGATGTTTCCCCTTTGGGGAGGTGGGGGAGGGGAAAGAGTTTAGATCCTGGGGAGCTTTTTCAAAATAAGTGGTCTCCCAATTTAAGATGCAGAAAAAGAGGAAATTCCTTCTCTGAGGGTGTTTGAGGTTTAGGATTCTGTTCCCAGTGAATATTGAGGGTTATGGGAGCAGGCAGAAAAGTGGAGTTAATGCTATGGACAGATCAGCCATGATTTTATTGATTGGTGGAACGGGCCTGAGGGGGGATGAATAGTCTACTGCTCCTGTTTCTCTGTTCTTAAATCATCTCATGATCTGCTTATTGTTTAAGACAACTCCTCTGTCAAGGGATCTTGCATGTTTACCTGAGAGACCGGAACTGTTTATTGTTTCATCTGAAAGGAGAGCATACAACAGTCATAGAACAGCATAGATGTACGAACAGAAAATAGGAGTGGCTGTTCAGCCCATCGATTCTAGTCTGCCATTCAATAGATGGATTTCTAGAGGTTAATGGTGTCAATGGGCATGGAAGAGAGAGTGGGATTATGACATTAAAATCGAGGATCAGCTGATCCATGCCCATTGACACCATTAACCTCTAGAAATCCATCTATTGTTTTCTTGGTGTGGTCTGCAGTACTGGAGTGTCAAACTAGTTGAAGTATTCAAGCCTTTGAGTAGGGCTTGAGTATCTATCTTTCTGACTTGATTATGCTGCTGCTAATGCTTAACTGTCACTGATTATTTTTGAAGGGGGAAATCATTGGTTAAATCTGGAAGTGTAAATGTAAAATAATTATCGTTTGACCCCAGGAGAAAAATAGACTAGTTTTACTCTGTGAATACTCGCACCTAAAACACCTTTTACTTTTTAATAGCGATCACTTGTGAATTCTGGGTGAGTTTGTGGCTTAAAATTAAATGAATGCTGTAGAATCTCTGTAGTTCTGAATCAGAAAGCTGATAAATGCACCAAACTAGAAGCAAAAACAATTCCCCACATCCTTTTTGAATGTTGAAAATGTTTCTGAATAACGCTTAATGTGAACCTTATTATTTGTCAAGCTTGAAGTTCATTCTTGGTGTGTGGGTGTCATTGGCAAGGCCAGCATTTATTACTCATTCTGAGTTGAGAACATAGTTTTATTTATTTAACAGGTGCATAGTCACAAAGCCAAATGATTGCCTTGTCAGTGACTAGACCATTATTTTTAAGTGTGCCTTTGAGTTTATTGAGTGGACAGCTTGCTGATTTTGCTGTAGCCTGGATCGTCTCGGTGAAGCCACTGGTGTTCGGCGGCTGCGTGGAGGATTTAGCCAGTTCTGAAATGAGTTTAAAAGGGTCCCTGTCACTGCAGGAGATAAAAGCTGGGTGGAGAGGCAGTGGGCTAAAAAACAAGAAAGTGCTTTCAGTTGAATATTTTTCTTCTGACAAGTTTCTGATATGGATATCTGACTGTTTTTCCTTGGCATGGTGGGGCTAACCACGTGAGTAAGATGACCGATGGCAACTGCTAGTGAGTTGAGATCACTGAATAAGGGCCAACTTCACCAGTAGATTGCCTGTTGCAACAATCCTTCCCGCTATTTATTGCGGAGCGTGAGGGTAGTTGTGAAGAACAATGTTGGCTAAGCCAGGTGAGTTGTTCAAAGACTTAAGTGTTGTCCATTGTTGAGTTGCAAATTGCTACGTTTTTTTTGTGGGGTAGATTGGCCCCATACATGGACACAGTCTTCTGCAGTTGGGTGTGTGATGCAAAGAACAGAGATCCTGAGGAACTTGTCTGGTGATTCCCATGAGGTTATAGCTTGTTTGTTGCAGGTTTTAATTTGTTCTTTCATCTCGAGGAGGTCCTGTTCATGTGAGAGGTTTGATCAAGGTGAATGCCTTGATAAACAGGATGCAGATTGTGTTTCAGTCTCTGGCCATAAGGGTGATGTTCAGCTCTTAGTGCTGGTATTGTGAAGGTGGAATGTGCTAGAGGCTTTTATTGTTGCTTGATTGTAGGCACAATGACTTGCAATAATCTGACAGCTGTGTGTCAAAATCATTACTTAATGCTTCTTAGAAGTTCCTGTAGACCTCAGCAAAGATAAACTTTGGGATTAGACGAAAGATAAATGTTGGTTAGCTGGGCCTGAGAAGATCCCCGAGGTAGTCAATTTGTCTGTTTCTTCCCCTATGCTAAATTTATCACCCAAATAATCCCTGAACCGATTTACCAAGACAAACAGCTCAATGGTTAGTAATCCAGGAAGGGAGCACCCTTGATATTTTGACAAAGAAACCAGTGTGCCAGACTGTATTTTCCACGCAGTGAGATCAAGGAAAATAGCTTGTTTGAGATTCCTTTGCAAACTATTTTCTGTTTGCAGCAAAGAGCAAGAGTCCTGAAAGTTATGTTGCCTGCGTAATAATAAGGTTTGAGACATCTGCTCTGGTCTGGGGAAATGGAGAAGGGAGGATCCAGTCATTGTGGTTTGTCAGTACCAACAACGTAGGCAGGGTAAGGAGAGAGGTTCAGTATGGTCAGTACAAGCAGCTAGATGCAAGATTAAGAAGCAGAATCTCAAATCTCTGGATTATTACCTGAGCGCCACACAAATTAGCATGGAGAAAGTGAGGACTGCAGATGCTGGAGATCAGAGCTGAAAAATGTGTTGCTGGAAAAGCGCAGCAAGTCAGGCAGTATCCAAGGAGCAGGCGAATCAACGTTTCAGGAAGAAGGGCTTATGCCCGAAACGTCGATTCTCCCGCTCCTTGGATGCTGCCTGACCTGCTGCGCTTTTCCAGCAACACATTTTTCAGCACAAATCAGCATGGGGCAAATAAGATTATTGAAATAAATGCATAGCTGAAAGTTTGGTAGAAGTGGATTCCAGCTTGAGAGACACTGGCATCAGTAGTGGGAAAAGTGGAGGCAGTGTATCATTCTACAGTGTACATGTGAAGTGTGCTAAGATCAGTATTTGACTGAGCTGCATAACTCGGCACACAGATACCAAATAGTTGGACAAAGGATTAAATTTGGGAAGATTAAGATGAATCTTCACCGATGAATCACCGGCGGCATGGTGGCTCAGTGGTTAGCACTGCTGCCTCACAGCACCAGGGTCCCACGTTCGATTCCACCCTCTGGCGACTGTCTGTGTGGAGTTTGCACATTCTCCCTGTGTCTGCGTGGGTTTCCTCCTGGTGCTCCGGTTTCCTCCCACAGTCACAAAGATGTGCAGGTTAGGTGAATTGGCCATGCTAAATTGCCTGTAGTGTTAGGTGCATTAGTCAGAGGGAAATGGGTCTGGGTGGGTTACTCTTTGGAGGGTCAGTGTGGACTTGTTGGGCCGAAGGGCCTGTTTCCACATTGTAGGGAATCTAATCAAAGAACAGGAGGGAAAGGTGTCTATATGGGAAATGACGATAAACAGTCCATAACAAGAAGAAAGTAGTATAAATCTGAATTAGCAGATCAGGCTAGAAGTGACAAAATAATAAAAGATATTTAGCATTTGAAACAAAACAGATGAGATGATGATGCAAACAGAAACCAATAATTACAATGTGATAGCCATTACAGATACATTACTTTTGGATGAATATTGAGGATATATAATAGACAGGAAGCTAAGAAAAGGAGAAGGGGGTGGCTTAATTACTTGGGTATCATGAGGATGACTTAAGTTTAGGAAACCAGGCTTTGGGAGCAATTTGGGTAGAGATGAGAAGTGGTAAACGCCAAGAAGTCACTTGTAAGAGTGGTGTACATTCAGTTTCACCGCATGATACACTCTCTCGTACTAGAAGCCCCATGTATTAATGTACAGGGCCCTATTATCTGCAGATAGCAAGAGATATACATGCACTATACTTGTATCAAGTCAACAAATTGGGGGAGGGGGGGGTGACATCCATTCGCTGGTTCGTTTCTCTGGGCAATGCTCTGACCGATCAGGATTAACCTGCCTAATTTAAAATTTAAGCAAAATCTGGCAGTTATTTGTCAATCACTAATTGGTGCATTCTCCATGGCAATACCTCTATTTATCAACTAATTACTCCCATGCTGTCTAAATGGTGTGCTTCCTGCTTGAATTAGTATTCGTGTGAATAGTCTTGATACATGCAAGAAAAAAGGATTGCCAATAAAAATTGTCAATACTGAAGATAGTATTCAATCAATATGATGGAATTTTACATTCAATTTGAGAAAGAAAAGAGAGAGTCCAAGAATAGTATTTTAAACTTTAAAAAGGACAGTTATAAGGCATGAAAGCAAAGCTAGCTGGTGAACTTCCAAATTAGTTAAGCAATAGGTCAATAGTATGCAATTGCATACATTTAATGGAATATTTCAGAATATATAATAAATATGTTCCAACAAGGAAGAACAACTCCATGGGGAGGATTCACTCTCAGTGGTTAACTGAAAAAGTTAAAGAAGGTATCACTCTTGAAGAAAGGACACAATATTGTGCAAAGATGGGTGATGAGTCATAAATTTGGACAGACTATAATACATAAAATGTCTGAAAGATTAATTGGGGGGGAATAGAGTATGAGAAAAAGTTAGCTGGAAATATCTTTTAAAAAATGCATTGTAAGAGTTTCTCTGCTACTTAAAGAACAAAGTGAGCATTGGTCTGATACAAAATGAATCTGGGGAATTAATGGAAAATTAGATTAATCAAACAGATATTTTGCATTGATCTTCACACTGAGGATTATTTCAGAAATAACTCTTGTCAGGAAGCGGGAGAGAGGAACCCTAGAAAATTCAATCACCAAGAAAATGGTACTAAGCAAATTGTTAGAGCTGAGGCTGACCAGTCCCAGATCCTGATGGACAACTTTAGGGTCTTTAAAGAGGTGGCAGTTGATGTGTTGGTCTTATTTGGTGATTTTCATTTTCCTCAAAATGACTCAGTATATTTCAATAAATTTTGTTTGACACTTAGGACACTGCATTCAGAAAATAGGTTTATCTTTTGGTTTTACTGCACTGGGGTTTAAACTTAGTGGCTGAATTGCTTCCGAACGACCGGTATTCGTATGACAAAGATTTGGTACGCAGACCTGCAGGTAGCCTATGCTTAGATTGACCACACAATAGCTATTGTGTAGTCAAAAGTTAAACAACACACAACACCAGGTTATAGTCCAACAGATTTAATTGGAAGCACACTAGCTTTCAGAGCATCGCTCCTGGTAGTGGAGGGCTCAATCCTAACACACAGAATTTATAGCAAAAATTTACAGTGTGATGTAACTGAAATTACACATTGAAAAATTGGTTGTCTGTTAAGTTACATGTATGGAATGAGCTGCCAGAGGAAGTGGTGGAGGCTGGTACAATTGCAACATTTAAGACGCATTTGGATGGGTATATGAATAGGAAGGGTTTGGAGGGATATGGGCCAGGTGCTGGCAGGTGGGACTAGATTGGGTTGAGATATCTGGTCAGCATGGGCGGGTTGGACCAAAGGGTCTGTTTCCATGCTGTACATCTCTGACACTAAGTTTTTTTTTTCATCTGTTTGAATACCATGATAGTTTCACTTCTTTCACAAAACCTTTTTTAAAAAAGTTGCATTCTCAGGTTAGCTGTTAACAATGGTGATAGCTAGGCAATATGTTGAAGGTGTTAGCCCCCTGTGTTCTCTGTCTATGCCATGATGTTTAGATTGATTCTAATCTAAAAAGTGAGATAACGGAGTTTTACATGAATGCATGCAGTTTTTGAGCAAAGTACAACGTAACTCTGCAAGTACAAACTCACCCCACAAAATATGTGTGTGCATGTGGGTCTTTGTGTCTGTCTGTGTGCGCGTCTGTCTGGGTTGGGGTTTGTGTGAGAAAGTGTATATGTGTATGTGTGTAGTGAGTGTAGAGTGTCTTAAGTTTGTGAGAGGGTGCATGTGAGAGAGTGTGTGTGTGTGTGTCGTGCAATGGTGATCACCTGTAATGTGACATGAACCCAAGGTCCCGGTTGAGGCCCTCCCTATGGGTACGGAACTTAGCTATCAGCCTCTGCTCGGCCACTTTTTGCTGCTGCCTGTCCCGAAGTCCGCCTTGGAGGATGGTCACCCAAAGGTCCAAGGCTGAATGTCCTGAACCACTGAAGTGTTCCCCAACTGGGAGGGAACCCTCTTGTCTGTTGATTGTTGTGCGGTGCCCATTCATCTGTTGTAATAGCCTTTGCTCGGTTTCCCCAATGTACCATGCCTGAGGGCATCCTTGCCTGCAGCGTGTGAGATAGACAACGTTGGCTGAGTCACATGAGTACCTGCCATGTACAAGGTGGGAGGTGTTCCCACACATAATAGTGGTATCTATGTCCACAATCTGACACGTCTTGCAGCGTCCACCGTGACAGGGTTGTATGGAGTTGTTCTGAGAGCCGGGCAGTTTGCTACGAACAATGATCTGTTTGAGGTTTGGCGATTGTTTAAAGGCAAGTAGTGGAGGTGTGGGGAAGGTCTTGGTGAGGTGCTCATCCTCATTGATAATGTGTTGCAGGTCACGAAGAACATGGAGTAGTTTTTCAGCTCCTGGGAAATACTGAACAACGAAGGGTACCCTGTCAGTTGCAGCACGTGTCTGTCTCCTGAGGAGGTCATTACGGTTCCTTGCTGTGGCACATCAAAACTGACGATCGATGAGTTGGGCATCGTACCCTGTTCTTGTGAGGGCATCCCAGAGTACTTCCAGGTGTCCATCACGTTCCTCCTCATCTGAGCACATCCGGTGTACGCGTAGGGCTTAACCATAGGGGATGGCTGTTTTAATATGTTTTGGGGGGAAGCTGGAGAAGTGTAGCATTGTAAGGTTGTCTGTGGGTTTGCGGTAGAGTGTGGTACTGAGGTGTCCATCCTTGACGGAGTCGCATGTGTCCAAGAATGAGACAGATAGTCGAGAGTAGTCCATGGTGAGTTTGATGGTGGGTTGAAACTTGTTGATGCCACTGTGTAGTTTTATCAGTGACTCCTCGCCATGGGTCCAGAGGAAGAAAATGTCGTCAATGAGGGTGTATAATGTTGGTTGGAGATCCTGCATAGAGAAGTCGTCTTGTTCGAACCCGTGCATAAATATGTTGGCATATTGGGGTGCAAATTTGGTCCCCATGGCTGTTCTCTGTGCCTGGATGAAGAACTGGTTGTCAAAGGTGAAGACGTTGTGATCGAGGATAAAGCGGATGAGTTGTAGGATGATGTTTGGAGATTGGCAGTTGTTGGTGTAGAGTACTGAGGCTGTTGCCGCGATGCCATCATTTTGGGGGATGCTGGTGTAGAGTGCGGAAATGTCCATTGTGACGAGGAATGTTCCCGGTTCGACTGGTCCGTGGGTGCTGAGTTTCTGTAAGAAATCTGTAGTGTCGCGACAGAAGCTGAGGATCCCCTGTACAATAGGTTTCAAGATGCCTTCAACATAGCCAGAGAGGTTCTCACATAGGGTCCCATTGCCTGACACGATGGGATGTCCAAGTGTGTTTGCTTTGTGTACCTTTTGGAAGGCAGTAGAAGTTGCCCACATGAGAAGTACGTGGGATGAGGGTGCATAGGGAACTTTGAAGGATCGGATCTAAAGTTCTGATCAGTGTGTTTAATTCACGGGTGTATTCTTTGGTCAGATCAGCTGGTAGTTACTTGTAGTGTTTCTGGTTGTTCAGTTGTTGGTACACTGGTCAAGTGTTTGATTAAACATTTTTGACTTGCTGTATTAATTAAGGATGGAATTGATCATGCACAGTGCACCATGTTGTAACTGACCTCTAATAACTCTAATATTGCTGAACTGAGGATTATGAGAGTCATGACTTTGGTTTGTGTCAGTTAGCCCATCAATCAGAGTATTAAAGTCTGGGAAGGAGGTTGATTCCCAGCCAGGCTCCCAGAACCGTTCCTGCGGCATCAACTGAGCCCCAGACATTGTTCCACACCAACATCCTTTCAGTTTGAGTTACAGGAGGCACCTGTTTGTCTAGTCCTGATCATTGGGTGGAAGGCCTACACTAGGTGATCCACAAGTAGCAGTGAACCTCTCCGCTATTCTATTTAAGAAAAAACAAAACACCAAAATTATATTCATATGAATCAACATCTAACCATCCCAGTTTGATGTTGTAAGAAATGTGTATTTTATTTTGAGATATAGGCAGACACAGAGATCCAGCATGATTTCCTGAGAACTGGACGTGACAATAGAGACAGGGCCACATGTATTTTATATGTATTCTACATAGCAATATCTGTTGGTAGAAATTTCCACTGTCTCATTTGAGGGGTATTATTTTCTTTTGTTGCTAATGTTTCCCTTTGAAGTTATTTTTCTGACTGTGTAAACCTGGGTGTTGCATCCTGTGTGAAGATGGGGTTGGTTAAGCAGTGTTCAGTATTGCAATATATCACAGCTGTCAGAGGTTGGTGTTTGTCTGCTGATTGGACAGTTTTGAAATTGAAAGTTGAATATTGAATTTTGATACAGGAGCCCCAAGATCCAGTTTTGCTTTTAAATTGGATCAAAATGAAAGTTTTCTGGATTGTCCAATGAATGTGAAACTTGGGTGATGTTTTCTCTGCATCACCAAATTAATCTAACTGCCCAACATTCTGGAAGTTATTTTTAATATCCAGCAGAACTGACCATTTTTAAAGTGTTAGTATCATGTATTGAACATATTCAGAGGCTGAGTGCACCGACTCCTTGCACTTTCCCAGCACTTGGCCATAATATTGAATGGTATGACACTTCAAGTGCTCAACTAAGTACTTTTTTAAAAGATTGTGAAGTTTCCTGCATCAACTGCCCTCCAAGGCAGTGCATTCCTGACCCCCACCACTTTTTTTGGGGGGGGGCGGGCGGGGGGGGGGGGGGGGCGGGCGGAGGGGGGGGGGGGGGGGGGGCGGGCGGAGGGGAGGGGGGGGGGGGCGGGCGGAGGGGAGGGGGGGGGGGGCGGGCGGGCGGGCGGAGGGGGGGGGGCGGGGGGCGCGGGCGGAGGGGGGGGGGTGGGGGCGGGCGGAGGGGGGGGGGCGGGCGGAGGGCGGAGGTTCTTTTCTCAGATTCACTCTAAACACCTGCCTTTCACTTTAAAGTTATATCCACTTGATAAATATTTCTAACCAACTGGTGAGATATGATGATATGCCACTGGAGCAAGTGGGACATGAACCTGAGTCTTCTGGCCCAGATGGAGGGACATTACCACTGCACAAGATCCTTATGCCCACTTGATATTGACGCTTTAAGGGGAAATAGCTGCTTTCTATCCACCCTGTTCCTGCTCTTCATAATGTTATAGACCTCTATCAGGAACCCCCCCCCCCCCCCCCCCCCCTTCTCTAAAGATGACAATCTGAGCTTATCCTGCATCTCCTCATAGCTGAATTTTCCAAATCCTGGTGAATCTTCTCTGAACCCCCTCTCGTGCAATCGCATCTTTCCTATAGTGTAGTGACCACAAACTGCATACAGTACTCCAACTGTTGCCTAACCAGAGTATTGTACAGCTCCAACATAATTTCCTTGCTCTTATAATCAATGCCATGACTGATAAAGGCATATGCCTTCCTAACTACCCTATTAATGTGCCCTGTCACCTTCAGGAACCTATGGACCAGCATTCCAATATTCTTGTTCCTCTGAGCTTTGTGTGCTCTGTCATTCATTGAGTGCTCCCATGTATTTTGGAAGAAGTAACAATTCATCACCTCACATTTATCAGGGTTAAGTTCCACCTGCACATGCAAATACCCACAAGTCTGTGCAAATCTTCAGATGGAAGGTAATTTGTGTCATGCCTGTAAGAGAAAGTGAGGACTGCAGATGCTGGAGATCAGAATCGAATAGTGTGGTGCTGGAAAAGCATAGCGGGTCAGGCAGCTTCCGTTAATTCTCCTGCTCCTCGGATGCTGCCTGACCTGTGCTTTTCCAGCACCACACTTATCGACTCATGCCTTAATCCTGTTGAAGTTATATTTGCCCTTTTGCTGACTTTCTCCATGTGATGACTTTGAATGGTTAGTAAGTTTGTGGATGACATCAAAATTAGTGACATAGCAGACAATGAAGAAGGTTATCTAAGGTTACAAAGAGATCTTGATCAATTGGGTCAATGAGCTGAAGAGTGGCAGATTGGATATCTGCAAGGTATTGCATTTTAGTAAAACAAATGAGCAGGATTTATACAATTAAATTGGGTAGTGTTGTAATACAGAGAGACCTAAGGGGTTGGATATATAAATCTTTGAAGTTTGCATCACAGGGTGATTAAAAAGGCATTTAGCAATGCTTGCCTTCGTTGCTCAGACCTTTTGAGTCTGTTATATTGAGGAGTTTGTTATATTGAGGTTGTACAGGATGTCAGTGAGGCCTTGTCTGTCATACTGTCCAGTTCTGATCACCCTGTTACAGGAGGGATTAAGCTGGAGACAGTTCAGAAGAGAATTACTATGATTTGCCAGGAATGGAGTGTTTGAGTTATCAGGAGAAGCTGGACAATGGAAGGTTGAGGGGTGACATTTATAGATGCTTATAAATTGGTGAGGGGTATAGAAGATAAGGTGAATGGCAGGTGTCTTTTCCGTATGGTGGGGGATTTCAAGACTAGGGGAAATACTTTTGTGGTGATAGATTTTTAAAAAGACATGAGGGCAATTTTTTTACACAGGCATGTGTGTGGAATGAAGGAAATGGTGGATGTGGGTACAGTTACAACATTTAAAAGACATTTGGGTAAGTTTGGAGGGATATGGGCCAAACACACACATTGGGACTAGTTTAGTTTAGGATTATGGTCAGTGTGGGTGGTTGGACCAAAGGGTCCATTTCCGTGCTTTATGACCATGAACACCACAAGTGAGGTACTTGGTTGAAAGACTTTGAAAAAGGTCTGACAATATCTGTCTGGATAGGACTACACTTATATAATGAAGAATAATCAGAAGCAGGTCAGTTAGTCCCTAGAGCCTGCTCCACCATTCAATAAGAGCAAAGCCAATCTGCTTGTAGTATCAAATCCACATTTCTCCCTTCATTCCCTCTGCTTATCCTAATCTAGCCACATCAACCTTAAAAATATTCAAAGACTGTTTCTACTACCTTTTCCTGAAAGCCAGTTCCAAAGATTCACGGAGATGTTGGATTAAAATGGGTGATGCCTGATTTTTAAAGAGTGATCCCTAGGCCTAAATTCTCCAATAAGAGCAAACATTCTTTCCAAGTCCAGCAGGTCCAAACTGGTTTCAATTAACTCCCCTCTTACTCTAAACTCCAGTGGATTCCAGCCCAACCTTTCCTCCTAAGGCAGGTCATTCATTAATTGATTAATAGGTATGATTCCTGAAGAAAGGCTTATGCCCGAAACGTCGATTCTCCTGCTCCTTTGATGCTGCCTGACCTGCTGTGCTTTTCCAGCAACACATTTTTCAGCTCATGAGTCCAGTAAAGCCTATTCTAAACTACCTCCTTCCTTTAAAGTTACATCCTTTCTGAAATACTCTGCACCGCATTCCATAACCTTTTTACTTTTATATTTAATTCACCTTGTGGAATATGATCACAATGTGTTTTCCTAATTACTTGCTGTGCCTGCATACTAACCTTCTGTGATTCATGAAGGAGGGGTTGCAGGACATGGGGTTGTAGCGTTATCCCCCAGTTACCATACTGTTTAAAGTCGCTGCTTCCTATATTGAAAATAGCCTGAACAACGCAGGCTGACATTAGCCAATATGATTTTCCCACGCACTGTAATTTGAGAGCATGCTTGATGTAACCAGTATTCCCCGTCATCAGCTATAGAATGTTTCAGTTAAGCACAAGTGGGTTTCAATGCTAAAGTTCACACACGGTTGCAGATCCATTTAATTTGTGTTAACGACATTTTATAATAAAAAATGAATGAATAGTCTCTCCAGGCGCCAGTTATGAACAGTGGGAAATGGGTGGAATTGATAAATTGGACGAGTTTTATAATGGGCCGGCAATCCCTTTACCAGTATAACCACCCCCCACCCCCGAGGGTCGAAGACCAACATTGGGCCGTAACCTCTTGTTGCATCATAACTGGATCGAATGACCAACGTGAACTCAGTCTCCGGTAACAACAGGTAACCGAGATAAACCTGCAACATTCCAGGCCTGTGGAGATTTTTTAAAAACATTATGGTTGGGAAGTCTGAAGGTAATCTTCCTTAGCAGTTGGCTCACAGGTAAAGTGATTGATACTTTTAAAGTAACCAGTCGGTTTTGATGGCTTTCTGACGTGAGTTGAACACTTTGTTGTGTTCGGTCAGCACTTCTTCTGAACTATAACCCTGAACTGAAGGGAAATTACCTGTTTAAAAAGAACGTCCTCTCAACATGGGGGTTCCACCCCCCTTTTTTGTTTATGCATTGGCTCAGACACATTTGGGTTTAGCAATCGAGACTAAATGCATTCTATGCTAAATTATGAGTGGCAATTATAGCCGGTATCTGGGTGATCAAATATCTGATCGTTCAAGTTCCTACCCTACTCCTCTAATGAGATGAAATCCCCTGCTGAGATTTATTTTTAAAACGTTGGCGAAACCAGTTCGGCTGTATTTTTTTTGTTAATGAAATTAAAGTAATTTTTAAATGCCCTGTCTCAATTACACACTGAAATGAGTTCTCACCACGTGATCTAACTGCTCCACCCAAGACTTTGAGCTGGGAGGGGCTCTGGCTTTGAACTAGCTGATCTGAGGGCAGTACAGTAACACATGGCTATAGCTGATGGGTGTCGGGCACTGCATGTTTGCCAGGCTGTCCGTGGATCTGTGTGCAATAGGCGATCGGGGCAATAACACTTCTACTGCCCAGGGCTGATACTTACCAACACTTCCACCCCTAAAGAGAAAAACGTCTCGGCTCTTCCATCCCGTTTTCAGTTCCAGTTTCACAGAGTATTCCCTTCGCGCTCTCCACGTCATCTTTAAAAGGCACATGTCAGATAGTCCATTCTATTAACTTGCAAAGATATTATCCCATAATTGCAAAGAAAGATAAAGGTAGGTTAAGAAAAGTTCTCAAATCTATCATTGATAGGGTGTGCTCTTACCATTCCTGTTCTATAAAATAAGTACCTCAAGATCCTGAATATTGTTGAGGGAAAAAAAAATGCTGTCCAAGTCTTCAATCTTGCACTCATCAGAACAGAGACAGTGATGGATAATTGCAAAGGAAACGACGATTTATACTGCAAAGGAGAAGAGGCTGCTGATTGGTTGGCAACTTGATTCTGATAGGTTGAGGCTTTGCCATGGCGAGTGCACCAGAGGCCTAATGTCCCAGGATGCCTTAATTCAACAAGGGTGCAATGCCTAAAGATGTTTCTTTTTCTGCACAGGACATGTCCCTGCCTGTATGAAAATGCAGGTTCTAGCAGTTGTGAGCTGTACTGATCATCTTAAATTGCTTTGATAGCCTTTTGTCTTTTATCATCAAATTCACATTTTGTGCTACCACCTGATTACCTCAGTCAACAGAAAGCAAAATACTGACATGCAGGATATCTCAAATGAAAATATGAACTCTGGGAAACACAGAGGTAACCAGTGGAGAGAGAAATAGAATTAACAGTTCACGTGGAATTTGACAAGTAAAAGTAGGGCATATTTAAGATTGAGGTGGAGATTCTTGATCAGTACGGGAATCAAAGGTTAAGGGTAAGGGCAGGGCGGGACATGAGGAGTGTTGGATCAGTCGTCATTCTGTTGAATGGTGGAACAGATTGGGGAGCCTTTTCTTATAATGACATAATCAAAGTGATGAAGGAGCGTATTGCAGTGCTGGAGTATTGAGTTTAATGTTTAGAAACAATAACTACATAATTTCACTACTGAGTGGCGCCAACAAGTGAGAAATATCAAGAGGAGCAGAATCTCAAATAATTTACAGAGAGGTACTAATGAACAGTGGTGACAATGGGGGAATCTCAGTTGATTGCTGTAGTAGTTGTCTAATAGATAAAAGAGGATGAGTTTCTGAGTCATGGTTCAGGGGAATTTTCTAGATCAATATATTTCCAATTCAGTGATAACGGTGTTCTTGCTAGACCCATTTCTGGAGAATGAAATGAATCAAATCAAACAAATATTTGCATGGGGAGTGGGATCTGGCCATTCATCCCCTCAAGCCTGCTCCACAAATCACTAAGAACTTATTTGAGCTGATTGCACCCTCAACTCCACATTCATGACTAGCTCTAATAGCCAATGACTCCCTTTCTTGTCAAAAATCTATCCACTACTGCCTTAAAATATTCAGTGATTCTGCCTCTACTACTTTCTGGGGAAGAGAGTCCCAAAGATTTGCAAATCTCAGAGAAAAAATTCCAAATAATCTCACTTCTAAATGGGATACCATTCTCTTTAAACTGCATCCCTATTCCATTGTCTCCCTCAAGGGGAAACATCCTTTCAGCATCCACTCTGTCAAGTCCCCTCAGGATCTCACATAGTGTCATACAGCATTGAAACAGACTCTTCAGTCCAACCAGCCCATACCAAACATAATCCCAAACTAAACTAGTTACACCTGCCTGCGCCTTTCTTTGTAACTCTCATGTTCCATACCCAGTTACATGCTGGTAAATCTCTTCTGAACCCTCTCCAGCTTGATAATATGCTTCCAATATCTGGGCAACCAGAATTGGACACAATATTCCAGAAGAGGCCTCGCCAATGTCATGTACAACCTCAACATAACGTCCTAACTCCTATACTCAAATGACTGAGCAATGAAGGCAAGTGTGCCAAACACATTCTTAACCACCCTGTCTATGTGTGATGCAAACTTCAAAGAATTATGAATCTAAACTTCCCTCATAAGATAACCACTCGTCCCAGGTATCAATTGAGTTTCTAACTCATGTACATCCTTCCTTAAATGAGACTAAAACTGTGCACAGTACTCCAGATGTGACCTAAAGCTAGCAAAATATCCCCACTTTTACACTATTTTGCTTGCATTAAACAACATTTAATTCGCCTTCTTTCTTACCAGCTGTGCCTACAAATGAATATTTTGAAGGACACCCAGATCCATCTATACCTCTGAGTCATCCTCTAAGTAATATGCTGCTTTTCTATTTTTCTTGCCAAAGAGGATAAGTTCACAGTTTTCCATATTATATTTGATCAAATGTCGGTCGGGGACAGTGATAATTGTATCATGAGATCTAGATTGCCTATGGAAAAAGTAAGCCAGAGTACAACTACTTAATTAGAAGGGGGTCCTTTTCAATGGGGTGAGAAGCAGCATGTCCTGCATACATTGGAACATAAGATAGGCAGACAAATATTCAAGAGACCAAAGGGCTGCCTTGAAAGAGAAGACCATTCACATTAGGAAAACATAGGGTGACCAAAGCCAGAGCTTCCCAGATGCTGAAAGAGATAGAGGGTAATGAAGTAAAAAAGAGAGATTGATGCTGCAAGCCAGGACCAGCTTATATATTTAAAAATCAGAGGGGAAGTGGAAAAGGAAATAATATAATCATAGAGCAGGAGAAGAGATTTTTGAGTAACATAAAAGGGAACCCAAAAGTCTTCCATCAGCTTAAAAATTGCAGAATGTTAATTAGGAGTGGAGGATACTGGTTGGTGGTATGGGTGATGGTGTGGACCTCAGGACAACAAATTGGAGCTATGCCTGCTTAAGTCTAGAGGATCAGACTGAATGTTTCTGAGAACATGGAAGGAAGTGAGGAGAGAAATGTAGAGGTATTGGCAACAATCTTCCAATCACCTTAGATATGGGTGAGCTGGTGGACAGGTGCCAGAGGACTGGAAAATTGTAAACGTTACATCATTGTCAAAAGAGTGTGTAGGGATAAATGCTGCAAAAACACACCTATCAGTTCATTCTCAGTGGTAGGATGACTTTTAGAACTGATAGACTATGACAAAATTAACAATAGTTTGGTCCTGAATGGAAAGCTAGTAGTATAGATTTGTTAAAGGTAAATCATGTTTAACCAATTAGCTTGAGTTGTTTGATGAAATATCAAGAAGTGTTGATGGCATTATTGTGGTTGATGTGCTGTACACAGACTTCCAAAAACATTTGATGAAGTTCTGCAAAGAGAAACAGAACAGTGGCAGTTTGGATGTAAAGCTGGTTGCATGACAGGAAACATTGAACTTTGTTTTTCAGACAGAAGAAAGGTAAGAATAAAAGTAGGGTTCACTTGGGGTCATGTGCAGACTGCTGTTTTTCCTGATGCGTATAACTTGTGCTTGGGTGTGTGGGATGCAATTTAAATACTTCCAGGTTCTTAGATCTGAAAATATTATAAGCTGTGAGAAGGTGGGCGGCACGGTGGCACAGTGGTTAGCACTGCTGCCTCACAGCGCCAGAGACCCGGGTTCAATTCCCGCCTCAGGCGACTGCCTGTGTGGAGTTTGCACGTTCTCCCCGCGTCTGCGTGGGTTTCCTCCGGGTGCTCCGGTTTCCTCCCACAGTCCAAAGATGTGCAGGTCGGGTGAATTGGCCATGCTAAATTGCCCGTAGTGTTAGGTAAGGGGTAGATGTAGATGTAGGGGTATGGGTGGGTTACGCTTCGGCGGGGCGGTGTGGACTTGTTGGGCCGAAGGGCCTGTTTCCACACTGTAAGTAATCTAATCTAATCTAAACTGGGTAGTGATCGATGTGAAGAGGGCATGGACAGAATGGTGTTTGAAGAAATGTAATGCAGAAAAATGTTGACAAATATTCATAAGAAGAATGAGAAGAAGACATATAAAATAAACTTTACAATTTATTGCCCCATTGTGGGTGGCACGGTGGCTCAGTGGTTAGCACTGCTGTCTCACAATGCCAGGGACCCGGGTTCGATTCTGGCCTTGGGTGACTGTCTGTGTGGAATCTGCACATTCTCCCTGCGTCTGTGTGGGTTTCTTCTCGGTGCTGCAGTTTCCTCCCACAATCCAAAAGGTGTGTAGATTAGGTGAATTGGCCATTCTAAATTGCCCATAATGTTAGGTGCATTAGTCAGGGGTAAATATAGGGTAGGGGAATGGGTCTAGGTGGTTTACACTTCGGAGGGTTGGTGTGGACTTGTTGGGCTGAAGGGCTTGTTTTCATCCTGTCGGGAATGTATTCTTATTTGGAAGTTGGTGCAGAGAGAGACCTAGAAAGATGTGCAGACAAATGATTGGAGTTGTCAGGACAAGTTGAGAAAGTCATTAAGAAGGTAAATGAAATCCTGGACTTCGTAAACAGCAGCATAGAATTTTTTACATTTACTCATGGGATCTGTTTGTCGTTGGCTGGGCCAACATTTATTGCCCATCCCTAGCTGCCCTTGGTAAGGTGATAGTAAGCTAACTTCTTGCATCATTGTAATCCATTTGGTAAAGTTACAGCTACAATGCCATTAGGGATGGACAGCCATGGTTTTGACCCAGCAATTCTGAAGAACTGATGATATATTCCTAAGTCAGAGTGGAAAATGATTTGGAGAGGAGTTACAGGTGGTAGTGTTCCCATTATCTGTTGTCCTTGTCCTTGGTCATGCATTGAGAAGGTGCTATCTAAGGAGCCTTGATGAATTTCTGCAGGGCATTTTGTCACCACTGTGTGTCAATGATGATAGACGGAGTGATTAAGGTGGTGGATAGGATGACTATCAAGTGGTAAAAACAATGACTGCAGATGCTGGAAACCAAATACTGGATCAGTGGTGCTGGAAGAGCACAGCAGTTCTGGCAGCATCCAACGAGCAGCGAAATCGACGTTTCGGGCAAAGGCCCTTCATCAGGAATAAAGGCAGTGAGCCTGAAGCATGGAGAGATAAGCTACAGGAGGGTGGGGGTGGGGAGAGAGTAGCATAGAGTACAATGGGTGAGTTGGGGAGGGGATGAAGGTGACAGGAGGAGAGGGTGGAGTGGTAGGTGGAAAAGGAGATAGGGAGGTTGGACCAGTCAAGGAGACAGTGCTGAGCTGGAAGTTTGAAACTAGGATGAGGTGGGGGAAGGGGAAGTGAGGAAACTGTTGCCAGGTCCACATTGATGCCCTGGGGTTGAAGTGTTCCGAGGCGGAAGATGAGGCGTTCTTCCTCCAGGCATTCCTCCAGGTAGTACTGAGGAAGTGGGGAGGCTACAGAAGGATCTAGACAGGTTGGGAGAGTGGTCCAGGAAATGGCTGATGGAATTTAACGTGAGCAAATGCGAGGTCTTGCACTTTGGCAAAAAGAATAAAAGCATGGACTACTTTCTGAATGGTGAGAAACTTAATAAAGCCAAAGCACAAAGGGATCTGGGAGTGCTAGTCGAGGATTCTCTAAAGGTAAACATGCAGGTTGAGTCTGTGATTAAGAAAGCGAATGCAATGTTGTCTCTTATCTCAAGAGGGTTGGAATATAAAAGCAGAGATGTACTACTAAGACTTTATAAAGCTCTGGTTAGGCCCCATTTGGAGTACTGTGTCCAGTTTTGGTCCCCACACCTCAGGAAGGACATACTGGCACTGGAACGTGTCCAGCGGAGATTCACACGGATGATCCCTGGAATGACAGGTCTAGCATATGAGGAACGGCTGAGGATACTGGGATTGTATTCGTTGGAGTTTAGAAGATTAAGGGGAGATCTAATAGAGACGTACAAAATAATACATGGCTTTGAAAAGGTGGATGCTAGAAAATTGTTTCTGTTAGGCGAGGAGACTAGGACCCGTGGACACAGCCTTAGAATTAGAGGGGGTCATTTCAGAACGGAAATGCGGAGACATTTCTTCAGCCAGAGAGTGGTGGGCCTGTGGAATTCATTGCCACGGAGTGCAGTGGAAGCCGGGACGCTAAATGTCTTCAAGGCCGAGATTGATAGGTTCTTGTTGTCTAGAGGAATTAAGGGCTACGGGGAGAACGCTGGCAAGTGGAGCTGAAATGCGCATCAGCCATGATTGAATGGCGGAGTGGACTCGATGGGCCGAATGGCCTTACTTCCACTCCTATGTCTTATAGTCTTATGAGAGCGGCGGTGAAGGAGGCCCAGGACCTCCATGTCCTCGGCAGAGTGGGAGGGGGAGTTGAAATGTTGGGCCACAGGGTGGTTTGGTTGATTGGTGCGGGTGTCTCGGCGATGTTCCCTAAAGCGCTCTGCTAGGAGGCGCCCAGTCTCCCCAATGTAGAGGAGACCGCGTCGGGAGCGACGGATACAATAAATTATATTAGTGGATGTGCAGGTAAAACTTTGGATGTGGAAGGCTCCTTTAGGGCCTTGGATAGAGGTGAGGGAGGAGGTGTGGGCACAGGTTTTACAGTTCCTGCGGTGGCATAGGAAAGTGCCAGGATTGGAGGGTGGGTTGTTTGGGGGCGTGGACCTGACCAGGTAGTCGCGGACAGAACGGTCTTTGCGGAAGGCGGAAAGGGGTGGGGAGGGAAATATATCCATGGTGGTGGGGTCTTTTTGGAGGTGGCGGAAATGTCGGCGGATGATTTGGTTTATGCGAAGGATTGTAAGGTCGAAGGTGAGCACCAGGAGCGTTCTGTCCTTGTTACGGTTGGAGGGGTGGGGTCTGAGGGCGGAGGTGCGGGATGTGGATGAGATGCGTTGGAGGGCATCTTTAACCACGTGGGAAGGGAAATTGCGGTCTCTAAAGAAGGAGGCCATCTAGTGTGTTCTATGGTGGAACTGGTCCTCCTGGGAGCAGATATGGCGGAGGTGGAGAAATTGAGAATACGGGATGGCATTTTTGCAAGAGATAGGGTGGGAAGAGGTGTAATCCAGGTAGCTGTGGGAGTTGGTGGGTTTGTAAAAAATGTCAGTGTCAAGTCGGTCGTCACTAATGGAGATGGAGAGGTCCAGGAAGCGGAGCAAGGTGTCAGAGATGGTCCAGGTAAATTTAAGGTCAGGGTGGAATGGGTTGGTGAAGTTGATGAATTGCTCAACCTCCTCGCGGGAGCACGAGGTGGCGCCAATGCAGTCATCAATGTAGCGGAGGAAGAGGTGGGGAATGGTGCCAGTGTAATTACGGAAGATCAACTGTTCTACATAGAGATACAACTGTTCCCAACAAAGAGACAGGCATAGCTGGGGCCCATATGTGTGCCCATGGCTACGCCTTTGGTCTGGAGGAAGTGGGAGGATTCAAAGGAGAAATTGTTAAGGGTGAGGACCAGTTCAGCCAAATGAATGAGTGTGTCAGTGGAAGGGTACTGTTGGGGACGTCTGGAGAGGAAGAAATGGAGGGCTTGGAGGCCCTGATCATGGCGGATGGAGGTGTAGAGGGATTGGATATCCATGGTGAAGATGAGGCATTGGGGGCCGGGGAAACAGAAGTCTTGGAGGAGGTGGAGGGCGTGGGTGGTGTCTCGAACGTATGTGGGGAGTTTCTGGACTAGGGGGGATAGGACAGTGTCGAGGTAGGTAGAGATGAGTTCAGTGGGGCAGGAGCATGCTGAGACAATGGGTCGGCCAAGGTGGTCAGGCTTGTGGATCTTGGGAAGGAGGTAGAACCAGGCAGTACGGGGTTCCCGGACTATGAGGTTGGAAGCTTTGGGTGGGAGGGAGATCTCCTGAGGTGATGAGGTTCTGTATGGTCTGGGAGATGATGGTTTGGTGATGGGGGGTGGGGTCATGGTCGAGGGGGCAGTAGGAAGAGGTGTCCTCGAGTTGGCATTTGGCTTCAGCGGTGTAGAGGTCAGTGCGCCAGACTACCACTGCGCCCCCTTTATCCGCTGGCTTCATGGTGAGGTTGGGATTAGAGCAGAGGGATTGGAGGGCTGCGCGTTGTGAGGGTGAGAGGTTGGAGTGGGGGAGGGGGGTCGACAGGTTGAGGCGGTTAATGTCCCGGCGGCAGTTGGAAATGAAGAGGTCGAGGGCAGGTAATTGGCCAGCGCGGGGTGTCCAGGTGGATGCAGTGTGTTGGAGGTGGGTGAAGGGGTCCTCGGAAGGTGGGCGGGAGTCCTGATTGTGAAAGTAAGCTCGGAGGCGGAGGCAACGGAAGAATTGTTCAATGTCACGGCGTGTATTAAATTCATTGCTGCGTGGACGGAGGGGGATGAAAGTGAGTCCTTTGCTGAGGACTGATCGTTCGTCCTCAGTGAGTGGGAGGTCTGGAGGGATGGTGAAAACTCGGCAGGGCCGGGAGCTGGGATCTGGTGTGGGTGTGGAGCTGGGAGTGGGGTCGGAGCCAGTACCTGGAGTGGGTGTGATGGTGGGGGGAATGGGGGTGGAGGCATGAGCAGGGATAATGTTCCCCTCGGGGTTCTGGGGGGTGGGGATAGTGACAGTGGGGTCTGTGGGGGGCGTGTCAGCAGAATGCAGGTGAGTTGCGTTGGTGGGGGCGGAAGTCACTGAGCGTGTGGCATCAGCGATAATGTGAGGGCCGGAAGTGGCTGTGCGAGTAGCCATGATGGGGGCGGAAGTGACATCATCACTCAGCGTGGGGGTGGTAGCTGCGTCAGCCGCATGGCTAATGACGTTTCCGAGGCCAGGGGAATCTTCTGGAATGTTTGAGGAGCGCTGGTTATGGAGGTGGGTGGATAAAAGTTTGTTGTCCTTACAGTTTTTGATGTTTGAGATGGAATTGAAATACTGTTTGTTGAGAGTATGAATTCTCCTGAGGATGTAGTACAGAGTGGGTCCTTTGCAATTCTGAGAGAGTGTGGCCCTCAGCTGGGGCAGGGCTGACTGTAGAGAGGTTAGGTGCCGGCGCATTGCTGCAAGCGTGGAGCGGAGGATCTTGAAGTGGACTATCAAGTGGGCTCACCTTCCACCCTACAAACCTTCGCATAAACCAAATCATCTGCCGACATTTCCGCCACCTCCAAAAAGACCCCACCACCAGGGATATATTTCCCTCCCCACCCCTTTCCGCCTTCCGCAAAGACTGTTCCGTCCGCGACTACCTGGTCAGGTCCACACCCCCCTACGACCCACCCTCCAATCCTGGCACTTTCCCCTGCCACCGCAGGAACTGTAAAACCTGCGCCCACACCTCCTCCCTCACCTCGATCCAAGGCCCTAAAGGAGCCTTCCACATCCATCAAAGTTTTACCTGCACATCCACTAATATCATTTATTGTATCCGTTGCTCCCGATGTGGTCTCCTCTACATTGGGGAGACTGGGTGCCTCCTAGCAGAGCGCTTTAGGGAACATCTCCGAGACACCCGCACCAATTAACCAAACCGCCCCGTGGCCCAACATTTCAACTCCCCCTCCCACTCCGCCGAGGACATGGAGGTCCTGGGCCTCCTTCACCGCTGCTCCCTCACCTCCAGACGCCTGGAGGAAGAATGTCTCATCTTCCGCCTCGGAACACTTCAACCCCAGGGCATCAATGTGGACTTCACCAGTTTCCTCATTTCCCCTTCCCCCACCTCATGCTAGTTTCAAACTTCCAGCTCAGCCCTGTCCCCTTGACTTGTCCAGACCTGTCCGACCTGCCTATCTCCTTTTCCACCTATCCACTCCACCCTCCCCTCCCTGACCTATCACATTCATCTCCTCCCCCACTCACCCATTGTACTCTATGCTACTTTCTCCCCACCCCCACCCTCCTCTAGCTTATCTCTCCACGTTTCAGGCTCACTGCCTTTATTCCTGATGAAGGGCTCTTGCCTGAAATGTCGATTTCGCTGCTCGTTGGATGCTGCCTGAACTGCTGTGCTCTTCCAGCACCACTAATCCAGTATCAAGTGGGCTGGTTTATCCTGAATGGTTGGGTCTTTTGTGATGCTTCAGTATTGTCCCTATCTCTGAACCAAAGGCCTGGGTTCATGTCCCACCTGCTCCAGAGGTATGCATAATGTGTATGAACCTGATTGGCATCAAGTTCCTTGAGTGTTACTGGAGCTGCATTCATCCAGGCAGTTTGGTATATTCCATTATACTCTTAACTTATCCCTTGTAGATGGCAGACAGGATTTACGGAATCATAAGCTGAGTTACTTGTGGCTGGCTTTCTGGTCTCTGACCTGATCTTGTAGCCACTGCATGTATATAGCTGGTCCAGTTCAGTTTCCAGTCAATGGTAATCCTCAGGATGTTGACAGTGGGAAATTCAGTGAATGGAATGCTATTGAATGTCAAGGAATGATTAGATTTCTGTCTTGTTTGAGATGGTCATTGCCTCACACTTGGGTGGCATGAACATTATTTGTCACTTATCAGCCCAAACCTAGTCTTGTTCAGGAGCTTCTCGGAGGGAGAGTCACTGGATCCAAAATGGTAACTCTGATTTCTCTCCATAGATGCTATTTTTGTTTCTGATTTCCAGCATCTGCAGTTCTTTTAGTTTTTATTGTTCAGGTCTTGTTGCATTTAGACATGGATTACTTCATTGTCTGAGGACTTGCAAGTGATGCTGAACATTGTGTGATCATCAGTGAATGTCCCCACTTCTGACCCGATGATGGACTAAACACCATTGATCAACTGGATAGATACCAGTGTTGTAGCAACACTGGAACATCGTGGCTGGGGTATGGTAGGTTCTGGAGTACAAGACGTGAAAACCTTTGAGAGTATCCAGAAAAGAATTGAGAATGGTTTCAGAAAATTTACACATAGATTAGAAAAGTTAGGCATGTTCTTCTCAGTGAGAAAAAGGCTGAGTGGAGACTCCTCAGTGGTGTTCAAGATCATGAAAGGTCTGGAAAGTGTAGATAGAGTAAAACTGTCCTCACTGTACAGGTCACTGGATTCTCATCTCATAGTTCAAGATAAGCAGAAACAGAACTAATTCCACTGCTACATGGATATCATTGGTGTTATCCTATAGATCCAGACAAGATATAGAAACATAATAATGTTCTGTGAGTGTGCTCCAGTCAACTCGGACTGATCTGTTCTAGCAAAGGTCTCACACCAATAAACCCACACAACGGGATATCCATAGACTCATTTATGCCATGTGAAATTCACTCTCAATCTCAAATTTTTAAATGCAGTGGGGTGTGAAAGTTTGTTCATTCACTAATGAAATTCAGTGAGTAACCTAACACCATCAAAAGGAGCTTACGTTTTTTTTCATCCTATGCAGACTTTGAGTAGAAAAGGTACATTGCACTGCCCACCCAGTTCCTGATAGATATTTACACAAAGTTAAAACCTAACTTTGCGACTAAGCTTCTGATCACACTAATAGTACCTCTATATATTGTCTGGCTCAGTTGACTGGGGAACAGTACATCTGACAAGGAATAATGGAACAAATTTGAAGTCTCAGCAAAACCGTCAATGGTTTATCCATGATTGGCCAAACATAGTGCACTCCATCCCCCGCTGAAAATTCAATAACATGCAAGAGAAAGACACTTGCTTTGAACTTTATAAGTTTAAACATTAGCTCTCCAAATGACCTATGATGATCTACCCTTCCTGTTCACTTATGGTGATGCCAGAATTGTTAGTGCACAACAGGAAACCAATAGCTTGTGATACCAGGAGACATTTCCTTAAGTACAAAATGTCTGAGTAATAACTTCAAGTAAGGGTTCGCCCATTTCCTGGAAAAGGAGAACCGTTTGCTTATCCGAGTCACTTGACTATTTGTTATCCTCCCTTTTTGTGATGTAATGGGTTATATATAGACGACAGGGTAATTGCACCAATCCCCGCCCCGACATGCCAATTCCCTTACCCAAAGGTAATCACACTTTACAATAGTTTCACCTTGTGCAAAGTAAAACTGTAGAAGAGATTTAAAATTCTGAATGGGTGTATTTAAACATGTTACAACAATTACTGATAGCAGGTAGGATGTTCAGGCCTAGCTGATATCTTCAGCCAATCTCACACAAAGAAAAGGATCATGCCCCTGGACGTACGCAGCCTCCTAGAAATTCCCCGAACTGGAATTATAAGCTCACAAGGAAATCTCCAGCAAATACATTCCCTCTCCCATCATAACATACATCGGGGGCTATCACCGCCCAGTTTTAATCTTCAGCAGTGACAAAGGAAGACTAGACTTACAACAACATACATTTATCTGCACTTTCAATGCAGCTACTCAAATGTTTAGAGGTGCTTCATAGCTGCTTAATCAGACAACATTTGACACTAAGCTACATTAAAGAGATATTCTGACAGGTGACTGAAAGTTTGATCAACAAGATATATTTTGTGCAGCACCTTGCACAAGCAGAAAGAGATGGGGTGACAGTGGGGAGGGATGGTTGGAGACGATTAAGGAGGGGAATCTGTAGCTTTAGGATTAAACAGCTGAGACCGTAGCCGCCAAGAGTGAAGTAAAGAAAGCTGTGTTGGAGGTCTACATGGGAGGAACATGGTTGTCAGAGGGATTGGCTTGAAATTCAGATTAATCGTGTAGAATAAAAATATTGTTAAATACATTAACATTCTTATCTTGGTTCATGCAGATTAAGAATGTGCTTCAATCCTCTGTACCTAATGGACAATATAGGCCCAAGAATTTTGCTTCGTTGAAGGGAAAGGCTTCATGAAATGAAATGGCAGAAAACAGCAGTCTTGGAAAAGCTTCAATTCCATTTCAGTGATGGTATTTTTTGGTCTAGATGGGCAATAAAGAATAGTAAATAAATGAAGTCACCATCATCCCAGAGGGCTGCTCTCGCTTAGAGTCTGAACCTAAGAGTCTATTATGGACCAGGCCAGACACACTCAAAACATTTCAAGAAAGTAGCCCGCACACCAACTTAAGGTGTAAAATGGATATTCCAGGTGGGATGCAGCTGGCCCAACCACTTAGTTTTAAACAAAACCAAATTTATTTGCAAGATTACTGAATGAAACATAAACAAAAGAGAACAGAATACAGAATAACTTAACCTATCCAAAAACCCAACATATTATCCCAGTTTAATGATGCTGTTCCAAATTCCTGCAACAGTCCCCATAAACACCAGTTGGCAAACAAAAGGTAAAATCAAACACAGGGTCTTACAAGAGAGATGGTAGAGAGATTCAGCATGGAACACCTTCTTCCACATAGCTGTTTCTTTGACCAGCTTAAACTGAGCAACCAGACTACTAAAACCAAACCAGAGAAAAGCTGAGTTGGGAGAACTGACCACTCTCCTTTCATTGCAGAAGGGTTTTTAAAGAAAAAACTCGAAAGCCTTTTGGCTGAGGCAGTATCTGTTAAGTATAATCAAATTGGCCCTAAAGCCTATCCAAGCCGGATCTTTTAGCAACTCTGCCTCATACAACAGTTCTGAAAAAAACCAAGGACAACATAACCTTGTTAAAAGAGCAGCAGCATCACAAGTCACCATGCCTCAGGCGAGTGGAGAAGTTAAGGAGGTAGGATCTTCTCAGTAACCTCAGCTAGGGCAGGAGTTCAACCTGTGCTGGAATTGGAAACATTTTGCTTCACAAACCAGTTGTCCACCCAGCTGAGCTAACTAACCCCCAATGAAGCATAGCAGATATCAGGAAAGGTTACAAAATAATAAAGATAGTTGCTGAGAAATGCTTCTTTCTACAGAGAGATGCTGATCTCTGGAATAATGTGATGTACAGACTCAATCGTGCATTATAGGAGGTAGACAGTCTTTATGGAATGAGTGATACTGCTTGAATATCGTCTTGGTGGTATTGATGTAGGGGCATGGTGCAGGACATGTGTAAGGAAACATTTTTCAAGAAGTCCTGGGAAAATTACCCTGAGACTTATCCTCACAGCCTATTACATGCAGAGGAGTTAGTTGGGTGGTGTATTTATGTGTACCTGTGGGGACTGACTGAATCAGTTAATTAGGTCTTTTCATTTCTCATTTGTCTGAAATCAAAGATGGGAACTGTATCATGATGGAGATTTCCACGGCATGGTCTGGCATGGAGGAAGAGACAGGAGGAACTTGTCATGATATTTAACCCTTAATACAGGGGAATTCGCCTGTGTTTTCCAGAGGAGTCCTATTTTGAAATTTGTTTAAAATGTTAATGGAACAACTGCTTCGCTGACCCTTTGTCTGTGAATGAAAAATGTCTGCCCAGGACTTACAATCCTCACTGCTGACTAATGGGCTGGCTGGAAAAATCTGTCAATAAAGAAGAATTGGGGTGAGGACAGAACAGAGGATCTGAATCATAATACTTTCTGTCCTTTTGCCACTCTCTGTGTGGGCTCTAAAATGAGGAATGGCGCAGATTGATGCGTAACTCATTGGACTTGGAAAAAAGAGGTCAGTGGTAAAGAAATACTGAGGAGAGAGAGGAGGAATGCAAGGGAAAGAGTAAAATGCACCAGCTATGAGAAGAGTTTGGAGGGAGTCATGGAAACCAAGAAAACTGAGAAGACAATGTGAGGGCAGTAGTGACTCTATGAGTTGGATTTAGAGGGAATTAAAGTGCTTCTACAAACTGGGACAGTGTGGGCAGGATATCTTCTGGCACTCGCTCAAAGTGAGAGGGACACTTGCTAAGGAATACAAGAACCTACATGTGGAGTATTTTAACATGAGGCTGTTGCACTGCAGCTACCCACAGTCCTGGCTGACCAGGAAACTATCCCACTGTTACCACCTGCTATAAATGATTAGAAGGATTTGTAGGGTGATAACCAGTTTTGCCAGGTTACAAAGGTACCTCTATAGCCATCAAGTTCCCAGGTGGGGCTTGAACCGAAAACATCAGCCTCTGATATTGTGCCAAAATACATCCTGCAGTGCTGGATGTTGCAGAATAACAACAGAAAAGATTTTATGGATGATTTAGTACTTCTATGTCACTGTTTATTGACTCATTATTATGTCTATCCTCTAATTTATAAAGCAGTGAAAACTCACCTTGTGCTGGAGCATAATTAAAATTCAACTTTTTTTTGCATCAATGCTCTTTGCATTAATCACTTATTATTTATGCCACTTTCAACAATTAATGTAGCAAGAAAACCAAAAAGCCATTAGTGTTCACCTTATTATTTCATTTATTCAGCTAGTGCACCTGACCACATATCATCATGCAGTTATTATGGTGCAAAAATAAAGGCAGTGAATTTCCTCACAGTTTATGGCTGATTTCTACAGCATAATTGCTTTTGGAGCATTCATTATGGGGCAAGATGCTGTCTCACTTAACACCTAACTTAAAATTGATTCCCAACTCAAAATTGGCTCGTGTTTATCAGTTCTTCTCATGGTACATCAACATTTTAATTTGCCAATTTCTCCATGCACTCCCACCAAAGTTTTTATAAGATGGTAATGAGGCAAAAATGGTTGTGGCATGGGTGATAAGGGGGTGCAAATAAGTGACAAGTAGTTAAAACTTGTATAAGAAAGTAAAACATTTCAAGGCAGTTCATAGCAGCATATGTTTGAGGTATCCAAGATGGGTTCAGACTATCCTTGACAAATTTACTGGATTTCCTTTCTGGATTACCAGTGACTTCCACATGAAAGAATCCTACCTAAGGTCAGATGCTCAAGACGAGTGATATCAATTAAGGCATCAAGGGATATTGACAGAAAGTGGGAATGTGTTATTGTTCGTTTGAGTTATAAGGAGAGGCTGGATCAGAGCATTAGAGACTGAGGAGTGCCCTTATAGAGGAGTTTATCAAATCAAGAGGGGCATGCATAAGGGGAATTGCCAAGGTCTTTTCTCCAGGACAAGGGAATTCAAAACAAGAGGGCATAGGTTTAAGGTAAGGGGGGAAATATTCAAAAGGGACCTAAAGGGCAACTTTTTCACACAGAGGGTGGTGCATGTATGGAACGAGCTGCCAGAGGAAGCGGTTGAGGCTGCTACAATTACAACATTTAAAAGATACTTGGACAGGTACATGAATAGGAAACATTTAGAGGGATACAGGCCAGACACAGGCAAATGGGCCAAGTTCCATTTAGGAAACCCAGAGGAGTTGGGCCAAAGGGTCTGTCCCATGTTGTGTATCTCTACGATTATAATCAGACAAAGTTTTTCACCAAGCCACAACAGAAAATGATAATACAGACAATTTACCAAAGAAGTTAGGTTAAAAAAGTAGGCTTTAAATCTTAAAAGGAGGAAGGAGGCTGAGAGGTTGGAAGTTCATCAAAGGAGAGTAAGAGGAATTCCAGGCTTTTATCCATTCTGTCCTGGTGAAGTCATTAAACAACTAGTATTACCAAATGGGGGTCGGTTCTTCTATTGGTTGGGTGGTTGTTTAGCAATTCAGAGTGACTCCAATAGCATAGGATCAATTCTTGTAGCTGGCTGAGGTGATGAAGTCTTTTCAGCCCTGCCTGAGACACTATGACCATCAGGTTAAAAATCATTTGTTTCTCTCTAATTAGAGAGCAGACGATGGAAATTTTCCCTTCATTATTGAATAAGGGAGCAAGTACCTTCATATGTCTTAGGTCACTGATATCCTTTATCAATATGAAATCTGTCTGAGTAAAAACACACAACACCTATTATTTAGCTTTGAAAAGTTAATTATCCAAGTGATTATCCCTGGGCTGGTGAACTGTTTAGGATGGGAGATGAAGGATGGATATATTGAAATTGTAATTTTTTCTGTTACATACAACTTCCGAACAAAGCCATTCTCATGAAATATTCCTGTTGTCTGATAATCCCCGCTGCAGGCAAATTCCCCGTGCAGATCCAAAGTACTGCAGTGAGTTTGTCTTTAATATACGTAATGTTACTTTACTGCTCTTGGAGACTATTATTAAACATTAACTTCTTCATGCAGAGCCAATATTTAAATGCTGCATTGGATTTAAACTTTCCAAATGTTTGTTTTTACAGATTGTAAGTTGTGTGTTCCGCCTAAGTTGAAAGTGATCTTGGCTTTTACGAGTCCAATATAGACACACACACAGGGTCATTGTTTGATCTGTGAGTCAAATATGAAAAGACTTTAGCATAATGTCTACATAAACTATGACAGAACTAAAAAACTAAACATCTACAATTTTGCCATCTCATAAAAGATTGCAGAGTTTTGAGGTGCAGAGGGATCTGGGCGTCCTAGTGCATGAATTGCCAAAGTAAGCGGGTACAGCAGGTAATTAGGAAAGCTAATAGAATGATATCACCTATCATAAAAGAAACTAAATACAAAAATAGGGAGGTTATACTTCATTTATACAAGGAACTGGTGAGACTGCCTTGGAGTACTATACTTCTTAGTCTCCTTATTTAACAAAGGATGTAAACAGAGGAAGCAGATCAGAGTATGTTTAAGAGACAAATACCTGGAATGAGCATTTTGAAAAAATGGATAGGCTAGACTTGTATCCACTGGAGTTTAGAATCATTGTCATAGAGTTGCAACATGTAGCATTCTGTGGGTTATGACAGGATTGATGTGGAGAGGATGTTTTCTCTTATGGGAGAATCTAGGGGTCACTGTTTAAAAATAAGGGGATGCACATTTCAAACAGATTGTGCAAGTTTTTCTCACAGAGGGTTAAATGTTTCTCTTTTTCAAAAAGCAGTAGAAAGAGCATCACTGAATATTGTTAAGGCAGAGGTGGATAGTTGTTTGATACGCAAGTGGAGAGAAGTTATCATAGGTAGACTGCACTGTCGATTTGGGTTCCAATCAGATCAGCCATGATCTTATCCAAAATGTGGTAACATTATACACTTTGCACTGTACCTCTATCCTTCTGTACTTGAGCACACGTGACAAAATCTAAATGGACAGTATGGTGGCTCAGTGGTTAGCACTGTTGCCTCACAGTGGCAGGGACCCGGGTTTGATTCCAGCCTTGGGTGACTGTCTGCATGGGTTTGCTCCAGGTGCTCCCGTTTCCTCCCACAGTCCAATGATGTGCAGGTTGGGTGAATTGGCCATATTAAATTGTCCATAGCTTTAGATGCATTAGTCAGAGGGAAACGGGTCTGGGTGGGTTACTCTTCGGAGGGTCGGTGTGGACTTGTTGGGCCGAAGGGCTTATTTCCACGCTGTAGGGAATCTAACCTAATCTAATCTAAATCTAAATTAATAGCAGAGCAGGCTTGAGGGGCCATATGGAATATTTCTACTTCTTGGTTGTGTGTAAATTGAGTTGATTGTTGTAGCCTTTTTTGAAATGGTAGCTGACTCACATCTGCTGCTGGAGATCATGGATTCAAGCTCCACTTCACAGTCATGTACACAGAACTTAAGGTGGCATTTCAATGACAGAGTACTGATCAAAAATGTCACTTTTCAGATGAAATGTTGAATTGTTCTCTTAGGTAGAGGCAAAAGATCCCATAACATTTGAAGAAGACTGACAGAGCTCTCCCGCCTGCTGGCTAACTTTATTTTTGAAATTAGTACTTGCAAAACGATCTTGATATGCATCTAATGCTGTGGTGGGGCCTTGCTGTGCTCAGATAGCTGCCAAATTTTCTATCATAAAGCAGTGACTGCACTTGGGAAATTATTGATTAGCTGGAAAGCATTTTTTGGATGTTATGAAAGGTATTATGTAACTGCTTATCTTTTCATGGTCAAAGCTGACAACAGAAGTGATGACTCCACAAACAATGGACAATGTAATAACATAATCGGAGCAAATGTTCAGGGAGAAGGGTGGCTCAGTGGTTAGCACTGCTGCCTCACAGCACCAGGGACCCGGGTTCAATCCCAGCCTCAGGCAACTGTCTTGCATGGAGTTTGCACAGTCTCCCCCTGCGTGGGTTTCCTCCCACAATCCAAAGATGTGCAGATTAGGTGAACTGGCCATGCTAAATCGCCCATAGTGTTCAAGGATGTCTCGGTCAGCGGTAAATATAGAGTAGGGGAATGGGTTTGGAGTGGGATACTCTTTGGAGGGTTGATGTGGATTTGTAGGGCCAAAGGGTCTGTTTCCACACTGTAGGGATTCTATGAAAATGGCTGGCAATTGTGGTGCATCAATTGACCTACCATAAGGTATTATGTAATTCAGGAATTACTGTGGCTGCTCTTTTGGATGAGACATCAAACATAGACCCTGCGGTCCTCTCAGGCAGCACTAACATAGCAATTCAAAGAAGAGCTGGAATTTTTTTTTCTGGTATTTATTCTTCAACCAAACTCACTGTAAACAAATCATCCTGTCATTTTGGGATCTTACTGTCCATCATCACTTCCTACATAACAGACTGGGACTTGACTTCAAGAGTATTTCATTGGCTATAAAACGCTTTGGGGTATTCTGAGGTTGTGAAAGCTACAACAGAAGTGAAAATATATTTTTTTTCTGAGGCATGTTAATCCAAAAGCTTCCAAGTGGTATCTCCTACATTTCATACATTACCTGAAAGGTTAGCATTTATACGGATTCTGTGTGACATTCTGTCAGATGACTCCTGTCTTGTATAGATACAAACTGTTACTTTAAATGATGAAACTAAATTATCAAATCAGTTTGATAAAAGTAAATAAATAAAAGTACGTGCAGGATCTAAAATGCTTTGTTAAAAAGTAATGCCCTTTAAGCCCCTTTAATAGACTGTACAGTCTATGTGGAAGAAATTAAGTCTGGCACTGTCATATAGTGATTAGTTAGTATTTCAGTGCTCTTGATTGCCATTTCCCTGTCCCAATTTCTAATGTCTTTTGCAGTCCACAAGTCTTGGGTTCACTGTGGCCTTTTCATTAAAATGTTAAATTGATGTGGCTCACCATAATAGCAGCCTCATGCAGAGACAGTGGGTTCTCCATGTCCTTTTAAGACTTCAGTTCCTGTTTCCTGTGGAGTAGTTTTAACAACTGGATAACCACTTCCAGATAGCTCCCTGTAGCCACAGGCATTCTATACCGTAGTGGGATGGTTTTGTGGCTGTTCCTCCCCCTTCTCATTGATATGCTGTGTTCATTGATCAAGCTTTTGCTGCTACTCATTTAGGCCAGCGCTGTTTTTTGCACACAATTACCAAGTTAATTCCAAACACGGTTTTAAAATCTTTAGCATGCTCCTGCACAAGAAAGAGAAATTTTAACTGTATGTCTCTCTCCACAGAACCCGAAAATATAAATGTGATTTAATTTTGTTGGCATGTTCAGCTGCTTTTTCTGAAAGTCACTCACACACACAAAATAATACCAAACACAGTAAAAGCTGGAGAAGCTCAGTAGGTCTGGCAGCATCTGTGGAGAGAGATATAGCATTAGAATTTTGAGTCTGGTATGACTTCTTCAGAGCTCAGACCACATGAAACAAAACCATTGCATTATTCAGCCACCCCCTCTCCCCACCTTAGTAAGTCATTAGGACACTACAAACTATTTTACAAACAATAGATTCCTCTTTTTGAAGTGCACTATTTGTTGTTACATAGGAAAACATGCAAGTCAGCTAATGCCACCATGTGTAGCAAATTAAGGAACGACCAATTTGGAGGTATTGACTTGGGAAGGAAGGTTAGTCAAAACACCAGGAGAACTCTATGGTCTTTCTTGTGCAAGGCTGTTTCTGAAGTTTGAATCTTATAAAACTGAAAATTCTTACGTTGTAGATTACTTATGGGAAATACTCCCAATCTGTTTATTGTTACCTTTAGATCAAAGGATGGTTTTCATAGTGTGGTCTAAGGAAACAATGTCAATAATGGCATTGTGATCACATGACTTGAAAGAAAGGAACAATAGTTGAGAGCTCATGCTTAGCCATAATGTACGTAGTAGGGTGTAAATAACAAATTACTTTGACAAATCCTCTGATGTATTCTAAAATTCCTCCATAACACCACATGATGACAATACAGTTGTAAACTAAGGTAAATAAACAGCAATCCTTCTTTTTCCCTGCTGATAATTGCCTTTAGGCACTGGATTCCCTTACACCTCAATAAAATTTGCAGTCTTCAAAACATGTGGTAGTATCACAGCACACCTGACTGTGATTTAAAATATGATATGATTTCATGGACAAAAAAAAAGTGAACAAATAAGTAAAGTAACTGTGATATATAAGAGCCTTTTATGACACCTGGATATCCCAAAACAATTGACTGCCAATGAATTATTTTTCAAGTTTAGTCATTGGAGGGAACCAGTGCAGCCAACAGCAGTATAACAACAACCTGGCCATTGTTTTATTGGGGATGGGCAAAGAGTAAATATTGATCAATATCTGGGGGAAGCACCCGTGTTTTCTTTTTAAATGATGGTTTATGATAGTTATACATTGACCAAGAGAGCATTTTGTCCAAAAGACCACACATTGGAGGGTGTAGCACTCCCTTCATACTACATTACCGGTTGTAGGGGAGAAGAAGGATTGTTTGTCAGGAAAATAGAGTTTAAGCCACCATGATCTTACTGAATAGTGAAGCAGACTTGATGGTCTAAATGGACTGCTCCTGTTCCTAACTCTTATGTTCCTGCTAATTGTTGGTTCCTTTTAGATAATGTAGATTTTTGCTTAATTCTCTGGAGTGGAACTTGAGCACAATGTACAGTCAATCCCTTCACTCCTGATCTGAAGCCCAATCTATTCACATGTTATATGTTTACAACAGAAAATATTTGATCAACCTTTCAAATGGAGAGAATAAGATTACAGTTCCTAGAATTTATCTCACTGTCTATATAAATTTGCAAGTCATGTTCAGGTTGTACAGGACATTGGTGAGGCCTTTTCTGGAGTACTGTTCCAATTCTGGTCACCCTGTGACAGGAAGGATATCATTAAACTAGAGAGGATTCAGAAGAGATTCAGAAGGTGTTGCCAGATGTGGAAGGTTTGATTTGTAAAGAAAGTCTGGATAGGCTGAGACTTTTTCACTGGAGCGTAGGAGCTTGAGAGGTGACCTTGTAGAGGTTTATAAAATCATGAGGGGTATAGATAGAGTTAATGGTAGGTGTCTTTTTCCTCGGATGGGGGATTTCAAGACTAGGGGGCATATTTTTAAGATGAGAGGAGAGAGATTTTCCCTTCATGTCTTTTTAAAATCTCTCTCCTCTGACCTTAAAAAATGCACCCTGGTCTTGAAATCCCCCATTCTAGGGAAAAAAATGTATGAAAGAAAAACATTTATACACAGAGGGTGGTTCACATGTGGAATGAACATCCTAAGGAAGCGGTGAATGCAGGCATAATCACCACGCTTAAAAGATACTTGGGTAAGGACGTGAATTGGAAAGGTTTGGAGGGATGTGGGCTAGGAGCAGGCTGGTGGGATTAGTTTGGTTTGGGATTATGTTTGGCACAGACTGGTTGGACCTAGGGTCTGTTTCCGTGCTGTATGACTCTCCGACTGTTCATTTGTAAATAAAGGGTGCCTTGTTGATGAGATACCGGCCTTGATGGGATTTTAACTCCCTTCCGCTGGATTATAAATCAGGTCTCTGCCTCATTTTCTTTCCAATTTCCCTTTTAATTTTCTTAAATTTCCTGACACCTGTAGTGCTTCTCAATATTTCTTACTGCCTGTGATAGACCTTAGGGATATCTTGATAAATGATATAAAAATATTTGCGTTGATGCCTTGGTTCAGAAATTAATTAGGCCAAATACATTGTTTGTGCTTAAAGCAGCTAAAGTGAAACGTTAATTTTAATGCAAATTGACAGACCATGGAATGAAGAAATCTAAATCCTCGTTAGTTGGAAGATGCCTGCAGGAAGAAAGCTGACTTTAACCATCTGCCAGTAAGGTAGAAGAATTTTGATGCCAAAAATCACTGCACAGATTGTATACCTTTTTGTTCATAATGTAGGTTGAGCCCCACAGGTTAATTGCAAATTCATTCCTGCATACAAAACTGCATCATGCAGGTTTGTGAAAGGTTGTTCATATAAAAAATCTTGGAGCTTTGATGCTGTGTAAGGAATACGTTTTATAAAAGATATTTTGATTCCTTACCTTTACTGTTTCAAGTATTTAGATTTGCAATGTTTAATTGATTGTTATATTACCTGTTATAATTCAGTTTGTTTCAGACTGTCTACGTTAACAGTGGGCTTCCATCTACCTTTGGTGGATGTGACTGTAATTTCATTTGAGCTTTGATGCAATTTTAAATAAATTAAAACAGAGGATGGAACTTTCCCCACCTTTGAGGTGGCAACAAATGTAGTGAGGAAGGAAAATAATTGGACATGGTTGCACTGGAGAGAAACTAATTTCTTTCTCCCCCAGTTCCATGTGCTGGGCTCAATTGCCAACTTTAAGGGTATTTAAATGGTCATTGGATAAACATACTGGATGAAAATGGAATAGTGTAGGATAGATGGGCTTCAGATTGCTTCTACATTTTGGCACAACATCGAGGGCCGAAGGGCCTGTACTGCGCTGTGATGTTTTATGTTCTAACTCACCAATTAAGGTAAGGTGATCACTTAATGGCACTTAAGAGCCTTAATTTGCCACCTCTTCGATAAACTTCCTTCCTATTGATGTGGGTACTTTTTATCTACTACATGGGTGGCGAGAAATGCTGCAAAGAATTGCTGTATATTGGGTCTGTCATCGTTGTTTAGGCGCTACAATTTGTAGGACTAAGATGTTAAATGCCTACATTTAAGTTCAACATGATATGTCACCTTCTGTTTACTGTACTGACTACTTTGTCAAAACTTTTTGACACCCATTTTTGGGCCCAAAAATTATTCTTGTCGTTCATTTTTTTAAAAAATGCATATACTACATGAACCATACAAACAACTGTTGTGCTTTTCAAATTACAGCTGCTTTTAAGTACAGTTTTTGGTTGAGATTTATTGTGATCCAAATTTGTTATTTTTCAGTAATTTTATTAGTATTAATAATTTGTATTTATTTATAACTAAGTATTGTATTTTGGACAAAGGGCAAATTAAATATCAAACTCTTGACATGTGTAATTTGAATACAAAACAAATTCCTTCCCAAAGGTGGGCACCACAGGGAGTGGAGTGTATTATTTCTCTCTCCAACTCTATTTTGATTTAATCCCCGCCGTCCCCTTCACAATTTGATCACACAGCATTGCCCTGTGAGAAGGGCCAGCATTGCCCTGTGAGAAGGGCCAGCATTGCCCTGTGAGAAGGGCACTGCTTGTCACTGGCCACCCTGGTGTTTGCTTTCTTCCAGGTGGTGGAGATTGAATAAAGATTTGCACACCTGTTATCTTTCACTGTGTCTCACACCTGCACACACACAATATGGGTGCTGGGGAAAATATAAGCACTACCGCAGTTAGGCGATAGTGTGGGAAGAAAAGGAAAAAAATAAAAATATAAAAAGAAAAAAATAAACTTCCTTCCCTTAGGTGGGCACTCCAACTCCATTTTGATTTAATCCCTGCCCTCCCCTTCACAAAAAAAACTTCCTTCCCAGCAGTTATGAAAGCTGAATAGTTTCCTGACTGGAGTAGGCAGGTTGGCACAGTTTTTCAATCTAGGGGTCAGTCATATACACAAATAGCATCTAGGGTGGACTCGAAAAGCCACGTCCTGCTCTTCAGTCTGACTTTCACTTCCCATGGACTCTACCCTGGGAAGAAAGAAAATACACTTACCTCTTGATCACTGGATCCCTATCCAGAGTAGCCTCAATTGGTGGATTTCAGAACCCAGAAGCTGCTGGCCTGATTGCCCCTCAGTTTCAGATGACCCAGGTTTCCAGTGTCAAGGCCTGTGATAGGATATTCAGCTGTCAGTCCTGAATGAACTGACTGGTGGACAATCTGGTGGGTTATCTCACCAATGGGGCTGACATGTTAGTCAGCACCTCATCACCCCCATTCTAAAAAACAAAAACGACAATAATACCTAAACAATTTGCATATTTGTGGGGCCTCTCAGATCCACCACATTTATAAAAATCCTTTGCAGCCAATAAATTATCTTCAAAGCTCTTTAAACTTTCTTTCATCACCAAATCTGGCAGACAATTTGTGCAAAACAACAGCCCAAAACAGCAATGAAATAAATGATCAGTTAATCTGCTTGGAAATTGGTGCAGAGCAAAATGCTTTTTAATCAAGGATTTTACATCTGCCTGAACAGTAAGGGCCTCATCTGAAAGATAATGGAATTGAAGATTCTCCTTGAGAGTTGGTCGCAGAAATGAGATATTATGGAATTACCAACTTGATATTTATTTGCACAATGGGGACACAACAGGTCAGTAACATTCTTGGCGAAAGCATCTTGCCAATGCTGCACTGGAGGTCTGGCTTAAATTCTGTGTTCTCATCCAACCTTCCCATTCAGAAATGAGAATGCATCCACTGAACAAAGCTGATATCATATGACTGCACAGTAACACCCGGGGCAAAAGGAAGCCACAGAGGTCATTGTTACTTGGCTGCATCTGATTGCACTCATGGACTGTATGAGGGGGCAAAGACCAAAGCATGAAGATGATAGGACCAGTGCGAAGACAAACACTCCCATTAAAAACATACTTTTAAGATTGCCAACATCTTGAAAGTCAGATTGCTATTTACAAGCCTTATGAGTGCTCAATTGTAGTTGGAAGTCGTAATATTATAATTGACCATAACCTTAGTTAACAATTACTGTCGGGGTAGATCTATTACTAATTTTCTTCTGTGCAACTACAAGGCCATTTAGAAAATGCATCGCGCAGCTTTTAGGTAATAGGGGAGCTGTAAGACAGATTAATAGAGAAAGGACAGTCTAACCTTCTAGATAGACAATTAGTGCATATCCAAATCTATCATTCTTGTTGCTATTATATTTGCTGATTAGCAAGAATAGTCCATTTTATATATCTGTAAGTCACAAGGTTTAAAAGCATCTAATTTCTTAAATCAGTTAGATTTTATTTTGCAAATCTCTTAATCTATACCTCATGATAAAAATATCCAGAATTTATCTTAAGAGAAAAATTGTGTTGAAGGCCTTCTGCTGGAATGTTTAAACATTTGTGTGTACTTGACATTTATTTGTAAAAGATTAGATTAGTTCCAGGAATTGCAATTGTTTATATTTTGTCTCTTTGAAAATTCAGATAAAAGAATTCCTATTATAACTAAACAACACCCTGATATATTAGGTTTCAGCCGTACCTTAAAGTTATGGCTTTGTGTCCCATTCCACAGACTGGAGTGTATAATCTGGATGATACTTTATTGGCTGTAAACCATCATGGATGATCAGGGATCAGCATGACAGGGTATAAATGCATATCTTTCTCCCGGGCTGGATTTTAAAATTCTCATCCTTGTTTTCAAATTCGTCCATAACCTTGTCCCTCCTACCTCTGTAACTTGCTTCAGCCCCACCGTCCCCTGAGATATTTGACTTACCTCATTGTGACTTATTGAGGATTTGTGATTTTAATCAACCTATAAACATGGCCTTGCGATTCTAGGCTCCAAACTCTGTAATTCTCTCCCTGTACCTCTTCCTCCTTTAAAATTCACCTTGACGTCTGCATGTCACAGAATTACCAAGTGGTTACAGTGCAGAAGGAAGCCATTCAGCCCATCGTGTGAGCATTATAACATAGTGCTACTCTCATGCCTTTCCCCGTAATCCTGCACATTGTTTCTATTTAAATATTCAGTTGATGTCCTCTTGATTGCCTCAAATGAACCTGCCTTCACTACAATTCACTACAATTCACTACAATTCACTACAATTCCAGGCAGTGCATTCCAGACCATAACAACTCATTGTGTGAAACAGTTTTCTCACCTTGCATTCGCTAATTTTGCAAAACACTTTAAACTGTGCCAGCGGTGCCATTTATCTGTTTACACATGGAATGGTTTCTCCCCATCCACTTTGTGCAAACCTCTCATGATTTAAAAACTTATTAAATCTCTTCTTAGTCTTCTCCTGTCCAAGGAGAACAGTCCCAAGATCTCCAATGCAGAGGAGCCTTGGTTATCTGAATATCGATTATCCGAATTTTGGGTAATCTGAAGAGGATTACAAGAGCCCACAAAAACGTTACATCAAAACGGTAAGTGTATTTGATTTACCTGTACCGAAGAGGATGTGAAAACGCTGGTGAAAACAAGAAACACAAGCAGCTCAAGCATCAGTGACTGGATTTTTTTTAGGTAAGGGTTAGTTACGCAACCCTTTGCAAAAGTAGGTGATTTGGCAGGAGAGGGTATTCCTGTCACTTTACCGGGCCGTTCATGAAAAAGATGGCTGAGAATGTAAATGCATGTGGGAGGTGGTGCTTCTGTCTTTCTATCACAAGACTGCATTCCCGGAAACTGACAATTAGTCTTGCGATCGTAGAAGCTGTTTGGGACCTTGTTTAATGCTGAGCTTTGTTCTACAGTATTTATGTGATGGTAAGTCCTTCCATTTTAATCTGTAATTTGCAGACTGCAAGGATTAGTTTGTTTAAATGGCAGACTCATTAAAATTATAGATTTAAACAAATTCTCCAGTAGAGCACAGCATTAGATCAATATGGCTTCCCTTGTTTAAGGTAAAATCGATTATCCAAATAGTCGATTATCCGAATGAAATAGTGCCTGCCCATCTCGTTCGGATAATCGACCTTCCTTTGTATTTCCTCATAACTGAAATGTTTCCTTCCTGGAACCATTCTTGTAAACCTCTTCAACACTGTCTCCAATGCATTCACATCACTCCTATACTGCGCTGCCCAGACTGTACACAATATTCCAGCTGAGGTCTAACCAGTGTCCTTTATGTGGTCAGCATAACCTCCTGTTCTTGTACCCTGAGCCTCTATTTATGAAGTCCAAACTACTGTTTGCTTTAACATATTTCTTTACTTATCCTACCACCTTTATTGACCTATGTACACCAAATATCCAGATCTCTCCGCTCCTATACACCTTCAGAATAGTACCCTTTATTTCATACTGTCTCTTCTTGATCCTTACATTAAATTGCATCACCTCACACTTCTCTGCATCGATCATCATCCACCACCTAACCTCCTGCTCCAGCAACTTGTCAATGTCTTTATGAAGTTCTACATTGTCCTAATTACAGTTTACAATTCTCTCAGGTGTTGTCCACCAACTTTGAAATTGTGCCCTGCCCATGAAGATCAGATAATTTACATATTAATATCAGAGAAAGCAAGCACGTCAATAGTGATCCCAGGGGAACTCCACTACAAACCTTGCAGCTCTAAAAACATACTGATTAACCATTACTCTCTGATCTGATTTTTTAAATAGAGATTGGCAAAGTTTTTTTCATCCAGTTTCATGGAGAGTTTACTCCCATGGTTATCTCAAACTCCTTGTTAATTAGGAATTGTACCCTTGTCTAATGTTTGCTTGATTCTCACACGTGCTGTAGATGGAAGTACCTCTCCCAGGATGTCCTGGGATTCATGGTGCCAGAACTATACTGGACACCAACCATGCACCCAGTCAAACGTTGGCAGACCAGAATTGCCCTTCATAAACATAGTGTTACAACATCCACAAACTAACTCTTCTCAGAATACATGGGTGGCACGGCTGACACTTCCTTGCACAGACAACTGCACATGCCCAGCCCAATTGAGGTTTAAGACCAAGCCACGCAACTTACCCATCCTTAGTCACATCTCAACTGTCTAAGACTCTGCTTCTCTTTCATCACAGCTATCACGAGCCCAGGCATCTTCTCATTGTTCAATGTGGGACTAATACACACAGGAAAGCCTCCAATCACTTCAAAACATTTACTTTTATTTACAAACACAAAAAGCAAATAGAAATCACATAAACAGAAGCTGCATTTGTCTCTTGGAACAGAAACAACTGCTTGCATGCACCAACAATTTTATAGTCAATGAATGGTAACTGCACCCAAAACTAATCTACTGGAACTGCATGTCAATTAAGTCCTGTCATGCTAGACACTGCTTCACTCCATCATGCATAAAATCAATGTTCTCTTCCTCCTCGGAAGGCTACTCCTGCTCTCCCAGCTCATCAGCCTCTGTCACATCCCCTCTTTAGAGTCATAGAGATGTACGGCAGGAAACAGACCCTTCGGTCCAACTTATCCATGCCAACCTGATATCCCACCCCAATCTAGTCCCACCTGCCAGCACCCGGCCCATATCCCTCCAAACCCTTCCTATTCATATACCCATCCAGATGCCTTTTAAATGTTGCAATTGTACCAGCCTGCACCACATCCTCTGGCAGCTCATTCCATATGCGTACCACCCTCTCCGTGAAAAAGGTATCCGTTAGGTCTCTTTTATATCTTTCCCCTCTCACCCTAAACCTATGCCCTCTAGTTCTGGACTCCCCCACTCCAGGGAAAAGACTTTGTCTATTTATCCTATCCATGCCCCTCTGATTTTGTAAACCTCTATAAGGTCACCCCTCAGCCTCTGACGCTCCAGGGAAAACAGCGCTAGCCTATTCAGCCTCTCTCTATAGTTCCAATCTTCCAACCCTGGCAACATCCTTATAATTCTTTTCTGAGTTCTTTCAAGTTTCACAACATCTTTCTGATAGGAAGGAGACCAGAATTGCATGAGTTTTGCAGAGCACGGTATTCCAGGAGTACACTGTCTGAACTGGATTGTAAGGGCCCCTCAGACCAATCCAAGCAGCGGACGGTCCTCTTCAGGAGGCTTATTGTCTGCTCTGCCTGGGCAATGAGAATGTTGCTATGTGTCTGTACTCAGTCTCAGCCAAGGGGATGTGGAGGCATCGACCAAGGTTGTCGAGAGTGGCCCTTTCCCCTGTCACCACCTTTGTAAGGAATCTGGCCTCTTCAATGCAGCAGGAACAGGAGAATTCTCCAAAGGTAGGCTTGACAGCAGCTCCCAGGGAATGTGGCAAAGACCTTTAAGTTATGTCATTAATGAGTATGTCATTGATTACAGAGAGATATTAATAGGTTAGGCAAGTGGGCAAAATGTTGGGAAATGCAGTATAATGGGGGGAAATGCGAAGTTCATTTTGGAAGGACGAACAAAAGAACAGGGGCAGCACGGTGGCTCAGTGGTTAGCACTACTGCCTCACAGCACCAGGGACCCAGGTTCAATTCCAGCCTTGGAGGACTATCTGTGTGGAGTTAGTACATTTTCCCCATGTTTGCGGGAGTTTCCTCTGGGTCCGCCGGGTGCTCCCACAGCCTAAAGATTGGCCATTCTAAATTGCTGATAGCATTAAGTGCATTAGTCAGAGGGAAATGGGTCTGGATAGGTTACTCTTTGGAGGATCGGTGTGGACTTATTGGGCCAAAGGGCTTGTTTCCACACTGCAGGGAATCTAATTTTTTTTAAAAACTGAGTATTATTTAAAATGGAGGAAAACTTTAGAAAGCTGCAACACAAAGGGACTTGGGGGGGACTTGTGCATGAAACACAGAAAACTAACACAGAGGTGAAGCAGGTAATCAGGAAGGCCAGTGGAATGTTGACCCTTATTTCAAAGGGGTTGGAGTATAAGAGTAGGGAACACGTTCTGCACCTGGAGAAGTGCAGGACAGTGCAAAGGTACATGAATAGGAAAGGTTTAGAGGGATATGGGCCAAACGCAAGCAAGTGGATTAGTTCAGCTTGGGAAAACTTGGTCGGCATGCATGAGTTGGACTAAAGGGTCTGCTTCCATATTGTATGACTCTATAAGAGTACTATAAATGGATTGGAGATGTGCCATGAGGGTACAGATTTAAGGTAAGAGCTGTAGGTTTGGAGGAGATATGAGGTACAATTTTATCACCTGGTAGGTGGTGGAAATCTGGAACTGACTGCCTGTAAGGAAGGTAGAGCCAGAAACCCTCGTAACATTGAAGAAGTATTTAGATGTGCATTTGCAATGCGAAGGCATACAAGACTCTGGGCCAGTGCTGTAAAATACGATTAGAATGGTTAGGTGGTTCTGTTTGACCAATGTGGGCACAATGGGCTGAAGGGCCTTTTCCTGTGCTGTACTGCCTATGACTCGATGACATGGAGAGGCTGGTACAAGTCAGATATCACTGTCCATGGAAAAGAAGTGCGTTCACTTATTGCCATGGAGTGTGCTCTGAGATGTTGATGCCAGGTGTCAAAGATGGAGATCCAGAGAAACTGCAGTTGCCAGGTACCCAATCAAATTTACATGTCAGGAATTCTCATCTTCTAATTTCTACCCAGTGGCAGGGGGGAGGAACAGGAGACCACATAATAATGAGGTGTGATTAATAAGGGAAATGATGGGTGACAATCCAGGCTAATAGCTTCTCCTTGCTCACCGGCAACAATGACACCTCAACATCCAACTCTTGGGATATAGTCTTTGCTGGCTGGATCAGCATTTTTGCCCGTCATCTCTGGATGCCTTTGAGAAGGTGGTGGTGAGCTATCTTTTTGACCTGCTACAGTCCATGTGCTAGAGGTAAACCTGCAATGCTCTTAGAGAAGGAATTACAGGATTTTTGGCCAGTGACAGTGGACGAATGGTGATATAATTCCAAGTCAGGATGGTGAGTGGCTTGCTGGGGAACTTGAGGGGGTGATGTTCTCATGTATCTGCTGCCCCTGATCTTCTGGAAGATGGTGGTCATGGTTTGAAAGGTATTGCTGAATTTCTGCAGAGCATCTTCTCAGTAGCACACACTGCTGCTTTGTCTTGGATGATATCGAGCTTCTTGAGTGTTGTTGGAGCTGCACACATCCAGGCAAGTGGGGAGTTGTCCATTACACTCCTGACTTATGCCATATAGATGATAGACAGGCTTTGGTGAGTCAGGAGGTGAGTTACTTGCTGCAGTATCAGTAGTATTGCTGCTGATGGTAACACAATTGAATGTCAAGGGGCGGTGATTAGATTGAGTCTTATTGGCGACAGTCATTGCCTGGTATTTGTGTTGCATGAATATTATTTGCCACTTGTCAGCCCAAGCCTGCATATTGTCCAGATCTTGTTATATTTGAATATGAACTGCTTCAGTGTCTGTGGAGTCACAAATGGTGCTGAACATTGTGTAAACATCAATGAAAATCCCCATTTCTGACCTTATGATGGAGGGAAGGTCATTGATGAAGCAGCTGAAGGTGGTTGGGCCTAGGACACTACCCTGAGGAATTCTTGCAGAGATGACCTGGAGCTGAAATGACTGACCTCCAACAACCAGAACCATCTTCCTATGAGCCAGGTGTGACTTCAACCAGCAGAGAGATTGCCCCGATTCCCATTGCTTCCGAATGATATCAAGGCTATCACTCACACCTGGAATTCAGTTCTTTTGTCCATATTTGAACCTGTGGTCAGCAGCTGAGTAGCCCAAACTGGGCATCACTGAGCAGGTCATTGCTAAGCAAATGCTACTTGAAAGCACTATTGATGACACCTTCCATCACTTTACTGGTGAATGAGTTGGACTGATGAATGAGAATAGACTTCTGGGGTGATAATGGTGCAGGTTGGATTTGAACTGTTTTTGTGTGCTGGACATACCTAGGCAATTTCCCTCTTTTTTGGGGGGTAGATGCCAGTAATTGTACTGGAACAACTTGGCTAGGGGAGTAGCAAGTTCTGGAACACAAGTCTTCAGTACAATTGCTAGAATGTTGTCTGGGCTCCATAGCCTTTGCAATATCTAGTGTATCCAACAATTTCATGAGATCACGTGGAATGAATCGAATTGACGGAAGACTGGCATTTTGTGATGCTGGAGACCACTGCAAGGTGCTGAGATGGATAATCAACTTGATATTTCCAGTTGAGGATGGCTGCAAATGTTTAAGCTGTATTTTTTGCATTGATGTATTGGGCTCTTCCATCACTGAGGGTAGAGGTATTTATAGAGCCTCTTCTTCCAGTGGGTTGTTTAATTGTCCACCACAAGGTGGCAGGACTGAAGAACTTAGATCTGATCCATTGGTTGAGGGATCACTTAACTCTATCACTTGTACTTGTCCTGTTTGGCATGCAAGTAGTCCTGTTTGGTGGCTTCACCAGGTTGACACCTCATCTTCAGGTTTGCCTGGTGCTCCTCCTGGCATGCCCTCCTGCATTCTCCATTGAGCCAGTGTTGATCTCCTGGCTTGATTAAAATGCTCGAATGGAGGATATGATGGACCATGAGGTTACAGATTGTGCTCAAGTAGAATTCTGTCGCTGTTAGTGGCCCACAGCCCCTCAAGAATGCCCAGTTGCTAGCTCTATTTGAAGTCTGTCCCATTTTGCATCGTGATAGTGCCACACCACACAGTGCCACACGTCACAATGTGAAGATGGGACTTGGTCTCCATAAGGACAGTGCAGTAGTCACTTTTACTGATACAGTGAAGAACAAGATGTATCTGCAGCCAGCAGATTGGTAAGGATGAGGTCAAGTATATTTGTCCTTCTTGTTGATTCCCTCACTAACCAGTCTAGCAGTTAAGTCCTTTAGACATTTTGATGCAGCCTGTTGGTGTTGAGATAAAGAAAGGACATCTCACCTGATTTTCCCAAGGTTCTAACTAAAGCCCACATTGTTTAGGGCCTGGGAAAACTCTGCCCACTGTTTTCTACCCCTGAGCAAATTTTGTATCCACATTGCTATTTTACCTTTTATCCCATCACCGATAACTTTCCTCACAAGTCCTTTGAGTGGCACTGTATTGAATGCCTTTTGGACACAACATCAATAGCATTACCCTCATCAACTCCCTCTAGTATCTCACTTTAAAAGCTCCAGCAAGACAGTTACACACATTTTTCCCTTAGCAAAGCTATATTGGCTTTTCAGAGTCAATCTACATTTTCCCTGAGACTATTAATTCTATCCTGAATAATTGTTTCTGGAGACTTTCCACCACCAAAGTTAAACTGACTAGTCTAATTGCGAGGAGAAAGTGAGGACTGCAGATGCTGGAGATCAGAGCTGAAAATGTGTTGCTGGAAAAGTGCATCATCCAAGGAGCAGGAGCATTGACGTTTCGGGCATGAGCCCTTTTTCAGGAATGAGGAAAGTGTACCAAGCAGGCTAAGATAAAAGGTAGGGAGGAGGGACTTGGGGCTAAGATAAAAGGTAGGGAGGAGGGACTTGGGGCTAAGATAAAAGGTAGGGAGGAGGGACTTGGGGCTAAGATAAAAGGTAGGGAGGAGGGACTTGGGGCTAAGATAAAAGGTAGGGAGGAGGGTCTTGGGGCTAAGATAAAAGGTAGGGAGGAGGAACTTGGGGCTAAGATAAAAGGTAGGGAGGAGGGACTTGGGGCTAAGATAAAAGGTAGGGAGGAGGGACTTGGGGCTAAGATAAAAGGTAGGGAGGAGGGTCTTGGGGCTAAGATAAAAGGTAGGGAGGAGGGACTTGGGGTCCCTTCTCCCTACCTTTTATCTTAGCCTGCTTGGCACACTTTCCTCATTCCTGAAGAAGGGCTCATGCCCGAAACGTCGAGTCTCCTAGTCTAATTGCTAGGCCGACCTTTAAAAGTGCATAATTATTTTCAATTCTCCAATCTTCCGGCACCACCTTTAAACCCAGGGAAAATTGAAAGATAATTATCAATGCCTCTGCAACTTCTACTCTAACACGTCCTTCAACAATTTTAAGTGCATTTTATTCAGTTCTGGTGTCATATTAGTTATGTGGCAACACTCTTTCCTATACCTCCTTATCGATTTTAAACTCTTCTGATGACTGGGTTTCCTTTTCTGTCACCATGGACTGGGCAGTATCTGCTTTGTAGGTAAAGGCAGGTGAGGAGTATACTCCAGTCATACTCTTGTCTCAAAGTGGAAATCCTCTATTTGGACTTTAATCAGCCCTTTTACCACCCTTTTACTACTGATGTGCCAATACAGGACTTTGGGATTTCCTTTTATGTCAGCTGCCAGTCTTTTCACATTATCCTTCTTTGCTTTTTACATTTATTGTTTTACCTGCCTTTGGAACATTCTGTATTCAGTTTCCCAACTATATGTTCGACCTAACATCTGTCATAGGAACATATTTTTCCTTTTTAACTTAATTTCTAGCTCCTTTGGAATCTACTGAGTTCTGGATTTGTTTTCCTACCTTACTCTTTTGAGGGACTATACCTTGACTGTATCTAAACTCTCTCCTCTTTGAAGGTAGTCAATTTTTCAGTTACTGTTTTTTTACCAATCTTTGGTTCCAATCTTTCCAGGTAAAAACAATGACTACAGATACTGGAAACCAGAGTTTAGATTATAATGGTGCTGGAAAAGCACAACAGTTCAGGCAGCATCCGAGGATCAGTAAAATCGACGTTTTGGGCAAAAGCCCTTCATCAGGAAATTTTGCCCGAAACGTCGATTTTACTGCTCCTCGGATGCTGCCTGAACTGCTGTGCTTTTCCAGCACTACTCTAATCTAAAATCCAATCTATCCAGCCCAGCTCTGTTCTTTCCCATTGATGTCCACTCTCTGCCTATTGATTATTCTCATACTGGATTGCTACCATTTTCTACTGTCATCCTAAACCTTATGATACAATGATCGTACTCCCCTAAATGTACCCATGATCACTTGATCCAACCAGCCTACCTCATTCCCAAACTCCAGACCTTGAAATGATTCCTTCCTTGTTGGACTGGACACATAAGGAATTCGAGGAAAAAAATGAGGACTGCAGATGCTGGAGATCAGAGTCGAGAGTGTGGTGTTGGAAAAGCACAGCAGGTCAGGCAGCGTCCGAGGCCTCATTCCTGATGAAGGGCTTTTGCCCAAAATGTTGATTCTCCTGCTCCTCAGATGCTGTCTCAGATAGGGAATTCTCCTGAACACAATCTGGGAATGCATGTAGAAATACAGCATGGTGGCTCAGTGGTTAGCACTGCTGCCTCATAACATCAGGGACCTGGGTTCAATTCCAGCCTCAGGTGACTGTGTGGAGTTTATACATTCTCTCCATGTCTGTGTGAGTTTCCTCCGGGTGCTCCAGTTCCCTCCCACAGTCCAAAGGTGTGCAGGTTAGGTGGATTGGCCATGCTAAATTGCCCATAGTTGTCTGGGGATGTGTCGGTTAGATGGAATAGCCATGGGGGTTGCAGGGATAGGGTAGGTGGATGAGTCTGGATAGGATGCTCCTCAGAGCATTAGTGTGGACTTGTTGGAGTAATGGCCAGTTTCCACACTGTAAGGATTCTATTACAGGTTTTATGCAATGGTAAAGTCCCTACCTCTGGGCAAGGAGGCCCGGGATCAAATTCCACTTAATGACTTCCTTAAACAGGTTGGTTACAAATTATCTGGAGAGCTGGTCCCTTGCTGCCCCTTACATTACCACTATCCCAGTCAATATTCGGGTTATTAAAGTCCTCCATTATAACTACCTCTTTGTACACCTCTTTGTAATTTCCTTGTAGACTCATTCCTCTATATCCTTTCCATTAGTTAGTCATCTGTACATTACACCATGCAATGTAATTGTACCCTTCTTATTTCCTTAGTTCTAGCCAAATTAGTTCTGTTCTTGAACCCTCTGAATCATCTTCTTTCTTCACTACTGCTTTGCTTTCCTTAACCAAAATCCCATAGTCTTTTTTTGCTTTCCTAACTTTTCTGCATATCTTATAACCAGAAATATTTAATACAGCTTTAATCAAGTTTTTGATCACCTGATCTAATATCTCCTTCAGGAATATTGGGTCAAAACCTGTTTTATGATATTTCTAGTAATCAATTTAGGGTTTTTTTTAACTTTAAAAACATTACGTAAATATAAATTGTTGTAGTAACATTATTCCCTTTCATGTTTAATGAATTCATTCCATATTCTAAACTTCCATAAAATCATACAGAAATAGGCCATTTTTCGATTAAATTCCCTACAGTGTGGAAACAGGCCCTTCGGCCCAACATGTCCACACCGACCCTACAAACAGTAACCCACCCAGACTCATTTCCTGACATTTACCCCTGACTAATGCACCTAACACTACCTGCAATTTAGCATGGCCAATTCACCCTGACCTGCACATCCTTTGGAATAGGGGAGGAAACCGGAGCACCCAGATGAAACCCACGCAGACACAGGGAGAATGTGCAAACTCCACACAGACAGTCGCCCAAGGCCAGAATCAAACCCAAGTCCCTGGTGCTGTGAGGCAGCAGTGCTAACCATTGGCCGATCAAGTCAGCTTAACCATTCAATGAGATCATGGCTAATCTCATCATCCTCACCTCTGCTTTCCTGCCTTATCCCCATAATCCTTGATTCCCTTACTAATTAAAAAAACCTCTCCATCTAAGCCTTTAATATACTTAACAATCCAGTAAAACAGCCCTGTGTGGTAAAGAATTCCACTGACTGAGATAAAAACTTCCTCCCCTCATCTCTGTGTTAAATTATATTGAGATGATGTTCTCTACTGCTGGACTCTCTCACAATGGGGTGACAAATTTTCCATATCTATCCTGTAAAGTCCCCTGTGAATCTGACATGTTTCAATAAGATCTTCTTTCATTATTCTAAACTCCAATGAGTACAAGCCCAACCCACTCAACCACTCCTCATTAGAAAATTCGCCCGTATGTGCAATCAATCCAGTGAATCTTCCAGTCAGATGTGTCATGATAGTTTCCTAGTTTTAAAGATTGGTAGATCTATGGAGACATAAGATAGCTCATTGTCCAAAAGCAATAAACAAACTAAGTTTATTGACCCAAATAAACTCGGTTTATTGACCCAAATTCATTCCCAACACCACAAGAACAGACAATGCCAAAGGCAGGCGCAACTAAAACACTGAGGAACTGAGATTTATCCACCAGAATAATTTAAAATAAACGTATCATAATAATAGGTTTTTAAAAAATCTAAAACATAAATAACCTTGTACAAAGAACTGGAGTCCTGCCCAAAATTCCTCCCTCGACCAAAATCTCCAGAAATTGATTATTGAATAATTTGCTCAGTTGCTGCATGTGGTGACATTGGTTACCTTGATGTTTGTACGTGTTAACAGTTATGGTATTTCAGAAATTTAATTTGTTGTCTATGAAACACTTTGTGATGTATCTTAAGTACTTTATAAGATGCTGAATAATTGCAACACTTTAATATCTTGAGTGTGATGCCCAATTCCTCTTGCCACATGCAGCATGATTCAATCCTATTTCTTAGCTCCTTCCTTCATTTCTAATATTCCTTCTTCAAGAACATAAATAATCTCCTCTTCACTATTATTATTTTTTTCACTTCAGCAATAATTTGTGGTGAGGCATTGTGAGTTCAATAAACCTTCAAGTGAAAAACCCCTTTTTATCGTGAACAACAACCTGACAGATACTCAAACTTCAATGAAGAGTCACCCTGCTCCACTTTAAGTTCCACTTTAATTGTTCAGTTGGAAAGACTATACTTTGCTTCTGACCGATTTCTGTATTCATTCTATGCTATCTTATTCATATGGTTTAAATGGTTAATGTCTATTCACAAAGTCCTTTAAACAAACTGGTAACACAGCTCACTTCCTCCTTAACATATGTTCCTCAAACCTGTGCATTTAACAGCCTTGTAAATTTCTTCCTCTCTGGCCCCTTAAAGCTATCTGCTTCTCTTGCTAACTTCTAGGGTAATCTGGGCTTCTTTTCTTCTGGCTGTTTTGTAGACTGCTAAACTATACTGATGTTACAGTCCTTTTCTTTCTGAGTGATCTGCTTCTCTCTCTGAAAGACATCTGCATCTTCTCAGAACTTTTGGATGATTTTGTCTCCCTTCTAAAAGGAAACTTATTTCTGTCTCTGCCTCCCTGTGTAAGAGGACATCTTGTTGCGAAGCTAAACTCTTTGTTTTCTAAAGCACCAAACCATTCACCTCAAAGGTATTTCAAAAAGCCTCACTTAAATGCATGTTTCCAGGCAACCCAATGTTTCTTACAGAATTCAAGAATTTCGAATGAAGCTGAAGAATGGGCTGACTCTACCAGAAATTGGCTAAGAATCGGTTTTCCTCAAGTTTCATGGGTGCTTTCTCCCTGCAAAGCCTGGCAAGTTTTCTCAGATTAAATTTGGCAGGACCCTGCTGCTGAGCACCTCAGTGCAAGAACTCCATAGCTGGTCAAGGAAGTTCTTAGCACTGGGAGGACTGCTGGAGACCAGGCACCAGCAGGAGAGGATCAGGCAGGAGAGGATCCTGTGGTGTTGGTGATTTGGGACTTGGTATAAATGCACAAGCAGATATGAGAGCAGCAGGCAGGCTTGTCAGGGAGGTGGGAGGGCACTAGGTAACCTGACACAAAGCCTGTAGTACTGCAGCTTTGGAACTTGATGCCTCAGGCATGCGAGCATCCAGCTGCCAGGTTGGGAAGTATCAAGGAGAATCAGGGCCAGCAGGCTCAGAGCTTGAGGATATGTACATAGACCTGCAGTCTATTACTTACAGTCAAGGTCGTTCCCTCCTGCATTACCCCTTTCCCATCAGTCCACTAACCCCCCCCCCCCATCTTTTATAATGAGTTACACCTCTCCACCTTCCCATTATTGCAATCCCTCTGCAACCCAACAATCTGATTCCAATCCCACAATTACGCTCCCCATTCTCCATCCCTGCAGCACTGGCCACTGATAAGTCCCCTGAATGTTTGGTTGATAGACCCCACTAGAGACTAAAACCTAGTATCTCAATAACTTAGCTGGATAGCCCTGAACAATGAGGCACCAGTCCCGTGACTGATATCCATACAAACCCCCAGCTGTGTTCCCTCAGTTCCCCGAACTAGTTGTATTGGGCCCACTCCCCAGGCTGAAGAGGTACTATGATCACCTCAAGCAACCATTTGACAAGGCCAAGCTGCTGGACTGTTACTGGAGGCTGTCCTTGACTTACTATGTTGGGATCCACTGATTAAAGGATGTCTCCCTTGACTTGATTGAGGACCACTCCCCTCACTCCCTTCAATGGCTGTTTGTTTGAAGTACGTGCAATGTATTTGTCACTTACAATGCTGGTACATCGCGCAGGGGTGAGGACTAACTTAACACTGTGCCACACAGCAATATTGATACATTCAACCCTTTAAATGATCACTGCTGCCAACCACAATAAGCTGCCTGGCTTTGTGTCTGCATTAAACAGCAAATTAAGACAAAAATACTGTGATCCTATAAGTCCTGGCTCAGAGGCCAGAGCATAAAAAGACACAGCTAGGCAGGGGTACTGTGAGTATCAAGGTAGGCACAAATTGAGTTAATGCTCAGAAAGCAAGCAAATAGCCCAGATGTGTGCTCTGGTCTAATCTGGGTGTCAATTCCTGCAACAAAGTCTCCTGGCAACAGCATTGCAATGAGAGATGCCAGTGCATCCCAAGGTGCCACATTGAAATGCAGATGTGGATTACAGGTGTGCCATGATGAGGTGATGAGGCTGGTGTTAGTTGGATGCCGATTGCCATTCATTTGACATCTCTCCGGATTTTCCCAAACTTGTCACGATGGCCCACATTGTTCAGGGCCTGGGAAGATTCATCCTATGTCTGCCCTTCTTCGATAGTGAAGCATAAATCAAACTTAAAACCTTACATGGCTCTGTCCACTTTGCAGTCCACTTGGCCCACACGATGGCTCAGTGGTTAGCACTGCTGCCTCACAGCACCAGGGACCTGGGTTCAATTCCAGCCTTGGGTGACTGTCTGTGTGGAGTTTGCCTATTCTCCCTGTGTTTGCGTGGGTTTCCTCCCACAGTCCAAAGATGTGCAGGTTAGGTGAAGTGGCCATGCTAAATTGCCCATCGTGTTCAGGGATGGTTAGGTGCATTAGTCACAGGAAAATGTAGGGCAAGGGAATGGGTCTGGTTGGGTTGCTCTTTGGATGATCATTGTAGACTTGTTGGGTCAAATGGCCTGTTTCCAAACTGTAGGGATTCTATAAAAATCCAGGTTTCGCCTGAAATAAGAACATATCATGAACCTCTGACAGAACTTAGGGGTAAATATTAGCCAGGAAACTTCACAAAGTTCTTCAAAATGGTGCACAGAATCTTTTGTATCCACCTAAGCGAGCAGACCTGGCTTAACATCTTATCTGAGAGACAACATTCCAATGATACCCTGTTCCCTCTCTGTATACCAGCTCAACTGAATTCATTTCACAACCTTCTGACTCACAGGGGTGTGATTTGACTGTTATTGGCAATTAGGCCTTTCCCTAATTGACCTTGCAGAAGTGACAATGAGCTGCACACATCTAGTATTAGGAGACATGGTTTAAAAGTCAAGGGTCACCTATTTAAAACAGATATAGGGCAAATTTCTTTCTCTTGGAGGGCTGTGAATCTTGTGGAACTCTCTTCCTGAAAAGGCTTTGAATCTTCTCAAGGCAAGGTGGTCAGCAAAGGTATTAAAGATTATGAAGGGTAGGTGTAAATTCTAGATTGGAGGTTAGAATCAGATCAGCCATGACCTTACTGGATGGTGGAGTAGGCCTGAAGTCCTGAATGGCCTACTCCAGCCTCTTGAGGGAGTTCTCATATCCTTCCTCATCTATTTTATTTTTAAAAATTTATTTCCTGTTTATTTATTTATTTATTTTAAAACTGCGGTAGTGCTTATTTTCTCCCCAGCACCCATGGTGTGTGTGTGCAGGTGTGAGACATAGTGAGAGACACAAAGTGCACGAATCTTTATTCAGTTTCCAACACCAGGAAGATAGGAAACCACCCAAGTGGCCAGTGACAAGCACTGCCCTTCACATCAAAGGGCAATGCTGTGTGATCAAAACAGTGAAGAGGAGGGTAGGGACTAAATCAAAATAGAGTTGGAGGGGGAAATAATGCACTCCACTCCCTGCGGCGCCCACCTCTCCCTGAACAACTCCAGGGTGTTGGTGGACACCGCGTGCTCCTTCTCCAAGGACACCCGGGCTCTAACGTAACCCCGGAAGAGGGGCAGGCAGTCGGCCCTAACGACCCCCTTCACGGCCCGATGCCTGGACCTGTTGATGGCCAGTTTGGCCAGGCCCAGGAGCAGACCCACGAGGAGGACTTCGGACCTGCCCTCCCTCCTCCGAACCGGGTGCCCGAAGATCAGGAGCGTGGGACTGAAGTGCAACCAAAAGCAGAGGAGGAGGTTTTTCAGAAAATCAAACTCATCTATTTTATTTATTTTTTCTTTTTTTTCTGTTTCTCTTTTTTTTTTATTATTTAACCCCCACACTACCGCCTAACTGCGGTAGTGCTTATTTTTCCCCAGCATCCATGGTGTGTGTGTGTGTGCGCAGGTGTGAGACACAGTGAAAGACACAAAGTGCACAAATCTTTATTCAATGTCCACCACCAGGAAGATATGAAAAACACCCGAGTGGCCAGTGACAAGCACTGCCCTTCAAACCACAGGGCAATGCTGTGTGAGCAAAACAGTGAAGGGGAGAGTAGGGACTAAATCAAAATAGAGTTGGAGGGAGAAATAATACACTCCACTCCCTGCGGCGCCCACCTCTCCCTGAACAACTCCAGGGTGTCGGTGGACACCGCGTGCTCCTTCTCCAAGGATACCCGGGCTCTAACGTAACCCCGGAAGAGGGGCAGGCAGTTGGCCCTAACGACCCCCTCCATGGCCCGCTGTCTGGACCTGTTGATGGCCAGTTTGGCCAGGCCCAGGAGCAGACCCACGAGGAGGTCTTTGGACCTGCCCTCCCTCCTCCGAACCGGGTGCCCGAAGATCAGGAGCGTGGGACTGAAGTGCAACCAAAAGCAGAGGAGGTTTTTCAGAAAATCAAACTCATCTATTTTAACTTGTCTGCAGCTTTTAGCTGATTGGTCACACCATCCTCCTTCAATGTCTCTTCATGATCAGGCAGCTGGGTTTGGACTGCTCTCACCTCATTTCATTTGTATTCATCCTGTTGTTGATAGACAATCATTTACAATGGCTTGTCTTCCTTCATCAGCATCTTTACGATAAATGTATCCCAAGGATAGCTTCTTATAGTTTTATGTCTTGCCCAGACTGAATTTTAAACACTCCACTATCAGCCATTATGTCTTCAACTACCCCTGTCTTTAGCTTTTCCTCCCCCTCTCTCTGGCTCTGCCTTTCTACCTCATTATACCCCTTTTATTGCTTTTCTTAAAGTCCAATTCTTTCACCTCATTTGGTCGAGTGTAGTAATAACTCCATTGGTCTCAATTCTTGTTTGATAAACTCCTGGTGAGCCATTTTCCTGTCAATGGTGATGAAAAATTGCAGCTTGTTGGCAGTTATTATTGTGAAAGCTCATTCAGAGCACCTGCTCTGTTTCCATTACCCATGAGTGAAAGGTGAGCTTTGTTTACATTGCTGATGGGTGCAGCACTGCCTTTAGCAGTTCCCATTGGATGCAGCTCCTCTGGCATCCAGGTCTCTAAAGTGCAGCCTGTTTGCTTCACCTTGGTGTTTCTGAGGACAGTCACATGATGTCAACAGGCTATAGGATTCCACATTTTAGAAGGGTAGAATTCACTGAAATTGATTCCACATCCGCACCATTGATGTGAAAAAGACTGGTTTCTCCTCAGGATGGCCCGAAGTACGTTTAAGTGAGTGACATACTTGTTAAAGTGCATTTTCAATGCCATAACGAAGGGAATACTGCAGCCAAGTTATACAGCTGGCAAAGAGGCCATGATCAGTTCATTTATTATTAGTGCTGTTCAGTGAGGGATAAATATTGGCTGGGACACCAGAGAATGTTTCCTCATAATAATAAAATGTAATCTGTTATATAATACCTGAGAGAGCATATGGGGCCTCAGTTTAATGTCCCCTCCAAAAGATGGCACATTTGACAGCACAACATTGCTTAATACTGCAGTGAACCACATTATTTTCACAAGTGGAAGTCATAGAATCCCTACAGCATGGAAACAGGCCATTCGGCCCAACAAGTCCACACCGACCCTCCAAACAGCTCCCCACCCAGATCCATTCCCCTACTCTATTACTCTACATTTACCCCTGACCAATCCACCTAACCTACACATTTTTAGACTGTGAAGAAACCAGAGCACCCGGAGGAAACCTGGACAGATGCAGGGAGAATGTGCAAACTATCACAGACACTAGCCCAAGGCTGGAATCGAACGCAGGTTCCTGACGCTGTGAGGCAGCAGTGCTAACCACTGAGCCAACATGCCACCCCAAAATTTAAACTCACAACTTCTTTAATCAGAGGAGGCTGTTCTAATACTGACCCACAGCTAGTATTGTAGTGGAACTGACAGAGTGATTATTCATAACACCAAAATAGCCCCCATACATGATGTAAAGACTGCATATAAATTCATTTGGAATATAAACTAGGAAAAATGGAAGTATGGACTCTACTGCGTTGCAGAGAATGTACAAGTGCAGCGGAAGCTGAGAGAAATATGACATAGTTGGGGTCAAGGGAAGGAAATTGCAGTTTGGAATCTCCACAATCTGTCCTTTCCTTTGATCCAGTCCTGGATGTTGTGGTAACTTGGGTGTAATGTGGGGCTAATCAGTGTCTTGATGGTTTGGAAGACTCAATGTTGCACTTAAATGCAGAGCACACTCTGGGCTTTCAGCGGTGAGTTTGCTCTTCAGTGAACTTCTAGCCCTGCATCAGAAATTGTCCATGATGTGCTATGATTGGCAACAGATAAGTATCTGCTCAGAAATCTAATGTACTGTGGCCCAGGAGACCTTGGCAAAGTCAGAGATTCTCACTCTGCCACAATTACACTGGAATAACCACCACTCTAAGTTGATACTCTAAGACTTGCCAGGTCTGCATTGTAACATAACAACTATCTAGAGTCCAAATCTTTCGCAAACATTCAGTTCAGTTGATTATTTAAAATTAACTCACCTCCAAAATAAAAAATTTGCACTAGTTTATTCCCTCCATGTGCTTGATGGAAATGAGACTCTCAAATATGATACTTAGAGTCATAGAGTCATAGAGATTGACAGCACGGAAACAGACCCTTCAGTCCTACCTGTCCATGCTGACCCAGATATCCCAACCCAATCTAGTCCCACCTGCCAGCACCCAGCCCATATCCCTCCAAACCATTCCTATTCATATACCCATCCAAATGCCTCTTAAATGTTGCAATTGTACCAGCCTCCACCACTTATCTGGCAGCTCATTCCATACACGCACCACCCTCTGCGTACTTCTGTGCAAATTTCTTCAGAATTCACCTAACTGTACCATACTACAATTTGTTATAACAGAATATGTGCATTGTGACCCCTACACACTGTATTGCTATCATGTCACATTATTAACTCAGTCAAAAGAGTCCCTATTCTTTCAAAGTTGAACTCCCTCCTCTGTTTAAGTCCTGTGGGAATAATTGATGGATAGTCATTCTCAAGTTTATAAGTAGAATGTTTTCTCACCCTTCCTCAGTTGTTCCCCTCTGTCCTGTCCCTTGTGATTATTACCCCACCCTACTTCCAGTGTGTTTTGGTCCAATAATATCAAGTTTTTTTTGTATTTTCCACCAGCCATTTGACATTGCTATGGCAAGTTCAAATGATGATGCTTTTTGCGTGTGTCATTTCCAAACATTACGAGGAGCTTGTTCAATTCTTGGAGTAATAAATTTGATAAAAAATTCTTGAAACCTAGTTTTTTTCAGCATGGTGCAGTGTATAAACTGTTTGACCACTTCAAGAGACACTTTAATGACTATTTTTGAAGCTTATATTCCAGTTTGCGATCAGTGAAGACTCAGGTGTTGCTTTCAGGGAAATGGGAAGTGGAGTAAAAACAGCCCTTAGAGGATAAAGGAAGTTTTAATTGTAGCATCTTCTTTGTTACTACATGGATTGTCTGCAATGGTCAAGGTTATCTACTTCCCATATTTCTGTTCTTTCAGTAATGTTTGACTTGGAATAGAATCTTTCTCTCATAAATTTAAATCTCCAATTTACTTATGGGCCAGGTGCTGGCAGGTGGGACTAGATTGGGTGGGGATATCTGGTCATCATGGATGAGTTGGACTGAGGGGTCTGTTTCCTTGATGTACATCTCTATGACTCTATGACTTCGCTCTAAATTTAGTCGGATATTGATTTGCCTTCCAATATGGTTGCAACGTTTATGGTCTGTTCATGAAAATGACTTTTCCAAATTCCATTTTCCATTTACTTTTTTAATGTATATTTCTTTGGCTTAGCAATTTCTCCTCCCATCTCTCTTGAAGGCATTGACTGTTGTACAGAGACTGATAGCTTTCTCATACCTTGTCCAATTTAGTGAAATTTGTGTCTTGACAATTGTATTATATTTTACAGTCAGTATGTCAATATGCTTTTCACAAGACATGCTCATGATATCATCATTTGTCAAGGCATGTGACAGCATTTGGAGGTGTCAGACTTCATCTTACTTGGGATCACTTGTAATGGAACCAGGTGAGACCCACTCAAAAAATTTCAAGCAAGTAGCCCACAAACAGGGGCAGGAGAAAAAACATTCGGATCATCGGTCTGCCTGAGGGTAAGGAAGGTGAGCGGCATGCGGAATTTGTTGAAGATTGGCTTCCAAAATTCCTTGACTGGGAGACTGGCATGAGAGGATTGAAGATAGAGAGGGCTCACCGGGTCACAGCACGGAGGTCAGGTCTGGGTCAACGCCCTTGTCCTCTCCTGGTGCGGTTCCATCATTACGGGGATAAGGAGAGAGTCATGGAGGCTTCCAGACTCCAGGGGAAGGATCCAAAGGCCCTAATTTACAAGGGGTCTAAGATATGTTTTTTCAGGACTTTTCAGCGGCGGTGATCCAGAAACAAAAATCGTATGATGGTATCAAGAGAAGACTGAAGGAGCTTGGGATTCAATATTCCCTGAGATATCCGGCAGTGCTTCAGATCACCTTAGATGGATCCATGCAGCTCTTTGACACATCGGAGAAGGCAAGAGACTTTATGGACAAACTAGCCTAATTTAAACAATTGTAGTATGTATAAATATTGTTGCTTGGGTATGCATTTATCATTCTGTAAAAGAAATGGAGGAAATCTGGTTGGAGCTTTGTTTTTCCCCTTTTTTTACCTCTATTGATAATAATTTGGTTCAAACTATGTCTGGCGGTGGTTAAGATGTACACTTTAAATTTCTAACTTAGGACATACCAAAGGATAGGTGGGGTATTTATTCCCCTTTTTTTTAATAAAAGAATTTTTTTTATTCACATTGATATTCTATGGGGTGTTTATTCTTTTTAGCTTGTGTGTACAATGCGGCTCTAGCTGGGAGAAGTGAAGGTGGTTGAGATGGTTAGACGCCTATTTATGGGCAGTTTGGGACGGATAGTTGCCCCCTCTGGGCAGGGGCTGAGTTCCCTTACTCAGCGCTATTGGCGCTTTATATGTTGGTTTGTTTTCTGGTTTTTGTTTTTTATTTTTAATAATTTTGTATGTTTGTTAAATGTAGTGGTTTTAGTTTATGTTGTTCTTATATTTGGTGGACCATGTGACACTAAGGCTCAGCAATTTGTGGTTTGGGTTCCTCCTCTCTGGAATTTAAATGTAATTGCAAAAGATCATGGCTAATGAGTTGATTCAATGGTGTACCTGGAATATCAAGGGAAGTCACTCACCAATTAAGAGGAAGAAGGTACTCTTGAGTCTTAGAAAGGAGAAGGTGGATATTGCTTTGTTACAGGAGATAAAAAAGGAGCACCTGAAGCCTCCCAGGCAAGATTACTCAATGAAACACAAACAAAAGAGAACAGAATATAGAATAAGTTAACCTATCCGAAAACACAACATACTATCCCAGCTAAATGATGTTGTTCCAAATACTTGCTTCAATCCCCATAAACACCCCTTTGCAATAAAAGGAAAAGTCCAACACAGGGTCTTACAGGAGAGATGCCAGTGAGAGGGAGGATCAGCATGGACCAGCTTCTTTGGGTCTAGCAGCTTCACCACTGACTGCTTGCTAAAATCAATCCAATCCAATTGCTTGTCACCATGAAGTCATAGCTTGAGGTGGCACAGATATCCCATTTGGCGCAATGTTCTAGTAATAACTCTTTGAAAATCTAGCATTACTCCACTGGATTTGTAATTTCTTCTAAGTATTTATCCAATTCTCCTTTGAAAGGTGTTCCTCAGTCTACTTTGACACCCTTTCAGGCTGTGAGTTCCAGATCATAGCACCTCACTATGTATTTCTCTTTTTCCATGACACCTCTGGTTCTAATGTCAATCATGTTCAACTGCATCAGCCAGTCAGTCTTCAGTGGAAACAGTTTCTCCTTATTCACTCTACCAACATCCTTAGTGATTTTGAACCCTTCCATCAAATGTCCCATTAACCCTTTCTGCTCTAAAAAAAACAACGCTGGCTTCTCCAGTCCCTCCAAGTAACTTAAGTCCTTTAGGTCTGTCTTAATTTTAGTAGCACTCTGCTACATTGTGCCCAATGTCTTAACAAAACTCCTGAACAGCAAATGTAACCAGCAGTCTTTGCTGCATACACTCACACAAAGCTCTGCCTCTGCAGCATTGCACTGCAGGAGGACTTTTTCATTGATATCATTATATTTCAGCACATGCTTTTTGCATGTCACTAGTTGCTTGATTTTAGTAAATGCTGGTTTATATTTGTGTCACAATATAACTAGGCTTTCTTGGCAGCAAGACATAATGGCTGTGACAAAACTGAGTAAGAACTTTGCTCAACTATTGCTGAATTCAATAAATAGATTCACTACTTTTATATCTGTAGTCGCTGCTTCAGGGTGACACCTTTCACCTTTTCAGGATCCAGGCAAAGACTATTTGCTATCAGTACGTGCCCTTTGAACTCCACAGCAGGCATCTTTATTTGCAATTCTTCCTTATGTAGCTTAAGGGTCATCTGGTGAGCTCTGCTTAGCGGTTACTTTAGATTCTGATCACTGTAAGCTTTGGCTTTTTCCATTGGATCTCTAAAAAAACAGCATATAAACAAGCAGACCATCCACTATAGCTTCCACTCCAGAAAGATTGCTAAATATGTTGTTTGCATCAATGCTCCTCTGGAACTGTGGAAATGCCAAATGGCATGTGCAGCCATCTGTATCACCTGAAGAATATCCAGAATGTAGTTAGAAAGCTACTGTTTCCATACAGCTTTATTTGGCAGTAGGCACCTTTCACATCTAAAAACCTCACCCCAGCTCCAGTCTTCCAGCTCAGCACCACCCTCATGATCTGTCCTACCTGCCTATCTTCCTTTCCACCTACCCACTCCACCCTTCTCTCTGACCTATCACCTCCATCCCCGCCCCCATTCACCTATTGTACTCTGTGCTACTTTCTCCCCACCCCCACCCCCCTCTCATTTATCACTCCACTCTCCAGGCACCCTGCCTCTATTCCTGATGAAGAGCTTTTGCCCGAAACATCGATTTTCCTGCTCCTCAGATGCTGCCTGACCTGCTGTGCTTTTCCAGTACCACTCTAATCTTGACCTTTCACATCTAGTACAATGAAAATTTTTGCCCTTACAGGTTGCAGCAACATTTATTTGATGGTTGTTGTGTGGTACTGAGATCCCTTCAAAAATTCATGTTGAGCCAAACTCTTAGCTTTCCAGGCTGTGTTGCTGCCGTTCTGCTAATCTATTCTGTAGGAGTTGTCACTTTCTTGATAACTCCCTGTTTTTCTATCTCTTCAAACTAGTCTTTCAAGCTGGCCTTGAGGGAAGCTGGAATTTCCTTGCCAGATGCTAAACTGATATTAAATTCTCAGCTACTTAGAGATGATCTTCTTCAGGAAGATGTCCTAACCCTGTACACATTATTGTGTTCCTCTAGCATCAATAGTTAAGTGTGTTAGAACAGAGTGAAAATTGCTTTTGCCACATTAACGGATACAAGTTCAAGTTTCAATTTTTTCCTGTTGGGATGGTGCTTCTTTCTATGATCTGGAACTCCAGAGCTTTGTTCTTGTTATTAAATTAGCTGTATTCTCAACATGAGTTTGGTGCCATCATTTAGTCTCAACCTTACTCTGACGCTTTATTTTTGGATTGACCTATTGAGCCAGCTCTGTGAAGGTCATGATGTTGAACGATGCACCAGTGTCCACCCAACAGTATGTATTGCCATACCATTCTCTTTATGCCATCTTCACTTCAGTAGTCACAAACCACTTTTCAACTGTATATCTGACTGAACTCAACTGTAATATGATGCAGAGTGATTCAAGAGAATCTTTGACTGGTATTTTCCAGTGGTCAATTGCAACTGCTTGTATTTCCCTCTCACCAGAAACTCAAGAGCAAAATGATTCAACTTCATGCAGTGCTTTTCTCATGCTGGACATGACTTCTTTCTTCTTGTCTGTGATGTCCTTTGTATTGTTCTCACCCTACCCTTTGTGATCATTCTAGTCTTTCAGCCTACAAAATTTGTCACCATAATGCAAACCTGGTTTGTTCTGCCAGGAATGTGCTATATTTGTCAATTAACAACCACAACATTTCTGCATGTCACTTTCCTGAGAACAAGTTTCTCTCCACTCAGTAGATCTGCTCTCACAGCAGAGTACTATCTTTAAATAGATTGTCTTTAAATTGTGCCAGTTCATAGGATTCTGTATACTGTGTTATTGTAATCATATATTGATTTTTTTCACCTCTGGCCCAAATATGAAACATGTCCAAAATCATAAATTATGTTTACTTGGACTCAAAACGTGCCATTAGGCTTTCACAATTTCCGCAGTCTGTTCTTCTTTTCTTTGGGGAGATTAGGAGTGGAATACACTTCAAAATAATCTCCTATCAACAGTGAGAAAAGTGTAGTTCCTTGTATGTGCTCTGGCTTGTTAATTGAATTTGTTTCAATTTCATTGTTTCATCATTGTGTAGAGAAACTGCCAGTTCTGCTTCATATCACCTTTCATTTCAGTTACCACTGGAAGAGGAAAGGTTACAGCCATTGTCCTTTCCCTAGTGTTTGAGCTGTGGCATGCTTCCTTGTTCTTTTTCAGTGGATTGCCTGCTAGAAAATTTAGCAGTTCAGAACATTCCCATGCCCACCTTTATGTGTCTGCTTCTATACAATTCCTCAACATTCAATCTCAGTTCTATCTGGACGCCATGTTATGAGCTCACATTCACAGTGGTATTGGGTCTTTATTGAACTAGCTGTAAGATGGATGCCTCCACCCATGCCACATGATGGAGGTCACATGCCTGTGGCAAGGCAAAAGATGCATGGCATAGCATTACAGTCAAGCCCAAACAGAGGCTCAAGCAATGTTTTATGATTTTAAGGTTTATGTCCTTCCAACAGCTTTTAAAACTGGAACTTGTAGCTTTAAAGATTTATTGTTGTGGTTCTGTTCGCCAAGCTGGGAATTTGTGTTGCAGACGTTTCATCCCCTGTCTAGGTGACATCCTCAGTGCTTGGGAGCCTCCTGTGAAGTGCTTCTGTAATCTTTCCTCCGGCATTTGTAGTGGTTTGAATCTGTCGCTTCCAGTTGTCAGTTCTAGCTATCCATTGCAGTGGCCGGTATATTGGTCCAGATTGATGTGCTTATTGATTGAATCTGTGGATGAGTGCCACGCCTCTAGGAATTCCCTGGCTGTTCTCTGTTTGATTTGTCCTATAATAGTAGTGTTGTCCCAGTCAAATTCATGTTGCTTGTCATTTGCGTGTACGGCTACTAAGGATAGCTGGTCATGTCGTTTCGTGGCTAGTTGGTGTTCATGGATGCGGATCGTTAGCTGTCTTCCTGCTTGTCCTATGTAGTGTTTTCTGCAGTCCTTGCATGGGATTTTATACACCACATTGGTTTTGCTCATGCTGGGTATCGGGTCCTTCGTTCTGGTGAATTGTTGTCTGAGAATGGCTGTTGGTTTGTGCGCTGTTATGAGTCCTAGTGGTCGCAGTAGTCTGGCTGTCAGTTCGGAAATGCTCTTGATGTATGGTAATGTGGCTAGTCCTTTGGGTTGTGGCGTGTCCTCGTTCCGTTGTCTTTCCCTCAGGCATCCGTTGATGAAATTGCGGGGGTATCCGTTTTTGGCGAATACATTGTATAGGTGTTCTTCTTCCTCTTTTTGCAGTTCTGGTGTACTGCAGTGTGTTGTGGCCCTTTTGAACAGTGTCTTGTGCAACTTCTTTTGTGTGTGTTGGGGTGGTTGCTTTCGTAGTTCAGGACGTAGTTCACGACCAGCTATCCTTAGTAGCCACACACGCAGATGACAAGCAACATGAATTTGACTGGGACAACACTACTATTATAGGACAAGCCAAACAGAGAACAGCCAGGGAATTCCTAGAGGCGTGGCACTCATCCACAGATTCAATCAATAAGCACATCGATCTGGACCCAATATACCGGCCACTGCAATGGACAGCTGGAACTGACAACCGGAAGCGACAGATTCAAACCACTACAAATGCTGGAGGAAAGATCACAGAAGCACTTCACAGGAGGCTCCCAAGCACTGAGGATGTCACCTTAGACAGGGGACGAAGTGTCTGCAACACAAATTCCCAGCTCGGTGAACAGAACCACTACAATGAGCACCCGAGCTACAAATCTTCTCACAAACTTTAAAGATTAATGTATGTACATCCCTATGGCATAAGGTAGCAGCTTTCAATAGCATGGTTGATGACATCACAGGAAGTGTTTAACTTTTATTCTCTCATGGGATGTGGGCATCACTGGCTGGGCCAGCATTTACTGTCAATTCCTAGTTGCCCTTGAGAATTAGTGGTGAGCTGCCTTTTTGAACCATTGCAATCCATGTGCTGTAAGTAGACCCACAATGCCATTAGGGAGGGAATTCTAAGATTTTGACCCAACAACACTAAGCCTTCCATGATTGCAGCACCAATCAAGTGGGCTGCTTTGACCTGGATGTTGTCAAACTTCTTGAGTGTTATTAGAGCTGCACCTATCCAGGCAAGTGAGGAGCATTCTGTCACATTCCTGACTTAGCCTTGTAAATGGTGGACAAGCTTTGGGGAGCCAGAAGGTGAGTTATTTATTGCAGGATTCTTAAACTCTGACCTGTTCTTGAAGCCACTGTATTTATATGGTTAGTCCAGTTCAGTTGCTGCATTAAGGAAGCCGTTCTGCCTATAGTGTGCTGAATGCAGTCAGTCCCACTGTCCTGTTTTTTTCTCCAGTTTTTGATAACCAATAACATTAGAAAAGTGAAATAATAGACAGGTTGTAAACAATTTCCCCGTGTTCATATGTTATTTCCATATGGTTTCTGTTTATATCCAAGGAGCAACAAATGGAGAACAGGCTTGATGGAAGCAGTGAGATTAACGAGTTGCACTATTGTTAGAGACAGCAACACCCAGCATTGGGGATCAATAGCTCAGGAAACATTCTAGTGAGGCACACTGATGCTTTCCCAGCCTCTCCCTATTATCTTCAGTGAGTTTGTATCCTGTCTATGAGCCACACCAGCCACAACTTCAACATCTGGCCTGTGATTGGCCTCAGTAGGCATACTAAAAATGTAAACAGGAGCTATCAGTGTTACGTGGGACCCTGCGTTTAATGAAATTGGGGAGAGAGTGAGAGGCTGTATTTCACAGATATTGTGAATTATTCCTCTATACTGGCAGCTGGCCAGACAGAGAGGCTGATTGGCTGTCGAACAGGAAGGCATGATGTGTTTTCCTTCAGTAAAACAAGAGATTGTGAATTGTCATTGGATTACAGGAGGAAATTGGATCCCAAGGACTGTTGGGTCATGACTGTTAAGTTTTGAACTGGGTGGACTGTTGGGAGAGACAGTCCTCCTCATGACCCATATGCAGCGCTGAAAAATCATGATTTAAATTTGTTATAGAGATTTAAGCATTGCTGGCTAAACCAGCGTTCATTGCCCATTCCTAGTTGCCCTGGAGAAGATGACGGTGAGCCGCTTTCATGAACATTACCTGCTGAATCCCACTGGTCCCACATCTCTTGAGCTTTCGTGTTTCCTGACGTGTGGGAGGCCCAGCTCACCTCTGTGAAATCCACCTGGTCTCTAAAATAAAACACACAAATCCCCACTTACACAAACTCCCTTGCAACAGGGGTTTAATTGGTCTGTTCTGTTAAATCTGCCTGATCTCAATTGAATGTAAATGTGTTCAGGATGGATTGGGGTCATGTTTCTCAATTTTTAAGGATTTAACCATTCCTCCATTCCCATGCCATCATCCCACCTCCCCTGCCCCTGTGATTGTAATGAGATCTGCCAGGTCAACCACATAGAATACGAGTTTACTGATTGGGGCTGTTCATCTGGTACAATCAGGGAACCCTGGCTGACAGATATAAACCAGACTGTTGGTAAGCCATTGGAGCTGTTGTTGGTATGCAGAGTCGAGACAGCAAAGAGGTCCTGTAAGACCTAACATGAGTAAGAAAACTCTTAGGCTGGTACCCAGGAGGTATCCTGGAAAGACCCCAACATATGGGTTGGAATAATTAAATTGCTTAGCAACGTCCAAATCAGAACGAATTAAAATTAATGTTTGGTTAAAAAAAGATAAGCAGGAATGTCAGAGGTTCTGTTCACTCTGAGAGCTGGCTATGAGGAAGCCAATCTTAAGTACCACACGCAAGTAGATAAAGGGTGACTTGGTGATGTGATACCAGCCTCTATGGAGTTATTTCACCTTCTTCATCCTGAGGAGGTTAACATTTTTCCAAATGTGTCTTCTGAACAGAAGCAGGCAATCTGACATGAATAACCCATGCTATTGTATATACTGCATACCAGCCTCCTGCCACTTCTCTCCCTCTCCTCCATCAGAATACCTTTCTATTCCTTTTACTTTGATGCAGCTATCTGACTTCTCCTTGAATGCATCTATTGCTACTCCCCTCTTAGTTCCCCATTCTCTGCATGAACTGGTTAAAAACATTTAGTGGGCGGCACGGTGGCACAGTGGTTAGCACTGCTGCCTCACAGCGCCTGAGACCCGGGTTCAATTCCCGCCTCAGGCGACTGACTGTGTGGAGTTTGCACGTTCTCCCTGTGTCTGCGTGGGTTTCCTCCGGGTGCTCCGGTTTCCTCCCACAGTCCAAAGATGTGCAGGTGAGGTGAATTGGCCATGCTAAATTGCCCGTAGTGTTAGGTAAGGGGTAAATGTAGGGGCATGGGTGGGTTGCGCTTCAGCGAGTCGGCGTGGACTTGTTGGGCCAAAGGGCCTGTTTTCATGCTGTAATGTAATCTAATTTCTTCTGAATTCTATTGAATTTATCAGTGGCTAGCTTATATTCACAATCTCGAGTTTTGGACTCCCTCACAAGTGCAAATATATTCTCCACCTCTCGCTGATCAATTCCTCTCATCATTCTCTGCATTAACTTCATTCTGAATATTTTTCAATCAACAAGTTCTGTAACTGTCATTTGGATTCCAAAATTGAAATTGTTTATGTAAATGGTGAACTGCAGTACCCAACCCTTGAACACCACTTCCCACCATTTCCCAGTCTGAGTTACTACCCTTCGTCCCTATTTTCTGTTTTTCTGCTTTGAAACCAGCTTGCTATCATTCTGCTACTTGTCTCCTGACTCCACAGGCTGTGACCTCAGTGAGAGATGAATCAGCCAGGGTTCCTGCTGCCGATCGCTATCTGCTGAAAGTTCTCACGGTTTGAAGGAGAGAGAGAGAGCCAAGTTTCATTGCATTGCTCCAAAAGGTCACCCCGGCTGCCGGCAGTCATTTGAATGGGATGAATTATCACCTTCAGGAAAGAATGAAGCGGTGTGGGGGGGGAAAGAAATCACACTACCATTCAAACGAGGCCTTGTGAATATTTAAAATATTCGCTGTTAAATGAAGTGAACTTTTGAGTTGTCCCATTTTCATGTATTTCTTTCTTCTTTTTGGGACGATAAATCACAGACAAAAGCCCTGAAATGGCAATGTTACAGAATTAATAGTGGTATTTTAATCAGTCAGTAAAAGCCATATCTAGCCTACCCTTTACATAAAGGTGCAGGTTCCAATACAACCTAGCAGTTTACTGCACTTAGTATTCATGGCCATTCTAGGCTAAGACTCCCAATGTACTGTTAGTCATCTTCAGGGATGCCCCCTCTCACCCGCCTTGTTTGTGTGTTGCATAGAGCCATTTGCCGAATCCATCAGGAAGGATGCGAGCCTGAGGGGGGTGACTATTCCTGGCAGCGGGGGCCTGCAGGTTAAGGCCTCCCTGTACATGGATGACGTCGCTGTTTTCTGCTCGGATCCGCTGTCCGTGCACAGACTCGTGTGCATCTGCGACCAGTTCGAACGGGCCTCGGGGGCCAAGGTAAACCGAGGCAAGAGCGAGGCCATGCTCTTCGGGAACTGGGCCGACCAATCCTCTATCCCCTTCACCGTCAGGACTGACCACCTGAAGGTGCTGGGTATTTGGTTCGGGGGGGCTGGGGCGTGCGCCAAGACCTGGGAGGAGCGGATCAGGAAGATGAGACAGAAACTAGGCAGATGGGGGCAACGGTCGCTCTCCATCGCGGGAAAAAACCTGGTCATCAGGTGTGAGGTACTCTCAGTATTGCTATATGTGGCACAGGTCTGGCCTATCCCCAGGACCTGTGCCGCCGCAGTCACCCGGGCCATCTTCCAATTCATTTGGAGATCAAAGATGGACCGGGTCCGAAGAGACTCAATGTACAAAGACCGGTGCAATGGGGGAAAAAACACGCCCAATGCCACCCTCACCCTGATGGCCACCTTTGTGTGTGGCTGCATCAAGCTGTGCGTGGATCCCCGGTACGCAAACACCAAGTGTCACTACGTACTGAGGTTCTACCTGTCCCCGGTGTTGCGAAGGATGGGCCTGGCCTCGCTGCCGCGGAACGCTCCGAGTAGTTGGACCGTTCCGTATCACCTGTCCTTCGTGGAGAAATTTATGAGGAAAAACACCTTTGACCACAAGTCCATCAGGAAGTGGTCAGCACGTAGCGTCCTTGAGACCCTTCGGGAAAAGGAGAGGGCGGATCCTGTCGAGCGGTTCCCTGAGCAGACTGTCAAAGCCATTTGGCAGAATGCCTCATCGCCAGAACTTTCCAACAAGCACCAAGACGTGGCTTGGCTGGTGGTGAGAAGGGCTCTGCCTGTGAGATCCTTTATGCACGCCCGGACTCTCTGCCGCACCGCACGCTGCCCTCGAAGTGGCTGCGGGGGGGACGAGACTGTCACACACCTCCTTCTGGAATGTGCCTATGCAGAGGAAGTCTGGAGAGGAATGCAGTGGTGCTTGTCGAGGTTCGTCCCGAGCAGCGCCGTGACGCGGGACTCCGTGCTCTACGGCCTGTTCCCCGGGACTCACACCGAGACGAACATTAACTGCGCCTGGAGGATCATCAACTCGGTGAAGGACGCTCTCTGGGCGGTCCGAAACCTGTTGATCTTCCAGCTGAAGGAGTTGACCCCGACCGAGTGTTGCAGACTGGCACATTCCAAGGTCCAAGACTACGTGTTGAGGGACGCGCTGAAGCTTGGGGCAGCTGCCGCCAAGGTGCGGTGGGGAAAGACCACTGTGTAAGATCGGCCTGCCGAAAGAAGAACAGGGGGCCCATACAGACGTTTTTTTGGGCTCTGCTGATGCCTCAGCCAAATATATGTATATATACACACAAGATTGAAAAAATGCACAGGATCGTAAAGGACAAGAATAAAGTCGAATCTGTGTTTATAAATATGGACATATGTATGGCATGATCCAATGTACAGACCATCAAATCATTTATGAATAAAGTATATTTTGAAATAAAAAAAAAGTTAGTCATCTTCCGGTCCAGGGTCCGCTCGGTGGAGCAGGACGAGACGTGCTCACGCTTCTTCTTCCAGAAGGTGCACAAAGAGAGCTCCGTGCTCAGCAGCCTGAAGAAAGAAGATGGCTCGGTAAAGTCATCTCAGGCTGACGTCATGAGGATCAGCAAATCCTTCTACGCCAGCCTGTATGACTCGAAGCCAACCGACAGCGCGGCCTCCCAGTCGTTCCTGTCCTCTATCACGGAGGTCCTAGATGACGGAACACGAGAGAGGAGGGAATCGGAAATTGGATCAGACTGCTCTACACCAACATTGTCAGTGCAGTCTCAATCAATGGGTGGGAATCAGATAGCTTCCCTATAAGATCTGGAGTCAGGCAGGGATGCCCCCTCTCACCCGCCTTGTTTGTATGTTGCATAGAGCCATTTGCCGAATCCATCAGGAAGGATGCGAGCCTGAGAGGGGTGACTATTCCTGGCAGCGGGGGCCTGCAGGTTAAGGCCTCCCTGTACATGGATGACGTCGCTGTTTTCTGCTCGGATCCGCTGTCCGTGCACAGACTCGTGTGCATCTGCGACCAGTTCGAACGGGCCTCGGGGGCCAAGGTAAACCGAGGCAAGAGCGAGGCCATGCTCTTCGGGAACTGGGCCGACCAATCCTCTATCCCCTTCACCGTCAGGACTGACCACCTGAAGGTGCTGGGTATTTGGTTCGGGGGGGCTGGGGCGTGCGCCAAGACCTGGGAGGAGCGGATCAGGAAGATGAGACAGAAACTAGGCAGATGGGGGCAACTGTCGCTCTCCATCGCGGGAAAAAACCTGGTCATCAGGTGTGAGGTACTCTCAGTATTGCTATATGTGGCACAGGTCTGGCCTATCCCCAGGACCTGTGCCGCGGCAGTCACCCGGGCCATCTTCCAATTCATTTGGAGATCAAAGATGGACCGGGTCCGAAGAGACTCTATGTACAAAGACCGGTGCAATGGGGGAAAAAACACGCCCAATGCCACCCTCACCCTGATGGCCACCTTTGTGTGTGGCTGCATCAAGCTGTGCGTGGATCCCCGGTACGCAAACACCAAGTGTCACTACGTACTGAGGTTCTACCTGTCCCCGGTGTTGCGAAGGATGGGCCTGGCCTCGCTGCCGCGGAACGCTCCGAGTAGTTGGACCGTTCCGTATCACCTGTCCTTCGTGGAGAAATTTATGAGGAAAAACACCTTTGACCACAAGTCCATCAGGAAGTGGTCAGCACGTAGCGTCCTTGAGACCCTTCGGGAAAAGGAGAGGGCGGATCCTGTCGAGCGGTTCCCTGAGCAGACTGTCAAAGCCATTTGGCAGAATGCCTCATCGCCAGAACTTTCCAACAAGCACCAAGACGTGGCTTGGCTGGTGGTGAGAAGGGCTCTGCCTGTGAGATCCTTTATGCACGCCCGGACTCTCTGCCGCACCGCATGCTGCCCTCGAAGTGGCTGCGGGGGAGACGAGACTGTCACACACCTCCTTCTGGAATGTGCCTATGCAGAGGAAGTCTGGAGAGGAATGCAGTGGTGCTTGTCGAGGTTCGTCCCGAGCAGCGCCGTGACGCGGGACTCCGTGCTCTACGGCCTGTTCCCCGGGACTCACACCGAGACGAACATTAACTGCGCCTGGAGGATCATCAACTCGGTGAAGGACGCTCTCTGGGCGGTCCGAAACCTGTTGATCTTCCAGCTGAAGGAGTTGACCCCGACCGAGTGTTGCAGACTGGCACATTCCAAGGTCCAAGACTACGTGCTGAGGGATGCGCTGAAGCTTGGGGCAGCTGCCGCCAAGGCGCGGTGGGGAAAGACCACCGTGTAAAATCGGCCTGCCTAAAGAAGAACAGGGGGCCCATGCGGACGTTTTTTGGGCTCTGCTGATGCCTCAGCCAAATATATGTATATGTACAAGATTGAAAAATGCACAGGATTGTAAATGCGAATGACAAGGATAAAGTCGAATCTGTGTTTGTAAATATGGACATATGTATGGCATGATCAAATGTACAGACCATAAAATCATTCTATGAATAAAGTATATTTTTGAAATAAAAAAAAAGTTAGTCATCTATTGGATGAGATGTCAAACCAATATCCCACCTGCCCTTTCAAATAGATGTGAAAAGTCCCTCGAATTATTTGAAGAGGAGAAGGAGCATACTCCCCAAAATCCTGGGTAATATTTACCCCTCAGACATCTCCTAAAAATATATTAAAACAGTAAATGCTGGATACACTCAGCATGTCTGGCAACACTAATGGAGGAAGAAAGAGTTAGCACTTCAAATCGAAAATGAACATTCACCTGACCTGATGAAAGTGAAATGCAGGTGGGTTTATGGTCAAAGCCAGCTCTGAATGTAGCACAACACCCATTTGCGCAACATTGGTTTAGGGGAGGCAGTGGCCCTGTGATATTATTTGGATACAGAACTGGCTCAAAGGTAGAAGACAGAGGTGGAGGATTGTTTTTCAGACTGGAGGCCTGTGACCAGTGGAGTGCCACAAGGATCGCTGCTGGGTCCTCTACTTTTTGTCATTTACATAAATGATTTGGATGCGAGCATAAGAGGTACAGTTAGTAAGTTTGCAGATGTCACCAAAATTGGAGGTGTAGTTGACAGTGAAGAGGGTTAACTCAGATTACAATAGGATCTGGACCAGATGGGCTAATGGGCTGATAAGTGGCAGATGAAGTTTAATTCAGATAAATGCGAGGTGCTGCATTTTGGGAAAGCAAATCTTAGCAGGACTTATACACTTAATGGTAAGGTCCTAGGGAGTGTTGCTGAACAAAGAGACCTTGGAGTGCAGGTTCATAGCTCCTTGAAAGTGGAGTCGCAGATAGATAGGATAGTTTGGTATGCTTTCCTTTATTGGTCAGAGTATTGAGTACAGGAGTTGGGAGGTCATGTTGCGGCTGTACAGGACATTGGTTAAGCCACTATTGGAATATTGCGTGCAATTCTGGTCTCCTTCCTATTGGAAAGATGTTGTGAAACTTGAAAGGGTTCAGAAAATATTTACAAGGATGTTGCCAGGGCTGGAGGATTTGAGCTGTAGGGAGAGGCTGAACAGGCTGGGGCTGTTTTCCTGGAGCATCAAAGGTTGAGGGGTGACCCTATAGAGGTTTATAAAATCATGAGGGACATGGATAGGGTAAATAGGCAAAGTCTTTTCCCTGGGGTGGGCGAGTTCAGAACTAGAGGGCACTGGTTTAGGATGAGAGGAGAAAGATATAAAAGAGACTTAAGGGGCAACAATTTCACGCAGAGGGAAGCACATGTATGGAATGAGCTGCCAGAGGAAGTGGTGGAGGCTGGTACAATTGCAACATTTAAAAGGAATCTGGATGGGTATATGAATAGGAAAGGTTTGGAGGGATATGAGCCAAGTGCTGGCAAATGGGACTAGATTAGGTTGGGATATCTGGTCGGTATGGACTAGTTGTTTCCGTGCTGTACACCTCTATGATTCTATGACATACACTTGGGAAAACTGTACTCTGTGAGGAAGACTGTGTAGGGCTTCAAAAGTTGAGTAGGTAGATTTGTGGCATATGAATTTTGATGTGCAAAGTGTGAAGTGACACATTACAGTACAGGGAATATGGAGATTTAAACAGGGATTTAAACAGGGATTTTAAAAACTACAGGGTTCTACTTTAAACTTAAGAAACTGGGAGGGTTTCCACTATCAGCAAAACACTGCAACCCCATAAAATAGATGGTAATTGGAGTCTTAATTAGGCAAATTGTGGAGCAGGGTGCTGATCTGCCTCATGGCTGTTTCTGGGAAATATTCTCATCGTCGATGTTAGGTTTTCAATGTTAATAGTTGTTGGTCAGGTTTATCCAGCAAAGTCCTGCAATTTGGCTCAGGCTGGATCTTGATGAGTTGAAGAGCCAAGTGTTTGCTACCTCCCTGTGAAGCTTCAGGCACTACAGACCTCCTCCAGAGATCCCTCAGACCTCCTGCCATCACATCTCTGATCCTCTTTCCCAGAAGCAACCAACCCTGCAAGACGTGCAAATTACACCCACCACCACCCCTCTTGATTTAAGAGGTTCATGATCACAGTTACCTAACCTAGGCAATTGACGGTTTACAGCAATTTTCTGATAGTTTATTGAGAAGCAGCAGTTTAGACATGGTAAATTAGTTAATAAGGGCAAAGAAAGAAAACGTACATTCATTCCATGACAGATGAGGATGGTTTCTTGATCCCAGAGCTGTTCTGCAGCATGGAGGATGTAGGTTGTACACTCCCACTTTTGGGAAGTGGGAGTCTTTTCTGGTGCTCTCTGGTTGTCTCTGGTGGTCTCAGGACCAAGTCTTTGTTCCTGCCTTAGGCAGATGTCAGGGAACCCCCAGTCTTCCCCTGGGGAAGTAGTGTGACTTGTCTCCCTGGATCTTCTTGCCTTTCCCTCCCCTCATGTCCTGATTAAAATACTTTATTTCAAGGGGCTGGCCATCACTGTCTTGACAGTAGGATAGCTATTCAAGGGTCAGATGACCGCCGTCCCCTTGTCCACCTCCATTTTAAGGACAGTTTTCATTCCTTCTAAGACCAGAATCTTGTTTTTGATACAGTGCACTGATAATGGAGGAGGATGGCATGTGAAGATTCTTATGACCTCTCCTTTGTTTTCATATGTAAGATTTGTTTACATTCACAAAAGGTAAGTTATCAATGTGATACAGTTAAGTGAGGTCTCATGCTACACAGCAAACTCCAAATATGGAATGCCAAGTTAACACAGATTCAAGGGGGTCTTCATTTCTCAATACCCCAAGGCATCTCAGTACCCAACCTCCACCCGAAGGCTTTCAATCCTCCCCAAAATATCAGTTTCTCCCAACTAAAACCCCTATCACTCCCAGACCTGCAATTCTGCTCAGCCTGTACCCTGGCTTCCATGCACTAGATTAGCAGCACATCTGATTCTCCATTCCCCAACACCACCCCTACACAGAGTTGATACCCAAAGCAATGTAAAGTTCCCCGAACAGTCACAGCTTCTCCACCATCATGGTGGCCAACACCATTTCAACCCTCTCAGCTTTCTGAGAGTGGCTCGGACTGTTCACTTAAAGCCTTAAATACTTTGATCACATTACAACATCATCTGTACAATATCTGATACCAGCGAACATGATCAAAACTGCTGACAAAGATACCTCTGTGTTGAAGACATTTGAAGATTTCATTTTTATACATTTGCTGAAGTTATCTTTCTTTCTGTTGTTATTTGTTTATTATTAGTGCATTGGGTAAGGAACATGATAGGTGCTGAGAAACATTAGAAAATCAAACTTCTCAGGAAAGTGGCTGGTTCTGTTTTTTATGGGAAATGTTTGTTGGAAAGTGGATGTTAAGAGGAGGTCTGCTTGTGAATGTGGAGTATAGACTAAAGATGTCTTGCTGCAGTTGCATAGTGCCTTCGTGAGACGATACCAGAGCATGGACTATGAATTGGTTTGGCCTCCTTGACTTAGAAAGCATAAACTTGCCACAGATGGAATGCAGCTAAAGTTCACCAGTAATTCCTGGAATGACAGAACTGTTTTATGAGAATAGAATAAGAAAACTGGCTCTTTTCAAATATGAGACTTTGTACAAAAAAAAACACATTGACGGCTAATCCTTATAATTCAGATATGGAGAGAAGAGTGCATCGGCCAGTGGATGTGCCCTCTGTCAGTACTCTCTATCACTTGCTAGATAATAATGTGTCGAAGGACATGGAACGACTATATAAAGCCTGGACTCAAGAATTAGGGGTGGAAATCTCATTAGAGATGTGGGAGGACATCTGGGAAAATGCCAGGAAGATCTCGATCTGTAATAGGACTCAAGCTATTCAATTGAAGATACTTCATAGGGTCCATATGGCACCAGAACGGCTTGCAAAGTTTAAGAAAGGAGTGTCCCCAGTGCCCTAAATGTAAAATAGAAGTCGGTACTCTCACTCGTTGTTTGTGGACATGTCATAAGATCCGCAGATACTTGGGAACAGAGATTAGGTTGGATCCGCTGTCTCTCCTTTTGGGTTTTCTAAATCTTCCTTCTCTAGATGTACATGGGAAGAAACTGTTTACTGTCCTGTCTTTTTGTGCAAAGAAAAACATCTTAGTAATTTGGGTATCGGAAGGTCCCCCAGGATTCTTGAATTAGCATACAATAGTTATGGAACACATTCCTCTGGACTTCCTCACAGTGGAATTCACAAAATGGAATTGTTTTATAGAACATGGCGGCCCTTTTTGAGCATATCGATGCAGATGTATTGGCCATGTTATCTAGGGCCTTTGTCAAGCCATGAGGATGATGTAAGGGGGCCACTGGGAGGAAGAATCCCATATAAGTACGGGTCTGCTTACTATTGCTCCCATTGATGGAAAGCTACAATGAGAGTGCGTTGAGTGTTGTAATTTTATTGATTGTAAATTAAGCTGTCTTATCATAGTCATAGAGATGTACAGCATGGAAACAGACCCTTCGGTCCAACCCGTCCATGCCGACCAGATATCCCAACCCAATCTAGTCCCACCTGCCAGCACCTGGCCCATATCCCTCCAAACCCTTCCTATTCATATACATATCCAGATGTCTTTTAAATGTTGCAATTTACCAGCCTCCACCACATCCTCTGGCAGCTCATTCCATACACGTACCACCCTCTGCGTGAAAAAGTTGCCCCATAGGTCTCTTTTATATCTTTGCCCTCTCACCCTAAACCTATGCCCTCTAGTTCTGGAATCCCCGACCCCAGGGAAAAGACTTTGTCTACTTACCATATCCATGCTCCTCGTACGTTTGTAAACCTCTATAAGGTCACCCCTCAGCCTCCAATACTCCAGGGAAAATAGCCCCAGCCTGTTCAGCCTCTCCCTGTAGCTCAAATCCTTCAACCCTGGCAACATCCTTGTACATCTTTTCTGAACCCTTTCAAGTTTCACAACATCTTTCCGATAGAAAGGAGACCAGAATTACATGCAATATTCCAACAGTGGCCTAACCAATGTCCTGTACAGCTGCAACGTTACCTCCTAACTCCTGTACACAATTCTCTGACCAATTTGAATGTTTTTTTTATTAGTTATTTACCATATTAGAGTTTTGTTTTACTTAGAGTTTTTTTTCTTATATTTTACTCTGTGTTTTGGTAGTTTGTGGAGTAGATTAATAGTTTGTTTTCTTTATTTATATTGTTGTTGCTATTATATTGTAAAGTTGTTCACTATTTTGTATTAGTTTTGTAATTTTGTAAAAAAAACCCAAGCTTTTTTCTTTTCTTAAGTATTTATATAATAAAAAGAACTCACTCTGTGTTCTCATGGTTTTAAAGAATGACCGTTCATCTCTTTGAAACATACAAATTTCTTAGATACACATCAGGCTGGATGTTCTTTAGATGTTTCTTCTGGCTGGTGAACCCAGAACCAGGGGCACAATCTCAGGATAAGGTGCCTCCATTTAAGACTGAAGTAAACAGGAGTTTTTTTTTCATTCAGACATTGATAAATCTCTCGTATTCACTCCCCCAGAGGGCTGTGAAGGCTTGGTCATTGACTATGTTCAAGTCACAGATTGACAGATTTCTGAAGACTAATATGATCAGGGATATGGCAATAGTGCAGGAAATTGGCATTGAAATAGATGATCAGCCATGATCTAATTGAATGGAATAAGAGACTGACTGAGCTGCATAGTCTGTTCCTGTTCCTACGCTCCTAACTATTTCCACTTTTGCCTAGATCCAGATAAAAAGACCATAAAATGAACATAATATCATTAATCATAGATCACATTATAAAATTAAGGAGCAGAGACAAAGTGTGGTAAAAATGTGGGGTGTGCTGCCATACAGAATGGTTAAAGCTTGATGCATTGAAGGGGGGAGGTGCAAAGGCAAACATGAAGGAGAAAAGAATAGAAAGAGGCATGAGAGAAATAGTGAGGTCATTACTCTGGGTGGAGCCTTGTATAAAATATCGACTCCAATATAGACTATAAAGACACAGCAACAGCAACAAGACCAAATCAGACACAATACCACTGGATTCACAACACGGTGAGATTAAAACATTCAATGATCCTCAAATTGCCCCTGTTGTTCTGAACCAGACTTTTAAGAATAACAGATACCAGAAACTAAGTTTATAATTTAAACAGCATTTAACAATTTATTATTAATACTGTAACTTTAGTAGAGCAAAGCTAAACAACTACGTAATCTAATTAATGCTTATTATTTAAACCCAATTTTGTTTGATCTTCTTTGGGGCGGTATGGAGGTTCAGTAATTAGCACAGCTGCCTCACAACACCAGGGACCTGGGTTTGATTTCACCTTTGGGTGACTATGTGGAGTTTGTATGGTCTTCCCATGTCTGAGTGCATTTCCCCCGAGTGCTCCAGTTTCCTTCCACAGTCCAAAGATGTGCAGGTTAGCTGGATTGGCCATGCTAAATTGCCCACAGTGTCCAGGGATATTTAGGTTTGTTGAATTAGCCATGTGAAATGCAGAGTTATGGGGCGAAGGGGATGGGGCATGGAATTTTCATTGGAGGGTTGGTGTGGGCTCATTGGGCCAAGTGGCCTGCTTCCACACTGCAGCGATTCAATGATTCATAACCCTGACACACACAACAAAGACAGGCAAACACATTTAAGGGACCAAGTAATAAGAGTAATGAATGAGTTGTAACTGGCTGTTTCAGTGATGAGTACCAAGTCTTTATGAAATTCCTTGAATGATGTGCTGTATTCCAGGCATGTGGGATTGTACCTTGTTTGAATTCCAAAGTCACTACTCAATGCAAACAGCTTCCAAGGTTCCAAGGAATATTATATTATAAATTGGGATTCTTTTCTTAGAACATTTAATAATTCTTTAACTGGATATAAAACTAGAAACACTAAAATTCAAACACAACATTCCAATCCGGCAGATTCCGTGCTCATACCTCCTGCCCAAAAAAAGTCACAACCTGTTCAATCTATGATTTATCTTTTTTCAATATGCCCTGTGATTGACTGACCAGCACCAGCCTTGACTCATGCAGCAATTATCTTGCAATTATCTCTCCAGGCCAGTTACCATATGCAAACATCAGTTCCTTTGTACTCTTTTTTTTCTTTTCAAACAAGCTGTTGTTCAAAGTTCAACGCTCTATTTTTAACTTCAGCTCACACTTCCAAACCAAAAATGAGAAAAATAAAGAAAAAACAGTGATGGTCTCAATAAGACCAAGCAGGCTGAATGGCTTTTTTATGAACTGTAGATTCCACGTAGTAAACATTTATGAATCTTCACAAGGATTGAAGGGATTATAACTTCTACAGATTGCATGGTGCTTGTTTAATCCCTGTGGATTTGCAGTACAGAACACCTAACTGGTTGTACTTGTGCAGGTGTTGACTCAATAGGGAATTGAAGGAATTACTGTGTTTGTGTAAAACTGGCACAGCCTTGGAATCTCATTCTTAGCTGTAACTCACCCTGCTCTCTGAGGAGACACAGATGGTAACTACACGAGACAAGTCAGAAAAAAACAAACAGTTTGGGAGTCTGACAATGAAAACCTATAGAGCATGGTTCAGAAGGAAAACATGAAAAGTAAACTAAGAGCCCATAAAGGATTGGAATTCATCAAATGGTTTTATTCTAAATTAATATCCCTTTCAGAATCTCTTGCTTCCCTGTGTTCGGAAACTACTCCTGCTAAACCTTTGGAACAGCAAATTTGCAATCTATGAACATCTTTATTGACATGCGAGTTGGATTTTTCTTTTTTGTTCAAATTTCTCCATGTTCTCCCTTCTTCCTATCTCTATATTGTCTCTAATTTTAAATTTCAGTGCTCTGCTAATTCTAGTCTCTTATGGGAAAATAAGAATGTGAGAATATTGGAGTATAAATAACCATATAGGAGCAGGAATTGGTTATTCCACCCCTTGAGTCTGCTGTGCCATTCAACAAGATCATGGTTGATCTGACTATGGCCTCAACTTTCCTGCCATTCTCCCATTAACCCATGATGCCCTTGTAGATCAAAAGTATGTCGAACTCAGTTTTGAATATATTCAGTATCAGGTCTCCAGTGTTCTTTGTGGAAATGTATTCTCTTTTACAACAACCTGTTCAAGATTTCCTAAGATAAACCCTTTCAGACCAGAATCAATAAGTGATCTTTTTTTCTATATTGCCTTAATGCGAGTATATCCCTTTATTTTACAAAAACTAATACTAATACACTAGGTGCCATCTCACCAATGCCCTGGCCTGTTGTAACAAGATTTCTCTACTTTTACATAATTAGGGTCAACATTCCATTAGTTTTCCTAATTGCTGTCTTCTTCTTCTTATAGAGTCATATAGCATGGAAATAGATCCTTTGGTCCAACTCGTCCGCACCGACCATTCATCCCAATCTGACCTAATCCCATTTGCCAGCATTTGGTCCATATCCCTTACAATTCAAGTTATTCCTCAGGCCCTTTTTAAATCTTGTCCCTCTCACCTTAAACTATTGCCCTCTAGTTTTGGAGTCCCTATCCCTAGGATAAAGACCTGGGCTATGCACCTTATCCACGACCCTCATGGTTTTATAAACCTCAATAAGATCTCCCCTCAGCCTCTTTTATTATAATTACGATAGTCTCTCCAGTGTTTTCCCCATATCCCTTGATTCCCTTACTAATAAAAAGATATCTAACTCAGCTTTGCATTATACTGAATGACCCAGTCTTTACACCCTCTGTGGTAAAGCATTTCACAGATCCACTACATTCTGAGAAGAAATTCCTCCTCAGCTCTGTCTTTAATGAGCAACCCCTTGCTGAGGTGATGCCCTCTTGTCCTAGCCTTTCCCTGAAGGTGAAACAATCTCTCAATATCTACACTGTGAAGTTGTCTTAGAATCTTGTATGTTTCAATACAGTCACCCCCTCATTGTTTTAAACTCCAATGAATACAGGCCAAACTTACTCAATATTTCCACATAAGAAAATCTTTTAATTCTTTTCTCTGGACTGTCTCCAATGCCTTTATACCTTTCCTTTATGGCCGGTATGGTGGCACAGCGGTTAGCACTGCTGCCTCACAGCGCCAGAGACCCAGGTTAATTTCCCACCTCAGGCAACTGTCTGTGTGGAGTTTGCACATTTTCTCCGTGTCTGCGTGGGTTTCCTCCGGGTGCTCCGGTTTCCTCCCACAGTCCAAAAATGTGCAGGTCAGGTGAATTGGCCATGCTAAATTGCCCATTGTGTTAGGTGAAGGGATAAATGTAGGGAAATGGGTCTGGGTGGGTTGCTCTTCGGAGGATCGGTGCAGACTTGTCGGGCCAAAGGGCCTGTTTCCACATTGTAAGTAATCTAATCTAGATCATGGTAACAAAGATGTTCACAATATTATATCTGTGGTCTGCCTAGTGCCTTGTATTGTTTTAGCAAGACTTCCCTATTTTTATACTCCATCCCTTTGAAATTTGCCTTCCCTATTTCCTGTTGAACTTGGATGCTAGTTTATTGATGATTCATGTCTGGGAAAACCCAAATCCTTTTGTGCTGCAGCTTTCTGCAGTCTTTCTTCATTTAGATACTATTCAGGTCTTCTATTCTTCCTGCCAAAGTGCATCATAGTTCCATCCATTGTATTCCATTTTCCAAGTTTATTTTCCCACTCACTAAACCTGTCTACATACCTGTACAATTTTTCTGTCTCATCCTCACCGCCTATTTTTGTGTAATCTGCAAATTGGCAATTGTACATATACTTCCATTGTTGAAGTCATTAATGTATTTTGAAAGTAATTATGATGAAGATCAGACCCCTGTAACACTCTGCTTGTTACAGTTTGACACACCAAAATGCCCCTCATTATCCCAGGCTTTGATTAATTAGTTAATCCTATAAACGTGCTGGTATACTATCCCCAGCAGCATGGGCTTTTATCTTATTAAGTAACCTTATATATGGTACCTCTTCAAAGGCTTTTGGAAATCCAAATATATTATATCCAAAGTTCCCCTTACTTATCCCATTTAATACCTCAAAGATTTTCAATAAACTCGTCAGACATGAATTCACCTTCATAAAGCCATGTTGATTCTGCTCAACTAAATTAAGTATTTCCAAATGCTCTGCTATTACATCCTTTATCATGGATCCTAACATTTTCTCAATGACAGATGTTCAGCTAAGTGGCCAACATTTAGTCTGGTTTTTTTTGTCCCTTTCTTCTTTTGAATTAGTGTGTGACGAAGCTACTCCTTCAACAAGGTTATGCTGTCCTTGACTTTTTTTCAGAGAGATCGTTAACAACACATACTGTAAAAAGTCTGGGGTTTGAAGGGTTTCAGGGCCAATTTGATAATAGGTATCAGGCAGAAGGCTTTCAAGTTTAAAAAAAAAACATTTGTACAATGAAAGGGGAGTGGCCAGTTCTCCCAGCTCAGCTTTTCTCTGGTTTGATTTATTTTAACACTAGTGTGAAGAAAGGCTGCTAGACCCACAGAAGCAGGTGCAGGCTGTTACACTCTCTCTGACTATCCCGTAAGAACCTGTGTTTGATGTTACCTTTTGTGCCAAGGGGTGTTTATGGGGATTGGTGCAAGTATTTGGAACAGCATCATTATGTTGGGATGATCTGTTGGGTTTTCGGAGAGATTAAGTTATTCGGTATTCTGTTTTTGGTTGCTTGTGTTTCACTTCAGTTATCTTGTAAATAAATTCTGTTTGTTTAAAATGTTGTGGTTTGACCAGCTGATTCTCTCATGGAATATCCACTTTACACCTGCTTAAAACAACGAGCAAAGTTAGGGACTGGCAATCTTCTTGAAATGTTTTGAGGGGCCTGGCCTGGTCCATAACAAGTGTTACATCAGCAATTTCCCAATCCCCTGGCATTTTTCCAGAATCTAAGAATTCTTTAAAGATTATTACCAGTGCATCCACCATCTCTGTGGTCACATCCTTCAAAATCCTAGATTGCAACCCATTAGATCCAGGGGACTTTCCAATCCACTCCAATCATCTCTGTCCTCATTATTACCCTTATTTAAGTTTACCATAGTTGTTTCTGACAGAAGTCTTTCACTCAAAAAAACTGAATGCTAAATTCTAAAACATTATGGTCACTGCTACCCAGGGCATCTTTTCCTCCAAGACCATTTACTAAACCTGCCGCATGACAAATTATTAGCCTGATTCCTGCTTGGATCCATAACATATTGTTCTGGGAAACTGTCCTGAAAACAGTTTGTGAATTCTTTCTTGTATTTGAAGTCACCCACAATTGATGTCCTGTCTGTTTTACATGACCTCACTATCTCATATTTATTCTCTGTCTTACAGTTCAGTTATGTTAATGGGCCTGTAGACCATTCTCATTAGTGTCTTCTTTCCCTTCTCAGATCTTACCTTTATCCAAATGGATTGTACATCTTCCATGACATGATATTTCTGCAATCAAATATATTCCACCTAAACTATCAAAGCTACCCTACCTTCCTTTTCTTCCCTCTGTCCTTTTGAAAAGTCATACATCCATGAATATTTAGTTGCCAGCTTTGATCTCCTTGAAGTTGTGGTTCTGAAATTGCAATAAGATCATATTTATTAATCTTATTTGTGCTATGAATTCATTTATGTGGTTCTGAATGCTGTATGCATTTAAGAGCCTTTAATTGCATCTTTTTCCCATTTTCTTTAGATTTCAGATTTAGATTTCCTACAGTGTGGAAACAGGCCCTTTGGCCCAACAAGTCCACACCGACCCGCCGAAGAGCAACAAACTCAGACCCATTTCCCTCTGACTAATGTACCTAACACTATGGGTAATTTAGCATGACCAATTCACCTGACCTGCTTATCTTTGGACTGTGGGAGGAAACCGGAGCACCCAGAGGAAACCTATGCAGACACGGGGAAAATGTGCAAACTCCACACAGGCAGTCGCCCGAGGCTGGAATCGAACGTGGGACCCTGGTGCTGTGAGGCAGCAGTGCTAACCACTGAGCCACCATGCCACCCTTTGTTGCTCCTTTGGCTCTATTTGCTTCTTTTTATTTTATATTTGTACAACATTCTGTCCCACTCAGTTTATAATTCCTGAAATAGTTGCAATGCCACTGTATCCACTTGTTTTGTGAAGCTACATATCCCCTCCGCAGAGAATGGCATCTATTCCCCTCGTTATACAGTCCCCTAGCACAATTACGTTCCTATTTCTTCCCCTACCAGAACATCTTGCTGTGCTAAGGTGCCACAGTCAGATTGCTTACCTTTGCTGCAGTTCCCACTTTTGTCTGCACAGTTTGCAAGAATCTCATAACTGTGATCAGATGGGTCAATGGGTCGAGGAATGGCAGACAGAGTTTAATTTAGATAAATGTGAGTTACTGCATTTTGGAAAGGCAAACGAGGGCAGGTCTTATATACTTAATGGTAAGGTCCTGGGGAGTGTTGCTGAACAAAGTGATCTTGGAGTGCAGATTCATAGCTCCTTGAAAGTGGAGTCACAGGCAGGTAGAATAGTGAAGGCGGCGTTTGGTATGCTTGCCTTTATTGGTCAGTGCATTATAGATAGGAGTTGGGAGATCATGTTGCGGCTGTACAGGACATTGGTTAGGCTACAATTGGAATACTTGGTGCAATTCTGGTCTGTATAGGAAGGATTTTATGAAACTTGAAAGGGCTCAGAAAAGATTTGCAAGGATGTTGCCAGGGTTGAAGGGTTTGAGCTATAGGGAGAGGCTGAATAGGCAGGGGCTGTTTTCCCTGGAGGATTGGAGTTTGAGGGGTGACCTTATAGAAGTTTATAATATCATGACGAGCATGGATAGGGTAAATAAACACAATTTTTTCCCTGGCGGGGCTGAGTCTAAAACTGGAGGGTATAGATTTAAGGTGAGAAGGCAAGATTTAAAAGGGACCAAAGGGGCAACGTTTTCATTCAGAGGGTGGTGCGTATATGGAATGAGCTGCCAGAGGAAGTGATTGAGGCTGGTACAATTACAGCATTTAAAAGACATTTGGATGGGTATATGAATTGGAAGCGTTTTGAGGGATATGGGCCAAATGCTGGCAAATGGGACTAGACTTATTTAGGATATCTGGTCAGCATGGACAAGGTGGACTAAAGTATCTGTTTCTGTGCCATACAGCTCTATGACTCTATGTTGGACAATGACAGCTACTGCTGGGACTGCCTCACTTGCAGTCACAGCCTTCTGTACCTGATCACAGACCAAATTTGAATTCCATAATCTTTAGGGTGTGACCACGTCCTTGAGCAATTTGTCCAAGTAACTTTTATATAACATAGAACGTTACAGTTCAGTACAGGCCCTTCGCCCCTCTATGTTGTGCTGACTTGCGAAATTCCCGCTTCCTGATGTGACACAATGTCTGGAGTTTGGACTCTAGCTCCTCAACTCAGATCAGAAATCCCTCAAACTAAAAACATTCACTACCAGGTAAAACACAAAAACAGTTATGCAGTTTGGAACATAATCCACAGGAGATATTCTTTGTATAGGCAGGTAGTCAGCCCCTCATTATCACTTACTTTTAAGTCTCTGTGTTTGAAGTTTCCCTAACTCTCCATAGTGTTACATTCCATGGGTTCAGACAGACCTTTGACAGACAGCCAGTGAATTTACATCTGCAGTCATCCTTCAGGTATATATCCCTTTTTTAATAACACTTGCAACTAAAAGTTCAAAACGTCCATAAATCATCCAGAGTTATTATTTGCTTTATGACAATAATTGGCAAGTCTTCCTCAATCAGTTCTTTCCAGTGGCTGAGGAGCTCCTCTTTTAGTCACAGTGCCATCAAGAGGCACCGTGACATATTATTCACAGCAAATCCAAAAAACTGCAGAGAGCAGCAACTTCATTATACATGACTTCCTTCAACCTGTGAGAGATCTTCAGCTTTTGTCAATTGGGAATTACAATAGAATATTCTCCTCAAATCTAGATGCCCACAGAACTGTGTCACTGTCCTCCACTTCTTGTAAAACAATACTGAATCAAAGGAGGCAATTTGGCCGATCATGCTTGATGCCCTTTGAAAGAACTATTCAAGATGTCCCACACCCCTCTTTGTTTTATACAAAACACATCTCTCCTTTTTAACTATTTATTCAAATTCCTTTTGAGTCTATTTTGAACCAGTTTCCACCTCCCTTTAAGGCACCACATTCTAGATCATAACAGTTCACTGTGAAATAATTCATTTAATGTTACCTCTATCTCCTTTTCTAATTCTCTTAAGCTAGCGTCCATCTGATTTATGGTCCTTCTGCTGTTGGAAATTTCTGCTTGCTCACTGAATCAAAACCCTGTCTGATTTGAAATCCTTTATCAAATCCACCCCCCCCCCCCCCCCCACAACATAAACAATAGCAAATTACTGTGGATGCTGGAAATCTGAAATAAAACATAAAATAGTGAAGAAACCCAGCAGGTCTGGCAGCATTGAAATCAGTTCCACTTGCTCGTCCTCCCTCCTGTCAACAGCATAAAAGATATAATATTCCAGGTCCTTTCAGTCCCAAAGAAGTCATACAGATTCTAAACATTAGAATTAGAATAAGCTTTACCATTCACGTGAAAAGTGAAAAGTTTACAAGTCATCAGTTATGGCGCCATCTTAGGTACAAATTCATAAGTAAGTCTATTTCTTAATTCACAGAGATTGCCAGACCTGCTGAGTTTCTCCAGTACATTCTATTTTTACTCCCTTTAAGCTTCTTTGCCTCATAACGTAACTCCTAGACTGCCATCATTGCACAAAATCTTGTTTCTTATTTAATGAAAATAAGCTGTTGAGCTGCTTATAGACAGGGCCATCGATTCCAAATCATTGACTAAGGTCCAGTGTTATATTATTACAAAAACATGTTTGTGAATTTGGATCCTATTCTATAATTTTGCAAATGCATGTATCTGTATCTGTACATTCATATGTTTACATTTAGGGCCAATGAACCACAGCAATTGAATAATCTTAACTCTGTCTTGATTCTGTAGGCCTATATCATTTCTATAACCAGCTCTGCTAATTTACCATTGTGCATGAAAACAAAATCAATGGGCTCACCTACAATTCTCTGTTGAACATCGACCACCTATACCACCAATAGTGTGAATCAGTTGATATATTTAATGGATAGAAAGATTTGATAATGTCCCCATTGCTTACTTCACAGCAGGCTGCAGACTAAGACAAGATGTAGACTTTCATACAAATGTGTTTTTATTTCGTGAATATTATTAATTGTTTAAGATCTAAATACTATAACATCCAAAGAAAAATGGATACTCAAAAGGAGTTCAGAATATTGACACACAGCCAGAAATGTGATTAAACAAGTTTGCTTTGTTTGTTATGACATCTGCTCTCCTCTGTCTTGGTTCAATTGGCAGTACTCTAGCCCTGAGTTGTAATATGATGGCTATATTATTTCAGAAAATGAATCAGTGTATTTCAGGCCCTACTCAAAGTACTAAGGCTCCATTAAGGCAAAATGGAAGTGCATGCACTTTCTGCCAGGGGTCCATCAAAAACCTTCTTAGAAGAGGACAGAAAAGAGCAGATATCTTAAGTTATGCCTGACACATGCATTCAAATGTTTTTTATACTACTACACATTCTGTGTCCTATGATCCTGCCCCACTAGCTACCTGACAAAGGAGCAGCGCTCCAAAAGCTTGTATGCAAATAAACCTGTTGGACTATAACCTGGTGTTATGTAATTTTTAACTTTGTCCATCCCAGTCCAACACTGGCTTCTCCACATCATAAAACCTTCTATGTGCTGGATGAAGCTGAAAATCTCATGTGCCTAATGAACATTGGTTATCAGCTTCAAAGATTTGTGCTCAAGCTCAGAGGTAAATTCCTTACAATTAGTCTCATAGAGTCATAGACATGTACAGCATGGAAACAGACCCTTTGGTCCAACCTGTCCATGCCGACCAGATATCCCAAACCAATCTAGTCCCACCTGCCAGCACCTGGCCCATATCCCTCCAAACCCTTCCTATTCATATACCCATCTAGATGCCTCTTAAATGTTGCAATTGTACCAGCCTCCACCATGTCCTCTGGCAGCTCATTCCGTACACGTACCACCCTCTGCTTGAAAAAGTTGCCCCTTAGGTCTCTTTTATATCTTTCCCCTCTCACCCTAAACCTGTGCCCGCTCGTTCTGGTCTCCCCCACCCCAGGGAAAAGATTTTGTCTATTTATCCTATCCATGCCCCTCATGATTTGATAAACCTCTATAACGTCATCTGACTATTCAGCCTCTTCCTATAGCTCAAGTTCTCCAACCCTGGCAACATGCTTGTAAATCTTTTTTGAACCCTTTCAAGTTTCACAACATCCTTCCAATAGAATGGAGACTAGTATTGCACGCAATATTCCAACAGTGGCCTAACCAACATCCTGTACAGCCGCAACATGACCTCCCAACTCCTGTACTCAATACTCTGACCAATAAAGGAAAGCATACCAAACGCCACCTTCACTATCCTATCTACCTATGGCTCCACTTTCAAGGAGCTATGAACCTGCACTCCAAGGTCTCTTTGTTCAGCAACACTCCCTAGGACCTTACCATTAAGTGTATAAGTCCTGCTAAGAATCACTTTCCCAAAATGCAGCACCTTGCATTTATCTAAATTAAACTCCATCTGCCACTTCTCAGCCCATAGGCCCATCTGATAAAGATCTCCTCGTAATCGGAGATAACCTTCCTCACCATCCACTATACCTACAATGTTAGTGTCATCTGCAAACTTACTAACTATTCCTCTTACGCTCACATCCAAATCATGTATATAAATGACAAAAAGTAAAGGACCCAGCACCGATCCTTGTGGCACTCCACTGGTCACAGGCGTCCAGTCTGAAAAACAACCCTCCACCACCACCTTCTGTCTTCTACCTTTGAGCCAGTTCTGTATCCAAATGGCTAGTTCTCCCTGTATTCCAAGAGATCTAATCTTGCTAATCAGTCTCCCATGGAGAACTTTGTTGAACACCTTACTGAAGTCCATATAAATCACATTTACCGCTCTGCCCTCATCACTCCTCCTTGTTACTTCTTCAAAAAACTCAATCAAGTTTGTGAGACATAATTTCCCACGCACAAAGCCAAATTGACCACTTTGCTCTCCTCAATCTTCTTGATAACATTTTCATCTTCCACAAGTTCACCCATTCTCCCATCCTGTTCATGTCCTCTTAATGCTTGGCTTCCTCACAGTTTACAACCTGACCTACCAAGCTAAGGATGTTAAACTGCATTGTACTGCATCTATACAAAGGGATCTGTGTCCTTCTACAACAATTAATGAAGGAAAACAAGTAGGAACTGGGAAGGCAAATTGTAAGTTTGCCTTCATTACAAGAGAATTTGAGTTCAGGAGTAGGAATGTCTTGCTGCAGACAGACAGGCCCTTGGTAAAACTGCACATGGAATTTTGTGTCAGTTTAGCCTGCTTAAGACAGAGTGTACTTGTCATTGAGGAAGTGTAGCTCAGGTTCAGCACACCGATAGCAGAGGTGACAAGACTATCATATGAGGAGAGATTATTTTCACTGGGTCTAGGATTTGAGAAGGTTGGGAGGGGATCAGATTGAAATGTACAAAATGCAAACAGGGCTGGATAGACTAGATGCAGGGAGAATGATTCTGTGGGTTGGGGAGTCTAGAATCAGGAGTCGGAGTCTTAGGATATGGGTTGGGCCATTTATAACTGAAATGAGGCAACATTTCCTTTTTAGGTATTAAAAGCACCAAGAGGCATGAGATGGAGGATCAGCCAAGATCATATTGAATGGCGAAGGGGGCTTGTAGGGCTGAATCGCCTACTCATGCTCCTAGTTTCTATGTTTCTATGATCTTCAAGTTGTCCAACATATCAGGCGAGACTGAAGGTACTAGAATATCCCCATGGAATGTACCAAGAATGGGTATCTCACAAATTTCTGGGCCTTCAGATTCAAGCTCCACCCCAGTGTGTTTCATCCAGGCTGCTTGAGTAAGCACCTCACTGCTTTTAGATAAGGTGTTAGACCAAAGCACAAGTTGATAGGTGGGTTTGAAAGCTACATAACCGTCAAAGGACAACTTGTTTGGCTTCACACTGATTGCACATTTAAGACGCCAACATAAATAATTCTTTCCTCTCAGAAGATTGTGAGTCTTTGAAAGCAGAGAGCTGAAATATTTTTAAGGCAGAGGTATATAGATTCTTGGGAAGCAAGTGGGTGAAAGGTTATCAGGGATGGACAGGAATGTGGAGTAATCAGAGCAGCGAGAAACTTACTGAATAGCAGACTAGGCTCAAGGGGCCAACTGGCATTATTTGACTCCTATTTTGTATGTTTGTTATGTTGCTTTTGTGGAACATGAATATGAGCAAGCCTTCCAATTATATCACATTGTATGTATAGCCATTTGACATATCCCAATGAGGTGCTATACAAATAAATATTTGCTTTTTTTCTGCAGGCAATCTCTCACTATGAGGTAGTGTACCTCAAACAACTGCTCAATCTTCAACCAATAACTGGAGCAAGAGAGAGTTTTGTAATTAACACCAATCCTGCTCCTTGTCCAACATCCAACTTGATTTCCCATGAGGGTTATTGGATGGTGATCAGGTGCAGGAACAGTAGAAGATTACAAAAAGAGTAAGAGGCCATTCACAGGAAGAATATGAAGCAAATTTCACACACAAGGTTGCCCAATTTGTTCATTCCTCCCACCAATTATATACAAAACAATCGATTTAACCATCTGCATTTAGATTAAATGTTCTGACAGCAGTTTAATAAATTGCCATGTTTTGGAATGTTTGAAAAGCAACCAGTAAAGGATTTACATACAATTATTAAGATATAGTTTGTAAGCTCATTGTAACAACAACATACAGAGTAGGGAACAGACTCTGTGTGACTGCAAGTCAAGTGTCAATGGATTTAATTGTGAAAGGTAAAAATGATACAGAGTTTGGAATCATCGGCCACAGCACTGATGGAGAATAAGACTTCCCCTGTCGGATGATTCTTGCACATCTCAAGTCTTATCCCTCCACATGTTACCCTTGAGGTGTGTGTAATGGGGAAGACACTATTGTCCACTTCCTCATGGAATGTGTCTTGACAAAGAAGGAATGAGGAAGACTGGTTTTGGTTGGGGTTTGTCCTGAGCAGCTCTATCCATAGAACTCAAGAGGAACAGGAGTAGGCCATTCAGCCTCTCAAGTCTGTTGATGCTGAACTTGATGCTGAATCAGTGTTGTAGATTGTCACCCTGTAGGTCTGTACACATGGATAGCTTGGCGGTTGGAGGACCATCTGCTCAGTGAAATATACTCTATGGTCTGCTAAAGCTTGCTGGTCTTCTAGTGCAGAGCAAGTGTTGGAGATCGACACATTCTAAGCCCAACACTGCATACTGAGGGCTGCACTAACGCTTGGGGCAGCTGGCGCAGTGAGAGAAAGTTGTTATCTATGGCTTTTCAGCCATAGTACACAGAGATGGGGGTGGTGAGGAGGGGAGGTGGGGGAATGGGACTGGACTGAGTAACCTTCAGACCAAATATGTCAGAGAATGTTTGATATGAAGTGTAAATACTCATTGTAAATCTAACCTGTAATAACACATGAAATGAAACATCTCAACTTTATTGTTAAATCTGAACTGTTACTTGGTTTACATATGTACATTTTAGGAATAAGATACATTTTTGCAACATGATGGATTCAATTTAATTTTTGCTGAAGTGAGTTGAGATTAGAAACCCGAGTCCTTACCAACCTTAAGGTAGTTGTACATAGTTTTTTTCAGCAGGAAAGGCCACTGTTGCAGTTCCTCAGGCTAACCATTGATGCTTAACAGTTCTGCCCAGTGGCCTGTTTACCAAAAATGTTTTTGCCCATTTTAGCTGAGGTGTGGTTCACTTCCTCAGCAGACACAGAACTGAGCTGCAGTCTGCCTTGCATCCTGCCTTATCTGAGCATGCTCAAACCCTGAAGACATTTATTAATTTTAAAAAGTATAATGACATCAACAAAAAAAATCTTTCTCTGCTAAAACTCGACTGTGAAGTCAAAACAAAAGTGCAGACAGCCAGTCAATTAATCCAGCCTCTTGTGTATGAACTGCTCATTCTTATTTTTAATGCAGAGAGTTCCTTAATCTAAGCTAAACCTGGTTTCAGTTTAAACAACTTGGTTGTGCAGCTAGTTTCAAAGTAATGTCAGAAACATCATAAAACAAAAAGAGACAGGGTTTGACTCAGACAAACACGTGATTTGTGAAGTAGGCTTTTAGTCACCTTAATTACTTTATTTTCACATAATCTAGGCTGACACTCCAGCGCAGTACTGAGAGGATGCTACATTAGCGAAGGTGCAATCTTTCTGATGAGGTGTTAAACCAAGGCTCCATCTTTCTTCTCAGGTAAGCATAAAAGAATCAAATAACACCATTTAAAAAGGAATGATTGAGTTCTCCTGAATGTCATGACCAAGATTTATTCCTCAAATCAACAGTGGGAAAAAAAGAGATTATCTGATCATTATCGCATCGCTATTGTGGGATCTTGCTATGTACAAATTCACTGACACGTTCTGTACATTACAACCCTGGCTATAGATAGGTCAAAGGTACCAAACTGACTGAAAAACTTGAGGTTGGGTAAGGCACAATGAGAATTTAAGTCTTGCTTCTTAAAACCTCTTAAGTACTTTCCACAATTTTTTCCAGCTGGTACAGTAAGACAAATGAATTGACTAGTTTGGTGAGAAACCTGTAGTGTAGAGTGCATTAGCTGATAGGTAACAGGATAAACCACATTAAGATTAGCATCAACAATGGGGCTGGCTAAACGAGGACAGAATTTGAGCATTCAAGAATTCGTAAGATGTTGAGGGAGATTATCAAAATACGGAGCCGTGAGACCACGGAGTGATTTGAACATTGGAATGAGAGCTTTATATCAAAATAATGCTAGACCACTGGCCACTGTAGAGTGTTAGGACCAGGTGAGGAGAGGTGAATCAGTTCTTCTCTTTTTACCACCTCACGATGCTACACTTCTCTACCTTCCACCCTAAACATATTAAAACAGCCATCCCCTATGGACAAGCCCTAATACATACACAACCGTGTCAGGGCAACTACTGCAAGACGTGTCAGAGTGTCAACGTGAATACCACCATTACACATGGGGACACCATTCACCATGTACGTGGCAGGTATTCATGTGACTCGGCCAACATTTTCTATCTCATACGCTGCAGGCAAGGGTGTCCCGAGGCATGGTACATTGGCAACACCAAGCAGATGCCACAACAATGGATGAATGGACACCGCACAACAATCACCAGACAGGGACATTCCCTCCCAGTCAGGGAAACGCTTCAGCGGTAATGGACATTGAACCTCAGACCCTCAGGGGAACCATCCAAGACAGACTTCAGGACAGGCAACAACGCAAAGTGGCCGAGCAGAGGTTGATAGCCAAGTTCAGTACCTATAAGGATGGCCTCAACCAGGACCTTGGGTTCATGTCACACTACAGGTGACCACCATTGCACTATTTGCACTATTCACACACTCTCTCTCTATCTCAAACACACACACTCGCATATTCACGCAGACCCTTGCTCATACGCAAGCTCTCTCATACACACACATACACTTCCCACACTCACATCCATGTACGCATCCTCTCACAGGCTTATGCCCCATGACACTCACACATACACTTTACCAAGCTTGTACACATTCTGTCACGTGCACTCACACTCATTCTGTCTCTCTCCTGCACGCAAGCACACACATTTAAAATTTATGGGGTGAATTTGTATTTGCAGAATTATATTTGCAGATACATTCCACTTGCTCAAAAAAATGCAGAACCTGTAGGCAGTCAATGCTTATAATACAATATTTGTAAATTCCACTTTGGAAGTAGAACCAGTATGACTCAAGATTGGTCTTACTCACACCTTTAAGGCATTGTCTGAGCTGAAATATTATCTTTTATTATAAAATCTTAAATTATCTTGAGAATGTGACTTAAGAGAAGTTTACATATTAAAGAACCAAAATCAGCAAATCCATTCTAAAAGATGAAAGACTTAACAATTTAGATTTGTTCAATGTATCATTGTATCTCTATAATCTTTTGGTATAAATTGTGTGTTTTATAGTCCTGCTTCACAATCACCTGATGAAGAAGCAGCACTTCAAAAGCTAGTGCTTCCAAATAAACTTGTTGAACTATAACCTGGTGTTGTGTGATTTTTAACTTCTCTTTTTAAGCTGCTCAACTGGTCAGAAAAATGTTGATTATTCTTAGAATGCAGATATATCACACTGCAATAAAAAATGTAGTTTGCTACTTTAAAAAGTAAGAAGGCAATTACAGGTTTTCATTAATGAAAGGAAAAGGAAGTTTATAACTTACTGTATGAGAAGAGAGTTGATTGGTTGGCCAGTGATTACCAATTAGTAAAGACATACCAGAATGCATCAGATAGATGATGATTGCAAGTTAACTGCTAAGCTTTGCTTAAAGTTAAATCTGATTGACTCTGATTATAGAGTCAAAGGGTCATACAGCTGGTCCAACTCATGCTGACCAGATATCCTAAATTAATCCAGTCCCATTTGCCAGCATTTGGCCCATATCCCTCCAAACCCTTCCTATTCATATACCCATCCAGATGCCTTTTAAATGTTGTAATTATACCAGTCTCCACCACTTCCTCTGGCAGTTCATTTCATACATGCACCACTCTCTACGTTAAAAAGTTACTCCTTCGGTTCCTTTTAAATCTTACCCCTCTCACCTTAAACCTATGCCCTCTACTTTTGGACTCCCTTACCCTGGGGAAAAGAGCTTGACTATTCACCTTATCCATTCTCCTCATGATATTATAAACTTCCATAAGGCCACCCCTCAGCCTCCGATGGTCCTGGGAAACAGCCCCAGACTATTCGGTTTCTCCCTTTAGCTCAAACCTTCCAACCCTGTCAACATCCTTGTAAATCTTTTCTAAAAGCTTTCAAGTTTCACAACATCCTTCCCATAGCAGAGAGACTAGAACTGAACCAAGTATTCCAAAAGTGGCCTAACCAATGTCCTGTACAGCTGCAACATGACCTCCCAACTCCCAAAGTCAGTGCACTGACCAATAAAGGCAAATGTACCAAATAACTTCTTCACTATCCTTTGTATCTGCAACTCCACTTTCAAGGGACTATGAACCTGCACTGCAAGGTCCCTTTGTTTGGCAACACTCCCCAGGACCTTACCATTAAGTGTTAAGTACTGTTCTGATTTCCCGAACAAAAATGTAGCACCTCACATTTATCTAAATTAAACTCTGTCTTCCACTTGTTGGCCCATTAGCCCATCTGATTGAGGTCCTGTTGTACCCTGAGGTAACCTTCTGCGCTCCCGCTACACTTCCAATTTTGGTGTCATCTGCATTTTCCTAACCATTCCTTCTATATTAACATCAAAATCATTTATTATATTGGTTAAAGCACTGTCCTAAAAAAAAATGAATGGCCATCACTTATTTCGTTAAGTGAAAACAAGTGCAGTGTGTTGAATATTGTATAATCATATGTATCACTACCAGTCAAGATTATTTAGCAAATGCTGTCCAATCATAGAATCACATCTAATGTTGGACACCATGTTTTGAGTTCCGCAGCCAGGTTGGCTTTGGTCAGTACTTTGCCTGTCATGAACAGCCAAAGGGGAATGTTGTTTGATACACACAGTGTATACATATTATGCATATTGTAAACTAAAATAGGAATTACTGTGAACAGGTCTGGAGCCCACTTTATAGAAGGACATAGTGCTTTTGCAGGGAATTCAACATGGTTTACCAGAATGATATACAACTCCCAGGAGTTAAATTGTGTGAAAAATTTTCACAAAGTGGGTTTGTATTCTATGCTAATGAAAAGGTTAAGGAATTATTTCACCGAAGTTTTCAAGATATCAACTGGAATTAATAAGACATATAGAAACTATTCCACTGGTTTGGGAGATTCAAACTCGAAGGCATTAACTCAAAATTAGAAGCAGTGAAATTAGGAAAATCAGCAAAATTGAATGCCCTTCCCCATTGTGGTAGGAGGCATTTAATTGGATGGGATCCTGGATGATAGTAACCTGCAGCATTCGCACCTCTGTTCTCATTAAGTTCATGACAAGAAAGCTCATGTATAGTCTTTGCATCCTGTCGCCAATTGAGGCCCTTAATTGGGCAATAAAATGGCCATTTGAAGGCTTTGGCCCAGCCCTCTGCAAATGATATTCAACCTTCAGAAGGGGTACATATCCTACTGGAACTCTGCAATTTTGGGAAGAGGGTTCCCCTGATTCAAAGGCACTTAAACCTTGATCATGGGAACCTGGCATTAGGAAGTGTGGATGCCCACTGAGAGTTACACCCTCTCCATGCTGTTAACCCTCCATCCCACCTCAATCCCTTCCATCTATGAATAATCTCCCATCATGAAAGGGGTCAGAGCCATGGAACTATAAATAAAGAGAGGTTGAAGTTTGGGCTCTTTCATTTACCTTCAAGGGTGAGGGGAGTCAGATCAGCGAGTGAGCATGTTCTGAGCTCCTCAGCTGAATATGAAAAAAGTGTGAGAGTAACATCACAGCAAAGAAGCGAGTTGATTGATTCTGAGCAGCTGCTCTTAGGAACTCTGTTCAATCTGAATAATTTAGAAAAATATAAATTTCTAAATTAGAATAGGGAAAGTAAGAATTTGTCGGCACAGGAAAGGGAGCTTATTTGTTACAATCTACAGTTTAGAGTTGATAGTACAAGAAACTTAATTTTTTTTTCCCTTCGCTTAAATTTTAAGTTAAGAGTATTTTAACCAAGTCTGGCGGGAAGCTCATTCCTGTGTGTTGCATGGCCTGCTGTACATGGGAAGGATTAGATCTTGTGGATGATCACATCTGCAGTAAGTGCCACCATATGACTGGCTTGAGCACCTGGTTTTAGGGCTTGAGTATTGCTGGAAGCACTACCCTGATCAGCAAGGCTGACAGTTATTTGTTAGATGTGGTGACCGCACAGTTAAGGAAGTGCAGTCAGAGGAGGAATAGGTGGTCATGAATCAGTAGGAAAGAAATACATAGGTAGTCAGAAAAACCCCAGCGTGCATCTCACTGAAAAGCAGCTTTTCTGAGTTGGAAGAAGTGAGAATAATGGGCCAAAATATTCTCATGAAGGTGAAGGGTAGGACCAACAGAGTGACTCCTCTTGTGAATGCAGCCAGAATCTAGCTGTACAAGGAGGAGGAGTAAGAGAAATAGTGTGAGTAGACTCAATGGTGAGGGGTGCAGAGAGGCATTTCTGCAGCTGCAGGATGATGTGTTGCCAACATCAAGGATGTCACTCAACGGCTACACGGCACTCTGAAGTGGTAGGGTGAACAGTCAGAGATTGTGGTTCACATTAGTACCAATGATATTACATAGAAAGAAGGATGGAGTCCTGCATCAAGAATTTAGGGAGCTAGGTAGTGGATTGAAAATCAGGACCTCAAAGGTTGTTATCTCTGGATTACTCCCAGTGTGACATGCTCATGAGCATCAAGAGAAAGCAAATGAATGTATTGCTGAACAATTGATATAAAGATGGGTCAATTTCTGGGGAAGGTGGAATCTGTACAAGTCTGATTGGTTGCACCTGAACTGGAATGGGACAAACATCCTCACAGCTGGGTGGGGTGGGTGTTGCTGATCTTTTGATGGCAGTTTAAAGATACAGGTAGAAACAAAATAGAAGAAGGACAAGGTCACTCTGGAAGGCAGAATATATTTAGTCAAATTACAGCATAAGGAAGCATGGTAAGGTTGGATGGCATTTATTATAGTACAAGGAGACTTGCAAGTAAGGATGCTGATTACTACATGGAAATATGGTATCACGGAGTCAAAGTTGACAGAGGAGCAGGACTGGCAGCTCAATACTACAGGATGTAAAATCTTCTGGTAAGACAGGATGGGGTATAAAAGAGAAGGTAATATTGAAATATTGATCAAAGTGTGAATTATTGCAATAGGAGGAACGATATTTTAGAAGGCTCCTCAAGTGAGAACATATAGGTAGAACTTAAAAACAAAACAGGGGGCAATCATATTGTGAGTGTTCTATAGACCCCAAAACAGTCAGAGAGAAATAGAAGGGCTGATATATAGGTAATTCCCAGTGAAATGTAAAAATAATACTCTAGTAACAGTAGGGGATATCAACTTTTCCAATATTAACTGGGATACACAAAGTGAGAAAAGCTTGGAGGGACAGGAATTATTAAAACTCATCTAGGAGAGCTTTTTTGAGCCAGCACAAAGAAAGATCCACAAGACAGGAAGCAATGCTAGATATAATTTTAGGATGAGGTCAGACAAGTGGGAGAAGTGTCAGTGGGCGAGCATTTCAGTAATAGTGACCACAACTCAGTAGGATTTAAGATAATTGTTTTTAAGGATAAAGATGGCCCAGAAATAAAGGTTCTGGATTAGTGGAATTCCAATTTTTAATGTGACTTCAGGCCTGGCTAAAGTGAATTGGGAGTAACTACTTGTAGGAAAATTGGCAACAGAGCAGTAGAAATCTTTCAAAAAGGCAAATAGTGAGAGTTCAGAGCCAATACGTTCTTGTAAAAGTGAAAAGTGGACTAACAAGTCCAGAAAACCCTGGTTATCAAGGAATATACAGGACTGGATAAAGAGGTTATGGTAGATACTAAGGGCTCAAATCAGCAAAAACCCTGGAGGACTATAGAAAGTGCAGGAGGTTACTTTAATGAAATTAGAAGAGAAAGGGGAGGCTTGAATAAACACTGCCAAGTAAACTAAAGGAAAATTCAAAAACGTTTTACAAGAGGATAACCAGGGAAAGAGTAAGGCCCATTAGGGACTAATGTAGCAATCTGAGTATGAAGTGGAAGTCAAACATGAGGTTTTAAATTACTACTTGGCATGATGGAAATCATGGAAGGGGGCTGTGATATACATGAAGAAATTAACATTGATTAAGAGGAGATGATAGCAGTTTTAACCAGCTTGAAACTAGATCTATCCCCAGACCCAGATGATACTTATCCCAGGTTTCTGTGGGAGTATAAGCCTTCCTGATTCACTTGCTGTCGTTCCCAATTTTGCTCATTCATGTTCCCCTGTTGAACATTCTCTCTGAGTCCCACCCTCTGTAATGTTAGTTTAAACCCTCACCAATAGCACTGGCAAACCTTTGGTCCCATTCTTCTTCAAATGCACTTCTTCCATTTTGTCCAGGTCCAAACTCAGTCCCAATGTCCCAGCAATCTAAATCCCTTCTTCTATACCATCTCTCCAACCATGCATTTACCTGGCCTAACCTTCTGTTCTTGAACTCATTTGCACGGGGCACTGGAAGCAATGCAGAGATAATTGCCTTTTCAGTCCTGTTCTTTAATATCTTTCCTAGCTCCCTAACTACTACTTTCAGGACTCCATCTCATTTTTTATCTATCATTGGTACCAATATGTATCATGATCTCTGTCTGTTTGTCCTTCCCCTTTAGAATGCCCTGCAGCTACTCAGTGACATCCTTGACCTTTGGTAACATGGAGGCAATACACTATTCTGGAGTCTTTTTTGCAGCTGCAGAGTCACCTATTTGTTCCCTTACCATTGAATCCCCTATCACTATAGCCCTACCATTTCTCTTCCTCCCCTCTTGTGTAGCAGACCCACCCATGAAGACATGAAGATGACTCCCACTGCTTTCCACTGTGCAGTCATCACACTATCCAAAATGGTATATTTTAGAAAGAGGGATGGCCACAAGTGACCCCTGTACTCTGCCTGGTGGTGACCCATGTCCTTTCTGCTTGTTCAATCTGCACTTGAAGCATGACACCTCGAAATGCTATCCATGACTTACTCAGCATCGTGGATGATCCACAGTGAATTCACTAGAGTTCAACTCCACTCATGTAGCTTAGGTCTATGTAGCTCACAATTTCCTTACTATAGGTTCAGAATTTTAGTGACCATCTTAAATTTATTACTGACATGCAATGCATCCTGTAACTCACTGCTGCCTCCTTCGGTTCAATTGTTTCCTGAACATGGTACCTTGTGAATTTAAGCAGCAGCTCCCTCCCTATGTACAATGACTCGCTATTGTCAAGGAGCAGCTATCAGTTATCTAGTGATAATGGCATACACCCTGAAAGGAAATCAAACAATCAACTTCTTTACACAGTTCCAGTTTCCAGTCTCCATCTCGGAGGTTTCATTTGATTCTCACTTCCTTCTATAGAAAAGCCAAGACATTTTTTAAAAAAAAGTTGGGTTGAATTTCCTGTCTTCTTCTGAGTTTAACTTTTCCTTTTATTCCCACTTCTTTCAAAATGCCTACATCTTCCACCCTACTTCACCACAAAGCCAAAGGCAGGCAGGAGCTACCTTTGTGCTGTCAGCTCTCAATATCTGGTGAACACTGTGGGTTTGCTTTAAAGTCAGGCTGTTTCAGGCTGGTGTCGTTGACACTTCATCTCTTGCCTACAGTACAGTAGATGTGGCTGTGGACTTCCAGCTTAAAATGTGTGAGCTTCCTGCTCACCATTTTGATAGCTCTGGGCTTTAGAATCATAGAATCCCTCCAGTATGGAAACTTTTGGCTCAACAAGTCCACACTGACCTTCTGAAGAATAAGCCACCCAGACCCATTCCCCTATCCTACATTTACCCCTGACCAATGCACCTAGCCTACACATCCCTGAATGGCCAATTCACCTAACCAGGATTGAGGGAAGAAACCAGAGCACCCAGAGGAAACCCATGTAGACGTGGGGAGAATGTGCAAACTCTACACAGACAATCACCCAAGGTTGGAATCGAACCCAGGGTCCTGCCACTGTGAAGCAGCACTGAGCCACTGTGGAAGAATCAAGAGGATGATCAGGAATCATCAAGCAGAGAGAATCTTTACTGTTTACAAGCAGGGACATGAGGAATGATTATTGTTCAGTAGTCTTTCTGGACCCTGCTCATTTTCCTGCACTGAAAACCAACAGTAACTCTGCTGCTAAAAACCATCATGGCATTCTTTCCCATTTCTTTTTTTTAATTTAACCTATTTTTCTAATCAACCTGTACTGAGATGTTATTACACACCTCTGGAGCAGGTGGGACTTGAACCTAGGCCTTCTGGCTCAGGGGTTCGGACACTACCTCTGCACCACAAGAGGCAATACCTGGTCAAAGTTTGAGTCCTTTGAGTTATGTGTTACACAAGTTTACTCTTGGTATGAAGTTCAAACAGCTTTATAGCAATGTTAATTTCAGACTGCAAGCCTGAAATATGGTTATCACACAACCTGAAGTCAGACCTGCTCATTCTAATTCTTTCTATTGCAGCTTTATGCAATAAAAACAACAGAAAGTGATTCACAGGAGTATTATCAGACTAAATTTGACACTGAGCCACTTGAAGTGATATTAAGTAATTAGCACAACCACAACAGGTATGTGTCAGCTTGTTTATGTCCTTTTTACTTCTTAAACAAAGCTTCAAAGCTTTGATCTTAAATAAGTCAAAGGTTAATTTATTGCACAACTGCTGCTGCAATTATTCAAGTAAAACCACTAGATTATTTGCTAAAAGAAACAGTTTTACATATTGCAAGTACTTAAGAATAAAATATACTTACAAAAATAAAAGTAACAGTCTCAGAAATTGTTAGAGTCAGACAGCACCTAGACAGACCCTTTGGTGCAACTTGTCCATGCCAACCAGATATCCAAAACTGATCCAGTCCCCTTTGCCAGCATTTGACCAATATCCTTCTAAACCTTTCTTACTCATGTACCCATCTAGCCTTTTAAATGTTGTAATTGTAGCTCATTCTATACATGCACCATCATCTGCGTGAAAACATTGCCCCTGAAGTCCCTTTTATATCTTTCCCCTCTCACCTTCAACCTATTCCCTCTACGTTTGGATTCCCCCATGCCGGAGAAAAGACCTTGTCTATTTACCTTATCCATGTCCCACATGATTTTATAAACATTTATAAGGTCACCCTTCAGCCTCCTACGCTCTCGGGAAAACAGCTCCAGCCTGTTCAGCCTCTCCCAATAGCTCAAATCCTCCAACCCTGGCAACATCCTTGTAAATCTTTTCTGAATCCTTTCAAGTTTCACAATATCCTTCCTATAGGAAGGAGACCAGAATTGCACACAATATTCCAAAAGTGGCTTAACCAATGTCCTGTACAGCCACACCATGTCCTCCCAACTCTTATACACAATGCACTGATCAATTAAAGCAGGCACACCAAATGCTTTCTTTACTATCCTATCTCCCTGAGAATCTACCTTCCAGAAACTCTGAACCTGCATTCCTAGATTGCTTTGTTTAGCAAATCTGCCCAGGACCTTACCATTAAGTGTGTAAGTCCTGCCCTGATTTGCCTTTCCATTATGCAGCACCTCACACTTATCTAAATTTAACACCGTCTGTCACTCCTTGGCCCATTGACCCATCTGATCAAGATCTCGTTGTACTTCTTCACTGTCCACTACACCTCCAATTTTAGTTGTCAGCTCGTTCTGAACTGATGGAAGTGGAACTTGAAATCTGATTCAGCTTCTGAGATGGTTTATGTAGTTGAACTTACTGTTTACCTTTAGAGTGAACTCAGCAGGTCAGTAAGATTTGCGGAAGGAAATTTTATGTTTCTCACTGGTTGTACAGTTTTGGAACTTGTGAGTTGTCTGAACTCTTTCAGTGGAACAATAATTAAAACCCATATGTCCTTCTCTTTGTAATCAGTGTGGCCAAAACACCTTTCATTGATGACATCTCTGAGGTCTTCCTGCTGTTTCAGAACACAATATTTGCTCACAGCCAGATTTTTATACACATCAAAACTTAAAATGTCTGCAATCCCAAACTGTCAAATCAAGCTTCTACAGCAGGTCAGCCTAGGTTCGGTGCACAGATTGATTCAATATCTTCAATGAGAGCTGACCTATATTCTGCTTGGAGATTTGTTTTCTCTCTTCTTTCAAACAATTACTACTCACTTTTCCTTTTGATGTGTGACACCAATGACATTTAATCTTCCTCAAATGCTAACTTTTCCGAGATCTTCCCTCTGTTACACTTGCTCCTTCCCACCTCTACAGTATAAGACCTAGCACATTTTCAGGTCAGGCAGCATCTGAAAAGCAGAAGAATTGATGTTTTGAGCATAAGCCCTTCATCAAGATGGCGCTCCTAGTGAAGGGCTTATGCGAGAAATGTCAATTCTCCTTCTCCTCAGATGCTGCCTGACCTGCTGTGCTTTTCCAGCACCACACTCTTAGCAGGATTTATACACTTAATGGTAAGGTCCTAGGGAGTGTTGCTGAACAAAGAGACCTTGGAGTGCAGGTTCATAGCTCCTTGAAAGTGGAGTCACAGGTAGACAGGATAGTGAAGAAGGCGTTTGGTATGCTTTCCTTTATTGGTCAGAGTATTGAGTATAGGAGTTGTTGCGGCTGTACAGGACATTGGTTAGGCCATTGTTGGAATATTGTGTGCAATTCTGGTCTCCTTCCTATCGGAAAGATGTTGTGAAACTTGAAAGGGTTCAGAAAAGATTTACAAGGATGTTGCCAGGGTTGGAGGATCTGAGCTACAGGGAAAGGCTGAACAGGCTGGGGCTGTTTTCCCTGGAGCGTCGGAGGCTGAGGGGTGACCTTATAGACGTTTACAAAATTATGAGGGGCATGGATAGGATAAATAGACAAAGTCTTTTCGCTGGGGTCAGGGAGTCCAGAACTGGAGGGCATAGGTTTAGGGTGAGAGGGGAAAGATACAAAAGAGACCTATGGGGCAACTTTTTCACTCAGAGGGTGGTACGTGTATGGAATGAGCTGCCAGAGGATGTGGTGGAGGCTGGTACAATTGCAACATTTAAGAGGCATTTGGATGGGTATATGAATAGGAAGGGTTTGGAGGGATATGGGCCGGGCACTGGCAGGTGGGAGTAGATTGGGTTGGGATATCTGGTCAGCATGGATGCGTTGGACCGAAGGGTCTGTTTCCATGCTGTACATCTCTCTGCTCTATGACTCTATCTGCAATCCTTGCTTTCTCCTACACATTTTCAGCTCTCTTCTGTTCTAAAGAAATCATATTGGACTTGAAGTTATAGCTCTGTTTTTCTCTCTCCACAGCTGTTATCAGACCTGCTCAGTTCCTCCAGATTTTCAGTTTTTAGTGTGGATCTCCAGCATCAGCAATGTCTTATAGAATCATAAAATAAAAGTAGGACCTCAGAGGTAGGAGTCTCATGATTGCTACCAGTGCTACGTACTAGTCAGAATAGAAGTGAAAGAATAGGCAGGATGAATGGGTGGCTTGAGAGATGATGCAGGAGGGAGGGGTTCAGATTTTTGGAACATAGGGACTGGTTCTAGGGGAGGTGGGAGTATTACAAATTGGACGATCTACACCTTGGCCAGACTGGAACCAATGTCCTTGGGGGTGCTTTTGCTAATGCTGTTGGGGAGGGTTTAAACTAACATGGCAGGGGGATGGGCACCAAATGAGGAGGTTAGTGGACAGGAAGGACGTAGTAACTCAAGCCTGCAAGGAACTAGATAATAAAATCAACATGACTGAGGGAAAGAGTAGGCAGGGAGCAGATGATGAATGCAAAGGGACAGGTGGTCTGAGGTGCACTTGTTTTAATGTGAGAATTGTCATAGAAGGCTTGGATAAGTACCTGGGAGTATGATGTTATTGCTATTACTCAGACTTGGTTGAGGGAAGGGCATGATTGGCAACTAAATATCCCAGGCTATTGATGCTTCAGGCAGGATAGGGAGGGAGGTAAAAGGGGTGAAGGAGTTGCATTACTGGTCAGAGAGGATATCACAGCTGTGCTGAAGGAGGGCACTATGGAGGATTTGAGCAGTGAGGCATTATGGGCACAGCTCAGAAATTGGAAGGATGCGGCGTTGGGGCTGTACTACAGGCCTCCCACAGTGAAAGTGAGATAGAGGCATAAATATATAAACAGATTATGGAAAGATGTAGGAGCAACAGTGTGATTGTGATAGGAGATTTTAATTATTCCAACATTGACTGGGACTCACTTAGTGTTAGAGGTCTAGATGGAGCAGAAATTGTAAGGACCATCCAGGAGGGTTTTATAGGGCAGTATGTAAATAGTCCAACTCAGGAAGGGGCCATATTGGACCTGATATTGGGGAATGAGCCCGGTCAGGTGGTTGGAGTTTCAGCACGGGATAACTTTGGGAATAGTGATCACAATTCTATAAATTTTAGAATACTCATGGACAAAAACAAGTGTGGTCCTAAAGGAAGAGTGCTAAACTGGGGGAAGGCTAACTAAAACAAAATTTGGCAGGAGCTGGAGAATGTCAATTGAGAGCAGCTGTTTGAAGGTAAATCCACATTTGACATATGGAGGCTTTTAAAGAGAGGTTGATTAGAGTGCAGGACAGACATGTCCCTGTGAAAATGAGGGTTAGAAATGGCAAGATCAGGGAGCTATGGATGACAGTTGAAATTGTGAGACTAGCTAAGAGGAAAAGGGAAGCATCCATAAGGTCTAGGCGACTAGAAATAAAGCTTTGGAGAAATATAGGGAAAGTATGACCAATTGAAATGTGGAATTAAGAGGGTTAAAAAGGGTCATGAGATATCTTTAGCAAACAGGGTTAAGGAAAATCCCAAAGCCTTTTATTCATATATGAGGAGCAAGAGGTTAACTAGAGAAAGGGTTGGTCCACTCAAGGACAAAGGAGGAAACTTATGCATGGAGTCAGAGAAAGTTGGTGAGATTCTTAATGAGTACTTTGCATGGGTATTCACAAAGGAAAGGGACATGCCGGATGTTGAAGTTAGGGATAGATATTTGATTATTCTAAATCAGGTCAGCAAAAGGAGGGATGAAGTGTTGGGTATTCTAAAAGGCATTAAGGTGGACAAATCCCCAGGTCCAGATGGGATCTATCCCAGGTTACTGAGGGAAGAGACAGAGGAAATAGCTGGGGCCTTAATAAATATCTTTACAGCATCCTTGAACACAGATGAGGCCCCAGAGGACTGGAGGAGGATGGTGCGTGTATGGAATGAGCTGCCAGAGAACAATTACAACATTTAAAAGAGTATATGAATAGGAAAAGTTTGGAGGGATATAGGCCAAATACTGGCAAACGGGTCTCGACTTATTTAGGATATCTAGTCAGCATGGATGTGTTGGACCGACAAGTCTGCTTTGGTGCTGTACAAGTCTATGTGTCTAATTTAGGAAAACTGTGGAGGACTAGTAATGTCATTAGATTCAAATCCAAATTCCCAGGCTAATGCTTTGAGGACATGGATTCAAATCCCATGGTGGAAGCTAGTGGAATTTAAATTCAGTTAAAAATAATCAGAAATCTATTCTGCAGAATGGTCACTTGTCCTTATCTGGTCTGATCTAAATGTGACTTCAGATCCACACCCATGTGATTTATGATCTACTGCTTTCTGAAATGGCTAAGCAAGCCACTCAGTTCAAAGAAAATTCAATATGGACAATAAAAGATGACCTTGTGAGCAATGCCTACATCCATGAAGGAATAAATAATTTGCCATGGGATCTTGCTGCTGCCTTAAGCTAGATGGTCTCCTACTGACCCTTCAGTTTTGAAGGGCTTTCTGCCATCATTATCTGGATGGCAAACCCACCTTCTGGCCACAAATTGGCCAATTGGAGAAAAACCCAGGTGAATGACTGATTCACTCACAGTGAGGACAAGCCTGATAGTGAGTTCAGAAGCCTACAAACAAAATTCTGCCTGTGCTGTGAATTAAGAAAAGACCAGCAGCATTTTGGAGGGGCGTGGGCTTATGCTGGATAGAAGATGGGATGCTAACCAAAAGTGCCTTAAGTACTTAACTCTGGAGGTAAGAAAGTTTAGGATTAGGGTTTAAGCAGCAGATTAGCTAAGGCAGGATAGGAGATGGGCAATGTTACAGTGATGGAAATGGATGGTTTTGGGGAATTTTAAGTGGTCAGAGGCTCATTTTGAGAGAGAGGCTTCAAATTTGAACCTTTCAAGGTTGCTATGCTTCAATAACCTTCCAACAAAATGTATTATTAATGTAAAAATATTGTTGAAAAGATAACTACCAATCATCATTAATTGGCACATTCTACAAAGCAACACCTCCACCTATCAGAATCCACTTGATGACGAATCACACTTTCCTCTCATGCATACAGTCTCGCCCTTAAATTGGTATTGTTATGAATGTCCTGGTAAGTGCAAGATGAAAAGCTTCAACAAAACATCAAGGTTACATAAATATGTTGATTGATACAAGGAAATCAAATTGTAACTTCTTATCCAATATAACTGGATTTATGTATTCTGAGACTGGGTGGACCTGATGTTATTAAGGTTTAATTTTGAGTTTGGATTACCTACATCATAGGAGTTGACAGTTTTCCAAATACAGTACTGAAATACTGGCCACAAATTCCTTTTTTGAAATGTCAAGCACTTTTTGTAATTCATGTTTGTGGTTATGTTTATATCACAGGAAAAGAATTTGTACATTACACATGTATTATTTGACATTTGTGCTCAGCAAGATGGGATCTTGGGGAATAGAATCAAAATTTAACTATTTGTACTCCAAAACTGTGAGCACTGTGACCATTGCTTGTTGCTATGGCTTCTGAGCCAGATCATTCGCATGGATTCAATTATGAAGAGTTTTGTAATAAGACCATGGAATGAATTTCAGTCCCATTGTAGAGGCATGTTTTGGTGTGAAAGTAGTCACATTTTGATTTTTTTTGTTGGAGATCCAATTTTTCTTCATATTTTTGACCCCCAGTCATTTCCTGCCTCACGTAGAAGACTGATAGTGAAAGTGAGAACTCATGGAATCCAAGGAAAGTTGGCAAATCAGATACAGAATTGGCTGAGTGGCAGCAAGCAGAAAGTGATAGTCAAGGGATATTTTTTGCGACTGGAAACCTCTGTCAAGAGGAGTTCCACAAGGGTCAGTGTTGGCGCTTGTAATGTTTGTAGTATTTATAAATGATTTAGACTTGCATGTTGGAGAGTTGATGAGTAAGTTCAAGAATGATTTGAACATTGGTGCAGTGGCAAATAGTTAGAAGAATAACCTTACATTACAGGAGGATATAGATGGGCTGGTCAGACGGGATGATCAGTGGAAAATGAAATGCAATACAGATAAGTGTGAGGTGATGAATTTGAGCAAGATAAACAAGGCAAAAGAATAGAGTCGAAGAGTGTGGTGCTGGAAAAGCATACCATCCAAGGAGGAGAATCAACATTTCGAGCATAAGCCCCCATTAAGCAAAGGAATACATGATCAGTAGCAGCCTGGAAAGCACTAATGATCAGATGGACCTTGGAATGTACGTTCACCCTTATACTAGCAAGGCAGGTCGATAAAAAGTTAAGGGAGCATATGGGATACTCGCCTTTATTAGCAAGAGCAGGGAGGTTATGCTGAAACTGAATATAATGCAGGCTAGGCCACAGTTAGAGAATTGTACGCAGTTCTGAAATCCACATTACAAGAGGGATGTGATTGCACCGGAGATGATGCAGAGGAGATTTACCAGGATGTTGCCTGGGCTGGAGAGTTTCAGTTATGAAGAGAGATTGGATAGATTGGGGTTGCTTTCCTTGGAGAAGAGGAGACTCAGGAGTGACAAGATTGAGATATACACAGTTATGAGGGGCATAGACAGGGTAGACAGTCAAGAACTTTTCCCCTTGGTGGTGGGATCAATGCCCAGAAAGCAGATATTTAAGCTAAGTAGCAGGAGGTTTAGCAGGAAGTGAGGAAAATTTACTTTGCTGAAAAGTTGGTGGGAATCTGGTACTCACTGCCTGTAAGGATGGTAACAGGCAGAAACCCTCATAATATTTAAGAAGTACGTAGATATGCATTTGCAATGCCAATGAATAAAATACTTTGGTCCAAGTGCTGGAAAAAAAATTATAATAGTTAGGTGCTTGTGACTGGCACAATCTCAATGGGCCAAAGGGCCTTTTTCTATGCTACAGACTTCTGTGACTTAATGACTCCTCTTGCCTTTTCATGGGTCAGGTCTGACTAGTGTGCAACACACACACCACAACGGAGGTCAGGTTTGCCACTTTAAAAGGGGGGCAATATTTGCTTCACCTCCAAGATATCATTTTCATCTGGTACTGCATGTTTATGAAACCTGTTAAAAGCATGGCAAGATCGAGAATTCATGAAAAAAATGGAAGCCTACCAAGTAATCGGCAACATTTTAAAAGGTGACTGCAAGTTACTTTCACCTCTTCAAAGCTGTCAAGTAGAAATGCTTTTAATGCAGTGGTTCATTATGGGGATCCATCCTGAAAGTTAAATTGGCCTTGTCTATATGTCACTATCCATTATTTGAAACTTAAATCACAATTTCTCATCATATTTGGTCAGTTTTCAGAGGATGATGAGAAAAAAACCCAGCAGATTTGTGCAACATTGTTTAACATTATTAGAATGGGTGTTATTAAACAAGGAAAGTGTGCAAGTGTATGCTTGTGAATGTGTGTTTGAGTACATGTTTGGTGCCACACTTGGTCAAACACGGTCTTAATGTCAAGGGCAGTCGCTCCCACCTCACCTCTGGATTTCAGCTCTTTTGTCAATGTTTGGATCAAGGCTGAAATGAGTTCAGGAACTGAGTGGCTCTGACATATTGTATGTTTATTACGTATATTTATGTGTTTGTGAGTGTATGTCTGTGTATATGTTTGTGTGTACATAGGTTGGTTGTATGTAAGACAGATTTTTGCTATTGGGTCTGGAAGCTCGAATCAGGAAATATAGGCAGGTTGAATTCCAGCGAGTTTTGAAAAGATTTGTAGCTCAGGTTGAGGTTCTGGATATAGGTTTGCTCGCTGAGCTGGAAGGTTCATTTCCAGACGTTTTATCACCTTACTAGGTAGTATCTTCAGTGGGCCTGCGGGCAAAGCACTGCTGATAATTCCTGCTTTCTATTTATATGTTTGGGTTTCTTTGGGTTGATGATGTCATTTCCTGTGGTGATATCATTTCCTGATCTTTTTCTCAGGGGGTGGTAAATGGGGTCTAACTCGACGTGTTTGTTGATAGATTTCCGGTTGGAATGCCATGCTTCTAGGAATTCTCGTATGTGTCTCTGCTTGGCTTGTCCTAGGGTGGATGTATTGTTCTAGTCAAAGTGGTGTCCTTCCTTATCTGTATGTAAGGATACTTGTGAGGGTCATGTCGTTTTATGGCTAGTTGATGTTCATCTATCCTGGTGGCTAGTTTTCTGCCTGTTTGTCCAGTGTAGTGTTTGTTACAGTTCTTGCGTGGTGTTTTGTAAATGGCATTAGTTTTGTTTGTTGTCTGTATTGGGTCTTTCAAGTTGATTAGCTGCTGTTTCAGTGTGCTGGTGGGTTTGTGGGCTACCATGATGCCAAGGGGTCTGAGTAGTCTGACAGTCATTTCTGAGATGTCTTTGATGTAGGGGAGAGTGGTCAGGGTTTCTGGACATGTTTTGTCTGCTTGTTTGGGTTTGTTGCTGAGAGTTGGTGGACTGTGTTCATTGGGTACCCATTCTTTTTGAATACACGGTATAGGTGATTTTTCTCTGCTCTGCATAGTTCCTCTGCGCTGCAGTGTTTGGCTCATTGAAATAATGAAGGAAACACACTCAATACAGAAGAAAGGAAAGCACTGGAAAGACTAAAAAAAAATTGTTATGCTACCTGCAGACAAAGGATGCTTGACAGCCATTCTAAATCAAAGAGACTACATTGAAAAAGCAAACACACTACTTACAGATACCAACACTTAACAACAAGTAGTGATAGACCTGACCCCACAACTAGTGAACCAAACCACAGCCCTACTCAAAAAACTTCAGAAATCTGGAGAAATAAATAAGACCGACTTCCAAAAACTGAAACCAGACGGATCCAACACACATGCTTCTACGGATTACCCAAAATTCACAAACCAGGAGCCCCCTCAGACCCACAGTCTTGCTACCTAGTACACCAACTTACAGATTGGCCAAGGAGCTACATCAAAGACTAAAACACTTAGTAGAAGACTCACGCCACTCCATCCACTCCACCCAAGAATTCCTGAAGACCATCAAAGACACTAAGATAGAAGAGGATGAAATAATGGTCTCCTTTGATGTAACAGTCCTGTTTACATTAACCTGGCCAAGGAAACACTGACTACACTATTAGAAGACCCAAAGGCACATACACCAAACACCACTAACTTCATTAGCAAGGACAGTATTGTCAAGCTAGTGGACCTATGCCTTACCACACACTTCACCTTCAACAATAAAACCTACAAACAAACCAACGGAACACCTATGGGATCTCCGATATCAGGGTTCTTAGCAGAAGCAGTAATGCAGAGACTCGAACAAACAGCTCTGCCAACCATCCAACCCAAACACTGGGTCTGCTACGTGGATGACACCTTTGTCATCACTAAATGAAAAAAATGAGAGGAAACCTTCAAGACCATCAATAATACCCTTCCTGGCATAAAATTCACTAAAGAGGAGGAAAACAACAACAAACTGCCATTCCTAGATGCCACAGTAGAGAGAACAGCCAATGGGGAACTTCAAACCAGCGGCTATAGGAAAACAACGTATACGGACCAAGTATTGAACTACAGAAGCAATCATCCCAACATCTGCAAATGAAGCTGCATCAGAACATTATTTCAATGAGCCAACACACACTGCAGCACAAAGGAACTATGTAGAGCAGAGAAAAATCATTTATACCGTGTATTCAAAAAGAATGCGTACCCAATGAACACAGTCCGCTGATTTCTCAATAACAAACTCAAACAAGCAGACAAAACATGTCCAGAAATGCTAGCCACTCTCCCCTACATCAAAGACATCTCTGAACATGACTGCCAGACTGCCAGACTACTCAGACCCCTTGGCATCATGGTAGCCCACAAACCCACCAACTCATTAAAACAGCAGCCAATGAACTTGAAAGACCCAATCCAGACAACAAGCAAAACTAATGTCATTTACAAAATATCGTGCAAGAATTGTAACAAACACTACATTGGACAAATAGGTAGAAAACTAGCCACCAGGATACATGAACATCAACCAGTAACAAAACAACATGACCTTCTCTCACCAGTATCCTTACATACAGATAAGAAAGGACACCACATTGACTGGGACAACACATCCATCCTAGGACAAGCCAAACAGAGACCCGCACGAGAATTCCTAGAAGCATGGCATTCCAACCACCCTGAGAAAAAGAACAGGAAATTACATCACCACAGGAAATGACATGATCAACCCAAAGAAACCCAAACATAAAAAACGTCTGGAAATGAACCTTCCAGCTCAGCGAGCAAACCTACATCCAGAGGTTGAACTCCAATTAGCCCTGACTTCATTTTGTATGCTTTTCTGAGAGCTCAGAACATCAGAAGCATTAACTCAGCAGCGAATCGGCTTTTACAAAGTGAATTGTTTACATTGTTTGACTGACATCTTCAAGTATTTATAAAAAACTATTCATTCCATGGTCTCTTTTGTCAATGTTCCAACATTTATTTTGGACAAGATCAAGAGGTATAAAGTGTGCAAGTATTCGGTTACTGAAACTTTAATAATCTGATTCACACTTTTTACAGGATGTAGCTTTTGCTTTTTCAGAACTCTTTTCTGCAAGGATGTTTATTTTTGTTTGCAGTTTCACACTGCCTTCATTATTGTATGGTCCATTGATTATATTCATCTGCATATTGGGTGAATGAGTTTAGAAGATACTTAAATTGCCATTGAAGTTTGTGAGAAGTCTTAAGGAGTGTATTAGGGTACAAGATGGTGTGGAGAGTGAAGGCTAGAGGGCCTAACTGTTTTTATCATAACAGGGATGAAGTTCCAGAGAAAAATATGGACCACCTTACTACCTTGGAGAAAGTGAGAACTGCAGATGCTACTGTCTTCCATTTGATGACCTCCATGGCTGTCTCAATTCTGTTTCTAGGGTCAAAGTTACCTCCTGCACATGAAACAAAAATCAGAAATAATCAGGTATTTGAAATGGAGTAAATCTACAAAATCAAGAAATTTCTTGACCAAAGCTACCAGTTTGGTATCTGGCGTAAATGGTTGTGAGTGTATGTTTGCAAATGTGTGGACTAAACTTTCCCATGGGCATTGAGAACCTGTTACCAAGACCATATATGGGTTCTGAGCCTCCAAGCAGCAGCCAGACTCAGCAGTTGGGCCAGTATGACACAGGGACATTGCCAATGAGTTCTGAAAATGATTCGAAAGCTGAACCCTCTCTGTTCTAATTGATAATCTGCATCTGTTTGTCCACGGGAAGCCCGTCTGGAGGTGGGCAATGCTGGAAACCCTCCCAGGACACAACTATCTGAAATTTCACAGCCCTGTGTCCAAGATGGTTTGCCTCAGTGTCAAAATTCCATCCAATGTGCTTGAGTGCATGTATATCAGAGTTCACGGGTGAGTGTGGGACAATGTGTGTTTGAGAAAGTGCGAATGTGTCTGAACAAGCAGAATTGGTGAAGGGATTAGAATTATTTCAACATACTGGTTCAATAATACTGTCTGCAGGTGGAATTTCCTATTGTTTAAGACAAATCACTTTTTAACAATAATATTTATAGCAATCTAGGGACCTGTATGTTTATAATTATGGGCAGAAATAAAGTATGAATGTGCAGTTCAAAAGGGCTGTGTAAAAATTAGAAAAAAAAGGAGAAAGATTGTACAAAAGAAGCAAAAGAATAGCTGCAACACAAAACTACTTGCATGAATTAATATATATTGAACACAGATTATACATATTTCCATGCAAGTTCTAATACAGACACATGACACTCAACTCAACATATCTGTGGCAGAAGTGGGTACTGCAGATGTTGGAGATTAGAGTCAAGATTAGAATGGTGCTGGAAAAGCACAGCAGGTCAGGCAGCATCCGAGGAGCAGGAAAATCGATGTTTCGGGCAAAAGCCCTTCATCAAGAATGTCATATCACATGTTTGTGCTGATCTATATTTCATACAACAAACCCAACTTCAGTCCACCCCATCAGCATCACTTTCTGTTCATTCCTTTCTTCCTCAGGTACTTATTGAGATTTCACTTCATTGCATTCAAATCACGCATAACTTCATGTTGTAACATGGTCAACATCTTAACCAATGAACATGAAAGGCACAGTCTCTAAGCTCTAATCATGAAATTAACCTTTATAAGAGCTTGACCTCCTAACATTTTATTTCTTAGCAATTTAGAACTGAGGCTGTGTAATGGAAATGTTTTAAGTGCTTCAGAAACAAGAAGAGTGACACACATCTTTGCAAATACTAATTAATCAGGTTCGACAAGACTTCTGCAAACTCAAGAATTTGATGATTGTGCAAATTGGTGCTGCATTTTTAAGACTGAACAGAATCTCCTTATCACTGATGTCCATCTTTGCTTTCCTTTCCCCTATTCAGGGCATTTAAACCTTTCCAATGCAATTTATTTCTTATCTGTCAATTGTTGAACATTACTAAACATGGTCATCAAATCTCCCACTGTAAGCTACAACATAATCAGCAATCCAACCTGTGGAAAATTACGCTGCTATGTCATGTCCACAAAAAACAGGACAAAACTAACCCTGTCAGTTACAGCCATACCAGTCTCCTCTTTATTATCAGTAAAGTGATGGAATGCAATGATAATAGTACTATTAAACAGCACCTGCTCAGCTATACCCAATTCACTAAAGCCAAATTTGGGTTCCCCAGATTCTCTCAGCTTCTGAACTCATTCTAGTTTTTGTCCAAAGAGCAGAACTCTAGGGTGAGGTGAGATTGACTGTCTCAGGATATCAAGGCAGTATTTGACCAATACGTTGCATGAGCAAATCTGAAGTCAGTGAGAATCAGGGGAAAACTCTCTGCTGGTTAGTGTCACGCCTAGAACAATGGAAGGTGATGTGGTTACTAAAGGCCACAGTATCCTTGGATGCTTCAACAATAACCTTCCCTCTATCATGTGATCAGAAATTGTTCTGCTCATAGATGATTACAAAATGTGCAGTACCATTCGTGACTCCTCAGATACCAAAGTAGCCTGTGTCCATATGCAGTAAGACCAGACAATGTCCAGGTTTGTACTGATAAGTGGCAAATAACATTCACACCACACAAACACCGGGTAATAATTATCTACAACAAGAAATATACTAACCACCATCCACTGACATTCAATGCTATTATAACCATTACCAAATATTCCACTATTAACAGCATTTGGTTACAAATGACAAGAAGGTAGACTGGATCAGCCATATAAATATTGTGACTACAACAGCAGTTCAGAGGGTAAGTAAGAGTACTGCAGTGAGTAACTCACCTCCTATCTCCCCAAAACCTACCCATCATCTACATGTCAGGAGAGTGAAGGAATACCTCCCATGTGCAAAGATGTTTATAGTTCCAACGATACTCAAGAAAATAGACATCATCCAGGTTGGAGAGACCTCCTTGATTGTCACAACCTCCTCAAACATTGACTCTCTCACTACCAAAGCACTGTGAAAGAAATGTATACTATCTCCAAGATGCACTGCAGAAATTCATTAAGACTCCTAAGAGAGCACCTTCCAAACCCAGAAGCACAACCACCTAGGTCAAAGACAGCAGATACATGGGAACACCATTCCCTGCAGTTCCTTTCCAAGCCACTGACATTCATGGCATAGAAGTATATCACCATTTCTTCACATTTATGGGGTCAATATTCTGGAACTCTGTAACAACTCTAAAGATGTACCCACGCTAAATAGATTGCAGTGTTTCATGAAGGCAGCTCACCACTACCTTGTCAAGGGTAATTAGGATGGGCAGTAAATGTTGGCCCAGCTGGTGAAGACTACATCTTCTGTATTGCATAAGAAGTACTCCAGTGCAAAATCAAGAGGTTGCTAAATTGTTACAGGAGCAAGCTTTTGGAGGAAATATTAAATTGAAGCCCTATCTACCCTTCCTGGCAGAATAAAAAGATTCCATGGCATTACTTTGAGGAAAAGTAGAGCACTCTCCTCTGTTTTCAGGCTAATTATGATCCTTCAATCAAATAGTTTACTGGTATAGTCATACATAATAAAATGCAAGAGCAGAATAGGCTATTCAGCCCATCAAATGTGCTTCACCATTCAACGAAATCATGGCTGATCTCAACTTCATTCTCCTGCTTTTCCTGCAAGCCACTTTTAAAAGATAATGGAACATGCAACAAAAACTATTTATAATTATAAAGTACATTAACATAAAATGTGCTCAAGCACTTCACAGGAACTTTACAAAACAAAACGTGATACTGGCATACAGAAGGAGATATTGGGCTGAAATGACCATGTCTAAGTCAAAGAGTTTGGTTTTAAGGTGTACCTTAAAAAAAAGTGAGACAAAGAGAGAGAGAGAGAGAGAGAGAGAAAGTGTAGGAAGTGAATTCCACAGTTTCAAGGCTTGGTAGATTTTGGCATGGCTACCAATTGTGAAGCAATTAAAATCAAGGATGCCCACAAAGCCAGAATCAGAGGAACACATATCTCAGCGTTGTGGGGCTGGAGGAGATTACAGAGATAGTAAAGGGCAAGGCCATAGAGAGATTAGAAATCAAGATAGAGAATCTTAAAATAAAGATGGTGCGTGAAATTGTAAATGCATTATGTCTGTGATAAAAGATGGATGACAATAATTGTGCTGGGTGTTTGCATAGTTTGGTTGTGAAGGAGTATGGCTATATACAAAGACCACAATTTGAGACTTTTAGTAATCTCTAAGTCACTTTCTAGGAAACCTAGTATGGTTATTTCCAGGAAGGAGGTTTTTGACTGGTCATGGATAGAAACACAGAATGAATACCAAGTCTAACAGTTTACCTTTGTGATCTTAACATCCAAATGTAAAAAAAACTGGCATCACATTCAGACAGCTGATAAGAAGTTTATTTGTGTGGACTTGTTGGTATGCAGTCAATTTAGTATGCAATTAAGCTTATTAGAGAAATACAAAAAAAAGGATCATTCCTATAAAGAATAAATAATTAACATTTTGATGTATATACGTTAATTCTTACTGCTTTATGAAAAAGTAACAAAAGAATGTCAGGTAGATTTATTCTAACAGTGCAAATGGTGCCTCAGTGGTTAGCACTGCTGCCTCACAACGCCAGGGACCCGGGTTCAATTCCAGCCTTGGGCAACTGTCTGTGTGGAGCTTGGACATTCTCCCAGTGTCTGCATGGGTTTCTTCTGGGTGCTCCGGATTCTTCCCACAATCCAAAGTTGTTCAGTTTAGGTGAATTGGCCATGCTAAATTGCCCATAGTGTCCAGGGATGTATGGGTTAGGTCCATTAGTCAGGCGTAAATGTAGAGTAATATGATAAGGGAATGAGTCTGTGTAGGATACTCTTTGGAGGGTCGGTGTGGACTTGTTGGGCCAAATGGTCTGTTTCCATACTGTAGGGAGTCTATGAAATGCTCACCATGAAATAATTATTAGGCTTCAAGCTGTCTCCAGGACTCAAGCACTCAAGTTTCCATAAAATTGTTAGCCAGAAAGGATTGTAATGTTTGCATATCACTTCTCAAGGGTTGGTTTTGTGGTGGGATCTATGCCCATTGGGTTGCTACTCTATTTGGACCATCTGAAGTAGCAAATCCAGGTGCACAGGGAGCAGTTTCATCTGTTATTCAGCAGCACTTAATTATGAATAAGACAGCACAAAATTTGGTGAAACTTGTGATCAGATAGCTGTGACTTTCCAGAACCAGCCGTCCAGCAAATATAGTACCATCTGCCACCTTCCCCTACGTATAGGAAATCTCACTCAATATAAAGGAAAACCACAGAAATTCAATCCAAAATATATTCCTTAAAAATGAAATAAATGTGATTGCTAGTGATCTAAAATACACAAAAACAAACTGCTGAAGAAACTCAGCAGATCTGGTTGCTTTCACTAAGCAACCCTAGGACTGACTATCTAAATTACTATAGGTTGTACACAGTATCCTGAGTAAGATCACACCCAATCAGTTCTTTACTGTACACAGGAAACTACCCAGTATGAGGTCAAAATGGAAGAGGGTAATCAGAAAATTTAACTTCTGACAAACTATAGCTAAATATTCTAATGAGCAACATAACAGTGAGTACACTTGAAGAAATGTACTTTAATGGTGTTGAATTGCTGAGATGTGCACTGGTCATGAAGTTGCAACATAAATATGTCCTTTCTTTTTATCTCTCTCATACATTAGATCTGAATACAAGATAAACCTGACAGTCATACAGCATAGCAGCGGGTCTTTGGCCGACCATGTCTATCCTGACCAACAAGTACCAAACTAAACTAATCTCATTTACCTGCACTTGGTCCACAGTGTAGAATGCCCTGGCATTTTAAGTTAAAAATCACACAACACTATGTTTAATTGGAAGCACTAGCTTTCGGAGCGCTGCTCCTTCATCAGGTGCTTGTGGAGTATAAGATTGTAAGACACAGAACTTATAGCAAAACTTTACAGTGTGATGTAACTGAAATTATATATTGAAAAAGACTGGATTGTTTGTTAAGTCTCTCATCTGTTAGAGTGACTATGTTGGTTTCAGTTCTTTCATATATAAATTGCAAAACCTTTTTTCAAAGTTACATTCTCAAGCGAACTTTAACAATTGGTGTCATGTTGGCCGAGATAAATGTATTGAAGGTGTGAGCCTGTCTATGCCACAATGGTCAAAGTTGACAACCACCTGATGAAGGAGAAACGCTTCGAAAGCTAGGGCTTCCACTTAAACCTGTAGGACTATAACCTGGTGTTGTGAGATTTTTAACTTTGTACATCCCAGTCCAACACCGGCATCTCCAAATTATGACAATGGTCTGATTGATTCTAATCCAAAAATTGGATTTATAGAATATTACATGGATTCATGTTGTTTTTGAGCAAAGTAAAATGTAATTCTGCAAGTCCAGATTCACCCCAGAAACTTAAATGTATATGTGTGCATGTGGGTGTGTGTGTTGGGGTTGTGGTTATGGGTGTCTGTGAGAGGGTGTGTGTATGTGTGAGAGAGTGAGTGTAAAGGAGTATAAGTCTGAGAGGGTGCGTGTATGTGAGAGTGTATATGTGAGTGTATGAGAGAGGGTCTGTGTAAGTGTGTCTGAAGGAGTATGTGTATGTGTGTGTGTAGGAGTATGTATGTGCAAGAGTGTCCGTGTGTCCGCGCACGTCTGTCTGTGTGTATGTATAGTGCAATGGGATCACCTGCAGTGTGACATGAACCCAAGGTCCCGGTTGAGGCCATCCATGAATGTGGCAGGTACTCATGCGACTCAGCCAACTTTGTCTATCTCATACGCTGCGTGCAAGGATGCCCTGAGGCATGGTACATTGGTGAGATCAAGCAGAGGCTACGGCAATGGATAAATGGACACCACACAACAATCAACAGACAGCAATGTTCCCTCCCAGTTGGAGAACACTTCAGCAGTCTGGGACATTCGACCTCGGACCTTCAGGTGACCATCCTCCAAGGCGGACTTCGGGACAGGTAACAACAAAAAGTGTCCAAGCAGAGTCTGATAGCTAAGTTCGGTACCCATGGGGATGGCCTCAAGCGGGACCTTGGGTTCATGTCACATTACAGGTGACCCATTGCACTATACACAGACAGACACACGCACGCGCACACACATTCCTGTGCACACACACACACATACTCATGCAGTCCCTCTCTCATCTGCTCACACATTCACTCCCACACACTAACATGCACCTTCTTACACACACTCATACCTCCACCAGCATCGCCCTCCCCAACATACACACCCACATGCACACATACACATAAAAGTTTGTGGGGTGAATCTGTACTTGCAGAATTACACTTCGCTCAAAAACTGCATGAATCAACGTAAGATTCTATAAATCCATTTTTAAAATTAGAATCAGTTTGACCATTGTAGCACGGACAGGCTCGCACCTTCAATACATTATCTGGGCCAACATGACACCAATTGTTAAAGTTCACTTGCGAATGTAACTTTTAAAAAAATGTTTTGCGATTTACATATGAAAGAACTGAAACCAACATGGTCATTCTAACTGATGACAGACTTAACAAACAATCCAAGTCTTTTTCAATATATAATTTCACTTGCATCACACTGTAAACTTTTGCTATAAATTCTGTGTCTTACAATCTTATACTCCACAAGCACCTGATGAAGGAGCAGCACTCCGAAAGCTACTGCTTCCAATTAAACCTGTTGGACTATAACCTGGTGTTGTGTACACCCCAGTCCAACACTGGCATCCCCAAATCCTGGCATTTTAAGTGCTCATCCAGATGCTTGCAAGAGTACCTGCTTCCACCATCCTTGTCTAACCCTCCTTTGAACTGTAGCCTCGAACAGCTGTCTGATTATTGTCCACCTATACTTTGTTGATGCAGTTTTTAGTTGACAGTCCACTGAAATTTCTAATTTGCTTCTTTCTAAGCTGAAAACATGTCATTCCTCATTCTTTTCATGAACATCACAGTTATTCTGTTCAAGGTCCTCAACTACATACTTTTCTTTCTCTGGCATTTTAAGAGCAATGTCCGGGATAAAATCCCAAATGTCTTTTTAACTTGCTCCAGCATGGACTGGAGATTCTTGGATGTTTCTGACCTAATATCTGCTTAGGCATCTCAGCGTCATAGTTTATTTTAAAACACTCAAGTTCAGCATCATGGGATGATTCATTACACTAAAAAGCACAACATAAATAAGTTGTTGTTATCCATTTTAGTTTTTAAACAATAATAATAATAAATGAAAATAGCAACAAGATTGTTAAGGAGCAACAGTGTCATCTTAGTTTATCTTGGCTCATCTTACTTTATCCATCCAGAAATTTATTACAGACCTCTCTTTTAGCATTTCATAGTTTTTTTTTACAAGATTCCAGGGGTTTCATCTATATTTGGAAGTCTAATCAACATGTTACTTGGTTATTATTGGCTATGGTTCAGTTGGTGGTACTCTTATCTTTCAATTGGATGATTGTGGGTTTAGGTTTTGAGCACAAAAATCAAAGCAATTCTTCTTGTGTGGCATTGAGGAACTGCTGCGTTTCTTACAACAGCGGATACACTTCAAAAGTACTGTACTGATTGTGAAATGTGATGCCATGAATGCTGGTATAAAAATACAATTTGGTTTTCAAATGCACACATATTTCCTGATGTTAATTTTAGATTTGTCTTTTATTAGTTAGCAATGTTGTCCCCCTCTCACTTTAACTTCATAACAGTACCCATTCTATTAATTCCCTTCACCAGCAGCACCTCTGGACCATCAACTCTCAGGCACTTTCTTTCTGACCTAAAGATCTCACTGGACAAGCAGGCAAAGGAAATAGTTAGTTGGTGCAGTAGAGATTACTATTTGACAACGAAAATTGAAATAAAACATTTGAGTCATATATAGTGAACATTGAATTTAACATGAAACATACACAACAATAAGACTTCCATGTTGACATTGGATAAGAAGGAAAATGTATGCATCATTTATCAAAAATGACATATTCTCTTTTAAGTGAGAAATAAATTGACCACAAACTTAAAAATGTTTTCCTTATGTTTCAATTAAAACATGCTGACACCACCACACACATAGTGGTCCATAAGGCAGCACAATGGTTAGCATTGCACCCTCATAGCACAGGGACCTGGGTACAATTCCAACCTTTGGCAACAGTCTGAGTTTGCATGTTCACCTCATGTCCTCATGGGTTTCCTCTTACAGTCCCAAGGTGAGCAGGTTAGGTGGATCAGCCATGCTCAATTGCCCAATGGTGTGCAAGCTGGGTAGATTAACAATGGTAAATGTGTGGTTACAGGGATAGGGTGGGATGCTTTTCGGAGGGTCAGTGCAGACTTGATGGGCTGAATGGCATCTATCTGCACTGTAGGAATTCTGTGATGTGTATGAACTGGTGTGCCCCCTCACTTATCTTTCAGTTTGTTGAAAGAACACTCGCTACCTTTCTAATTACTCTGTCCTAAGGTTAGAATAAATTGGAAAGTAACTATTTCCTAGATACAGTTAGGGAAGAACTTCCAATGCTAGCATTGAAAGAAACATGGCAAAGGATCTTACAAGCTATAAATAGCAAACAGGAAAAAAAAACTTCTCTCTAAAAGTGTCACCACCCAGTTCATAACTTCCAGCAGAATAACAAAAAGCTTATGTGAAACACACTATTTTCTCACCCTTTGTTCAGAAATTGTGCTGATGCTATTTATGCAGTACCAGCTAGTTAGTCCAACTGCCTACAGCTTTTCCTGTACACAGTGCTGAAACACCCTTGTTAATATTAATAAGAAACAACTGTGGCACCACTTTTCATGTCAAGCATCCAGGTTATTTTAAGACTTCTTTCTTCCCTCCTCCTTATGCCAGTAAAATCAAATCCCGTTAGCAGAAGTTGTTTTCACTGCTGAGTTAATTTCTAAAAGCAGGAAGTGACTTCTTTAATATGTATCTATGAGATTAGCAGCTGCTCATAGAAGGAACTATGAGCTTGTATGACATATATATATAAAACACCCATGAAACAGTCAAATAACTCTCTTTACAGTTTTACGATATTAATGATGTGTTGAGGGGGGCGATATTCATAAATGATAATAGAGCACAAACTACGAGAGAAATGCAATAGATCAAATTTCAGATGTTTGGACTGAATTTTACCAGAAATCCGCTAAAGGTCAATTTTTGCCAGTTTCGTGAATGGTTTCTCTCCACAAGCCCCCGTGAGTTTTCTCACACTATCTTTCTAGGCTCACGTCATTACCTACACATCATGCCTTTATGGCATCCCACTTGTGTTCTCCAATTTACCACAGGTGAAAGTGCTGGTCACTGTCAGGACCTCTGGGGAGCCCGAATGCTGGTGCCATCTTTAAAGCCCAGGCATGCATCCGATGAAGTGCAGGCACTCCGCAGCTGCTCTGCAGTTTCTGTCAATTGCCCCCCACACGTCAAGCGATGGGAAACTAGCACCCCACTTTTCCAACAGGGACCTGGAGGTCCTGGTGGATAGAAAATGCATTTGCTGCTGTTTATTGAGCATTGACCATTGAGTCCACTGAGATGTCGGTGACTGCTGTCCAAGATGGATGGCCAAAGGTACAAGTGATTTGAGGGGGTAGAGAGATAAATGGGAGTGGGTGGGGCTGGGACAAGGTAGCTGAGAGTGTGATAGATGGATGGAGGTGGGGGTAATGATGATAGGTCACAGCACAGGGTGGAACAGATAGGTGGAAAGGAAGATGGACAGATAGGACAGTTCATAAGATTACTGTCACCTGTGTGCTTTACAAGCAGATCGTACTATACAAATGCATCATTACTTGAAAACAGTGCAGGATACAATGTTACAGCTGCTGATGAGGTGCAGAGACAGATCAACTTTGACATGTAGTCTGATAACAGCGAGAAAGAAGTGGTGAGCTGAAGCCGACAGGTTATTGCTCTGGACTTCATGTTGGGAATTGTCGCCATCTAATTTCTATTTGATGGGTATTGGAAACTGCTAATCACTGAGGCAAGATGATGTAGTAATGAGCATGCATAAGCATTCAAACAGGTCTCTCACCTTCCACCAGTGAGAAGTTTCTCTTGCCCTTCAAAGCTTTGTTGGAAAATGGGACTTTTTCTCTTGATGACAGGAATCTCCTTACTGCAAATTTCACGCAATTCTCCAAAATATCTCACCAATCCTAACGTCAGTCAGTGGCTGGGAAGATTCTATTCCCTACTTCTCAGGTGAACATGCATGTCGGTAAGAATGTGCTAAGGTCTGTCATCTTTTCATACCACATACATCATTGACAGGTTCAGAGATCAAGCAGCAATTAAGGCTAGATGGCTTCTTTATTTATAATCACATGATTATTTATTTATTGATTTTGTGAATATAAATCCCAAAAGACAAGCGATAACCTTCCAACTGCTAAATTTAAAGTGATGTCTCAATTAATCACTCTAAATTATAGTGATGTCATTTTGTCTGTACAGTTGGCATGCCTCTGCATCATGGAGCATTGTTTGTGTCTCTCCACCTGTACCTAAGATTCTAAGATCCTACCGATTGAAAATAGTTGTGCTGAGTCCCTGGCTTTATGTCAATCTTTTTATAACCAGGTTCTGGATGCAGTTCCCTAATTTGTGATGGTTTTAGATGGGATATGCCAGCTGTGACGCTCCCAGGTGAGGAGGGATGAACTCACTCCACTTCTTTATTCACCTAACTTCTCAGTTGGTCACAAGGTTAATTTTAAAAAGGAATCCCTTCTCTTGTTAATATCTTTTTCCTGGACACAAATGAACTTGTCTTTTAAAAAGAGCCAATTTAACCAGGCTTTCTTGAATTCACAAAAAGAGTTATTTTTATTAATTAGTAATTAATAATTAATATTCATAACACAACGCACACACATAGATTAGAAATAAGAGGTTAACCCACAAAGTTAAAAGTTAACAGATATATAGATCAGTCTATGAAGTGTTCGTGAAGAGTGGATAATTGAATGTTGTGGCTGTTGCTGTGGAGATTACTGATACTGCTGACATTGGCAGCTGAACAGAAGATGTTTGAGATTCTTGGTTTTGGAGGCTGATTGAAGTCCTTTATCCTGATTCCCTTTTTAAATGGTTTGGTGATCTGAATGAGAAAGGATCTTCCACAACACAGAGGTAACTGGTTATTTGAATGTTGCTCTTAGAGTATACATGTTCAGAGCTATGATTTGGAGATGCTGGTGTTGTCCAACCACCTGATGAAGCAGCAGCACTTCGAAAGGTTGTACCTCCAAACAAACTTGTTGGACTATAACCTGGTGTTGTGTGATTTTTAACTATGTTCAAAAGCAGACAATTACATGTAAGAGCATTCAATCCCCTAGTGCACCCAATAGGACTGGAATAAAACTAAGAACTCCAGATGCTAAAGATCTGAAATGAAAACAAATTGCTAGAGGAATCAGCAGGTCTGGCAGTATCTGTGGAGAAAGCAGAATTAATGTTTCCAGTCCTGTGATACCAGACTAAACTGTTAACTCTGCTTTTCTCTTTTAAAACACACATTTTGGAATTAAGGTAGTCACAACAACCTTAGCAAATTTAGCAAAGACGACTCTTGCTGTTGTAGCTCAAATCACATGATAAGGTACACAGCATTCCTAGTTAAGAAAAATCTGCTCTCAAGTATTGCGAATGGGTTCTGAGAAAGTGTTATTGGACTCGAAAAGTTAGTTGTGTTTTTGTCTCTACAGATGCGTGTGGACCTGCATTTCTTCAGACCTTTTTGTTTTTATTCCAGATTTCCAGTATTTTGCTTTTCTTGTGAATATCTAACTGGCCAACTGAACTCCACATGATATACAACAGGGACTTAACCATCAGGATGTTAATAAGAAATAAAATATCAGTTTTTCACATTGCGAAAGTGTGTGAAAGCTTGTTATTGTTCCTAAAATTCTATGTTTGTCTCTAAATTAGAGAGTAATTTGTTATGGTGCTGTACTTTTAATTAATTTTAAAAATTATTTCAATGGGATAAGAGCATTGCATTTTTTTCTCATCCCAATTATCTTTAACAGCAGTTCTGAGTCAACCACACTGATGCAGTTCTGGAGTCGCAGGTAGATCAGGCCAGGTAAGGTCAGCAGGTTTCCTTAACTTAAAGGCATTAGTGAACCTTTAGTCAAGGCATTAGTCAAGACCATCGAGACTAGCTTTCAATTCCAGAATTTTAAAAACTGAATTCATTTTCCATTAGCAACTGTGTTGGGAGTCAAATCTATGTCCTTAGAACAATAGCCAAGGCTTACTATGAGTATCACTTCACCATTTTTTTTAATGAATTAGGGTACTTGCCTGTTATAGAATCAGAGAACAATACAGCACTGAACAGGCCTTTCGGTCTCCCATATCTGTGCCACCGCAATTCTAAACTAATCCCATCTGCCTGCATATGGTCCGTATCTCTTAGTCTCTGCCTGTTCATGTGTCCTTCTTAAACTTTGCCACCATATCTGCTTCTACCACATCCCCTGGCAGTACCTACTATTCTGTGTAAAAAAACTTCTCTTGCATATCTCTTCAAAATTTTCCCCTCTCACATTAAACCATCTCTTTTGGTATAAGTGACCTGTATAAGAAGGACGGATTGCACCTGAATTGAAATGGGACTAATATACTGACAGGGAGATTTGCTAGAGCTGCTTGAGAGGATTTAAACTAGTTTGGGGGTAGTGGGGAAAACAATGAGAAAAGTTATCAGTCTGAAACTGGTACAGTTGGGAAAAGGAGCGAGTCAAACACTCAGGGGAGACAGAAACAAGGCAGAGAACGAGATAGAACTGATAAATTAAACTGCATTTATTTCAATGCAAAAGGCCTAACAGGGAAGGCAGGTGAACTCACAACTTGGTTAGGAATATGGGACTGGGAAGTCATCGCAGTTAGAGATGTGGCTCAGGATGGACAGGACTGGCAGCTTTATGTTCAAGGGTATAGACGCTATAGGAAGGATAGAAAAAAGGGCAAAAGAACAGAGCAGTGACATTTTTAATTAGGGATAAATTATAGCTGTAGTAACGGAGGATATTCCCGGGAATACGTCCAGGGATCTTACTTGGGTGGAACTGAAAAATAAGAAAGGGGTTATCAACTTATTGGGATTGTACTATAGACCCCCAATAGTCAGCAGGAAATTGAGAAACAAATTTGTAAAGAGATCTCAGTTATCTGTAAGAATGATAGGGTGGTATTGGTAGGGGATTTTAACTTTCCAAACATAGACTGGCACTGCCATAGTGTTAAGGGCTTGGACGGAGAGGAATTTATTAAGTGTGTACAAGAGGCCAGAACTGGAGGCATAGGTTTAGGGTGAGAGGGGAAAAATTTAAAAGAGACCTAAGGGGCAATTTTTCATGCAGAGGCTGGTGCATGGATGAAATAAGCTGCCAAAGGAAATGGTGGAAGCTGGTACAATTACAATATTTAAAAGGCATCTGGATTGGTATAGACAGCAGGGATCAAGTGAACTCCTAGAAGAGTATAGGAGTATGCTTAAGAAAGAAGGCTTGAAAAGGATACAGGCCAAGTGATGGCAAATGGGACTAGATTAGTTTAGGATATCTGGTCAGCATGGATGAGTTGGACCGAAGGATCTGTTTACGTGCTGTACAGTTCTATGACTTTAAGGATATTTTCTGATTCAGTGTATAGATGTACCTACTAGAGAAGATGCAAAACTTGACCTATTCTTGGGAATTAAGGGTGATTGAGGTGTCAGTGGGGAACACTTTGTGGCCCGTGACCACAATTCTGTTAGTTTTAAAATAGTAATGGAAATGGATAGATTGCATATAAAAGTTAAAGTTCTAAATTGGAAGAAGGGCAATTTTGAAAATATTAGGCAAGAACTTCCAAAAGTTGACTGGGGGCAGATGTTCATAGGTAAAGGGATGGCTGTAAAATGGGAAACCTTCAAAACGGAGATAACCAGAGTCCAGAGACATTATGTTGCTGTTAGGATGAAGGGCAAGGCTGGTAGGTGTAGAGAATGCTGTATGACCACAGAAATTGAGGCTCTGGTCAAGAATAAGAAGGAGGCATAAATCAGGTATAGACAGCAGGGATCAAGTGAACTCCTAGAAGAGTATAGGAGTAATGCTAAGAAGGAAGTCAGGAGGACAAAAAGGCAATATGAGATAGCTTTGGCAAATAAGAGTTAATGAGAATCCAAAGGGATTCCATCAATATAAATGAGTAACAAGAGAGAGAATAGGACCTCTCACAAAGCAGCAACGCAACCTATATGTAAAACCAAAGGAGGTGGAGGAAATAATAAGAGTATTTTGCATCCCTGCCCCCATACCGATCCCCGCCCCCACACCAGGTCCTAGCTCCCAGCCCTGCCGTATTTTCACCATCCCTCCAGACCTCTCCCTTTCTGAGGAGGAACAATTAATCCTCAGCAGAGGCCTCACCTTCATCCCCCTACGTTCCCGGATTACGAGTTCAACACGCAGCGAGACTTCAAACAATTCTTCTGCGCCTACTTCTTCAACCAGGATTCTCACCCACCCTCTGACGACCCCTTCTCCCGCCTCCAACACACCCCATCCAGCTGGGCACCCCGTGCAGGCCTCTTACCCGCCCTCGATCTCTTCATAGCCAACTGCTGCCGCGACATTGACCGCCTCAACCTGTCCATCCCTCTCATCCTCGCAACATGCAGCCCTCCACTCCAACCCCAACCTCACTATCAAACCTGCAGACAAGGGAGGCGCAGTGGTAGTTTGGCGCATCGATGTTTACATTGCTGAGGCTAAACGCCAGCTCGCGGACACCTCCTCCTACGGCCCCCTTGACCATGACCCCACCTCCCTCCAACAAACCATCATCTCCCAGACCATCCATAACTTCATCACCTCAGGGGATCTCCCATCCACCGCCTCCAATCTCATAGTCCCACAACCCCGCACCGCCCGTTTCTACCTCCTGGTTATTCCTGAAGAAGGGCTTATGCCTGAAACGTCGATTCTCCTGCTCCTTGGATGCTACTGGACCTGCTGCGCTTTTCCAGCAACACATTTTTCAGCTGTTTTGCATCAGTGTTTACTATGGAGAAGGATATTGAATGTAGAGAATGTGGGGAAATAAATAGTGACAATTTGAAAAGTGTCCATATTACAGAGTGGGTGCTGGATGTCTTAAAACGCATAAAGGTGGAAAAATCCCCAGGACCCATTCGGATGTCCCCAAGAACTCTGTGGGAAGGTAGTGAAGGTAATGCTGGGCCTTTTGCTGAGATATTTGTCTCATCGATAGCCACAGGTGAGATGCCAGAAGACTTGAGGTTGGCTAACATGGCACCACTATTTAAGAAAGGGGGTGCGGAAAAGCCAGGGAACTACAGACCAGTAAGCCTGACATCAGTGGTGGGCAAGATGTTGGTGAGAATCCTGAGGGACAGAAATTACGTGTATTTGGAAAAGCAAGGACTAATTAGGAATAGTCAACATGACTTTATGTGTAGGAAGTCATGTCTCACAAACTTGACTGAGTTTTTTTGAAGAAGTAATGAAGAGGATTGATGAGGGTAGAGTGGTGGAAGTGATCTAAATGGATTTCAGTAAGGTGTTTGACAAGGTTCCTCATGGTAGACTGATTAGCAACGTTAGATCACATGAAATAGAGGGAGAAGTAACCATTTGGATACAGAATTGGCTCAAAGGAAGATGATGGTGGTGGAAAGTTGTTTTTCAGACTGGAGGCCTGTGACCAGTGGTGTGCCACAAGATTGGTGCTTTTCGACATTTATATAAGCAACCTGGGTGTGTACACAGGAGGTATAGTTAGTAAGTTTGCAGATGACACAAAAATTGCAGGTGTAGTGGACAGCGAAGAAGGTTACCTCAGAATAAACAGGACCTATACGGCAGATGGAGTTTAATTTAGATAAATGTGAGGTACTGTATTTTGGAAAGGCAATACAGACCAGGATTTATACACTTAATGGTAAGGTCCTAGGGAGTGTTGCTGAACAAAGATCTTGGAATTCACGATCATAGTTCCTTGAATGTGGAGTCACAGGTAGATGGGATAGTGAAGAAGGCATTTGATATGCTTGTCTTTATTGGTCAGTGCATTGAGTATAGGAGTTGAGAGGATACTTTGCAGCTGCAGGACATTCATTAGGCCACTATTGGACTATTCCCTGCTAATAGGAAGGATGTGGTGAAACTTGAAAGGACTCAGAAAAGATCTACAAGGATGTTGCCAGGGTTGGACAGTTTGAGCTTTAGGGAGAGGCTAAATATACTGGGGCTATTTGCCCTGGACAGTTGCAGGCTGAGAGGTGACCTGATAGAGGTTTATAAAATCATGAGGGGTAAGGATCCAATAGCCAAAATCTCTTCACCGGAATTGGTCCGGGGGGGGGGTCCAAAACTAGAAGAAATAGTTTAAGGTGAGAGAGGAAAGATTTAAAAGGGACCTAAGGGACAACTTGTTCACCCAGAGTGTGGTGTGTGTATGGAATGAGCTGCCAGAGGAACTAATGGAGTCTAGTAAAATTACAACATTTAAAAGTCATTTGGATGGGTATATAAATAGGAAGGCTTTGGAGGGATATGGGCTAAATGCTGGCAAATGGGACGCTATTAATTTAGGATATTAGCTCAGCGTGGACAAGTTAGACAGAAGGGTCTGTTTCTGTGCTGTACTATGCCCTAGTATTTGACATTTCCACCCTGGGAAAGAGACCACAACTATCTATCCTATCTATGCCCCTCATCGAAGTATATGATATTATCAGGTTGCTCTTCAGCCTCCGATGTTCCAGTCAAAACAATTCAAGTTTGTCCAACCTCTTTTTATAGTGAATACACTTCAAATCAGGCGATATCCTAGCTCTTCTGGACCTTCTTCAAAGTCTCTGCATCATTTCTTTACTGCAATGACCAGACGTGCGCACAATACTCCAAATATGGCCTAACCAAAGTCTTGTACAGTTGCAACATGACATGCCAACTTTTACACTCAATCCCCGATGAGGGAGAAACTTATCAGGTCTGGCAGCATTTGTGGAGAGAAAGCAGAGTTAATGTTCTTTTGAGTTCAGTGACCCTTCTTCAGAATGGATTGTGGTCTTGAATCATTTACTCTGCTTTTTCTCCACAGACACTGCCACACACCTGATGGGTTTCTTCAGCAATTTCTGTTTTTGTTTCAAATGTTTCACAAAGTTGAGGTACCTTCAAGTCATAAAGGTTTTCACAGCAGAAGGAAGCAACTTGGCCCAATATTTTTGTCAGTTGCTTGCCAAAGCAATCTAAACTAATTCCAGTGCCAGACTCTTTTCCAAGTATTCTATGATCACCTGCAATAAATGCTTATGTCATTAGTTCTTAAACAATGGGTTGTGACATGAAGTGATTGTGGGACAGATTTTGAGTTGCAAAGTCCAAGACCAAAATGTTGGGCATGGAACAATGAACCGCGTTGATTTGAATGCAACTCTGGCATGTTCCACAACAAAATTCTATTTATTACGAGATCTGGTGGAGATTTTTGGGTTTGAGATTGATCCTGCAATAATTTTCATGCAGTTGTCAACAAGACATTGACAGTGGCAAGATCCTCTTATGGATTAGCAACACAAAATGGCAGATTCAATACCTTCACTGCTGGTGTAAATTTTGGCCCAAGTATGACCTCTTTCAGTATCTAGGTAATCACCGTGAAAAGCCCTTGCATTTGGATGGAATATTTGACTAGTCAGAAATCCGCCTGCTATGATACTCATGAAATCCTGGCCGGGTTGTGAGAAACATATCTTGTCTCATAAGGATTCAGCAGTGACCTCTGCCTCATCTGTGAAATCAATAAAATTGCAGAAATGCAAATGCAAATGAAATTTTCAGAAAACAAAAGTGGCACCGTCCAACTTTCAACTGATGGATCAGAATTCTGGAGGAGACAGTTGAGGAGATTGTAGAAGCATGGATGGTGATCTTTCAGGAATCATTGGAGTCCACAGGACTGGAAAATGGCTAATGTAACACTCCTGTTTAAGAAGGGTGGATGGCAGAATTGAGGAAACTATAGGTTTGTTAGCCTGACCTTTGTCGTTAGTGAAATCTTTAGTCAATTGTTAAGGCTAAGATTACAGAGTACTTGGAAGTACATGGTAAAATAAGGCTGAGTCAGCACAGTTTCGTCAGGGAAGTCATATCTGACAAATCTAATAGAATTCTTTGAGGATGTAACAAACAAGTTAGACAAAGGACATGATTTATTTGGAATACCAGAAGCTGTCTGACAAGGTGCTGCACAGGAGGCTGCTAAATAAGGAAAGAACCCATGGTGTTAGGCAAAAGGCATGGCATGGATAGAGAATTGGTTGATTGACATGAAGCAGAGAGCAGGAATAAAGTGGCCTTTTTCAGGATAGTAGCTAGTGACAAGTGGAGTTCTTCAGGGGTCAGTGTTGGGACCACAACTACTCACATTATATATTAACAATCTGGACGAAGGAACTGAAGGCATTGTTGCTAAGTTTGTAGATGACACAAAGATAGGTGTAAAGACAAGCGGTGTTAAGAAACGGGGAGGCAGCAGATGGACTTGGACAGCCTAAGAGAGTGGACAAAGAAGTGCAGATGGGGCTATAATGTGGGAAAGTATGAGGTAGTGCACTTCCGTAGGAAGAATAGAGGTGTAGACTATTTTCTAACTGAGAAAAGGCTTTGGAAATCAGAAGCACAAAGGGACTTGGGAGTCCTACTTCAGACTCTCCTGAGGTTTACATATTGGCAGTTAAGAAGGCAAATGTCATGTTAGCATTCATTTCAATTGTGCTACAATACAAAATCAGAAATGTACGGCTCATGCTGCATAAGGCTTTGGTCAGATTGCATTTAAATTATTGTAAGCAGTTTTGGACCCTGTCTCTAAGGAATGACGTAATGGCATTGGAAGGGGTTCAGAGGAGATTTACATGAATGGTTCCAGGGATGAAAGGCTTGTCATACAAGCAGCAGTTGAGGACTCTGAGACTGTACTCAACAGTCAAGAGTGTGGTGCTGGAAAGGCACAGCAGATCAGACAGCATCCAAGGAGCAGGAGAATCGACGTTTTGGGCATAAGCCCTTCTTCAGGCATCTCATCAGGGCTTATGCCCGAAACATCTATTCTGCTACTCCTTGGATGCTCCTGACCTGCTGTGCATTTCCAGCACCACACTCTTGAATCTGTTCTCCAGCATCTGCAGTTCTCACTTTCTTCTGCACACAAAAGACTTTAGAAGATGTGGTGGAGGGTGGAATCTGATTGAAACTTAGAGTATTGGATTGAATGAACATGGAGGAGATGTCTCCACTGGTAGGTGAGACTGAGACCCAGGACACATCCTCAGAGTGAAGGGACAACCCTTTAGAACGGAGTTGAGGAGGAATTTCTTCAGCCCAAGGGTGGTCAATCTGTGGAACTCATTACTACACAAGGCTGTGGAGAGCAATTCATAGAGTGTATTAAAGACAGAGATAGATAGGTTCTTGATCGGTAAGGGAATCAAGGGTTACAGGGAGGCAGCAGGAGAATAGGACTGAGAAACATGTCAGCCATGATTGAATGGCAGAGCAGACTCAATGGGTCAAATGGTCTAATTATGCTCCCACTTCTTACGGTCTATGGGTCCTTTTGAATTTGAAAGGATAAATTTCAATATGACTACATGTTGCTGCTAAACACCCAAGAATGTCAGTTCATGATTTAGGCATCATTGAGTCAGTTGGATTTTATTAGGGACGGGCAATAAATACTGTCCTGGCCAGTGGCACCCACATCCTGTGAATGAATTTTTAAAAAATATGCTTCAGAATTGATACACTTCCTTTTGATGGCACATCAAATGACTGTTTTGCTGTTTTCCAGATGTACAGTTTGGTCCTGTACAACAATGGACACCTCTTGCAAGCAGAGAGTATGATAAACAGTTACCACATCCTCTGTGCTGCATTCATATCCAGAGATTTTGGATTGGTCTTTCTGTATGATGGGAATGATTTCTTCATTATTAATGGTGGGAGACAGTTGCTGCACAGCCACCAACCAACCTTCAAACCGTCGCTTCATGGTATGACCTAATTACAGTTTTCATAAACAGACAATGCCTTTGAAAGGGCAGCAGGGGTTAGCACTGCTACCTCACAGTGCAGGGACCTGTGTTTGATTCTAGCCTTGGCCGACTGTATGGAGTTTGCACGTTCTCCCACGTCTGCATGGTTTTCTGCCAGATGCTCCCATGTCCAAAGATGTGCAGATGAGAAGGATTGGCTGTGTTAAATATGGATTATAGGAATAGGGTTGTAAGTCCTTTTTTCTGAGGTTCTTACACACTTGAAGCAACTGCAACACACCAACTTCTGTGAACAAGCAACCAAATTTATTAAACACAGTACAGTACAGGCTTTCTGGAGGAACCTTTAACACACCTCACAGAACTTACGGGATTGTGGTAAAAGCTTTCATTGTACAAAGGAAACAGTCTTTCCTTTGTACAAAACTCTCAACATCACAGTTAGTACTGCCCACAAGACAACCCCCAACCATTCCCTTACAGTCAAATGGCACTCAAGATACAATGCAGTGACCACCCCACCTCCAGAAACAATGTAATGCAAATCATCCCTTAATGGTCAAATCTGTTGCAAATTATTTTTTGTAACTATGGGGGAGTAGTCAAATTCCAACTGGAAGAAAATGTAAATCATCCTTGAATGGCAAGGAAATGACCATGTAAACCTCCTACATTCCATCTATAAGACAAAGACACACCACCTTTATCCCTGGGGCATTCAATTTCTTGCAGGTCAGTAGAGCAAATTAACTCTTTAATGTCTTAGGGTCGGGGCTAGGCCTAGGTGGACACTCTGCGGAGGATATCAGTATTGGCTCAATAGGCCAAATGGCCTCTTTCCACACTGGGGACTCTCTGAAGGTCTGCCCTTTTCATTTAACTTTGCAGAACTGGTACAATCCGGATATGACAATTATCTTTGTGGTAACATAATGGATTTTATACATACCTGCTACATCTTCAGTTTCTCTGATGTGAACATGTGATGATATCCATCTATCAGTGTACAGGATTAATTAAATAAACAAATTCACAATTAAACAATTTATAACAACAAAACCATTTAGTCAAATCCCACACACAGAAGAGATGCCCATCTCCAAGCTGAGAGATTTGGACATAAAATTTTGAAAACTTTTGCTCAGAGACATCAATTTAAGTGTTTTTGGATTGATTCCTGGATTTTTTTTAGATTAGATTACTTACAGTGTGGAAACAGGCCCTTCGGCCCAACAAGTCCACAACGACCCGTCGAAGTGCAACCCATTCCCAGACCCATTCCCCTACACCTAACACTGTGGGCAATTTAGCATGGCCAATTCACCTAAGCTGCACATTTTTGGACTGTGGGAGGAAACTGGTGCATCCGGAGGAAACCCACGCAGACACAGGTAGAAATGTGCAAACTCTACACAGTTGCCTGAGGCGAGAATTGAACCTGGGTCTCTGGTGCCATGAGGCAGCAGTGCTAACCACTGTGCTACCGTGCTGCTCAGATGTTTCTTAGGTTTAAATTTGGAACTTTTATAGAAATTTTTGGTGAATTTTTTTTGTTTTGTTTTGTGAATGCTATAAGTACTCAAAAACAAGAAGGGGGCTCACCACACCATCTCCAGCGTAATTGGGGATGGGCACGAAATACTAGCTCAACCATTGCTGCCCTTATTCCTATATCATGTTTTAAAAATACACAGAAATAATCAAGATTTGAAAGCACTAACTTTCGGAGCACTGCTCCTTCATCAAGTGGTTATGACACAACCACCTGATGAAGGAGCAGCCCTCAAAAAGCTAGAGCTTCCAAAATATTGTAAACCTGTTGGACCATAACCTGGTGTTGTGATTTATAACTTAGAAATAATCAAGTGCAATTACAGAATCAATTAAAGTGTGATGATAAAGAACTAAGCAATATCAGAATCATAATTTTAGATTGGATTAGATTACATTACAGTGTGGAAACAGGCCCTTCGGCCTAACAAGTCCACACTGACCCACTGAAGCGCAACCCACCCATACCCCTACATTTACCCCTTACCTAACACTACGGGCAATTTAGCATGGCCAATTAACCTGCACATTTTTGGATTGTGGGAGGAAACCCACGCAGACACGGGGAGAATGTGCAAACTCCACACAGTCAGTCGCCTGAGGCGGGAATTGAACCTGGGTCTCTGGCGCTGTGAGGCAGCAGTGCTAACCACTGTGCCACCATGCCACCCACAGCTGTTTTTCTCTCTCTCTCTCCACAGCTGTTATCAGACCTGTTCAGTTCCTCCAGATTTTCAGTTTTTAAGTTTGCTGTCACACACAATGAACCAACTATTTAACGTTAACGTTCCATGGGGAAAGTTTTTTTTTAAACGATTTCCAACTTGCTGTAATGTCTGGTTAATGTTCACTGAATGGCACAAAAAAAAAGCACAAGTCTTACAAAGTTGAGAGAGTGATGCTGGAAAAGCACAGCAGGTCGGGCAGCATCCGAGGAGCAGGAGGATCGATATTTCGGGCATGAGCCCTTCATCTCACACACGGGGGGGGGATGGGGGGGGGCATCTGGTGTAGTCTCCCTGTCTAACTGAAGGATGTACATTGGACGTGGGGCACGGCTCACCATTTTGGTCCTGAGGATGAAAGAGTTGAGCTGAGTGAAGTGGGTCCATGATGCCTGAAAATTAGGAAAATGCGGGGAGATTCCAGATGCTGGAGGGGCTGAACAGACGACACACCAACATTCGCCCAGCTCAGAGATCATTCTGGAAGGAGGGAGGAGGGTAGCAACAGCCTAACGTCACAGACCCGCTCCGTGGTGCTTCACGAATAGGGCGGCGGGACAGGCGATACGCGCGCGCGGCGGTGGTGACGGGTGGAGGCGGGACGCGCGCGCGGCGGTGGTGACGCGTGGAGGCGGGACGCGCGCGCGCGGCGGTGGTGGGGACGCATGGAGGCGGGACGCGCGCGCGCGGCGGTGGTGGGGACGCATGGAGGCGGGACGCGCGCTGGCGACGTCAGGGGCTGCGTGAGCGCGCGAGCACGGCCGTTGAAGGGGCGGCGCGAGCGGAGGGGCGGCCTGCTCTCTGCAATGGCGGCGCCTGCGGCCTGGGTCTCGGTGCTGCTGCTGCTCCTGCTCCCGCTGCTGTCGAGCGGCCCTGCCGCCGGGCAGGACAATCGGCCCAAGAAGAAAAAGGACATCCGCGATTACAACGACGCCGACATGGCGAGGTTGCTGGAGGAGTGGGAGGTGCGGAGTCGCTATGAGGCGGGAATAAAGAGAGGCCCGGCGGGAGGGAGGGAAAGGAAAGGAGTGAGCAGGGATGGGAGCAAGCCAGGGTCTCCCCACTCACCCGGTTACCCTCGTCTCTCTTTCCCCCCCCCCCCATCTGGTTTCCCTTGTCTCTTCTCTCTCCCTCCCCCCATCCCCGGTTACCCTCCCCCGCCCCTGTGTCTGCCTCTCCTCATCCCCCTTCTCCCCTAGTTCTTGACTCCCTCACTCCAGGTGAAATGCATTGTCTATCTACCCTGTCCATGCCCCTCATTTTCAAAACCTCACCCTTTGTCATTCCAGGGAAAACAGCCCCACTCCCTATATTACAGAACCTCCAACCCTGTCAACATCCTTATAAATGTTTTCTGAACCCCTTCAAGTTTCACAACATTTTTCCTCTAGGAGGGAGACTATAATTGCGCACGATACTCCAAAAATGGCCTTACCAATTGTTTGAAAGTTGCATCTCAGCCAGGGTGCTAAACAAGGTATTTAGCATGCTGTCTTCCTTGCTCAGATGATTGAATATAGGATAATATTAAATTGGACAAGGTTCAGGAAAGATTTACAAATATGTTGCTGAGACTGGAGGGTTTGCTTATGAGGATAGGCTGGGACTTTTATACTGGAGTGGGTGAGGTTGCGAGGTGGTCTTACAGAGGTTTATAAAATCATGAGTGGCATCGATAAGGTGAATAACAAAGGTTTTTCCCCTAGGGTGAGTAAGTTCAGAACTTGTAAGCATATTTTTAAGGTGAGAGGAGAAGGATTTAAAAGGGACCTGAGCTGTAACTATTGCACACAGGGTGGTTTGTGTGTAGAATGGACTGTCAGAGGAAGTGGTAGATGCAGGTATAATTACAATATTTAAAAGACATTAATACACCTACACCTACGCCTTAGGAAAGGTTTAGAGGGATATGGGCCAAATGCAGGAAAGTGGGACTAGTTTAGTTTGGGGAAACTTAGTTGTCGTGAATGAGTTTGACCAAATAGTCAGTCTGTCTTGCTGTATGATTTTGAAAAAGATAGGGTCAGGTAAGTGGGTGTGGGAGGGGTGTTTGCTTGGGAGGTAGAATTAATTGGTTTGGAATAATTTGAAGTTGATTTTAAGTATATTGAGGGATAGGGACGGACGTAACAGATATTTCATGATTGAGGAAGCAGCCTGATGGGGTGAGAAAGGGTGGTGCTGTGGTTATCAACATCATGTTGTTGAAGGATAGCCAACCAGATGGTGACAAAGTCGTACTAACTATTCCATAAAATATTTTTGATTTTCGTTCCCTGATCCAAACAGAACTAATAACCAGTCGGCAAATTGCTAAGTTCTGGTGAATTTCTTCAAAAGTAGGATTTGCGCTTCACTTCCTGTAAAGTTAAGGATCTGTAGCTCTTAAGGAATTTATCCAGCATTGTGTTGTTTTGCAAACATGTTTCAAAACTCAAGTAGTTAAGATATTTATTTTGAAGAATTAACTCTAAAATATTATTGCTGACAAAAGTGTCATTGAAACAAGATTTGTATATTCTGAGTATTGCACAAAATACTTCCCGCAGTTTAAAAGATTTGCCTGGTTGTTTCTGCTAATGTTCAGTATCATGTGGCCTGTACCAAGCATAAGAGTGCTAGTTAGTATGTGCCATTTTCATTATGAACTCTTAAAATGTTGAAGTCGACATCTGCTTTTCTTATCTATAAACTTAATCTAAAATAACATGGAAGATCGCTTAATTAAATGATATTTTGCGTGAAGTTCTCAGGTAATGTGGTACAGTGTTTTGTGTTAACATTGATTTCAAATTAGTAGATGATTTTCCATCAGAAATTTGTATTACCTTGTCTTTATGCAGAAAGACGATGATATAGAAGAAGGGGACCTACCAGAACACAAGAGAGCTTCTCCACCAATAGACTTTTCCAAAATTGATCCCAGCAATCCTGAAAACCTGCTGAAGGCAACCAAGAAAGGCAAGACCTTAATGGTATTTGTAACAGTGTCTGGGAATCCCACTGAAAAGGACACTGAAGAGATTACCAGTCTTTGGCAAGGCAGCCTGTACAATGCAAATTATGATGTACAGCGGTAAGTGTTTCAGCATTATGTCTTAAAACAAAGCTACAAAGAACCAGTGAATCAACAAAAATGGCTATAAGTGAAATGGTGTCTGTAGTCTAATTCAACAGCAACAACAGAAATTTCTGGAAAAGCTGAGCGGGTCTTGCAGCATCTGAGGAGAGATATCAGGTTTGATGCTTCAAGTCCAGTGACTCTTCTTCAGAACAGTGCTGAGGAAGCATCACTGGACCTGAAACATTAGCTCTGATTTCTCTCCACAGATGCTACCAGAATTGCTCGGCTTTTCCAGCAATTCCTGTTTTTTGTTTCTGATTTCCAGCATCTGCCATTCTTTCAGTTTTTACTTTGTGGTATGATTGTCTATTTGATGATCTTCGCTTAAAAGTTGAATTTTTTTGTTCGTTCTGTCATGAGATGTGAGTATTGCTGATGAGCTGTTGCCAATCTTAATTGCCCATAGCATTTCAGAATCAACCACACCACTTTGGACCTCAACCAATGTAGGCCAAACCGAGGTTTGTGATGTTGATTAAGGGGTGGGTAGAATCCTTACAGTGCAGGAAGAGGCCATTCAACCTATCAAGTGTACACTTGAAGAGTATCCCACCAAGATCCAGCCCCAGCCACACACACCATTCCCCCACCCCCCCAATTATCGAGGATGGTTTAAACACCGTAATCAAATTTCTTGTCAGCACCTTGGCTCTGAGAAAAGCAGTTCCACTTCCTCTTTCTATACAGGCAAAGTCACCAGAGTCGTAGAGATGCACAGCACAGACCCTTTGGTCCAACCCTATCCTAAAGGACATTTGGTGAATTAGATGGCTTTTTAAAGCAGTGATGGTGTCATGGTCACTATTGACTTTCAGTTCCATATATTGATTTTTCTAAATGGAATTTAAATTCCAACCACAGCCATGGTGGGATTTGAACCCATTTCCCTTGAACGTTAGCATTTGGTTTATTAGTCCAGTGATGCTGCTACTATGGTACAAGCTTTCCCCATCTCTGTGAAACATATAAAGTGAAAAGGGATCCTGTGAGGTAACTGTCATGGTTGAATAATTAACTAACATTTGCTGTCTTTATTTTGCGTATGAACAGTTTTACATGAATTGTATAGTGGGATTCTGTTAGCATTTTTGGGTCTGTACTCCAGGATGGGTCCTGAAGTTTCTCACCTGGAACCATTCTAATGAATCTACTTCTGCACATTCACAGCCTGTTGCAAGTGTAAAGAATTGAACAAAATATTCCAGTTGAACCAAACTGCTGTTTTAAAGGTTCATCATAATTTTGTTGCTTTTGTACATTTTGCTTCCCTATGACTCCCACAATATTATCTGCTTTGTTAAGCCATTATAAGCTGCCAATTTCAATGATTTATATTTCTATCTCTGATGACCAGAGAGAACATTTTGCATCATTTCTGTTTTTAAATTTCTATAAGGTAACACCTGCATTTGTGCTTTTCATCACTTGGAATCTTGTACTTTAAAGCTCCTTTATTTTAAGTCTACTCATAATGGTATTGTAGAAAACATAAGTTTCCTCTAACTACTCTGATATTGATTAGATAATCTGTTGTTTGTGGTGTTGATTAAAGGATGGGTAGAATCATAGAATCCTTACAGCGCAGGAAGAAGTCATTCAGCCCATCAAGTGTACACCAACCTTCCGAAGAGCATTCCACCAAGACCAACCCCCGCCCCTGCCAATTATCGAGGATGGTTTAAACATCGTTATCAAATTTCCTGTCAGTGCCTTGGCTCTGAGGAAAGCAGCTCCACTTCCTCTATCAATGCAGGTAAAAGTCACCATAGTCAGAGATGCACAGCACAGACCCTTTGGTCCAACTCGTCCATGCTGACCAAATACCCTAACCTTATCTAGTCCCATTTACCAGCACTTTGCCCCCATCCCTCGAAACCCTTCCTAATTATATACCGATCCAGATGCCTCTTAAATGTTTTAATTGTACCAGCAGCTTCCACTTCCTCTGACAGCTCATTCCATATGTGCAACACCCTCTGCGTGAAAATGTTGCCCTTAAGTCTCTCTCAAATCTTTCCCTCTTCCCCCTAAATCTATGCCATCTAGTTCTGGGCTCTCTCACTGCAGGGAGAAGACCTTGACTATTTACCCTATCCATGCCCCGCATGATTTTATAAGTCTCTAAAAGGTCACAGCCCCCACCCCAGCCTCTGTTGTTCCAGGGAAAACAGCCCCAGTCTATTCAGCCTCTCCCTTTTTCTCAAACTCTCCAACTCTGGTAACATCCATGTAAATCTTTTCTGAGTCCTTTCAAGTTTCACCTCTCGCAGAACATAAGGCTGCTCTGTCTTTAGAAAGAGATGACTAGTGATGATTTAACCTCGGGGTCACCGCACCTCAGGTGAGGGGGAGAGGTGGGACCTACATGGTAATTTCAGCTGGTTTGGGAATGAAACCTGTGCTGTTGGTGTCACGCTGCAATGCAAACCAGCCATCTAGCCAAATGAGCCAACTGGCAGTATATGAAGTGTAATGTGCAAAGATGTGAGGTTGTCCACTTTGATCAAAAGAATAGAAGAGAAGCATATTATTTTAAATAGAGATGCTCCAATACATTAGTACAGAAGGATCTAGGTACTCTTGTGCATGAATCTCAAAAGATGGCATGTTGATTCAGCAAGTAATTAGAATGATGGATGCAGCAGAGAAGTATGGAAGATTTGCTACAAATGTACAGTGAGACCACACCTCAAGGAAAGTGAACAGTTTTGGCCTTTTTAGAAGGAAAACTTGATATATTTGCATAGAAAGTAGTTCACAATAGGTTCTTTAGCTGATTACTGGGGTGAGATGTTCTCTTATGTGTTCAGTATTGAAGCCTACACCCCTTGCAACCTTGATGATGGAGAGATGATTTTATTGAAACATTAAATTCTGACAGAGCTTGCCAGAGCAAGTCCTGAGTGTTTTCTGAAATGAGGGGGCAAATTTTAAACTAAGGCTTCATCCATTTAAGATGCAAATGAGTAGTTTTTCCGCAATAATTTGCTTTCTGGAGTTTTCTTTTCCAGAGAGCTCCATTGGCTCAGTCATTAAATATATTTGAAACTTGAGCAGTTTTTGATCAACAAGGGAGGCAGGATTATGGGGAGCAGACAAAAAAGTAGAGTTAAGGCCACAGTGAGATCAAACATGATCATACTAAATGGTAAGATGGTAAATGGACAGGGTCGACGTCCAAATGGTGTGCTCCTTTTTCTGTTTCTTATGATCGTGTATTTCATGGGCAGTTTTGCAAATCTGTGTTTTCTCATGTGCTTTTTGAACATTCCTGTGCATGACAGCAACTGCACTGTTCTCCTCATTCTCTGTTACCTCATTAGGAAAGCATACATCAAGTTAGTCAAACATGATTTGCCAGTAATGTGTCCATGCTGATTTATCCTTTATTAGTCCATGCTTTTTCAAACAGCTTACTCGTCTTTCTCCAAATTAATGATCCATATGTTGCAACAGGATCCTGGGAACATACCACTACATAAATTCTCCATTGCTTTTAAGTGACTAAATGCAATGATGGGTATTGTGATGATGTGTTGTTTTAACTTTTTTCTGATTCAGCAGTACTGACTAATTTAGGTAGTGATTTTGTACTCCCCATGGCTAGTGAACAGTATCCCAGACTTGCACAGTGCCAAACCTGACACACTGATCTGGTGATTATATGGTGACTCAAGGCCTCTAAGTGTTGGGTGAGGAGGGACAAACTGGCTCTCCTCCTTTATTCATTTGCCCTCCTCTTTGTTCACAACACAATGAATTTAAAAGCGTCTCTCCCTTCTGAATGCCTTTGTCTTTACCAAATGAATTTGTTCCAAATAAATCAATTTTACAAAAGAATAACTTTATTAATTAGTAACTGCAGAAACGAGGAATAAGACAACACACAAACATATGTTGTGAAACTTGAAAGGGTTCAGAAAAGATTTACAAGGATGTTGCCAGGGTTGGAGGATTTGAGCTACAGGAAGAGGCTGTACAGGCTGGAGCTGTTTTCCCTGGAATGTCGGAGGCTGAGGAGTGACCTTATAGAAGTTTACAAAATTGAGGGGCATGGATAGGATAAATAGACAAAGTCTTTTCCCTGGGGTCAGGGAGTCCAGAACTAGAGGGCATAGGTTTAGGGTGAGAGGGGAAAGATATAAAAGAGACCTAAGGGGCAACGTTTTCACACAGGGTGGTACATGTATGGAATGAGCTGCCAGAGGAAGTGGTGGAGGCTGGTACAATTGCAACATTTAAGAGGCATTTGGATGGATATATGAATAGGAAGAGTTTGGAGGGATATTGGCTGGGTGCTGGCAGGTGGGACTAGATTGGGTTGGGATATCTGGTCGGCATGGACCGAAGGGTCTGTTTCCATGCTGTACATCTCTATGACTATGACACAGATAAAGAGACTAAAAAAGATTAGTGTTAAAAGATATATGGATCAATCTCTCAGCGTATTTTGTGGAGTGTAGAGTATTGATAGTTGAATAGTACATTTTAGGATTTTTGACTCTTGCTGATCACTCAAAGTCCTTTTATCCTGTATCCTTCTGACAATGGCTTGTTGGTAGCCCTCTGATCCAAAGAATGCTTCTTACAATGGATCCTTCTGACTGGCTTGCTGTTGGCTTCCAGCACGCAGAACAAGTCAGTCCTTTTACCTGCAATGCATTTGCAACTAGTGGATGACTCTTTGTCTGTTAGTTTCCTGGCACACTGGCACTGAAGTCAAAGCTCTTACATGTGGTGCCTCAGTTCACTAGCATACTATCTTCCACTGGCACATCTCTTTTGACTAATGCAGTGCATCGGATTTTTAAGCACAATTATCTGTATTTTCCTAGAAAGGCGAAACCAAAAAAATATTTTCAATAGGTGGCTTTCTGCTGAGAAGGTGGGAGATCATCAGCTCTCTTCCTGTTACATGTCTATCTCTGTTTAAGGTATTCTTGACACTTTACAGGATGTGACGTTCCATGGGTCCAACATAGGACTTTGGCAACCATCTTGGAATTTACATCTTGATATTTTGAAATGTGTATGAATCCATAACCTTTGAAAGATTTACACCAAGTTGAGTGGAGGTTAAATCACTTGAAAATTTCTAAACTAATACCATTTTTATTTGGAATTCTTACGGTTTTTAGGTAAATGAGGAAAATGAAGCCAGGGTTAGTTAAATATTCAATGTATGATTTAATTGTGGAAGACTGGGGTGACTTTTTACATCTTGCTTTTATGTACCTACATAATTAATCCAATTTCTCATTTTTATCTGGAGTAAAAGTGTTACTGAGAAGTTTAGGTCCACAAGACATAAGAATTAAATATGGTATTATGAATTTGAATTTGTAAGTTAACTGCTAACTTTTTTCTGACATTCATCTTTCTTCTAAAGACGTTAGATGAAAAGGATTTGAAATGTGTTACCAACAGATTTTTTTTGTCTTTAATATATATTTGTTTCCCTTGTAGCTCTGATTTGTCACTAAGTTCAAATTCTTTTTGTATAATAGTTGAATCTTGCATAAGTGTGTAGCAACCAAAATGCAACTGAACAGGAAGCATTAATTTCCTTACCTTTTATTTACTGACTTATCAGTAAAACGTAGCACAGATAATTTTGCAATCTCAGAGCAACCGAGAATACTTTTGAATTGTTGTTAATATGGGGAAGCACAGACCATTGTGCACAGATCATCCCACAATGAGCAGTGATAATGACTGGATAATCTGGTAGAACAAGCAGATGAAGTTCAATAACACTAGTGTGAAGTAGTAGAATTTGGAAGGAAGTCTGAGGACTGATATAACATGATAAATGACACAATTTTAAAAGATATAAAGTGCGAGAGATGAGGGTGCTTATGATCAAAGCTTTGGACATGTCAGTCAGGTTAACAAAGCAGTTGATAATACATGTGGTATTATGGGTTTTATAAATAGGTGCAAAGAGTACACATATTAAACCTGTATGAATACTAGAGAGGCCCCAACTAGAGTATTGTTTTCAATTCTGAATACAAGACTAGGAAGGCTTATGGGCGATATTTGGTAGAATGGTTGCAGGGATTGAGGGTTACAGCTATTTGAATAGTTTTGAGAAGCCAGAGTTGTCCGTAAAGCAGAGAAAACCAAGAGGAAATCTGATAAAAATGTTTTGATGTCGTAACTAAAGTGAAACTGCTTCCAGGATGCAGATGGAAAGTGACAAGGACCAAAAAATCCTGAGAAATGAGTCTTTTTAATACAGTGAGCTGTTGTGATCTGTAAGGCACTGTTCACTAAAGCTTTTGAAAGGAACATGTATAAATAATTTCAGGAAAAAGATGAAAAGGATCTTGGAAAAAGAGCAGTGGTTTGGAATTAACTGAATTGTTCTTCAGAAAATGACACATACTCTGATTTTCCATGCTGTACTATTTGACTGTTTTCGCTTGAGGGATAGATATGATAGAACCAAAACAGAACCATGATATCTTGCAGCCATTGGAAAGGCAGCATCTAACAAGGCACTGCTTCCTCAGTACTGCGCTGATTTGTCAGCCTCAATTTTGGGCTCAAATTGATAGAATGAAAGATGAACTGACAACCACCTAATTCACAAAAGTACTGGCACCAAGTCATAGTTCGTACCACTTCTGTGCATTGTTGAGAGCAGTTGGAGATTTGTCTGTTTCTGATTAGCTGAGGGATTTCAGTAAGGTCTGTGGAAAGCAGTAATGTTTATAAAGGAGGGAGAGGAGCAGAAAGATTAAGGAAACTTCATTCTGCATCTCACCACTACAATCACCTGATGAAGGAGCCATACTCCAAAAGCTAGTGCTTCCAAATAAACCTGTTGGACTATAACCTGGTGTTGTGTGATTTATAACTTTGTCCACCCTAGTCCAATACTGGCATCTCCAAGTTGGAATTGGAGTACTAGTGACAAGATGATCGAGGGTGGGGGCAGGTGCTGTCAAGAACATAAGTGAGGGGAGGGATTACATGAAATTGAAGAAAACTGTTGGGCTCCTCTTTCCTCCCTCTCTTCTCTCTTTCCCCTCACAATCACTGAATTATGATCGTGTAGAAGGAGGCCATTCAGCCCATCATGACAACACTGGCTGTCGGAGCTTTTTGACTTAATGTCAATCACTTGTTTTTTCTGTGTAGCCCTACATATTATTTCTGTTTAAATAATCAAGTCTTGATTGCCTGAATTGAACGTGTCTCCACCTTGTTTCCAGGCAGTATTTCTGGATGCCAGCTACTCACTATTTGAAAACGTTCCTCACCTGCATTTGCTTCTTTCACAAAACACTTCAAAACTGTCCTCTGGTTCTTTATTCCTTTTATGAATGGGAATAGTGTCCTGAACTGCTCAGTCCAGATCTCAGCATTTGAAAACTTCCATCAAATCTCCTTTTGGCCTTCTCTCCAGTCCCAGTTTTACCTATCCATCCTCAACTGAAGTTTCTCATAACTGGGATCTTTCTTATAAACTTATTCAGCACTCACTCCAGCGCATTCACATCCTTCTTAAAATGTGGGGCCCAAAACTGTAAGTGATATTCCAGCTGTTTAATACAAGTTCACTATCACCTTTCAGCTATTGTGCTCTATACCATTGTTATTGAAGCCTAGAATATTGTTTTTTTTATTAACAGCTCTCTACCTGCCTTGCTACTTTTAAGGACCTGTGCACAAATGCTCCTGCACAACCTTTATAAGCGTACTCTTTATATTGTCTGTCCATGTTCTTTGTAGCATACCACATCATCTCTTATTTCTCCACATTGAGTTTCACCTGCACTGATTCCCCTGCTCCATGTCAATGTCCTTTCCAATTCCTTCTCTGACCAGCCTGTTATAAATTCTCCTAAGTTTGATGTCATTGACAAACATTAGAATTGTTCCCTGCGATTCAAGCTCTAGTTTATTTATATAAATCAGAAAAAGAGTCTCGGTGGCAACTCCTGGGAGTTCCACTACAGTCATCTTCCAGCCTGAAGAATACCCATTAACCAATATTCTAATCGTATTCCTCAATCAATTTTACATCCAGATTTCTCCTGTTCCTTTTCTTCCTTGACCTACACCTTTCCTCACAGGTCTATTGTTTGGCACAGTATCAAAACTTCTGGAAGTCCATGTACACCATGTCAACAGCCATAGAGTCATTGAGACACACAGGAATCAGATCTTTTAATCCAAGTTATCCAAGCCAACAAAGTTTCATGTATTAAACTAGTCCCACTTGTCTACAATTGGCTCATATCCCTCTAAACCTTTCCTTTTTATATACCCATCCAGATACCTTTTGACTGTTGTAATTGTACCTGCCTCTGCTTCCTCTAGCAGCTCATTCCATAGTGCAACCCTCTGTGTGCAAAAGTTACCCCTCTGGTCCCTTCTAAATCTTTCCATTCTCACCTTAAATCTATGCCGTCTAGTTTTGGTCTCCCTTTCCCTGGCAAAAGGACCTTTACAACTCCATGAGAGATTAGTGGTCCCTGACCAGCCCCTGTGCATGCTGAATTCCCAAACTGCACCCTGGTGATGACTTTTGTTGTAGAAGCTTTGTATGTGAAGGATGGGATTAGGGTTGTTAGGATGCTCTGTTGCTGCTTTGATTCTCACTGAGGAATCTCACAGGAAGAATGACTGGAGAGCTGAGTCAGTTTATTCAGTGTGAGGCATTGCCTTCAGTTGGACAGGATCATTAGTTGATGGCATAAAGTACAGAGAAGAAACAGAATATAGGTGTAAGATTGCAAAGCCTGATAACACCGTTAAGTACAGCGAGCTACTGACATTTAGTATGAGAAAGCTCTGTGTAGTCACATCTGGTTAACTTGCTTGTATAACCTTACGTTGATCATGTGCAATATGATCTTCAGTAAAGCCAGCTGTCAACAAAGAGACACCCAGAATGAGGGGCAAATGAGCCCTGGTTTCTTGACTGTCAGTCCTATGGCTTTCCGTGGCAGGATGTGGGTTGGTCACACAGCAGCCAGCAATGGAATCTTTTGCCACTGTGCAAAGCAGGAACTGCCTTCAAATCTTCGACAGCCTGCTGCCAGCTGCTGCTGAATCAGAGGCTGCAGCCTGGAGGAGGACTGAGGCAACAGATGCCCAAGCAAGAAATTACATTACTGTCCAAGATAGCTGCATCCCCTCATTCTGGCTTTGAGTAGCACTGACTTTTATCCCTCCTTTCAATTCCTTAGGCATTTACCGCTACAATACCATCCCTACATTTTTTCTTCCTTGCTTATATCCTTTAAGACACAACTCAAAACCTGGCTTGTTGACCAAACCTTCTGTCATATAATTTATGATCTAATGTCATTGTCATATTCTGTTTTATAATGTTCCTGTGAAGCACCTGTAAAGACACAGTAAATTGAATTTGTTTTTAACCATTCTCTCTTTCTTGAAGACAGTGACTCTTGCTGTGGTTTTACACTACTTTTAACCACCTTCTAGGTGGTCAATTTAAACTTGGGTGTGTGAGGGGGCAGGGGGGAACAAAAATCATAATCACAAAAAGGTGGCAAAGTGGCTCAGTGGTTAGCTTTGCTGCCCCTCAGGACCAGAGACCTGGGTTCAATTCTGGGTGGTGTTTTGTACATTTGCCCTGTGTGCATGTGGGTTTCCTCCCACAGCCCAAAACAGTGCAGGTTAGGTGGATTTGCTATGGTAAATGGGGGTGGGTGGGTGGGGGCTGGATCTGTGTGGAGGTCGGTGCATTTCAGTAGACAGTGACATCTTTCCACACTAGGAATTTTATGATTCTCAGATAATAGACAAACCACAATATATCTTCAATCAGTGCTCGTACTCCTTGAAAAGTGAGTGAGAGTGACGAGGCGACTATTCTAGAAATAATTATTCAGGATAGATGTGTCCCCACCACCAGAGTTAAGCTGATCTTTAATTGCCAGATTGCTCCATACAACCTTGATTACAATTCTCCAATTCCTTTCACACCACCTCTAAATCCAGGGATGATTGAAAAAATGGTTTTCAGTGCCTCTGATTTCCTTTCTCATTTCCAGTTCAATATCCATGGGAGTCAGCTCAGCCCTACTCCTTTCTCTACCACCCTTTTATTGTTTCTTGAAAGGACTTCAACGTTTTTCTGTGTTAAATGCCAGCCTTTTTTCATAATCCCTCTTTGTTTCTTGTATTTGCTTTTTCACTTCCTTTCTGTACTTCCTCTAGCAAATAGTTTTCAGAGTTACAGGATGGAAAATCAGTGGAGACAAATGGAGCGTACATCCTACAGTTTGAGAGGGGTCATGGACTTACCATGTGCCCCAAACAAACACATCTGCCAGAAGCAGCCACAGACATTTGAGCAGTAGCTGGATTCAGTGTGTAGCCTCAAGGCATTGGGCTACATGAACAGAATGTGTAGGAAAATAATTATTTGCAGATTTGAAGTGTACAAGCAGAGTCATAAAGCAGTACAGCATGGAAACAGACTCTTTGGTCGAACTTATCCATGCCGACCCGATATCCTAACCTAATCAAATCATATTTGCCAGCACTTTGCCCATATCCCTCTAAACCTTCCTATTCATATACCCATCCAGATGCCTCTTAAATGCTACAATTCTACCAGCCTCCACTACATCCTTTGGCAGCTCATTCTACACACGCGCCACCCTCTGCATGAAAACGTCGCCCCTTAAGTCCCTTTTCTATCTTTCCCCTCTCACCCTAAACTTATGCTGTCTAGTTCTGGACTCCCCTACCCCAGGGAAAAGACTTTGTCTATTTATCCTATCCATGCCCCTCGTGATTGTATAAACTGCTGTAAGGTCACCACTCAGCCTCTGACACTCCATGAAAATTTTCCCCGCTCACTCTCCTCCTATAGCTCAAATCCTCCAACCCTGACAATGTCCTTGTAAGTCTGTTCAGAACCCTTGCAAATTTCATAGCATCCTTCCTATAGCAGGGAGACCAGAACTGCACGCAATATTCCAAAAATGGCCTAACCAACGTCCTGTGCAACCGCAACATGACTTCCGATCTCCTATACTCAGTGCTCTGACCAATAAGGGAAAGCATACGAACATTTTCTTCACTATCCTATCTCCCTGTGACTCTACTTTCAAGGAACTATGAATCTGTACTCCAAGGTCTCTTTGTTCAGCAACATTCCCTAGGACCTTGCCATTAAGTGCTGCTAAGATTTGCTTTCCCAAAATGCAGCAACTCGCATTTATCTAAATTTAACTCCATCTGCCACTCCTCAACCCCATTGGCACACCTCATCAAGAGTCAAGGTTAGAGTGGTGCTGGAAATGCGCAGCAGGTCAGGCAGCATCTGAGGAGCAGGAAAATCTGTGTTTTGGGCAGGAGCCCTTCATCACTTTCGCCACATCTGATCAAGATCCATTGTAATCTGAGGTAACCTTTCCTTTCATCCTAACAGGGAATATACTGTCTCTGGACTCTCATTATCTAATTTTTGAAGGCTTCCAATTTTCTAGCTATCTCTTGACCGGTGAACAGCTGCCCCAATCAGCTTTTGAAAATTCTTGCCTAATACCGTCAAAATTAGCCTTCCTCCAATTTAGAACTTCAACTTTTAAATCTGGTCTATCCTTCTCCATCACTATTTTAAAACTAATGGAATTATGGTCACTGGCCCCAAATTGCTCTCCCACTGACATGTCAGTCACCTGCTCTGTCTTATTTCGCAAGAGTAGTTGCACCTTCTATAGAAGGAACATCCACATGCTGAATCAGAAAATTTTCTTGTACGCACTTCACATTCCTTTCCATCTAAACCATTAACATTATGGCAGTCCCAGTCTATGTTTGGAAAGTTAAAATCCCCTCCCGTAGCCACCCTATTATTCTTACAGATAACTGAAATCTTCTTACAAATTTGTTTCTGAATTTCCCACTGACCATTAGGGGTTCAATAATACAATCCCAATAATGTGATTGTCTGTTTCTTATTTCTTCTCAGTTCCACCCAAATAACTTCGCTGGATGTATTCGCAGGAATATCCTCCCTAAGTACAGCAGTAATGCTATCCCTTATCAAAAACACCATTCCTCCTCTCGTGCCGCCCCCCCCCCCCCCCCCAATCCTTCCTGTGGCATTTGTATCCTAGGACATTAAGCTGCCAGTCTCAACCATCTCTGAGCCATGTTTCTGTAATTGCTATGATATCCCAGTCTCCTGTTTGAGAGAGAATGGGTGACTTCCAATCATTCGAAGAAAACCAGGTGACTTGTGCAAAAATCCCCTGAGTCTTTTCACGCTTGCCCAATCAGTATTCCATTTTGAAACAAGTGAAGGTATGGCACTTGGGAGTGCAGTCAGAAATAAAACATGGTACAAAGGGCATTTCAGCTGTTGGGTGGGTACAGGGGAGTTGGTCTGGGATGAATGAAGGATTGATGAGCAGTAGTGATTTGTGATATGAATTAAGGGAGTGTGTGTTGGGGGGTTGTGAGTGTAGGGCTGTGTTTGGGGGGTGTGAGTGTAGGGGTGTGTGTTGGGGGGGGTGAGAGTGTGGGGGTGTGTGTGTGTAGGGGTGTCCCTTGGTGGGGTGGGTGTGAGTGTAGGGGTGTTTCTGTGGTATGAAGTAGTGCTGTGTTCCAGGGAGGCTGCAGATAATCATTCCAATGGAGGGGATGACCAGAAGTCATTGTCCACATTGATATCAACTGCCTAAGTTGGGAGAGAGATATGGTCATGAAATTAGAATTCAGGAAGCTAAGAGGATAATTTAAATAGGAGGACCTCGTGTGTTAGTCTCAGAATTACTCCCAGAGTCCTATTCTACTGAGCATAAGAACAGGGGATTGATTGATGGATGGAATATGACATCGCAGTGAGAAATTGAAATCGGCACTTGGGGAAAGTGGTTATTCTTTCTCTGGATTGCCCATTGTCCTTTTCTACATTATCTAAAACCTAACGATACAATGATCCCAGCCCCCCGTATGTTAACCCACTGACACTCGATGTACTTTGCCCACCTCGTTCCCAAGAAATAGTTCCAGCATTGTCGCCTTTTTTGTTACACTATACTACTGTAGGAAATTCTCCTGAAATCTAAGAATGCTTTTCCCCTCTGTCCTTAACATGCCTACTGTTCAAGTTAAGACTCAGGTAGATAAAGTCCCCCATTATAACTACTCCATGATGTTGGCATCTCCTCTCCCCTGACCCATACTTCCCCTGCCCCTCCCTCACATGCTTACTGTTTTTCACTGCAATGATAGCACCTATTTTATGGACTATTCTCCTGGTTTCTGATTCTTGTCATAGTCCACTCTCCACTTTTGCATCTGGACATCACGAGAAGCTGGTGGGCTGTAGGGAGAGTCGGAAGCTGGCTGCGCTATACTCTGTGGTCATTGATCTAAAAGTTAATGCAACAGCGCCACCAAGCTTAGATGCACAATAATACGGAAGAATTATTATCAAGGAATTGTTATGTAACTCATGCTGATTTTAAAACATTAGAATCCATGTTAGTGAACTGAGGTTTTATTGGATTGACTGTGCTGTTACTGTCTGCTATTGGTTAATTTATGTTCCCTGAATGAGATATTTGGTAATCTTAGATTCACATTTGAGCCAATCAGTTTTGCCCTTTTTTTTTGTATCAAGCCATGCATGGTGCTGCAATGGAATTTTGCAAGGTGCCATGTATTAATTTTCTGTGGTTAGAAATAGATCTGTAATGATGTTTAGGAACTGCAGTTAGGCACTGAACATTAAGGACAAATGAGTAACAAGGAAGAAAATAGGGCCACTTAAAGATCAGCAAGACCACCTATGTGTGGAACCCCAGGAGCTGGCAGAGATACAAAACCAGAAATTTGCTTCAGTATTTACTGTGGATATGGAAGATAGGGAACGTGAGGAAATAAGTAGTGATATCCTGAAAAATGTCCATAATACAGAGGAGGCAATATGGACGTTTTAAAACATATAATGGTAGATAAATCCCCGGGCCGGATCAGGTGTACTGTGGAACTCTGTTGGAAGCTAAAGAAGTGATTGTTGGGCTTCTTGCTAAGATATTTGTATCATTGATAGCCACAGGTGAGGTGCCAGAATACTAGAGGTTGGCTAATGTGCCACTATTTAAGAAAGGTGGTAAGGAAAAGCCAGGGAATTCTAGACCAGTGAGCCTGACATCAGTGGTGGGCAAAGTGTTGGAGGGAATCCTGAGGGAGAGGATTTACATATATTTGGAAAGGCAAGGACTGTTTAGGGATAGCCAGCATAGCTTTGTGCATGGGGAATTGTCTCATGAACTTGATTACTTAAAAAAAAATTCAATGTAGAGGATTGGTGGGGGTAGAGTGGTGGATGTGATCTAGCTGGACTTCAGACAACGTTCCTTATGGTAGGCTGATTAGCAAGATTAGATCACATGGTGAACGGAGAACTAGCCGCTTGACTACAGAACTGGCTCAAAGGTACAAGTCAGAAGGTGGTGGTAGACGGTTGCTTTTCGGACTGGAGGCCTGTGACTAGTGCCATAAGGATCGATGCTGGTTCAATGCTTTTCGTCATTTACATAAATGATTTGGATGTGAACATAAGTATGTTAGTAATTTTGCAGATGACGCCAAAATTGGAGGTGTAGTGGACAGCAAAGAAGATTACCTTACAGTACAGTGGGATCTTGATCAGATGGGCCAGTGGGCCGAGGAGTGGCAGATGGAGTTTAATTTAGATAAACGTGAGGCGCTGCATTTAATGGTCCTGGGAATTTTGCTAAACATAGAGACCTTACAGTGCAGGTTCAAAGTTCCTTGAAAGTGGAGTCGCAGGTAGGTAGGATAGTGAAGAAGGTGTTTGGTATGCCTGCCTTTATTAGTGCATTGAGTATAGGAGTTGGGAAGCCATGTTGTGGTTGTACAGGACATTAGTTAGGCCAAAGTTTGTGAGAAGATTTGTAGCTCGGGTGCTCGTTGTTGTGGTTCTTTTCGCTGAGCTGGGAATTTGTGTTGCAGATGTTTTGTCCCCTGTCTAGGTGACATCCTCAGTACTTGGGAGCCTTCTGTGATCTTTCCTCTGGCATTTGTGGTGGTTTGAATCTGCTGCTTCCGGTTGTCAGTTCCAGCTGTCCGTTGCAGTGGTCGGTATATTGGGTCCAGGTCGATGTGCTTATTGATTTGAATCAAATTCAATCAACAGATTCAATCAATAAGCACATCGACCTGGACCCAATATACCGACCACTGCAATGGACAGCTGGAACTGACAACCGGAAGCAGCAGATTCAAACCAGTACAAATGCCAGAGGAAAGATCACAGAAGCGCTTCACAGAAGGCTCCCAAGCATTGAGGATGTCACCGAGACAGGGGACGAAACGTCTGCAACACAAATTCCCAGCTCGGCGAACAGAACCACAACAATTAGTTAGGCCACTTTTGGACTATTGCATGCAATTCTGGCTTCCCTGCTATAGGAAGGATGTTGTGAAACTTGCAAGGGTTCTGATAAGATTTGCAAGGATGTTGCCAAGGTTGGTAGGATTGAGCTATAGGGAGAGGCTGAATAGGCTGGGGCTATTTTCTAGAGCATCAGTGGCTGAGGGGTGACTTTATAGAACTTTATAAAATCATGAGGGGCATGCAAAAGGGTGAATAGCGAAGGTCTTTTCCCTGGGTTTGGGGGGTACAAAACTGGAGGGCATAGGTTTAAGGTGAAGGGGGGGGGACGATTTAAAAGTGACCTAAGGGGCAACTTTTTCATGCCGAGGATGGTGCGTGAATAGAATGAGCTGCCAGAAGAAGTGGTGGAGGCTGGTATAAATACAACATTTTAAAAGACATCTGGATGGGTACGTGAGTAGGAAGGGTTTAGTGGGACATGGGTAAATGCTGGCAAATGGGACTAGATTAATTTATGATATCAGGTCTGCATGGATGAAGAGTCTGTTTCCATGCTGTACAGCTTTATGGCTATCTATCTATAATTGTGCACAGCAATAATGTAAAGCATACATGATACTTAGTAACTTTTTGAGCTCATCACAGATCATCCTGCAAGAATTTTGGGCTGCAAGTTGAGTACTGGCTGAGAGAACAGATGACCACCTTTTTTGTGACTTGCACTAAACAGTTGTTTTTCTTATAATTGATTTCCAGCGCATTCCCTTCTCACTGCATTTTAACTTCTTTCTTGTCTGATCTCTCAATGTATCTGTCTTTTGGAAGTCTGTAATACTCTCGTATTACTCCTTGCATCAATTTAATCTGAGATTTCAAATATGAAGTCTAATAGATCTGTTTCTCTGCACCTTTTTAAGACTGAGAAATCTCAAATAATCATCACATTATGATCCAACCTGGGAATAAATTAAGTGACTGCTTGGTGATTCTATTTTAAAAACAGGCATACAGTAATTTTCAATTACAGTTCTACTGAAGTTAAATTATGCAGATCGATTAAAGAAACAAAGACTGTTCTCTTTGGAGAAGGGATATTTGAAGGGGGATTTTGATAGAGGTGTTTAAAATCTTGATTGTCCTGGACAGGGTAAATAGAAATTCTTCCCATTTAGAGAAGAATTAAGAGTCTGAGGTATAGATTTCAGGTACTTGGCAAAAGAAGCAGTGGCAACATGGAGGCAAAAGTTTCTTGACACAGCAAGTAGTTAGGACTTGAAATACACTGCCTGAGATTGGTGTAGATAGTTTCAAGCATGACTTAACAGAGAATTGGATTATTATCCGAGAAAAATAGTCAGGGCTTTAAGATAATATAAGATAGAATGAAAGATACTAGCTGAATTGCTTATGCTAAGGGCCATAATAGACAGGCTGAGTAACCTTGCTCTATGCTGTAAAAACGCTAAGTTGCTGATTTGTACTTTCTTTGCTAGCCATTTGTGTCAGGGAATTATGAATTTAAGTTTAAAAACTTTGGGCTATGTTCACAAACTTCCCTGATATGCACCATAGGCAGGTGAAAGAAAGCTATAGGTACCTGGGGAATGTTGGTTTGATAGAGACAGTTGTGTTTTTTCCCCTCGCTTTTATGTTGTTCCTTCCTTCATTATGAGTGTAGGTCCATAGACCTGGGTCTACATGTTTGTTTCAAAGTTTATTCCTCATAATTTGCATCAAGCTGTCCGCACTCCTAATTCCTGTGGTTTCTGACCCATATTGTTCCTAGGCTGATAATGTCTTGATTTTAAAATTCTACCCTTGTTTTCAAATCTCCCATGGGCTCAGCCCCACAACCCACCTCTAATTCTTTTCACTTGTGTATCCATTATTTTGCTGATTAATGTTGACAGCCATGTTTTCATCTATCTGGGCTGTAAGCTGTAGAACTTGTAAAGTCCCAGACGTTACATTCATTGTTCCTGGGCAATTGTTATCCAACAGACAGGAAAGCTGCACTGGGGCCGCAACACTGTGATCGATATTTAGGAAGGAGTTGCTGTAAAAGTCCTGAATGTTGACTCTGGGCCATATAGAACATTACAGGTCCTTTGGCCCTCGATGTTGTGCCGACCTTTTATCCTACTCTTAAGATCAAACTAAACCACATGCCCTAAATTTTGCTATTATCCGCATGCCTATCCAAGAGTTGCTTAAATGTCCCTAATGTATCTGACTCTACTACCTCTGCTAGCACTGCATTCCACGCAACCACCACTCTGTGAAGAATCTATGTCTGACATCTCCTCTAAACCTTCCAATCACCTTAAAATAAGCCTTCTTGACAACCCTATCTATTTGGATGGCAACTTTGAGGGATCTATGGACATGGACCCCAAGATCCCTCTGTTCCTCCACACTGCCAAGAATCCTACCTTTATCCCTGTAATCTCTATTCAAATGTGACCTTCCAAAATGAATCACTTCACACTTTTCCAGGTTGAACTCCATCTGCCACTTCTCAACCCAGTTTGGCGTCCTGGCAATGTTCCATTGCAACCTACAATAGCTCTTTACACTATCCACAACTCCTCCAACCTTCATGTCATTGGCAAACTTGCTAACCAACCCTCCTCCTTCCTCACCCCAAGTCATTTATAAAATGCGCAAAGAGCACAAGTCCCAGAACAGATCCCTACAGAACGCCACTGGTCACCGAGCTCCAGTAGTTTCCATCTACCACCATCATCTATCTTCTATGGACCAGACAATTCTGTATCTAGACAGCCAAATTTCCCTGTATCCCATGCCCCATCACTTTCTGAATGAGTGTACTATAGGGAACCTTATCAAATGCTTTGCTAAAATCCATGTACACCGCATCCACTGCTCTACCTTTATCAATATGTTTTGTCATATCCTCAAAGAATTCAACAAGGCCTCTGAGGCATGAATCTCACAAAGTGATGCTGACTATCTCTAATCAAGCTATGCTTTTCCAAGTAATCATAAATCCCATCTCTCAGAATCCTCTCCAATAATTTGCCGACCACTAACATAAGATTGACAGGTCTATAATTCCCAGTGTTGTCCCTCTTCTCTTTCTTGAACGAGGGAATAACATTTGCCACCCTCCAATCATCTGGTACTACTCTAGTGGACAGTGAGGGTGCAAAGATCATTGCCAAAGGCACAACAGTCTCTTCCCTCGCATCCTGTAGAAATCTAGGATATATCCCATCTGGCCCAGGAAACCTACCTATCCTCATGTTTTTAAAAATTTCCTCCATAACATCAACCTGTTTGAGCATATCAACTTGTTTCATGCTGTCCTCTCAAACGACAAGGTCCCTCTTACTAGTGAATACTGAAACAAAAGTATTCATTAAGGACGTCCCCTACCTCTTTCGACGCCATGCACAAGTTCCCTCCACTATCCCTGATCGGCCCTACCCTCCCTCTAGCCATCCTCTTGTTCCTCATGTAGGTGTGAGAATGCCTTGGGGCTTTCCTTGATCCTATCTGTCAAGGCTTTCTCATGCCCCCTTCCAGCTCTTCTAAGTCCATCTCAGTTCCTTCCTGGCTACCTTGTAACCCTGTAGAGCCCTTTCTGATCTTTGCTTCCTCAACTTTAAGCTTCCTTCTTCGTCTTGATGTTCCACATCTATTGTCATCCAAGATTTCTTCACCCTACCATCTCTTCCTTTTCTCAGGGGGACAAACCTATCTAGCATTCACAGCAAGTGCTCCCTAAATAACCTCCACATTTCTGTTGTGCATTTCCCTAAGAATATCTACTCCCAATTTATGCTCCACTGTTCCTGCCTAATAGCATTGTAAGTCCCTCTCCCCCAATTAAATGCTTTACCATTTCACCTGCTCCTGTCCCCCTCCATGACTATAGTAAAGGTCATTGAGTTGTGATCACTATCACTGAAATGCTCTCCCACCGAGAGATCTGACACCTGATCTAGTTCGTAGCCAAGCACCAAATCCAATATGGCCTTTCCTCTAGTCGGCCTATGTACATATTGAGTCATGAATCCATCTTGGAGACACCTGACAAAGTCTGCTACATCCAAATTATTTGCATGAAGAAGGTTACAATCAGTATTAGGGAAGTTGAAGTTCCCCCATGACGACAACCCTGTTATTTCTGCACCTTTCCAAAATCTCCCTCCCAATCTGCTCCTCCATGCCTCTGTGTTGCTAACGGAGGGGGTCTGTAGAAAACTCGAAGTGACAGCTCCTTTCCTGTTCCTGACTTCCACACACACTGACTCAGTAAACAAACCTTTCTCGGCGACCTCCCTTTCTGAAGCTGTGATACTACCTCTGATTAGCAATGCCACTTCCCACCTCTTTTACCTCCCTCCCTATTCCTTTTGAAACATCTAAACCCCAGAACATCCAACAACCATTCCTGCTCCTATGATATCCAAGTCTCTGTAATGGCCGCAACATCGAGGCTTCAAATACCGACTCATGTTCTAAGTTCATGAAGTCTTATGCCATTGAGTCAAACATGGTCAATGAGTCCTCCTGGTTATTGTCTAACTCTAGCCTCAAACTGATCACAAGGTGGACGTGGAAATAATATTTTCTCTTATGGGTAAGTCCAGAAATAGTGTATTAAAAGTAGAGCCAGGTATTTTAGGATTTTTGTTTGCGGGTTGTGACTCTGCTGCCTTCCTCAGGCAGGAGTGGGGCATGGTCATTAAGAATATTCTTAAAGTGGGAATAGATTCCTATTAGGTATGAAAATCAAAAATTTTTGTGCATTGATGGGAGTGTGGAATTCAAATCCAACAGATCAGCCATGATTGTATTGAATGATGGAACAGGCTCAAGGCGGTGAATAGCCTATTCCTGCTCCAATTCATATGTTCATAACTCAAGACTGGGCATCCTTGAGATTGCTGTGTGCCATCAGCTGCAGCAGAATTGTGTTTAATGAAAATCTGTAATCTCATGGCCCAGCATTCCCCTATTGTATTACTACCAAATCAGGCAATTAACTCTCACTTAATGAAGAGTGCAGGCAGGTTTGCCTTGAAATGAGGTGTCAGTGTAATTAAGCTACAGCACAGAACTACTTTACATGCCAAAGATTGGAGTGACATGTAATAGGGCAAGCAATCCCACAACAAATTAATCAACTATAAACTCTGTAGGACAAAGCATCTTGCTTGATTGTTACCCATCTATCACCATTGACATGCACTCCCATCATAAATAGACAGCAAATTGTATCATCTAAACGATGTACTACAACAACTCATCAAGACCTCTTAGACAGCACTTTCCAAACTTACAACTTTCCACCAGAAGGACAAAGGAGTCAATACATAGGAAAACCACCAACTGCAAGTTTCCCTCCAAGCCACTTGCTATTCTGACTTGGAACTATATCTCCATTCCCTCAATACTATTAGGTAAAAATCCTGGAATACTTCTCTGGCAGCACTGTGGGTATGCACTTGCAGTAGTTCAGAAAGGTAGCTCACCACCACCTTCTGGAGGACAATTGTGGGTCAACAGTAAATGCCCTCTTAGCCAGTGATGACCACATGCTGTGAATGAATAAAGGAGAACTCCCTTTTTACACCTTTCTACTTTCCATCCCTTTATAAAATTATTTCCTAAAACTGATTGCCAAATGTTTCACCACCTGCCTTCAATATTCCTGCTGGCCCATTTTCAAATCTGATAAAGTTCCTGTGAAGGAGAACAGTATTTTTTTAATGCATTGAAGAGGAGTGGCACAGACCAGCAACATTAGCCTAAGAACTTTGTTTGGAGCATTAAAGAAATGCCCATTTAGTACTTGAAATCTGTGTAACCCATTCAGCCAGATCATGACTGAACTGGTCCCCAGTTTTGTTGAGCTGCCTTTGTCTCATGTTCTGTAATGCCCTCCCCAAATGAAGTTCTTTCCCTCTTGGTTTTAGGTTCCACAGATGTTTGAAGAAAGTGTTGCTGATTTCTTTGGCCTTTTATATGGAAACTTTAATTTTAAGTTTGTATTCCTTTGTTTTGGATTTTCACCAGAGAAAAGAGTTTCTCTGCAATTATACTATCAAATCGTTCTACGATTTTCAATAACTTGATCAGAACTTGGAAGTACTAGTCAAGTTTATGCAATCTGTCCTGCAGAGTTAACCTTTCATGCCGATGAATTGGTATTCCAATCTTTCTCAGGCCATCTTCCTAAATGTAGTGCTGAAAGCAGGATATAGTATTCTAGGTGGGGTCTGATCAACGAATTGCAACTGTAATACTACTATACCAGCCTCTTTGAGAGAAGTCAGCATTCTATTAGCATTTTTGATCGACATGTTTTCCCGTGAAATGATAGCATGGTAGTAATATCACTAGACTAATAATCCAGAGGCCCCTGTACTCTGGGGCATAGCTTCATACCCAGTGGTAGTAGCTGTGGAATTTAAATTTAGTTAACAACATCTGGTATTGATGGTGACCATGACAATCATGGATTATTGTAAAAATCCATCTGGTTCATTAATATCCTTTAGGGGCGGAAATCATCTTTGTGTTTGATGTTTGGCATTTTAGATTGTGGGCAAATAGGGGTGGATAACACATGCTGGCCAGCAATGCCCACGTCCCATGAAAGAATGGGGGAAAGAAAAACACTTCTTAGATGCTGTGAAAGTACAGCAAAAACTAGTAACCTTTTCAGCAGAGGATCAAAGGATCTAAGCAATCTCCTGTCACCTCTGTTCCCTGGTTGATCTTTAATTTTGTTTAGGTTATGTGGATATTGCCCACTTCTATTAGTTTTGAGGAAAATTCACCTTTTTAAAAAATTTTCTTTCCTAGGTTTGTTGTTGGTTCCGATCGTGCCATATTTATGCTACGTGATGGAAGCTATGCTTGGGAGATTAAAGACTTCCTGATAAATCAGGAGCGCTGTGTAGATGTTACTGTTGAAGGACAGACATACCCCGGAAAAGCAGCAGAGAAAAAGAAGAATGAAATCAAGCCCGATAAGAAAAAAGATGCAACAGTTTCTCAGAAAGGCAACCGAGCAAATAAAAATGAACTATGACATAGTTGAATTAGAAGATGTTCAAAATGAATAGAAGAAATTATTTTTTTGTATTAGTTTGTCTTTTGATGTTGAAATTTATTATGGAACTACTGTTGAATCAGTGGTGCTGGTTTTTACAGTTCACCAAGCCTTTAGGTGATGAAACTGCATTGTGAACTTCACCTGACAGTGATTCCAAATATGCAGGCATTTCATTGTTTCTTTGCAAGTTGCAGCCTTTTAAAAAGGCAAGAATGGAATTACCACTGTACAGTTGTGAACATAAGTCACATTTGCTTCCAATATCTTTCATCACAGCATTAAATAAGGTTTCTCTTCATTTTGTACGAATTGACACTTAATACAATTTTCTTCCATGATTTAGGTACTATTTTGAAACCGTTATTTTGTGAGCAGTGATGTGGTTTCTAAATTCAACATGAAATTCTTAAAAATGCAGCGAGCATATGGTCAATATAGCAGTGTTATGTATTAATTTCAGGATATTTCTGACAATGCTTGGGCAAGTTCTGTACTCTGTTTAAATGTTTTCACTGTAATATCAGCCTTTTATCTTAACTCATCTGATTCTCCCCTGTAGCCATGGTATATTTCTGTCTATTTTCTGCTGACAGCAACAAAGCAATTCAATTGTCAGTGACTTCAGTTTTTTTCAAAGAAAAGCACTCAAATTTCGACACCACTTTTGCCTAAACTGTAGAACTGTTTAATTTTTTTTGTAGACAAGTTCCAACTCAACCTTGTGTGTTTGTATAATTGTTATTCAGTTGCTGTAGAAAGTTGTTCAGGGCTTTTAAGTATGTTGTCTGACATCTTACTGCTCGCACTGTACCAGCTTTTACAATACTGATGCTTTTACAATGAGTTAGACAATCATTGTACTGAAATTTACTGATAAAATCTCACTTGCTCAAAGAGGCAGTGTTTGTTAGTTTTTTTGCTATTATGACAAGATTGTTTTTGTGTAAGTAGCTTCCCAGTGTTCTCTGATTTCAGTGTTTGTAGTACATGCAGATGGCTACTGGACTGCACTGTACTATCTTGAACAGTGGAACTGCTTTGCTGAGCAACAAGCATCTAAATAATCTAACAGGTTGGGAAGCTGGCAAGCCCTTAATGTATTCTTCTTTCCAGTGTAAGTAACTGTCTGCTCCTGCCTCTAACTCATACGAAATACAAATTCAATCAAACTACTTTGGGGCACGTGAAATTAAATTGTCCTTTTGGATCTTTCACTTGGTGCAGTTCTGTCATGTGGGAAGTGTCTGGAGAAAGAAGCATTTGGCACACTTGCTGAATAATTCATCAAATCTCTTCTTCTGTCTCCTAGAACAAGAGATTTCAGTTTTGTACTGCCCAGTTTAGAAAAGGTTATCTTTAGCCTTTGGTCAGTTTTAGAATCATACAGCATGGAAATAGGTTCTTCGGCTCAATTCGACCATGTCAACCAGGTTTCCTAAACTGAACTAGCCCCATTTGTCTGTGATTGGCACATATTCCTCTAAACCTTTCCTGTCCATCCACCCATCCAGATGCATTTAATGTTGTAATTGTACCTGCATCCACCACTTCCTCTATCTGTACCACCCTCTGAAAGTGTTGCCCCTTGGGTCCCTTTTAAGTCATTCCCCTCTCACCTTAAACCTATGCCCTCTAATTTTGGGCTCCCCTATCTTAGGGAAAATACCTTGGTTTATTCACCTTACCTATACCCCTCATGATTTAATACACCTCTGTAAGGTCACCCCTCAGCCTCCCATGCTACAGAGAAAACAGTCCTGTCCTATCCTTGTAACTCAAACTGTTCAATCTCTGTACAATCATTGTAAATATTTTTTTTTGTACCTTTTCCAGTTTTCTAGCATAAATTCCCTATGACATCAATGAAGTGTAGGAGTGCTGAAGATAAATAGTATGTGGTTACTTGTGGCTGGGATTATGAAGGGCTAGAAGAAAATTTATCAAAGTAGGGAAGTGGTAACCCTGGGTGTGCTTCAACCTCTGCTTCCCTCAGGATTTTGGACATTAATGTATCAAAGTGAATAATCATAAACCAAGCACCAGTTACAAGTTAGATTATCCTTTGGGTGTAAGCCTGAGATAGGATTAACATTGCCCTACATATTTTATATAAAAAAAGTTGGCATTCTGTATTACTATTCATTCACCAATGCATTCTAAAATCTGATGTCATATGTAATATGCTAAATTTGACCATTATATTTGGAAGACAAGAACTAAGTAATTGGTATCACCTTGTTTCTGTTTGATATGACTTGGATAATTTGAGCTGTTTTAAGTTGTTGTAGTCATTTGAATGGTAAAGGGCTGAATGGTTAGCACTGCTGCCTGACAGAGCCAGGACCCCAGGTTCAATTCCGACCGTGGACTCTCTGGAGTTTGCATATTCCCTCTTTGGCTGTGTGGATGTCTGTTCGGTGCACTGGTTTCATCCTACAGTCCAAAGATGTGCAGGTGAGGTGGATTGACCATGTTAAATTGCCCTGTAGTGTCCAGGAACGTGTATGCTAGATAGATTAGTTGTGGTAAGTGTGAGGTTACAGGGATAGGGTGGGGAGCTGAGTCTGGGTGGGTTGCCCTTCAGAGGGTTGGGCCAAATGGCTACTTTCTGCCTTGCAGGGATTCTGAGTCTAAGAAAAAATTGACCAGGCTGAGACTCTTTTAATACAGCTTGAGACAGAACTGGAACACTGATAAGCACAGTAAGGAATTTTTGAAACTGTCTGTTTTGCGGTAATCAGAATGTGAACTGAGGCACTCTGTTGAAGTTGCAGCCCAGGACTTGATTACCAAACAAGTTATATTCATAACGTGAACAAACTGTCAACCTTCATCCTTCTAGCACACATCAGTGGCAAATGTAAGTGATAGGCCATGTGATGGAAAATCGAAGCCTCTGCCATCATGTCTATAACTCCAGATTACTACATGTGGAAAATTGCATGTTGCCACAGAAGTTGGACAACATACTTGGTTTAACAATTATTACTTGTGCATTATTATTTTCTGAAACAAGACTTGTAGATTTGTAGGAATCATTAAATATTTCTAGCATTTTCTATTTTAATCAGGTATGACTGCATTAATGGAGAGAGTAAAAGAATTAATGTTGCACGGCTGTGGTCTTTCATCAGAACTGTGTAGTGAAAGTGGAATTAGGTTAAGTATTTTAATCCAAAAATGTTAGTTATTACTTTATAAGGGTTGTTTTCTCTTCTGACTTTAATGGATTTCTCTCTGAATTAGTTTAATGATTGAATGTTGTGATCTTTCTCATGAGTCGGTGCAAATTTTAAGTACTTAATTTGGAACCAGGGTTTAGAAAATTCCAATATATTTATATGATAAATGTAGAATCATGGTAATTAGCTTGTTTGTAAAATATCAATGGAACATTTAGTTAATGTCATGTGATGGTGTTACCAAGCTCTTGACAGGAAATATTTATCAGGAACAAAAACAAATAGCTGGAGAAACTCAGCAGATCTGGTAGCAACTTGTTTAGAATCCAATGACTGTTCTTTGGAACTGATAAAGGCTAGGAAAGGATAGCATCTATGCTGATGGAGGTGAAGGAAGGCAAGGGTGAGTGGATAGATAAAGCCCAGCGAAGAAGGGAATTAAAGTAAGACAGATAAAGGAATTAGATTAGATTACTTACAGTGTGGAAACAGGCCCTTCGGCCCAACAAGTCCACACCGCCCCGCCGAAGTGTAACCCACCCATACCCCTACATCTACATCTACCCCTTACCTAACACTAGGGGCAATTTTAGCATGACCAATTCACCTGACCTGCACATCTTTGGACTGTGGGAGGAAACCGGAGCACCCGGAGGAAACCCATGCAGACACGGGGAGAACGTGCAAACTCCACACAGTCAGTCGCCTGAGGCGGGAATTGAACCCGGGTCTCTGGCGCTGTGAGGCAGCAGTGCTAACCACTGTGCCACCGTGCCGCCCACAATGTTTAGTATTATGCCAGGGAAGGGGAAAAGTTGATAACAGATAGCTGAAAATGAGCTGACCATGCTGAAAGCAGCCCAAATTATTGCTGTTCTACAGCATTTCATTTTCCACTTATGGACCTTGCAACCTTCAGGATTTCATGTAGAATGCAATAATTTTAGGGCATTAATACCTTTTCCCACATTCCTTACCCAGCCACACTCCTGACCCTGTCCTAGCTATTATTAGTTTTCTGATGAGGGTCACTGGCTTTCAAATGCTAACTCTGTTTTCTCTCCACAATGTTGCCTGAGATTGTGTTTTTCCAGCAATTTCTGATGTTATTTCGGATCTTCAGCATCTGCAGGGTTTTTTGTTTTATTTAAACATTTCTTAGACCTATTGTTAGTACACAAATAATGTTTCACATTTCCTTACAGTATAAAGTGTCCAAGAAAGGTCAATTGTTTTTACCTAAATAGTGTTTGCAACCTGAAATGTTTGACAATGTCTGGAATATACCATTGAAATATCACAATAGGTTTACTTTATAGCAGTTTCTTAAAGCATGCCTTTTATAAAATTTTTATAAAGTACTTTTTGTTTCACTTCTCATTCTAAAATGATTGCATCTGCATAAAATGACTATTTTCTCCTCTTAGTTCTGTTGATTTTCTATTGCATTGTGAAGCAAGATTTTCATTTACTGTAGTCCTGCATCTAGTCCTGTTATTTGGTCCTAAGGTTACTTCTGCATTATTGCGATTAATGTTTTGATCTCTTATTTGTTTTATTTAAAAATATCCCCAGTGGTGGTACCCATCAAGTCCACTTCTGTCTTTCTCTGTGCAATTTTCAGACTTGCTCATTTGTGTTTCTGACTCCATCTAGACTGGAGCCATAAAATTTTGAGATTCTAAAACTCATTGTCTTGCCCTGCTCTCTCCCTAAAGACTGATTCAAAGATCTATGCAATATTACCATGAATGGATATATCAATCCTTGCCTGAACTGCTCCCTGTGGCAAATATTCTAACGGTCAATAAGTAAAGACATTTATAGCAAATGCCCCCTTGCACCTGGCTCTAATTAGGAAAAAGTCTTTCCCTGATCAGTCTATCAAAATGTTAACTTTGAAAAATCAGGAATCCCCATCATTAACAGAAGTTAAGTTCCCAGAGTGGAGGAAAGGCAAAAATTGGATGATTGATAGCAGATGTTATTTGCCTTTTTTTAAAGTGCATTGCAATGTTGTTGATGCATTCCATTCTCATTTGATCATTACTTACCAGTTTGAAAACTGATTTAAATTAAGATCTAATGACTTTCGATTTATTTTTGCTTTCTTACAATGCAGCTGTTTACAAACTTCAACTCTCCACACCAGTGTACCCCCGATAAGCTTCCATCCCCTTGGTAACCAAGAATCTATCTACCTCTGCCTTAAGTATATTTTGCACCCATTTTTGAGGAAGGGAATTTCAAAGACTCAAAAAAAACTGTTTGCTACCAACCTGACATCCATTTTGTGGCCTTATTTCCGCATTTGCCTTTTCCATTTTGTTTTTAACTAGTCGATCCTTTCCGCTGCTGCATCTTTTTAAGGCAAGTGATTAAAACAACAAGGTAAGATGTTAAGATAAAATAAAACTTTTGTGTCAAATAGTGATTAATGCTAAATATACATTAGGTAGAAGTGTTGAAGTTGTATCCTATTCCGGACATGAGACAAAGCCAATACATCCAACTTTCATGGGTGCTAAGGTACCTAAATTATGTCCAATGCCATCTTGGCTTGGGTAATACCAGACTACTGGAACATGTTTGTAAGCCCCTCTCACATGTAAATGCAAGTATCGCTATCAAGTCCCTTGATGCCCATATTGTACTTAAGGAAGTTGCTGGACAAATTTGGCATTTCTGTTCCAGGGCACTAAGGCCATTTTGTAGTACTACTTCTCTGTTGTTCTGGCCGTTCCATGCAAATATAAAATAAAATCATAAAATGTATGGTATCCAACATTGAAAAAACTGGAACAACATAAACTCACATAAAACTACTTGTACTAAAATGTACTCCATAAAAAGCCCTTGACACAAATTGAAATAGGCTTGCCTTTGACCAGCAGTCTACACAGTCTTGTCTCTTTAATCTATCAGAAATTATCAATGGGGCGTTTATAGTCCTGACGATAAGCCTAATACTCCTGTTGCTTTTCTTTTCATTCCAAGAGCCTTGGTATTTGTTCTCACATACAATGTGTGGCTATGGCCTGAGGTTATAGCTTATTAGCAATCACATTATATTCATTTCCTTAAATAAACTTAAGATCATAAATGATTTATGAGACAATGTAATAATGACTTTTAATGTAACAATTCCTTGTTCAGATGGGAGTAAACAATTGCTCTGAATGGAATGTGATTCCATTTCAAGTGTTTCATGCTTTTGTTAGAGTTTTATTTTTTTAATTCCTCATTTTGAATTTCATTATTTAGAATTTTACCTGAATTTTACTTTCATTTTAAAATCAAAACTTTGTACAACTCCAGATGAGGACTTACACTGTTTTTTTTTTCCTGTAACTGTGCAGATAATGTTTCCCCTCTTGGGGGGGGGGGGGGGAGGTTTAACATAAGGGAGCACAGTTTCTTAAAAAAACATGTTATCTCCCAGTTATGACCGAAATGAGGAGAAATTTCTTCTCTGCAGATTGTTGGTATTTGGAATTCTGTTCCCAAAGAGTGCTGGAGTTAAGTTTTCAAATACCATAGAGTCAAGGATAATGGGGACATGTCGTCACAATCTTATCAACACTGATCTTACTGAATGGTAGTACACCATCCATGAGAATCTTACCTGGTCCCTCAACACCAGCTCCATAAGCCAAGAAAACCCAGCAGCGTCTCAATTTCTGTGTAGACTGAGGAAAGCCCCTACCCCGATCCTCATCACTTTCTACAGAGGGTTAATTGAGAGTACCCTGAGCAGCTGCATCATTACCTGGTTTGGGAATTGCACCATCTTGGATCGTAAGACCCTACAACGGATAATGCGAAGAGCTGAAAGGATTATCAGCGTCTCTCCCTCCATTACAGATATTTACACCACATAGTGCATCCGAAAGGCTAAGAGTATTGTGGAAGACCCCACACACCCTTCCCTTGAACCCTTCTCCCTCCTGCCATCTGGCAGAAGATACTGGAACATTCAATCTCTCATGGCTAGACACTGCAGCAGTTTCTTCTCCTAAGCCATCAGGCTCCTTAACACTTTAATCGGACTCTATTTTTTCCATTTGAAAAACTTAGCACGACTTCGAATTGCCGCTAGAACGATGTCGATTAGTTATTATTCTTTTGTTATACTGTATTTGAGTGTTTTACACATATGCACTTTATGCCACTCTTTGTATGATCATGTAATTTGTGCTGTCCATGTAGCTTTTTACTGTAATAGTTGAATATGGTAGAAATGACAAAATTTACTCTTTTTTTTAAATAATCCTCTGGTTTGTTTTTTGCTTTTCTTCTTTTTTTCTTTTTGTTTTTTTCTGTGTAGGGCACAGCTAAGACTAACAGGTGTAGAAAGTCCTGTTTATTTTTACAAAATTTACTATATCTTGATATGGGAGGGACAAAATGATTAACAGATTTTTAATTAGTAATGGAATAAAGAGTTATGAGGTAATAGTGAGACAGTGGAGTTGGGGATTATGAGATCAGACCTGATATCATTGAATGGCAAAGCAGACTTGATGGGCTAAATACCCTACTTGTGCTGCTATGTCTGATGGTCTTACCGTTGTCATCATCAGTGCACAGTGGCAGCAGGATCTACAATATGGAAAATGCAGGGCTGCCACTCGTCAATGTTCTTTCAACAGCATCTTGCAAACTTGCAAGCTCTAAAAGGACACCACCTGCAAGTTTCACTCCAAGTTGTACACCATTCTGACTTGAAGGTGCATTCTCTGTTGCTGGGTCAATTTGGATTGCAGTAGCTCAAGAAAGTTGCTTACCACCACTTCATTAAGGATGAGCAATAATTTTAACCCCTACCAGTGATACCCACATAAACAAACCCATTTTGAAACTAGGAGTAAATGAATATTTCTTCATCTCACTATAATTTCCTGGACATTGATGGTATCACATCATTTTAGCAGTAGAGGGATGACTGCATGGTTTATATCTAGGTACCATTGCCAGACAGAATGCAGGCTGAAAGACAAGAATAAAAGTGGACATTGAATTACTGAGAGACAATGTAGTCAGCAGCATTCAACAAAATTGAACATAGTAGAAAGAAGGAAAAAGCAAAAGCATACAGGAGGAATGAACAGAAGAACATGATTCAACCTTTCAGCCCATTTAGTATACCCAGCTATTCAATTAAATTTGCTGATTATTTATTTCTGTCACATTTCTGTATTATCTGCGTTTTCCTTAATGTCATTAGTATCCAAAAATATGTTTTAGTCTTGTAGGTACCCAACTACTGAGGATCTAAACCTTCTGGGGACAACATGTACAAACATTTCCCGCAGTATGAATGAAGAAATTCCTCCTCATCTCAGTTTAACCACCTAACTCTGAAACTCTCCCTTTGTTTTACATTCACCAGTAAGGGGAAACATCCTATCTATAACCATCCTGTTACACCCTGGTGGGTGGAAATATTTTAAAACAATTCTGAGAAACAAAGATTCAGTGAGACGTGGACACAGACAGTAAGCAGTGAGAGAGGAGTTATAACGAGTAACACATTTGCTTGCTGCATAATTACATTAAGGATAGTGGGACTGGAATAAACTTTGGTTGAACTATACCTTTCCTGTTCTGTTCACAGTTAAGCCTCTGTCAGATGTGGAGTAGGTTTCCTGTTATTAATGCAAAACATTGTGTGCGTAAGAGTTTGTAAAATTAATTAGAGGAAAATTGTATGCCCCTCCGAGAGCCCACTCCACTTTGATGGACCAAACCTCATTCTGGTTCCACTCTGACAATCCTGTGTATCACCCGTCACAACAGGGAATCCTCCTCTAGTATGATTCTCCCCACACCTCCAAGTATCGCAAGGGGAAGTGTTATTTAGACATTTTCCTGCATGCTCCCCATAACATATTAATTAAAATCTGTTTGTGTGTGTGCGCATATATATAATAACACTTGAGGATAATATCCTCAAATTTCCCAGCATCCACTGCACTGAGAACAAGATGGTGGCAGCAGAGTAGGAAGCATTCTGGGTCACTCCCACTCGCCTAGCTGGCCGTATTTTGTTTTGTTTCTTGACTTATCTTTTGTATCAAATTCATACTTGCTTCTTTTCTGCAGCTGAGATTAAGGAGAATGATTGTAGGGAGCTGCTGCGGAGTTTCCTCATGGCCATGGGTTGAACAATGGTTTTGGCATCGGTGAAGGTACAGTGGTGATTCCAGTTCCTTTGGAATTTGGACGGTTCCTTGGTCCTCAGGTGTTGGGACAGTTTCCTGGCTGTGGTGGCAGTGGCTTGATAGATGGTGTCAGAGTTGGCAACTTGGTGGGTCCTTTCCATTCTCAGGAACTCACGCAGGAGGCAGGATTTCAAGCTCTTGGATCATTGGGACCTCTTCTGGGGCAGGAGTGATCTGTACAACGTTGACGGGTTGCACCTAAACTGCAGGAGAACCAATATTCTCACAGGGACTTTCACTAGTGCTACTCAGGAAGGTATAAACTAGAGCGGCAGGAGCTGGGAACCAGAGCAACAGGTCAGCAAGTAGAGGAATCAAGGAGTAAGTAGATGTTAGGACCAGTAAATCAGAAAGAAGGACAGGCAGAGACAGGTAAATGAACACAATAGTACTAATAGTCTGAAGTGGATTTATTTCAATGGAAGGAGTATTAGAGGTAAGGAAGATGAGCTTAGAACCTGGATCAGTCCATGAGACGATGATGATGTGGCCATGACAGAGACATGGTTGAGAGACAGACAGGACTGACTACTCAACATTCATTGTTTTAGATGGAATAGACAAGAAGAAGGAATTGCATCACTAATCAGGAAGAATGTTACATCTGCCCTCAGACAGGATACACTGGAGAGCTCATCCACTGAGACAATATGAGTAGAGCTCAAAAATAAGATGGGTGCAGTCACTCTGATAGGATTATACTATGGGGCCACCAACAGCCACCAAGCCATTGAGGAACAAATACGCAGGTGGATTATGGACAGATGCAATCAAAACAGAATTGTGGGTGACTTTAATTTCCCCAATATTGACTGGGACTCCCTTACTGCAAGAGGCTTAGATGGGGTGGAATTTGCTAAGCGCATACAAAAGGGAATCTTGAAACATATGTGGATGGTCCAACTAGAGGAGGGGCCATATTAGATCTTGTACTAGCTAATGTGCCTGGTCAGGTGACTGACCTGTCAGTGGAAGAGCGCTTTGGAAGCAGTGATCACAACTCCTTAAGTTTTAAAATAGATATGAATAAGGGGAAGTCAGGACCTTGTGGGCAAGTACTATATTGGGGGAGGGCAAATTACATCAGTAATAGGCCAGAGCTGGGGAGTGTTAATTGGGAGGAGCTATTGTCAGACAAATCCATGTTTGATATGTGGGAGTTGTTAAAAAAAAGACCTGCTGATGAGAGTTTAGGACCGGCATGTTCCAGTAAAGAGGAAGGACAAGGATGGCAAGGTAAGGGACCCTTGGATAATGAAGCAGATGAACTTAGTCAAAAGGAGAAAAGAAGCATATGCAAGGTTTAAGAAGTTAAAATTGGAAAGAGCCCTTGAGGAATATAAAGAAAGCAGGAAAGAACTGAAACAGGGCATTAGGAGAGCAAGAGGGGCCATGAAATGAACTTGGCAAGTAGGGTTAAAGAAAATCCCAAGGCATTTTATACATACATCAAAAACAACAGGATAATTAGAGAGAAGACAACCCAACAACCCTGTGGCTCAACACTTCAACTCCCCCTCCCACTCTACCAAGGACATGCAGGTCCTTGGACTCCTCCATCGCCAGACCATAGCAACACGATGGTTGGAGGAAGAGCGCCTCATCTTCCGCCTAGGAACCCTCCAACTACAAGGGATGAACTCAGATTTCTCCAGTTTCCTCATTTCCCCTCCCCCCACCTTGTCTCAGTCAAATCCCTCAAACTCAGCACCGCCTTCCTAACCTGCAATCTTCTTCCTGACCTCTCCGCCCCCACCCCCACTCCGGCCTATCACCCTCACCTTGACCTCCTTCCACCTATCACATTTCCAACGCCCCTCCCAAGTCCCTCCTCCCTACCTTTTATCTTAGCCTGCTGGACACACTTTCCTCATTCCTTAAGAAGGGCTCATGCCCGATTCTCCTGTTCCTTGGATGCTGCCTGACTTGCTGCGCTTTTCCAGCAACACGTTCTCAGCTCAGAAGATTGATACACTCAAGGATAAAGGAGGGAACCTTGCATGGAGGCAGAGGATTTTGGGTGGGATCTTAAATGAGTACTTTATATTAGTATTCGCCCAGGGGAAGGAGTATAGTGAGATTTGTGTGGAGCATGCTAATTTGCTAGGGCATTTTAAGATCAAGTAAGAATTGGTGTTGGGTCTCTTGAAGACCATTAAAGTAGCTAAATCCCCAGGGCCTGATGGTATCTACCCCAGATAACTGAGAAAAGCCAGAGAAGAGATTGCTGGGGCCTTGACCAAGATCTTTGCATCTTCATTAGCTACTGGAGGGGTCCTGGAGGATTGATGAGTAGCTAATGTTACTCCCCTGTTCAAGGTGGGAAATGGAGATAATTCAGGAAACTATAGACGGGCGAGTCTCACATCAATGGTTGGGAAGCTTTCAGAAAGAATTCTTAGGGGTAGGATTTACATTCATTTGAAAAAGTGTGGCCTAATTAGGGACAGTCAGCATGGCTTTGTGCAGGGCAAGTCGTGTCTTACTAATGATTTTTTGAGAAGGTGACAAAAGTGGTTGATGAGGGTAGAGCAATGGATGTTGTCTACATGGATTTTAGTACGGCTTTCAACAAGGTCCCTCATGGTAGGCTCATCCAGAAGATCCATGGTGACTTGGCTGCATGGATTCAGAATTGTCTTGCCCATAGAAGACAGAGGAAGTTGTGGAAGGGTGTTTTTCAGGCAGGAGGTCCGTGACTAATGATGGTCCACAGGGACCTGTACTGGGTCATCTGCTATTTGTGATATACAAAGAAACCTCAATTATCTGAAGGACACGGTCAGAAGTATGTCGTTTGGTTAATTGAATTCCGGATAATTGAATACCAGATAACACAGTTTAGCCAAGCTTCAGGACCTTGTGATCTTACCAGAAAATCCGATATTCAGACAATCAAATGCCGGATAATCGAGGTTCCTCTGCATATAAATGACTTGAATGAAAATGTAGATAGGTGGGTTAGTAAGTTTGCAGATGATAAAAAGATCGATGGAGTTGTGGATACTGTTGAAGATTGTCAAATGATACAGTGGGATAGAGGTCAGTTGCAGATATGGGCGCAGAAATGGCAGATGGAATGTATTCTGGGTATGTGTGCAGTGCTTCACATTTGGAGATCAAATGTTAAGGAAACGTATGCAGTTAATGGCAGGACTCTGAATAGCATTGATGTACAGAGGGATTTGGGGTTCAAGTCCATAGCTCCCTGAAAGTGGCCACACAAGTATTTAGGGTGGTAGACAAGGCATATGACATGCTTGCCTTTGTAGGTCGGGAAATTGAGTACAAGAGCCAGGATGTCATGTTGCAGCTTTATAAGACTTTGGTTAGGCAGCACTTAGAGTATTGTGTTCAGTTCTGGTTGCCACATTACAGGAAGGATGTGGAGGCTTTAGAGACAGTACAGAAGAAGTTTACCAGGAAGCTTCCTGGATTAGAGGGTATCAACTATAAGGAGAGGCTAGAAAAACACAGGTTGCTTTCTTTGGAGCGGTAGAGCTTGAGTGGAAACTTGATAAAAGACTCTTCCCTTCCTTGAGCTGTAGGAATATGCTATAGGACCCAATGTATGACTTCACCCTTCTGTACCAGTTACCATAAAGTCACACGCTACTTGATGTTTTTCTATCTCCATTACATCTGTTCTGATGATACATAGAACAGTAGAGGCCCTAAGGCCCTTGATGTTGTGCTGACCTTTTAACACACACTAAGATCAGACTAACCTATATACCCTTTATTGTACTACCTTCCATGTGCCTATCCAAGAATTGATTAAATGTCCCTAATGTATCTGACTCTACTACCACTGCTGGCAGTGCATTCCACGGATCCACCATTCTCTTGTAAAGAACCTACCTCTGACATTTCCCCAAAACCTTCCTCCAATCACCATTAAATTATGCCCTCTTGTGATAGCCATTTTCGCCCTGGGAAAAAGTCTCTGGCTATCCACTCTATGCCTCTCATCATCTTGTACACCTCTATCAAGTCACCTCTCATTCTTCTTCGTTCCAGTGAGGAAAGCCTTGCTCCGTCAAACTTTCTTCATAAGACATGCCCTCCAGTCCGGGCAGCATCCTGGTAAATCTCCTCTGCACCCTCTCTAAAGCTTCCGCAGCTGTCCTATCATGAAGCTTTTGCAGCTGTACAGGGCGTTGGTTAGGCCACTGTTGGAATATTGTGTGCAATTCTGGTCTTCTTCCTATCGGAAAGATGTTGTGAAACCTGAAAGGGTTCAGAAAAGACTTACAAGGATGTTGCCAGGGTTGGAGGATCTGAGCTACAGGGGGAGGCTGAACAGGCTGGGGCTGTATTCCCTGGAGCATCAGAGGCTGAGGGGTGACCTTATAGAGGTTTATAAAATCATGAGGGGCATGGATAGGATAAATAGACAAGGTCTTTTCCCTGGGTTGGGGGAGTCCAGAACTAGAGGACATAGGTTTAGGATGAGATGGAAAAGATATAAAAGGGACCTAAGGGGCACCTTTTCACACAGAGGGTGGTGCATGTATGGAATGAGCTGCAAGAGGAAATGGTGGAGGCTGGTACAATTACAACATTTAAAATGCATCTGGATGGGTATATGACAAGGAAGGGTTTAGAGAGATATGGGCCAAGGGCTGGCACATAAGACTAGATTAGGTTAGGATATCTGGTCAACATGACAAGTTGGACTAAAGGATCAGTTTCCTTGCTGTACATCTCTATGCCTCTATGACTCTGTGAGGCGACCAGAACTGAACACAATATTCCAAGTGTGGTCTAACCTGGGCTTTATAGAACTGCAGCATGACCTCGCATCTCTTAAACTCAATCCTCCTGCTTATGAAAGCCAACAAACCAGATGCCTTCTTGACAAGCCTATTGACTTGGGTGGCAACTTTGAGCTGTGGACGTAGAACCGAAGATCCCTCTGTTTCTCCACAATGCAAAGAATCCTTTAACCGTGTCATCTGCATTCAAATTCGACCTTCCAAAGTGAATCTCTTCACAGTTTTCCAGGCTGAACTCCATCTTCCACCTCTCAGCCCAGTTCTGTATCATTTTAATGTCCTGTTGCAACCTACAACAGCCCTCCACACCGTCTACCACTCCACCAACTTTTGCATCATTGGCAAGCTTACTAACTTACCCTTCCACTTCCTTGTCCAAGTCATTTATAAAAGTCACAAACAGCACAGGTCAGAACTGATCCCTGCGGAACACCATTGGTCACCGAGCTCCAGGATGAATAATTTAACTACCACCACCCTCTGTCTTCTATGGGCCAGCCAATTCTGTATCCAGACTGCCAGACTTCCGTATATCTCATATCTTATAACTTTCTGAATGAGCCTACTATCGGGAAACTTATCAGACACCTTGCTAAAATCTATGTACATCACATCCACTGCTCTGCCTTCATCAATATGTTATGTCACACCCTCAAATAATTCAATAAGGTTTGTGAGGCATGACCTGCCCCTCACAAAGCCATGCTGACTATTTCTAATCAAACTATGTTTTTCCAAGTGATCATAAATCCCATCTCTCAGAATCCTCTCCAATACTTTGCCCACCACAGACGTGAGACTGACCGATCTATAATTCCCAGGATTATTCCTATTCCCTTACTGGAACAAGGGAATATCATTTGCCATCCTCCAATCATCTGGTACTACTCCAGTGGACAGTGAGGACTCAAAGGTCATCACCAAAGACGCAGCAATATCTTTCCTTGCCTCCTGTAGAAACCCAGGATATATCTTGTCTGGCCTGGGGATTTATCTAACCTCATGATTTTCAAAACTTAAAGCACATCCTCCTTCTAAACATTAACCTGTTTGAGCATATCAGTTTGCTTCACACTGTCCTCACAAACAACAAGGTCTCTCTCAGTGGTGAATACTGAAGCAAAGTATTTATTAAACATCTCCCTCCCTCCTCCGACTCCAGGCACAAGTTCCCTCCACCATCCCTGAAGAGCTCTACCCTCACTCTGCCCATCCTCTTGTTGTTCACATAAGTATAACATGTCTTAGGGGTTTCCTTAATCCTACCCGCTAAAGCTTTTTCATGCCCCCTTCTAGCTTGCCTAAGTCCATTCTCTCCTGCCAGCGTTTCCTATATGATTTCATTATATTTAACCAAGAATTGAGTTGTGTGTGTGATGGGAGTTCGACCATGCATGTCTCATTTCCCGCATTCTGTTTTCCCTCCTCCACCTCCCTTAAAGAAACTCTCCGGTCCTTATGTTTTCACTCCAACAGCCTCCTGATCAAACCGATCATCATCCATTATTTCCAACATGATACCACTACCCAACACATTGCCTTCTCCTTTTCTCTATTCAAAGTCTTAATTTCCTTTTGTAATACTCTAGCCAACTGGCTAATTGCTCACACGTATTCCCACCACATTCCTTACCATGCAATACCTGCTCTTTTATATTCTCCATTCCCACCAACCAGCCATAACCACACTTTTGAAATGAGGCAGAGGCTTGCTTTTAAGGTTGCTTTCTGTCTGCAGTGTTCACCGTGTAGAAAATTTGCAACAACTCTGCAGAACATGTCTGTTCAACCTGCAAATGTTATAGCAATACTGCTGATCACTTGCCATTTTAATTCAATGTATCACTCCGACCTCTCGATTCTTGTAAACCATTCCAAGAGTCTCAAAGTTGTAAAGATTGTGTCTTTTTTATTTTTCTGTAATTTTAAATGTGGAGTGAAATGAGAAAAGGACTGTTTCACAAAGAAAGGTTGGCTGGAGGCTTGCTGCATTGTTTGAAAACAAGGAACCTGATACTCAATATGCCATTGTTCATAAAGCTTCTTATGAACTCAGAGCTGAAGTGTAGTTTATAAATAAGCTGGAGGCTGGGGCATGTGTACAGATGGAGCTTTGATTGGCTGTGAGAAGCTGATTGTTCTATGGACTAGTTATCCTCAGATAATGGAACAACTTGTGAACAAGATAGAGAGAAGCCATCAGACCTATTTAGGAGTTCTCTCTGTTCTCTGCAGTAAAAGCTACTATAAGTCCAAAGAAAACCAGTTTATAACTCCATCAGCAGTTGCTGTAAGCTGTGACTTTCAACTAATAAGTCAGAGATCTGTCTGTAAGTGTGAATGACTCCTGTGCCTCATGCAAACCAGAGAAAGCCTCAAGAGAAGGAAAACCAAAAATCAGCATTTTGACCAGCATAAGAAGCATCTCAGCAACCCTGTGACTAGGAGCCACTAAACTGCCTCCTCAGTCTTTCCCTCCACCCATAACACCCTTTTTTTCTGTCTATGTGTGTGTGTGTAAGAGGGAACTTCTAAGTGGATTAGAGTTTTAAGCAGTAGAGTTCTATGCTGTTGGTTTATAACTACTTACCTACAGCTAAAGTCTAATAACTTGTTCTTACAATAGTTTGTGTTCAAATGAAAACCTGGTCAGTGTTTTTCTATCAATCTGAGTCTAAAGGTTAGGTACATTCTGCATGTTTCTTTTTAAAACTTTAGCTTTTGTGATGATCCCAGGAGCATTGGGATTTGATTTCCAGTGCACTATCCAAGTGAGGCATGACAAAATAAACTGCCCCCCACAGCCACCACTGAAAGCCATTCAGTCATATGAAAAAACCACTCACCTCTAGATGGGGCACTCTATCAGATTAGAACTATTAATGGCATGTCTTCCTGTTGGTAATGATTCAGTTGTTACCACTCTCACCTCATCTAGACCCATCTTTTGTTCCTTTTCTGGTCTCGTTACCATTTCCTTTGCTGTGTCACATCAGACCTTTGGATGTTTTGTCTCTCCTTTTACAGATCTTTATTTCTTTCTGTCCCCTTCCCACTTCTCCCGCCCCCTGTACTTGCTTAAACCGATTAACTTTCTAACACTTTCCAGATCGAGAAAGGTCATTGACCTAAAACTTTAACTCTGTTTCACTCCATAGATGCTGCCAGACCTACTGACTGTTTCCAACATTTTCTGCTTTTGATTCAGGTCTTTAGCATTGGCGTTATTTTCATTTTGTATTACTTGGCATTTTGGGGATATGCTGACTCGCAAGGTTTGAAAACGTGCTGTCCTGTTTACATGTTACAAACAGTTCAGTCAGCAAAGAAAAAAGAATCTGCAATAATATATCACAGTAATGTGCCATTCCTCTAAAAGCATCACTGTTAATGCACAATGGGCCCTTTCTTCTTGTTGTAAACTGGTTAATATATATCTCCTTGTACTGAAGGATAGCTTGTGGTGTTCCAGATATTGTTGTAACATTTTTAAGGCATGAAGTCAGTCTGTTGGACGCTGAATAGCCAGATAATTCCTGTTTACCATTCTTCATATGGGGTGCATCTGACACTGAACCTGTTCGACTTCCTAAACAAAATGTGGTGAAATGGTAATGTCACTGGCCTTCTAAGTCAACAGGGCAGCTGATTCTCTGGGACATAGGTTCAAATGCAACCATTTCAACTGCTGGAATTTGAATTTAATTCATGAGATCCAGAGTTAAACGGGAATTTCAGTAATGATGGCCATGAAATCATTAATTGTTGCAAAGTCTCTTCGGGAAAGAAATCTGCCATTCTTACCTGGTCTTTCATACATGTGATTCCGATGTAGTTGACTCATAATCACCCTCTGAAATGCCTCAGTAAACCACTTAGTTCCAGGGCAATGACAGCCCAATGAATGTCGGCCCAGCCAGTGAGATCCAATGAAAGAATAAAGAATAAAAAGATTCAGGGTGCATAGATTCCCAGGCCCAGAACCCAAGAATGTTTTCACAGAACCACTGAGGCTTTGAGCATCATCACCCACTAGTGTCCCTCAGGTTCCTGTAGAATCATCAGATCAATGGATCATCACAGTACAGGATGAAGCTGTTAAGGCCCTTCATAGCCATACTGACTCATCAATCCCACTTGCAAATGTTTTTGTTTCAGATAATTATTCTCAATGCCTCAGTTGAATCACATTCTCGGGTGGCATATTCCTAACCCCACAGGGTATTTAAAAAAGTTCACTCATGTCACTTTTGAACATAGAACATAGAACATAGAAAAATACAGTGCAGTACAGGCCCCTCGGCCCTCGATGTTGCGCCAACCGAAGCCTACCTAACCTACACTAGCCCAATAACCTCCATATGCTTATCCAATGCCCGTTTAAATGCCCATAAAGAGGGAGAGTCCACCACTGATACTGACACGGCATTCCACGAATTCACAACCCACTGAGTAAAGAATCTACCCCTAACATCTGTCCTATACCAACCTCCCCTTAATTTAAAGCTGTGTCCCCTAGTAACAGCTGACTCCATACGCGGAAAAAGGTTCTCACTGTCAACCCTATCTAAACCCCTAATCATCTTGTACACCTCTATCAAGTCACCCCTAAACCTTCTTTTCTCCAATGAGTACAGCCCCAAGTGCCTCAGCCTTTCCTCATACGATCTTCCTACCATGCCAGGCAACATCCTGGTAAACCTCCTCTGCACCCATTCCAGTGCCTCCACATCCTTCCTATAGTGTGGCGACCAAAACTGTACACAATACTCCAGATAAGGCTGCACCAGAGTCTTATACAACTGCAACATGACCTCAGGACTCTGGAACTCAATTCCTCTACCAATAAAGCCCAGTACGCCATATGCCTTCTTCACAGCACTATTTACCTGGGTGGCAACTTTCAGAGATCTGTGTACATGGACACCAAGATCCCTCTGCTCATCCACACTACCAAGTAGCCTACCATTAGCCCAGTAATCCATCTTCTTGTTACTCCTACCAAAGTGAATGACTTCACACTTAGCTACATTGAACTCCATTTGCCACCTTTCTGCCCAGCTCTGCAACTTATCTATATCCCGCTGTAACCTGCCACATCCTTCTTCGCTGTCCACCACTCCACCGACTTTCGTATCATCCACAAACTTGCTCACCCAGCCTTCAAGCCCCTCCTCCAGGTCATTTATAAAAATGACAAACAGCAATGGTCCCAAAACAGATCCTTGTGGAACATCGCTAGTAACTGCACTCCAAGATGAACCTATACCATCAACTACTACCCTCTGTCTCCTTCCAGCCAGCCAATTCCTAATCCAAACCTCTAATGCACCCTCAATGCCATACCTCCGTAATTTTTGCAGTAGCCGACCATGGGGTACCTTATCAAACACCTTGCTAAAATCCATATACACCACATCTACTGCTTTACCCTCGTCCACTTCCTTAGTCACCTTCTCAAAGAACTCAATAAGGTTTGTGAGGCACAACCTGCCCTTCACAAAACCATGCTGACTATCCTTGATCACATTATTCCTATCCAGATGTTCATAAATCCTATCCCTTACAATTCTCTCTAAGACTTTGCCCACAACAGAAGTGAGACTCACTGGCCTATAGTTACTAGGGCTGTCCCTACTCCCCTTCTTGAACAAGGGGACCACATTCGCTATCCTCCAGTCCTCTGGCACTATTCCTGTAGACAATGACGACATAAAAATCAAGGCCAATGGCTCCGCTATCTCCTCCCTAGCTTCCCAGAGGATCCTAGGATAAATGCCATCAGGCCCAGGGGACTTATCTATTTTCACCCTTTTCAGTATTCCCCGGACCTCTTCCCTACATACCTCAAAGCAATCCATTCTAATCACTTGTGACTCAATATTCACATCAGCAACAACGTCCTGTTCCTGAGTGAATAATGACGAAAAGTATTGATTTAGTGTCGCTCCAATCTCCTCTGCCTCCAAGCATAACTTCCCACTACTATCCTTGACTGGACCGATACCCACCCTAGTCATCCTTTTATTCCTGACATACCAATAGAAAGCCTTAGGGTTTTCCCCAATCCTACCAACCAAGGACTTTTCATGTCCCCTTCTCGCTGCTCTTAGCTCTCTCTTTAGATCCTTCCTGGCTACCTTATAACTCTCAATCGCCCCAACTGAACCTTCACACCTCATCTTTACATAGGCCGCCCTCTTCCCTTTCACAAGGGATTCCAATTCCTTATTAAACCACGGCTCCCTCACAAGACCCTTTCCTCCCTGCCTGACTGGTACATACTTATTAAGGACACCCAATAGCTGTTCCTTGAACAAGATCCACATATCATTTGTGTCCTTCCCTTGAAGTCTATTTTTACAATCCACGCATCCTAAGTCATGCCTCTCCGCATCATAATTTCCTTGCCCCCAGCTATAACTCCTGCCCTGCAGTGCACACTTATCCCTCTCCATCACTAGAGTAAAAGTCACCGAGTTGTGGTCACTGTCCCCGAAGTGCTCACCTACCTCCAAGTCTAACACCTGGCCTGGTTCATTACCTAGAACCAAATCCAGTATGGCCTCACCTCTTGTTGACCCTGTCTACATATTGTGTCAGGAAACCCTCCTGCACACATTGGACAAACACCGACCCATCTAACGAACTTGAGCTGTAGCTTACCCAGTCAATATCTGGGAAGTTAAAGTCCCCCATAACAACCACCCTATTACTTTCACTCTTCTCCTGAATCATCCTTGCAATACTTTCCTCTATGTCTCTCGGACTATTAGGAGGCCTGTAGAAAACTCCTAACAGGGTGACCTCACCTTTCCTATTTCTAACCTCAGCCCAAACTACCTCAGATGGCAAGTCTTCCTCCATCATCCTTTCCACCGCTGTAATACTATCTTTGACAAGCAATGTCACACCTCCCCCTCTTTTACCCTGACCTCTGACCCTACTAAAACATTTAAACCCTGGAACCTGCAATAGCCATTCCTGTCCCTGTTCTACCCACGTCTCTGTAATGGCCACAACATCGAAGTCCCAGGTACCAACCCACGCTGCAAGTTCACCTACCTTATTTCTTATACTTCTGGCATTGAAGTATACACACTTCAAGCCACCTTCCTGATTACGGCACCCTCCTTCAAGATCGATGCCTTGTTCCTAACCTCCCTACACTCAAGGTCCTGTACCCTAAAGCTACAGTCCAGGTTCTCATGCCCCTGCAGAGCTAGTTTAAACCCTCCCAAAGAGCACTAGCAAACCTCCCCCCAAGGATACTGGTGCCCCTCAGGTTCAGGTGTAGACCACCCTGTTTATAGAGGTCCCACCTTCCCCAGAAAGAACCCCAGTTGTCCAGAAACCGGAATCCCTCCCTCCTGCACCATCCCTGTAGCCACGCATTTAACTGTTCTCTCTCCCTATTCCTCGACTCTCTATCACGTGGCACGGGTAACAGACCAGAGACAACAACTCTGTTCGTTCTAGCTCTGAGCTTCCAACCTAGCTCCCTGAAAGCCTGCCTAACATCCTCACCCCTCTTCTTACCTATGTCGTTGGTGCCAATGTGGACCACGACCTGGGGCTGCTCCCCCTCCCCCCTTAAGGACCCGGAAAACACGATCAGAGACATCCCGTACCCTTGCACCTGGGAGGCAACATACCAAACTTGAGTCTCTGTCGCCCCGGCAAAACTGCCTATCTGTGCCCCTCACTATTGAGTCCCCAATAACTATCGCTCTACCTTTCTCCACCCTTCCCTTCTGAACAACGGGGACAGGCTCTGTGCCAGAGGCCTGAACCTTGTTGCTTACCCCTGGTAAGTCGTCCCCCCCCACAATATCCAAAACGGTATACTTGTTCTTGAGGGGAATGACCGCAGGGGGTCCCTGCACTGGCTGCTTCCTCCCAGTCTCCCTCACTGTCACCCATCTGTCTATAACTTTCGGAGTAACTACTTCCCTAAAGCTCTTCATTTGTCAATCATTTTGCTTCATTTGTCAATCACCTTAGTCCATTGGCTCTTGAAAGGAGCAGTTTCTCCCTACTGTCTCTTTCCAGACTCCTCATTGCTTTGAAAATCTCGATCAATTCCCGTCTTAATCATTTCCAAAGTCAAAGGTCCCACCTTCTCCAATCTATCTATTTGGCTGAAGCTCCTTATCCCTGGAATCATTCTCCTGAATCTTTCTGGACTCTCTCCAATGCCTTCACATCCATCCTAAAGTCTGATGCCCAGAAACTCCAGTTGATGACAATCCATGATTATATACAAGTATAAATTTTACCTCTCAAACTCTTTATTTCATTCGTTATTTTTCCTGAACACTTTGGTGAGGCTTCTTCTGGGGCACTACATGCAGTTCTGGCCACCCTGTTATAGGAAGGATATTAGTAAGCTGAAAAGCACATGGCACCAGGTGATAGTCCAACAGGTTTACTTGGAAGTGCACGCTTGCGAAATGCTAATTGTTCATCAAGTACTTCCAAATAAACCTGTCGGCATTTAAAGGCATCTGGATGGGTATATGAATAGGAAGAATTTAGAGGGATATGGTCTAAGTGCTGGCAAATGAGACTAGATTAGGTTAGGATATCTGGTTGGCATGGACGAGTTGAACCGAAGAGTCTGTTTCCGTGCTGGACATCTCTATGGCTTTATCACTAAGTGCAGGCAGTTTAGTTTGGGATTATGGTTGGCATAGAATGGTTGGACCGAAGGGTTTGTTTCTGTGCTGTATGATTCTATGATTTTATGTATTAATTGAATTTAAATTCCACCATTTATCAGTATGAGATTTGAATCCATATCCATAGCATTAAACACGACCTCTGGATTGCTACTTAGGTGGCACTGCCATTGGGAGCAACCTAAGTATTATATTGAACATCCTGCTAGTATTTTCCCAACTCTCTAAACTTTGCCTACATGACCTCACCCCTCTTTGTGCCAGGTTTGTTTGTGCTGATATGGACCACAACTGCTGTCCTTCACCCCTCCGCCTCTCCCACAGAGACCTCTGTAGCTGCTGGATGGTATTCTTGAACTTAGCATCGTGAACAAAACACAACGTCCTAGATTTATGACTTCTGCCTTTTCTCCAAACAATCAAACCCTCTTTCACTATTGATTTCCCAGTTGTCCTCCTGTCACTATGTCCAGCAGAGCCAGCCCCTGGTGCCATCACTCACACCAGGATACAAAACTAAGATAGATTCAAGAGACTTCAGGACTTCCTGCCTCATCCTTCCTGTCTGCCTGACAGTCACCCATTGGTCTGAACACCCTTAAATACTTCAGAATGGAAAGCGGCAGTTCAACTAATAATGAAATAAATTTAGAACTAATACATTTATAAACACAACTGGAGATGCTGTTTCTTATCTGTCAATGGTTGGTTAGGCAGATGTGAACTAAATAACAGTCCACAGATCAACCATCAGACTCAGAGGTGCACAGTAATGCAACACCGGACATGAAGCAACAGCAGGTACTGTAACAACAACACCAGACATGGAGCTACAGCCAGTACTATAGCAACAACAGTGGACATGCAGCAACAGCAGGTACCATAGCAACAACAATGGACAGGGAGCAACAGCAGCTACCATAGCAACAACAATGGACAGGGAGCAACAGCAGCTACTGTAACAACAACACTAGACATGAAGCTACAGCCAGTACCATAGCAACAACAGTGGACATGCAGCAACAGCAGGTACCATAGCAACAACAGAAGACATAAGAATGCATTCTCTGGGAAGGATCATTACCCAGATGTACAGCCAACAACAACTTGCACAAGTACCATTAAGATCCCAATGCAATACATGTGTAGACATCGACAAGAATAACAAATCATTAACATATGAGAACAATGTGTGCGTACAGGGTAAATTGGGTAACCCAAAATGTGCGTGATTAAAACAAGCGAAACCTTTTTTCATTAAAAATTAAGAAGTTAAACCTTCTTAATATAATATCAAGAGGGTTGCTTGGATTGAAATGCAATCATGTCCTTCTTAGTCTACTGTAATTATCTGACATCTATCATGACACACACACACCTGACCAGACTACTGCCTTGCAAACACAGAAATGGAACACATCCAGGTTCAGTGTTCCAACATATGCCCTGCTTGATTTCAGCTCTAACAATCTGGATGGAATGTGAATCAGGCTATTGCACAGGAGATACCTCAGTCTTACCCAAAATGTGAAGTAGACATTGGAACTTGCATCCTAGTTTTGCTTGGTTTCTGATGTTTTTCTTTCAGTCCTTTTTAAACTGTTCATGCAATTTGCGGAAAAAAACAGTTGACAACTTCTGCTTCTCTTATTCATTCGGAACCTATTCCATATATTCAGTAAATTTAATTTGAAGAAATTAGTTCTAAACTTATTTTTTATTAGATGAGCCAGTCACTAAAGTACTTTTTTGAAGGATTTTTCCTATAATTTCTCCTTCTGTGAGGAGACCCCTCCTGGTCAGCTTCCTTCAGGGTGAAACCTTTCTACATTAATTCAATGCTCAGATTATACGTTCTTTCTGTAAAACCTCTGTCTCAATGACTAAGACTGGCCTCAGTACCTGAGGGTGTGGTCTGATAGAGATAATGGGGCTCACTACCATTTTCTCAAGGGTAAAGCTGACCTTGTTAGAAACATACATATCTCAACAATTCAACCTGAAGAAAATTGATTGCAGGCTATAAACAGACAGAAATCATTCATTTACAATTGTCTGTTTTACTGAGAGATGTTTGTGGTAGTTCCCATCCCGTGGCCCTCTGAGGTCTCAATTGTTGATCAGTTATAGTCTTGTTGCTGCTCCGTCTAAGTTTGACAGTTATGGATTCGAATTACCGTTCAGAAACTTGTATATGTAATCTAACCAGACAGTAGTGCAGTGGTTAAAAGGTGTTTTACAGACTGCTGATCCCCAGGGGCTGTATTAAAATCAGAGCGCTTCTGGATATATATTAATGACCTGGACTTGGATTTACTGGGTAAAATTTCAAAGTTTTCCATTGATACAAGACTCAGAAATGTGGGGAATAATAAGGATGAGTAATACCTTGGAAAGGGTGTTGACAGACTGATAAAACAGAGAGATGCCTGGCAGAGAAAGCTCAGCACAGCTAAGTGTGAAATGAGATATTTGAATAAAAAGGCTAAGCAATATGTGTACGAAGTAAATGGTGCCATTTTAGATTTAGATTCATTGTCACATGTATATAAAAAATACAGTGAAAAGTTTTTTTGTGTGTTATACGCTATGTGTCGCCATGCCCTGGTGCCAACTTGAAACATAAAAATTTACTTCAGTAGAGTTCACCTTTCTCTCTTCTTTTTGTTCCTCTTCCACTGTTCCTCCAGACGCTGCTTGACATCATCCAGAATCTTTGTAAGGCGACTTGGGTCTCTGTAACAGGCTCTGGGGTCTCTGTAACAGGTTCTGGGGTCTCTGTAATGGGCTCTAGGGTCTCTGTAACAGTCCCCGGGGTCTCTGTAACGGTCTCTGGTGTCTCTGTAACAGGTTCTGGGTCTCTGTAACAGTCCCCAGGGTCTCTGTAACGGGCTCTGGGGTCTCTGTAACAGGTTCTGGGTCTCTGTAACAGTCCCCAGGGTCTCTGTAACGGGCTCTGGGGTCTCTGTAACAGGTTCTGGGGTCTCTGTAATGGGCTCTAGGGTCTCTGTAACAGTCCCCGGGGTCTCTGTAACGGTCTCTGGTGTCTCTGTAACAGGTTCTGGGTCTCTGTAACAGTCCCCAGGGTCTCTGTAACGGGCTCTGGGGTCTCTGTAACAGGTTCTGGGTCTCTGTAACAGTCCCCAGGGTCTCAGTAACAGGCCCCAGGGTCTCTGTAACGGGCTCTGGGGTCTCTGTAACAGGTTCTGAGTCTCCGTAACAGGCCCTGGGGTCTCTGTAACAGGCCCCAGGGTCTCTGTAATGGGCTCTGGGTCTCTGTACTGAGCCTCGGGGTCTCAGTTACAGACCTCCGTGCTGAGCTGTAGCCATAGACCTGGGGATATGTGGGCTCCGTCCCTCCTGTTCCTCCTCCAAGGTTCCTCCCGACACTGCCATTGGTCATCGATTGTTAGGATCCTCCACCATCCCTTTCACTTATGCTTCCATTCCTTCAGGCACCCAGGCCTAGGCGTGGACCCAGAGCCTCAGCTCAGCCTGCAAGTCCAGGCCAAAGGAGTCAGTGGGAGAGGGAGTCACTTTAAAGGGAGCACAGGAACAGATGAACCTGGGAGTATTGTATTCAGGTCTTTGAAAGGGCCCAACAAGAGGAGCACTAAAAAAATGTGTAAGGGATCCTGTACTGTTTGGGGGTCGGTGGGGTGGCAGGGGTGAGGTATGTGGGGTTTCCATTGAGAAGCTGCTGCCACCAGGAGATTTTGGGATCGGGTGAACTTCCATGAGCCACAGGATACTCCCATCAGGAATGCACCCATTTACTTCATGCCTGCATGGAAAATTGCTAGGTGCCCTAGGTGGTGCCCCAGTGGTGCCCCAGGTAGTGCCTCAGGTATGGCCCAGATGATGTCCCAGGTGGCAGAGTGCTACCCTCTGCTGGTAAAATCATGGTATTGTTCCCCTTTCAGTATGTGAAGGAAAAATTCAGTGGACATGTCCCTAGTCAGGAATCATTTTGTGATCTGAGATCAAGGACATACTGACTTTATCCAGAGAAGGTGAGCCCCATGCGTTACACAAAAGTCAGAACTGAATCAGTATCCACTTGGTCCAAGTGCCTTTAGTAATTTTAGAGATACTGACATCGATGGCTGTAGGGTTGTTGGAACACTCCTGACTGAGATGGAGGGAAATTGGTGGGTGAGAGAGAATGGTGTAGGAGCTCCTTCTCATCAAGTACTCTGTGCTTGCCCCAAAGTGACATAGCCCACGATGTTTCACCCCACTCACTCAGGGACCTGCTCACTTTACTGAGGGGATCCTGCTCCTTTTGCAGGCCATGTTAATTATTCATACTGAAGTTAGTTTGAAAAGATTAAATAGCCTGAAAATAACTTTCATGAGATCACCCTTGGCCTGTCCTTCTCCCTATTCCTCTCTGAAAGCACCTTTGATATCTTTCCAAATATAAAGTAAAGCTAACGGAAATACCAGTTAACTTCCACAGCTCTGAGATTTCCAGTTACCTGAAATTACATGTTGTGTGATTTTAAATACACTTCATTCCTTACTGGAAAATGGACCTCTTGTTGTACTTTGTAAATGTTACTACAAAATGAAGCAAATTGTTTGGCTGTTGGTTAACTACTTTCAAGAAGTCTCTTAATTTTATTGTTAATTAACAAACCTTTCTCCAATGTAGATTTGCTGCAGTATTACTCTGACAAAGCTCTCATTTGATTGAAAAGTGATCTCTGTATTTTCTTATTGTAATTTATTACATTAATCATTTCAGTTGTTAAGAAGCTGACATTGCTCAGTGAGTGAAGAATGGTGACAAACAAGTTTGATCTGATCACCTTTTGTTTTCCAGCTGCTTGTGATCCCTTTAATTTCTTCCCAGGCTCCTCATATCATCTCCCTCACTCTATGTGACTGTCCAGACTTCTGCTGGTTACCTGAATACACGAAGGACTCTGTACACAGTGTCACTGGTTGCTTCCTGAGACTCTTATTCTGAGTCCTTTTCTCTCACTGACTGGTTGGTTCCTCCTCAGACTGAATACACTTTGCCCTCTTTCCACCATGATTTTCTGGCTCTGTGTTTTGAGAGTCTCTATATTCTCGTCTGCACCACGACTGAGTAATTTTGTGCTAATTGTGTCCAAGCCCACACCCATTAGTTCGCTATTGAACCGTGAGACCATCCTGAACCTACCCGGGGTGGGGGGCGCGATTCAATATCTTGGAAATGCAGTCAATATACGAAACGCAGCAACTAAATTATATGCAACAAGCTCCCACAAACAACAAATGAATAAATAGTCAGATTTAGTGACATTGACTGAGAGATAAATGATGGCCCAAAATGCTTGGGAGAAATTTCTGCCTTTTTTTGAAATAGTTATGGGATCCTTTATGTTTTGCATTAGGTGACAGGGGACACCTTGCCTTAATGTCATATCTGAAAAACAGTTTTGACCGTTCTCCAAGTCAGTTTGATTCATTGACACTAATGATAACAATGTGATTTATGTCAAGACTATAGAAATGTCAATCATGGTTCAGTGGTAGCATTCCTACCTTGGAGTTGATAAAACTGTGGGCCGCAGTCCCACTCCAGAAATGTCAGTGCAGTGCTGAGGGAATACTGCACTGTCAGAAATACTCTGACCATGAGATGTTATCCTGACCCCTGTCCTCCCTCTCAGATGATTGCATTAAGGTCCCAGTTCTGTTCTGGCCAATATTTTAAAAATATAGATTATGATTTAACTAAATCAATTTCGCATTGATTATTGCTGGAGCTTGCTGTGCACAAATTGGCATGAATTAGGTTATAGCCGTGGAGTATTCGAGAAGCTGAACCTTATGGAGAGTGGAAGACATTTCAGGATTACACTGGACAAGACATAACAAAGAAAATCTAAACCGAGTCATAAAGTCATAGTGATGTACAGTAAGGAAACAGACCCTTCAGTCCAACTCATTCATACTGACCAGATATCCTAACCTAATCTAGTCCCATTTGCCAGCACGTGGCCCATATCCCTCTAAACCCTTCCTAGTCATGTACCCATCCAGACTCCTTTTAAATGTTATCATGTGGAGTATTGGACTGGGGTGGACAAAATTAAACACCAAGTTATAGTCCAGCAGTTTTATTTGATAGCACTGTGGGTGGCTCGGTGGCACAGTGGTTAGCACTGTTGCCTCACAGCGCCAGAGACCTGGGTTCAATTCCTGCCTCAGGCGACTGACTGTGTGGAGTTTGCACGTTCTCCCCGTGTCTACGTGGGTTTCCTCCGGGTGCTCCGGTTTCCTTCCACAGTCCAAAGATGTGTAGGTCAGGTGAATTGGCCATGCTAAATTGCCTGTAGTGTTAGGTAAGGGGTAAATGTAGGGGTATGGGTGGGTTGCGCTTCGGCAGGTCGGTGTGGACTCGTTGGGCCGAAGGGCCTGTTTCCACACTGTAATGTAATCTAATCTTTCGGAGTGCTGCTCCTTCATCAGGTGATTGTGGAGCAGGATCATAAGACACAGAACTTATAGCAAAAGATTACAATGATTCAGTGAAACATTGAACAAACGTAGATTACTGTTAAGTCTTTCATCCTTTAGAATGCGTTGCAGATTTCGGTCCATTAATATGTAAATCCCAGAACTTGTTTTAAGTCACATACTCAAGATGGCATAAGGTTTTATAAAAAACAGGGATATCTCAGCTCAGACAACATATTAAAGGTGTGAGGTTAGAGTCTGATTGTATCCCAATCTTGAGTCAGACTGGTTCTATTTCCAAAGTGGAATTTATAAAATATTACATGGACTGACTGCCTGTAGATTGGGCATTGTTTTGAGCAAAATAGAATGTACCTGTGAATATAAATACAATTTGCCCCATAGACTATGCTTGTGTGTATGCGCAGTTACTCATGTGACTTGGCCAATGTTGTCTATCTCACACATTGCAGGCAAGGATTCGCAGAGTATTGGTATATTGGTGAGACCTATCAGACGTTACAATGATGGATGAATGGACACTGCACAACAATCACCAGGCAGGAGTGTTTCCTCCCAGTCAGGGAACACTTCAGCAGTTTGGGACATTCAGCCTCTCTCACGTGCATTCACACTCACACACACTCACATGCACTCTCTCTCTCTCTCTCTCCCCACCCTTGCATGCGCACACACATACAAGTCTATGGGGTGAATTTGTATTTGCAGAATTATATTCGCAGATGCATACTATTTTGCTCAAAAAATGCACAATCTGCAGGCAGTCAGTCCATGTAATATTTTATAAATTCCACTTTGGAAATAGAACCAGTCTGACTCAAGATTGGGATATAGACAGACTTTAACCTCACACCTTTAACGCATTGTCTGAGCTGAGATGTCACCTTTTTAAAAATAAAACCTTAACTTACCTTGAGAATATGATTTAAAAGAAGTTCTGGGATTTACATATTAATGAACAGAAAACTGCAACCTATTCTAAAAGATATCAGACTTAACAACGATCTCGGTTTGTTCAACATATCGTTTTAGCTGCATGACACTGTAACCTTGCTATAAATTCTGTATCTTATGGTCCTGCTCCACAACCACCTGATGAAGGAGCAGTGTTCTGAAAGCTAGTGCTTCCAAATAAACCTGTTGGACTATAACCTGGTGTTGTGTGATTTTTAACTTTTAAATACTGTAATTGTACCAGCCTCCACTACTTCCTCTGGCACTCATACCATACACGCATCACCCTCTGTGTGAAAATGTTGTCCCTTAGTTCCCTTTTAAACCTTTCCCCTCTCACTCTAAACCTATGCCCTCTAGTTCTGGACTCCCTGACTCCAGGGAAAAGACTTTGTCTATTTATCCTATCCATGGCCCTCATGATTTTGTAAACCTTTTATAAGGTCACCCCTCAGACGGTCCAAGAAAAACAGCCCAGCCTGTTCAGCCTCTCCCTGTAGCTCAAATCCTCCAACCCTGGCAACATCATTGTAAACCTTTTCTGAACCCTTTCAAGTTTCACAACATCCTTCCAATAGGAAGGAGAACAGAATTGCATGCTATATTCCAACAGTGGCCTAACCAATGTCCTGTACAGCCGCAACATGACATCCCAACACCTATATTTTATTTTTATTTTTGTACGGTACCTATACTCAGTACTCTGACCAATGAAGGAAAGCATACCAAATGTCTTCTTCACTACCCTACCTACCTGTGACTCTATTTTCAAGGAGCTACAAACCTGCACTCCAAGGTCCCTTGTTCAGCAACACTCCCCAGGACTTCATGGTGATGTGCAAAGTGTTGAAACCCTTGGGAGAACATGGCAGATAATCTCTTCCCTTTTGCAGGAAGACAGTTTGCACAACATAAGGAAGGGAGCAGCACATGTAGTGTCCCAATCTCTGAACCAGGAGGCCTTGATTCATAACGCATCTGCTCTCGAATTTTGTAATGACACATCTGAGCAGATTGATTTTAAAAAATTGCTCTTTTACAGGGCTCCCGAGGATACTGGTAGTGTCCCTAACTCTGAGGTAGGAGGCCTGGATTAAGGTTCCACCTGCTTCAGAGTTGTGGAGTAACATCCCTGAATAGATTGATGAGAAATGAATTGGAGATGCTGGTGTTCGACTGGGGTATACACAGTTAAAAATCACACAACACCAGGTTATAGTCCAACGGGTTTAATTGGAAGCATACTAGCTTTCATCACATGATGAAGGAGCGTCGCTCCGAGAGCTAGTGCTTCCAATTAAACCTGTTGGACTATAACCTGGTGTTGTGTGATTTTTAACTTTGATTAGAAATAGTTACGAAAATATGGGTGTAGGACTGCCACCTGGTGGTTTATCTAACACACTACAGACTGTAGTCCCTGGATATAAAACAGGTCTTGTGTTTCCCACATTTGTAACCAAGAGTAAATCTAGTAGCTGCACTCACAAGTTGAGATTATTCCTGAAGCTGTTATACAGCAGTCTTTCAGCTCATAGAAATAGTGCAATATGAGTTGTCAATTTCGTGGCACTTGGGATTTGGTGTGAAATGTTGAGTGATTTAATTTTACGGTAAAATCGTAGAGGGATGGGAGAGATGATAGGAAGCCTGGTAGCAGGATTATTTTGTACAGGAGGTGGGGGCTGAGGGGGTGGGGGTGGGGGTTTGTAAGGAGCTAGGGCGGCAGCTTATTGCGGATTGAACAGAAAGCTTGGGATAGGCCACTTTGAACTTGGGTTTGGCAATATCTGTGAAGAAAGGAAGTTGGTGAACATCAGGGTCTATGATCGATCAACAGAGCACAGTGCAGGGTAGGGGTGTGTGAGTGTGGGGTGGGTATAGATTGAAAACATGACCTGGAGTTGTTCTTCATCTCCTCCTGTGATTACTCACTTCTTTAGTCTTTCCTTCCTTTTTAGTTTTCAGTTTCAGTTCTACAACCATTTTAAAATGTTCATAGAACATAGAACAGTACGGCACAGAACAGGCCCTTCGACCCTCGAAGGTGTGCTGGCCTTTATCCTACTCCACGATCAAACCAACTTACATACCCTTCATTTTACTATCAATCATGTATCTATCCAAGAGTCGCTTAAATATCCCGAATGTATCTGACTCTATGACCACTGATGGCAGTGCATTCCACACACCCACCACCCTCTGTGTAAAGAACCTATCTCTGATATCTCCCCGAAACCTTCCTCCAATCACCTTAAAATTATACCCCTTCATGATAAGACATTTCCGCCCTGGGAAAATGTCTCTGGCTATCCACTCTATCTATGCCTCTCATCATCTTGTACACATCTAACAAGTCACCTCTCATCCTTCTTCACTCCAATGAGAAAAGCCCTAGCTACCTCAAACCTTTCTTCACAAGACATGCCCTCCAGTCCTGGCAGCATCTGGGTAAATCTCCTCTGCACCTTCTCTTGCCAGCGACCATAATTCTATTTGTTTTAAAATAGTGATGGAAAAGGATAGAGCAGATCTAAAAGTTGAAGTTCTAAATTGGAGAAAGGCCAATTTTAACGGTATTAGGCAAGAACTTTCGAAAGCTGATTGGAGGCAGATGTTCGCAGGTAAAGGGACGACTGGAAAATGGGAAGCCTTCAGAAATGAGATAACGAGAGTCCAGGGAAAGTATATTCCTGTCAGGGTGAAAGGGAAGGCTGGTAGGTATGGGGAATGCTGGCTGACTAAAGAAATTGAGGGTTTGGTTAAGAAAAAGAAGGAAGCATATGTCAAGTATAGACAGGTAAGATCGAGTGAATCCTTAGAAGAGTATAAAGAAAGTAGGAGTATACTTAAGAGGGAAATCAGGAGGGCAAAACGGGGACATGAGATAGCTTTGGCAAATAGAATTAAGGAGAATCCAAAGGGTCTTTACAAATATATTAAGGACAAAAGGGTAACTAGGGAGAGAATAGGGCCCCTCAAAGATCAGCAAGGCGGCCTTTGTGTGGAGCCACAGAAAATGGGGGAGATACTAAATAAATATTTTCAATCAGTATTTACTGTGGAAAAGGATATGGAAGATATAGACTGTAGCGAAATAGATGGAGACATCTTGCAAAATGTCCAGATTACAGAGGAGGAAGTGCTGGATGTCTTGAAACAGTTAAAAGTGGATAAATCCCCAGGACCTGATCAGGTGTACCTGAGAACTCTGTGGGAAGTTAGAGAAGTGATTGCTGGGCCTCTTGTGAGATATTTGTATCATCGACAGTCACAGGTGAGGTGCCGGAAGACTGGAGGTTGGCAAACGTGGTGTCAACTGTTTAAGAAGGGTGGTAAGGACAAGCCAGGGAACTATAGACCGGTGAGCCTGACCTCGGTGGTGGACAAGTTGTTGGAGGGAATCCTGAGGGACAGGATGTACATGCATTTAGAAAGGCAAGGACTGATTCGGGATAGTCAACATGGCTTTGTGCGTGGGAAATCATGTCTCACGAACTTGATTGAGTTTTTTGAAGAGGTAACAAAGAAGATTGATGAGGGCAGAGCAGTAGATGTGATCTATATGGACTTGAGTAAGTGTTCGACAAGGTTCCCCATGGGAGACTGATTAGCAAGGTTAGATCTCATGGAATAAAGGGAGAACTAGCCATTTGGATACAGAACTGGCTCAAAGGTAGAAGACAGAGGGTGGTGGTGGAGGGTTATTTTTTAGACTGGAGGCCTGTGACCAGTGGAGTGCCACAAGGATCGGTGCTGGGTCCTCTACATTTTGTCATTTACATAAATGATTTGGATGCGAGCATAAGAGGTACAGTTAGTAAGTTTGCAGATGACACCAAAATTGGAGATGTAGTGGACAGCGAAGATGGTTACCTCAGATTACAACAGGATCTGGACCAAATGAGCCAATAGGCTGAGAAGTGGCAGATGGAATTTAATTCAGATAAATGTGAGGTGCTGCATTTTGGGAAAGCAAATCTTAGCAGGACTTATAAACTTAATGGTAAGGTCCTAGGGAGTGTTGCTGAACAAAGAGACCCGGGAGTGCAGGTTCATAGCTCCTTGAAAGTGGAGGTAGATAGGATAGTGAAGAAGGCGTTTGGTATGCTTGTCTTTATTGGTCAGAGTATTGAGTACAGGAATTGGGAGGTCATGTTGCAGCTGTACAAGACATTGGTTAGGCCACTGTTGGAATATTGCGTGCAATTCTGGTCTCCTTCCTATCGGAAAGATGTTGTGAAACTTGAAAGGGTTCAGATAAGATTTACAAGGATGTTACCACACAGAGGGTGGTACGTGTATGGAATGAGCTGCCAGAGGAAGTGGTGGAGGCTGGTATAATTGCAACATTTAAAAGACGTCTGGATGGGTATATGAATAGGAAGGGTTTAGAAGGATATGGGCTAAATGCTGGCAATTGGGCCTAGATTTATTTTGGATATCTGGTCAGCATGAACAAGTTGAACCAAAGGGTCTATTTCCGTTTTGCACATAAGAACAAGGAACAAGGAAAATTTACAGCCCAGTTACAGGCCCTTTGGCTCTCCAAACCTGAGCCGATCCAAATCCACTGTCTAAACCTATAGCCCAATTCCTAAGCATTTGTATCCCTCTGCTCCCTATCTATTCATGCATCTGTCCAGACGCACCTTAAGTGAATCTACTGTGCCTGCCTCTACTACCTCTGCTGACAACGCGTTCCAAATGCCCACCATCCTCTGTGTAAAGTACTTGCCGAGTGTATCCCCCTTAAACTTTTCAGCTCTCGCCTCAAAAGTGTGACCTCTCGTTATTGAATCCTTCACCCTGGGAAAAAGCCTTTCTCTATCCACCCTGTCTATACCCTCCGTGATTTTGTAAACCTCGATCAGGTCCCCCCCTCAATCTCCTTTTTCCTAATGAAAACAATCCTAACTTACTCAACCTCTCTTCATAGCTAGCACCTTCCATACCAGGCAACATCCTTGTAAACCTTCTCTGCACCCTCTCCAAAGCGTCCACATCCTTTTGGTAATGTGGCGACCAGAACTGTACACAGTATTCTAAATGCGGCCGAACCAATGTCTTATACAATTTTAACATGACCTGCCAGCTCTTATACTCAATACCCCGTCTGACGAAGGCATATCTCTATGGCTCTATGTGATCATGTATGCAATTTTTTAAAAAAGTGCACCAGTTATCAGCCTTTGCAAATTCATTCAACTTTACATTTAATATGAAACATCACTTATACAATCTTTGTAATTTATACAAATGTCAGTTATAAATTACACTTCTTTAATCCAAAGATTTTCCCCTTCAGAAATAAGTCTCAAATGAGAACTTCAACTTTAATAAATTACAATCTCAGCCAATGCTGAAGATGCCAAATTTACTTTCAGGAGTGCAGTTTTACCAGACAAAGTAATAGTTATATGGAAAATATATGAACATTTTACAGTACAGTCACACAAGTGGCTTGGTGTCATGTTCTATAGTGTCTTAATAAATAAATAAAACCATACCTATAATTGGAAGTAAATCTTTGAGGCTGATAGATCAAAAACACCTCAACAGACAAATCACAGAAAGGATAGGACATCCGAAAAAGGACCAGCTATTTCGGGAGCAATGACCATTGTTGAGATAGAATAAGGAATACTTGACAAGAACAGTCTACATATAGGATCAGCCAATGAAAGAAATCTAGTGATTGGACAGACTAGCACAATGATAAATGGGCTGTTCTGCTGCCAGATCTTTGCAGTTTTGACCCCTTTCCAAAGATCAGTAGTAATTCCAAGGTCAACTCTATTGAGCTGGCCAATGCTACTGAAGGGATTTGCTCATAGTTTCAACTTGTTTACGACAGGAATTGGGAGAACCTCGTGAAGCTTCGCCACCTCTTCACCAACCACAAGTTTTACCCACTCAGGTTGGAAATCTCCCTTAAATCCCACAAACGCCAGTTTATCTGAAACAAGAGAAACAGCTGTTAAAATCTAACCTGTGTTGTTTCTGAGCAGCAGTTATCTACAGACAAAATAAGTGACATGCATTTATTCAGGTCTAAAACATCCCTCAGCAGGGCTGATCTCAACTTTGTGAAAGGTTAAAATGTGTGATAGAAGATTGGTAGCTCATTAACAATTGGAGGTGGTGGGGTTCTGCACCAATTTTACACTCACAAAGGTATGAACTAGTCTACTGACTCAATGATTCACAATAAATCGTTTGAACTTTGAACGTATAGTCATCGCTCTGATTTTGAAAGGTGCAGCAGTCACTTTAATTTACAGTGAGGGCCCTCAATGAACTGTGTCATCAGTGACAGGAACAGATATTGACCAGGACACCACAGAGCAGTCCTGCCTTTCTGCAACAAGGTGGCCTGGAACATTGTGTCCACTTAAACAGGAAGAAGGAGATCCCGATTCAATGGGAAGATGGCAAGAGGCAGACAGAAGGAAGAGGGGATTCAGCCACAGGGAGGCAGTGGCCCAGTGGTATTATTATTGTGGGCGGCACGGTGGCACAGTGGTTAGCACTGCTGCATCACAGCGCCATAGACCTGGGTTCAATTCCTGCCTCAGGTGACTGACTGTGTGGAGTTTGCACATTTTCCACGTGTCTGCGTGGGTTTCCTCCGGGTGCTCCGGTTTCCTCCCACAGTCCAAAAATGTGCAGGTCAGGTGAATTGGCCATGCTAAATTGCCCATAGTGTTAGGTAAGGGGTAAATGTAGGGGTATGGGTGGGTTGCGCTTCGGCGGTCAGTGTGGACTTGTTGGGCCGAAGGGCCTGTTTCCACACTGTAAGTAATCTAATCAGTGTTGGGGTTGGGAGGGGAGACAATTGGAGGTGGAGTGTAGAGTGGACAGAATAGCGACTGGCGGTTGACTGGAAATGGGAGGGGAGAGGATGGGATGGGGAGCAGACTGTGTGCAGAATGGGGGAGGTAATCAGGACATGGTGTGGGAGTGATATCAGGGGAGGCTGGACAGGAGACATGGCAAGTGGAGGCTGATGTGAAGAATTATGAAGAGTAGAGAAGGTTCTCCTACCAGTGTCAGTCAATTATCTACTGCCCATCTAATGCTCTCAGACTATTTTATATTCAGTATTCAGTGGTCCCTTTAAGAAGGAGCTTAGTACCAGTTAGAGCTGGCTCATGACCAGGGCTGAATGTACAGGTCTCAACCAAGATAGACAAGATTTCAAATGCCTTTACAGAAAGGGAGTGGGTCTCAATTCTGTTAAATTGGTTACTGCTGTGCTGTAACACAGGGGCAAAGAGGGTGAATTTTAGCTATTTTCAGTGACTGGGCAAATCCAGGACAAGGGGACTTGATATCAAAGTTGGGGATTGGCCAATTTGAAGTGAAAGCAGGAAGCCCTTCTCCTACACCCAGACAACCTGGAACTTGGAACGCTTTCCTCAGGAGCCTGTGGATAATATGATTCAACTGATGGAGACAGCCTTCAGTGCCGGGATTAGAAATAAAGCAAATTCAAGGGACCAGTGCAGGAGTCCTTACATTAGCTATGGAACTGAAACCCTGGAACCAGTCAGCGGGCATTGTGGATCTGATTGAGTAATATTTCCCAGTGTGAAAAGCAAGTTTAAAGAAAGGTTACAATGGGCATCCATTCTAATGTATATAAGACATGTCACTAGCCAGTTGACTGGGGTTTATTCCTTTTTTTCTGCTGTGGATACTAGAATATAGTAAAATAGAGGTCAGACACCATAACCGAAACCATCACCAGATGTCAGTCACTGCACATTAAAACACTACAGGACATTTTCAAACGTTATAGCTAAACATTTCCTCTGAAAGGATATAGCAGATGTGGATGTGAAAGAATAAATTACATGCCCCACAATTCACTGACTGAGCAAATGAGGCCTCCTAGTGTCAAATTAAAAGTATTGCAATTGTTCTAACATCTCGATTGAGCAAATCACCATCATTAATTATTCTGCAGCAGATGAGATCTTGAAAAGCAAGTTGCGAAAAGGAAGGAATGGTCAGAATACCAGTTACTAGTAAGTTATCACATCAACAAGGGACCACTGAGCTTGATGGAGTGCGAGAAAGGTTCTGAAATTGGGAGGCTGCAGTATCACAGCTCCTGGGACAAAGGTTAAGTTTCAGAAGTCCAACTCTATGGAACCTCCGGATTTTCTATTGCTACGGCAGGTACGTATGTTCCAGGAAATTTGGACAGTTGGCCAGAGGGAGGGGTATCGGGTGAGCCACACCTTACGATTGTGCGGTATGGTGGAGGCAGAGGAGGAGGGAGGCTGCAGTCTACATGCCACAGAGCTCAGATCTTCACCCTTGCAGGACTGACAGAAAGCCGTGGCTAGGGAATGAGTCTGTAAGGCAAATCAGGAGGATGCACCATCCTAAACCCTCCCCCCGCTACAAATGTGAGACTCACTTCTCATCTGAAATAAGGCAGAGCAGCATTCCTTCACTGGGTCACCTTATCATACAATAAATGGAGGCACAACTAAACAGTTGAACTTGCTTTCCAAAGTGTCTTTCATATGAACTGTGAACAGAATTAGGCCTTTTAAATGCTGTAATTGTACCAGCCTCTACCACTTCCTCCGGCAGCTCATTCCATACATGCACCACCCTCTGCATGAAAAGGTTGCCCCTTAGGTCCCTTGTAAGTCTTTCACCTCTCACTCTAAACCTATGTCTTCTAGCTCTGGACTCCCGTATCCATGTCCCTCATGATTTTATAAACCTCTGTAAGATCACCCCATAGCCTCTGACGCTTCAGGGAAAACAGCCCCAGCCTATTTAGGTTCATTGAATATTTTTAAGGCAGCAATGAATAGATTCGGGTTAGGTACGGAATTGAGGATTCTCAGGGTAGATGGGAATGTGGAATTCAAAACAGAAACAGATCAGCCATGATGTCTTTGAATGTTATTGGGTCGAATTACCTCAATTTACTAATATTCCATACTTGGTTAATGATTTCTCAAACTTTGCCCAGCAACACCTGCTGGACTAAACCAAGAAAAATTGTTTCACTTTAAAACAAAATGTCCAAGTAAACTGCTTCTAGTGGGAACAATCTCTAAAAGACTAAGTAATCGATAACAAGCTCACAGCACAATATATTTTTAAAAATCAGTAAGTACCCTTTAGTTTAACATTGGTGGCTCCAAGTTGGGTCAGAACTTTGTTCCAAGGTCTTTCTGAAATTATTTGTCCTTTAGATGTTATCAGAGTGATGGAGCTAGAATTAAACAGAACCCAGTATTGATCATTACAATAGCATAAATTGGATTATATCTACACATTTCTATAAATCAAAGGAATATATTGTGAGGACAACACATCGACAGATTGCTTATTCCCAAAAACAATGCACCAGGTTTCATTGAATAGATTACGTTCAATCCGAATTAGCAGCACATGATAGCATTTCACAGCTTGACAATGGAAGCACGCAAAGGGAATTTGGAGAGGGATGTTCTGACATTTGAAGTCAATGGCTGGAAATTCTGATTGGAACTTTATCTTTGTGACAAATCCCAGGCAAAACTCTGACCACAATTTTAGAAAATCTGCCGTGGGATATTTTCCCTGCAAACGGTGAAGTGAACTGAGTCCCTGATCACCAACATATAAACACGGGCAAGGTACAGGCAGGGCTGATGCCTGAAACATTGACTCTCCTGCTCCTCGGATGCTGCCTGACCTGCTGTGCTTTTCCAGCATCACACTCTTGACTCTGATCTTCAGCATCTGCAGTCCTCACTTTCTCATGCAAGTGACAGGCAGGAAAACAATACAGGTCATCTGTCAATAACAGAGACAGAACGTGCTGGAGAAACTCAGCAGGTCTGGCAGCAGTTATGGAAAGAGAGAAACAAAATTAAGAGTTCAGGACTGTGACTTTTCATCCTAAATGGGAACAATTCAAAATGCAATAGGTTTTGGGGTTACTAGGGGTCACAGTCCAAGGGGAAAGCCATTCAGGACTGACGTGAGGAAGAATTTCTTCACTCAGTGAGCTGTGAAGCTGTGGAAGTCTCTCCCATGGGAAGTTGTTGGGGCCAGTTTGTTAGATATATTCAAGGGGGAAACTGGACATGGCCCTTGCAGCTAAAGGGATCAAGGGGGATGGAGAAAGAGGATACTGAGACATGATACATGATCAGCCATGATCATATTGAATGGTGGTACAGGCTCCAAGGGCCTACTCCTGAACTTATTATCTGTGGTTTGAGCTAGGGGGAGATGGGCCAAGGACAAATAGGATCTAAGGAAAAGTGACGACTGCAGATGCTGGAGATCAGAGTCGAAAAGTGTGGCGCTGGAAAAACACAGCAGTTAAGGCAGCATTGGAGGAGAATCGATATTTCAGGCATAAGCCCTTCTCCTGAAACAGTCCATTTCCAACTCCCTTTCTCCGAGGGGGATGCCAGGAATTCTGGAAATGGTTTTACTCCATTTGAAAGTATCCAGGATGAGTCGGACCACCATGTTCCATCCCCAGTGATTTCTTCTGGATTGACCCTGGATAACTAACTCTCCATCGTTCTATCTGTCCTGTCTTCTACCTCATCGCAGAGTTCTTGATTAAAATCAGCTTAAAGTTAAAACCAGGGAGTAAGGCAGAGCTGTGTTAGTTGCTTCCAAACAGCAGGACTACCTGTGCAGACTGCGGCCCAGTTTCCTGGTGGAGGGTAAACAGGAGAACGAGGCAACTCACTGATTGAGGGCACTCCACAACCACACAACTTCTCCCTCTGGACTGAATCCAAATGATTCAATTCTCTCAGGATTAATCAACACTGACGTTTCATTCCTTCACCGAAGATGATGATAAAACAGTTTCAGTGACTCACTTGTTCTTCATGCTGGCCACGTAATTCTCGACATGGACTGGAATTCCTCGTAAGATTGCATTTCGGAAACTTCTGTTATCGACCACCTTTCCAGACTGTCCATCTATCACAACAATCTGCATGCCATCGTCAGCATGGTAAAACTTCCTTCCATTAATCTGCCAAGAAGAGATTAAAAATGGCTGAACTGCTCAAAGCCAGCAGCCTCATCCGACACCGGACTCCTGGCTGCTTCACACTGTCTAGGCAGTACAGTGGCACAGTGGTCAGCACTGCTGTCTCATAGTGCCCGAGACCTGGGTTCAGTTCCCGTCTCAGGCAACTGTGTGGAGACATGCTAAATTGCCCGTAGTGTTAGGTGAAGGGGTAAATGTAGGGGAATGGGTCTGGGTGGGTTGCTCTTCAGAAGGTCGGTGTGGACTTGATGGGCTGAAGGGCCTGTTTCCACACTGTAAATAATCTAATGAGATAGGATGCTTTCTATGGTGTACCTGTAAAAATTAGTAAGAGTCTTTGTGGACATGCTGAATTTCTGTGGCCTCTTGATGCATTAGAGGTTGCTGCTGAGATTGGCAACAGTTCATTGAATATTTGCCCCCATCTGTGGGCACAAACATTTCGGTGTGTGATGGAAGGATGCTTGCACTTTCACCCATATATACAGCTTTATAAGTGGGTTCTCTGTGGCACAGTGGTTAGCACTGCTGCCTTATAATGCCAGAGACCTGGGTTCAATTCCCACGTCAGGCAACTGCCTGTGTGGAATTTGCATGTTTGTGGGCGGCACGGTGGCACAGTGGTTAGCACTACTGCCTCACAGCGCCAGAGACCCGGGTTCAATTCCCGCCTCAGGCGACTGACTGTGTGGAGTTTGCACATTCTCCCCCGTGTCTGCATGGGTTTCCTCCGGGTGCTCCGGTTTCCTCCCACAGTCCAAAGATGTGCAGGTCAGGTGAATTGGCCATGCTAAATTGCCCGTAGAGTAGGTAAGGGGTAAATGTAGGGGTATGGGTGGGTTGCGCTTCGGCGGGGCGGTGTGGACCTGTTGGGCCGAAGGGCCTGTTTTCACACTGTAAGTAATCTAAATCTCAAGCAACTTGTGAATTTTCTGCAGGTGATTCTCTCCCTCTCCTGCCCTCCAACCCACTGTATCTGTGGCAGAAATGCAGGGGAGACGTCGGGGTATTTTTAACTTCCGTGGCTGTGTGAAAAGCTAGCACCAACAAAAATCATCCTCTCGTATAACCCCCCCCCTTGGATCAATTGGAAAATAAAGGGGAAAGGGCTAAGCAAGTGGCTGGGTCACCCTCACCTAGGATCGACTATCTAGGTAGCAGCTTGGAGCACTCAAAGTGCCAAAGAGACACCACCTCTGGGCTTCAAGTGGCATAAGGTTGTCAGAGGATATTCACAAACCATCCTTCACTGGTACACAAGTGGTTCACAGTCATTGGGAGGCAGTAGCAGCAACTAAAAAGGAAGTTATCTGATTCAAGTCTGACATCAGCAGTGTTTTGCTGAGTGAGAGAGGGCACATGGAGCACCACCTCGGGGAGCTGCTGTGACTTGACTGAATGGTGTGACGGGCAGGTTACAATTCCACACACATTTTCAGTCAATGTTTCGATAGGTGCCAAAAGAAATGAGATCCTAATAAATCCTGGCGTTATCCCAAAGTTTGTGCCCATTCCCCCTTTTTGCTCCCCGACCTCCAGGCCAGGGTTTGTGGTAGTGCTGGTCTCCCTTCTCTGTCTGTGCCCACACTAGGCCCTGGCGGGAGCTGGCCAGGCACCTTCACAGAAACTCAGACTTTGTGGGTGTTACTGAAGCTTCACACATGAAGATTGTGCCCTTGTCCAGCAGGAGTGATTATTTTAGCTCACAGACCTGGCACACAGCTTCTTCTGTGGGTTATATTAGGCCACTTTTGGAATATTGTGTGCAATTCTAGTCTCCCTCCTATAGGAAGGATGTTGTGAAACTTGGAAGTTGCCAGGGTTGGAGGATTTGAGCTACAGGGAGAGGCTGAACAGGCTGCGGCTGTTTTCCCTGGAGTATCGGAGGCTGAGGGTGACCTTTTGAGGTTTATAAAATCATGGTTAGGATAAATAGACAAGGTCTTTTCCCTGGGGTGGGGGAGTCCAGAACTGGAGGGCATCGGTTTAAGGTGAGAGGGGACTGATATAAAAGGGACCTAAGGGGTAACTTTTTCATGCAGAGGGTGGTACGTGTATGGAATGAGCTGCCAGAGGAAGTGGTGGAGTCTAGTACAATTACAACATTCAAAAGGCATCTGGATGGGTTTGTGAATAGGAAGGGTTTAGAGGGATATGCGCCAAGTGCTGGCAAATAGGACGTGATTAGGTTGGGACATTTGGTCGGCAGGGATGAGTTGGACTGAAGGGTCTGCTTCCGTGCCGTATATCTCTATGACTCTTTGTGGAACAGGAGATATCATACCTTGATGCTCCTGTGTGTTTCCAGCCCAGGCAGCACTGACCCCCCACCCCACCCCCCCTCCCTCCCCCCCCCACCCCCGCCCTTTTCCCCAAAACCCACAAGCATCAACATCAAACTGAAAACTGCTGAAACTCACATCCACGTAGGCCAGGTCCTGTCTGATATGGAAGAACCTGGTTTGGTACGACTCAAGTTTGACTTCCAGGAAGTGATCATTGGTAGTCTGCGTGAAAAGAAAAGGGGAACAGAAACTGTGTCAGTGTAATATTATTGGGTCTCTCCAGACTGTCCAGGTTGGGACACTGCCAAATGCCGTCTCTTAACTTAAGTACTTGCTCAGTGAGCCTGAAAGAGTTGTTCACAAGAGCGCTGTCACATGCCATTCCATCCCAGACCAACAAAGTGTTGTCTTCGCCAGAGTGCTGCCCTTTCCTCCCTCACTGTGTGCAGCCCTCAACCTCACCTCTACCACTGGCCCCTTATCTCCCTTCGACTTTGAATCCTCGACAAAACTCAAATTCAAACAATGGGAAAGAAGGAACAGGAGGAATGACAGAGGGAGAGACAGAGAAATACAGAGGGAGGGAGAGAAAAGGAGGGAAAAAAATAAAGGGGCAAGGAGGAAGAGAAACAGATAGAGGGAGACATGAACTGAGGCAGCAAGAGAGATGGAAGGGCAGGCAGAGGGAAGGGGAGAGAGAGAGAGAGAGAGCAAGGAACTGTCAGAGTGAAAGGAGGAGGTTGGGAGACTCAGGAGAGAGATGGGGGTAGAGATGTAGCCACAGATTTGAAGACAAAATGAATATAACTACTCTCCATGCAGAAATCTCAAACTGTTCAAGGATCTTACTATCAAATCCTTGCTGTCTAAACTGAGCAGGTAGTAAGGTGTGTTCAGTTGTGCCAGAAAGTAAAACCAAGCAGGCTGTGAAATGGCTATTTGACTCACTGCTGCACATCGACCACCTGGTGTAGCTATTTGGAATCAAGTCCCATCTTTGACGTGACTAAACCTCTCTGAGACCTCATGTTTCCTTTGATCGTCTGATGTGCCTGGGCAGCAGGCTGAGATAACACAACCCGGGCAAGGACACAAGAGAGCCCTAACTCTTACTATTGAATGGGTTAGCTAATAAAACAGAACGCAGTGAATAACAAATTACCAGCTGTTCTGTAGGTATTCGCTGTGGCATTGGCACATCAACAGTTGGCATCTCACTGTATTTGGGGTAGGCTTTCATTGCACAGTCACTGATCCTGCTGGTCTTTGGAATGGAAGCTTTGATCTTTATTCTCTCACAGCCTGCTGAGGAACAGAAAGCAAATGCCTCCCGCTTTTTGTGGGCTTTCACTTTCAGGAACAGTAGTCTTTGAGGGGAAGGGGTTGGGGTGGAAGAGAGGGAAAGATAAATCAGTTACTTATAGCAAATGGAGTAGCTTCATGAGTACAAGTTCATCTTGTAAATCAACAGAAGAAAGCACTAATATATTTCATCCCTAAAGTAAAATTTACCTTACACATTTTGGCTTAACATTAAGAATGAAGATAGTGATTGCAGAATGAAGATTTCAGCCATTTACAATTAACCTTTGCATTTCAAGCATTGTGTGTCCTGCACTCAGTTGGAAATATTACATACAGTTTTTTCTTATTCTTGATTGCAATATAAAGGCAACATTTTAAATATAGACACAAAGGACACACCCAGTATCCTCATCGAAGAAATAGTAGCCCCTGCTTGGATGCCCACGATCCAGGTTATCCATCTGCTGTGTCCGCAGAAAAGACCCAGTCTTGAATGTTCTTTTCGACAGGCGATTATGAATATCTGATATGATGTTAAATGTGCTGCCTTGAGGGTAGCAAAGTCCCACGCGGATCCAATCATTCCTAACATGGACAATAAATATGAGTGATGCAGTTACAAGCTCATTTATAGGTAATACACAAGTTATGGAAAGCAGCCGAACACTCAAATCCGAGGGTACCCTAATACATATTGAACAAATCAAGCTGATAGTTTGTTGACAGGCTTTCAGTTCCCTTAGTGCTTTCAACACTTGAATGCGATATGAGCCTCCACACCCAATAATGTGGGCCAGGGTTAGCTGGTGGTGCTAGCACATGTTGGTCAGCAGTCTGCACACTATTCACTTCACAATTAACATCCTCATCACTGAGTCTAACAACATAGGGCAGCACAGTGGTTAACACTGCCACCTCACGGTGCCAGGGATCCGGGTTTGATGCCAGCCTCTGTCGCCTATCTGTGTAGAGTTTGCACATTTTCTTTGGGTCCATGTGGGTCTCCTCCCACAGGTGTGCAGGTTAGGGTGGATCGGCCATGCTGAATTGCCTATAGTGTCCAGGAATTTGACACTATAGGTGGGTTAGCCATGGTAATTGCAGGGTTACAGGGATGGGGTTGGGGTGTGGGTCCGGATGGGCTGCTCTTCGGAGGGTAAGTGTAAACACAATGGGCCAAATGTCCTGCTTTTACACTGTGGGGATTCTACGAACACAGCCCGCTATTGCACAATTGCTCCAATTGGGTAAAATTTAATTCATCTTAGTGGGCCTTTTTTTCTGTGAATACTTGATAATACCCAACTTGGTTTGAACAGGAGCATGCCAGGATACTGACTCTAAATGGCAGTGAGATAGCAAATACGCTGACAGTGCAGAGTTAACCGAGCTTAACTAGTGAGGCATAACTGAACCCATGAAAGATGACTCACTGGTTGAAGTTGATGAGCCACAGGGTAACCTCCTGAGGTGCTGGACCATCCCAATGCACAGTGTACCCTTTCTGCAGCATAACGACAGGCTGGTATTGCTGGTAATGGGAATGTTTGCCCAGGGCACCCTTTAAATACAGTGGCTTATTGGAGTACTCGTCCTTAATCATCTTCATCTTCAGGTTCGCTGGCCGCCTGGCCTGAATGTACACCTAAAGCAAAAAAAAAAGTTAATAGTTAGGCTAAGAAACTGCAGCATGGCTCCTTTAGTTGCTGCAATTTGACACTTTGACCTGTTAGAGAGGAAAACACAAGCAAATCATTCGGTCAAATCAAGCTGCCAGCACTGGTGTCTCCTTCTCCATACCATCAGAACTCACAGATTCCGTCCAACGTGCAACTTAAGTTGCTGTTCTGTGCTGGCGATTACCGAGGTTCCCACAGCAACATAATCTCAGCAAATTAGCCCCAAAACCCATCTCTGATGTTAAAATACTCACATTAATATGGCCACTGGTGCAGAGTTTTACATTACAGAAACACTTTCCCAAATCTCAGGCTCAGAGGCCACAGTGAGCAATTTCTAAACCCTTCAGATTTTTTGGCCCATTGTGGGCCGAGCTGGGAGCTGTAAATTATAAAATGTAGCCTCATACCTTTCAAATTCATTCAAAATTGACGGAAATCAATGAAATAAAATCTGCCTTCCTGAAGGACAATTTACAACCAGTATATCATCATAAAAACATTAATGATTTTCCAGGTGTCAGTTATTTTATACAGATCATCCATTCTACTTAACCCACACGGGAGCACTGTGCCTGATGTTCAGTGACAGCCTGAATTGTAACCAGCAGGACATTATCCAATTACAGCTCAATCACAATTTAAACCTTTTACTGTCAGGCACTAGTTGCACATCGAGAGGTAGAAAATGATATGAGAAAATGGGAAAAGCAGCTCATTGGGCTTGTTTCCAAGGCAGAATGTCACAGGAATGAGCTCTGCCAAACGGACATCAGCCGGCCCTCCTATACAGTTCAGTACTGGGGGCTGACCTGCTCCATCTACCATCTTTTGGATTTGTCCTGACACACTGCTTGCCCTTTCAAGCTGATATGAAGTCTGGCTTCTCCTGGTGTCCCAACTATTATTTATCTCACAACCAAAAGTGATCTCATTGTTGTTTGAGAGACCTTGCTGTGTACAAATCCGTTTCTTGTATCCACAAGTAAACTTCATGGGAACCTCCCTGGCTGAAATATTTTGGAATTCCATGAGGAGGTGAAGGCTATTCGTCATTCTGGTCACCCTTGTAGAGACCAACCTCTCTCTCTTTCAGTCTTCAAGGTATTCCCTTACAATCTCTTCCTATGACCAGGTCTCTGGTGACTGATCTTAAATCAACCTTCATTGGTTTGGCATCATGAGTTACATTCCTGAAAGGTGCTAAGAGCTTAACTTGAGCTCCTTCTAACAACATTAAGAAGGTGAAAAACAAAGAAAAGGATTTGGCTAAAACTCTGTTGTGCTGATGCCTGTCGTGGGCTGAGAGAGCATAGTTTTCCAATCCCTGCAGGTGGCGACATTTGGCAGAGTGAAAGTTTCACCCAATGGCATTAGATTCTGCAGATTTCTCTGGAAACTGGAACTTAAAGTTCTCCAAGATTTCTCATTGTTCCAGCAGGATTCAGGAATGAATTCCGGAGAATGTCTATTCTAGTGTTCCATTTCTATCCAATGGAGCCACCTAGAAGTGGTTTAAAACCTTATGACCTGTGCTTCCTCCTCATTCAAACACCAATCTGTAGGCAGGGTCTAACAATCATTGGTGACCTTGCTGTTAATTCATAGAATCATAGAATGGAGCTGACCATTTAGCACGTCATGTCCAATTTGGCTCTCTGTAACAACAACTTAGCTACTCCACTCCCTCTTCCTTTTCCTGCATCTTCTTCCTTCAGGTAATTGGTTACTTCCCTTTGAAGTTAAGCCATGAGTGAATCTTCCTCCATTGCACTCTCAGGTAATGCATCCCAGCTCCTAACCACACTAGATTTAAAACTTACCCTCAGGTCACCATTGATTCTTTCACTCTCCATTTTAAAATCAGTGTCCCCCTGCTCCTTGCTGCCTTTAGGAACAGTTTCTCCCAACCTGCTCTGAATAACTTTGTTGTGATTTTGAAAAACCTCTATCAAACTCATAGAGGAATAGAATGCCTACTGTGCAAATAGAGGCCATCAAATCTGCCCCAACTCTGCAAGGAGCAAGCTACGTAGACCCACCCACTACCCCATTCAAGTATCCCCACCTGGGGTCTTTTTCCCTATGGTTAACCAGCTTAGCCTGCACATTCCTGGACACTATAGGCAATTTAGCATGGCCAATCCACCTAGCGTGCACACCTTTGAAGTACGGGAGCTACCTTTGGACCCCCTGGTAGAAACCCACACAGACATGGGGAAAACATGCAAACTCCTTATGGTCAGTCACCCGAAGCTGGTATTGAACCCAGGTCCCTGGCGCGGTGGGGCAGCGGTGATAACCACTGAGCCACCGTGCCACTCAAAGCAGGAGGGAGATGGAGCTCATTCAGTGAGCTCTGAAAGGAGGAGGCATAAATGGTTGGTGTTAAAAACCATGGCATAAGGGCTCCTGGCTCCTCAGAGTAGATGTTGAACCAAAGAGGAAATAACATCTCATATCACAAAGAAAGATTAAATCTTGAGAAAAGGTGAGAATGAGGTGAAGTCTGAGGAGGAATAATTTGCATTTTGTTTTCATTGCAGGAAGATCACCTGGAAACAGTGTCAGAATAAAAACAGTTAGGAGTCATGGTTTTCTCATTTGTAGGATGTGGGTGTCACTGGCTGGGCCTAGCATATATTGCCCATCCCTAGCTGTCCTTAAGAAGGTGGTGATGAGCTGCCTTCCTGAACCACTGCAGCCCACCTGCTGTGGGTTGACCCACAAAGCTGTTATGGAGGGAATTCCATGATTTTGACCCAGCAACATTTATGGCGACAGTTATTTATTGTCACATATATCTAGAGAGATGTGGAGGTGCTGGTGTTGTACTGGGGTGGACCAAGTCAGAAGTCACACAACACCAGGTTGAAGTCTAACAGATTTGTTTAAAATCAGGACCTGACAAAGGAGCAGTGTTTCAAAAGCTTGTGATTTTAAATAAACCTGTTGGACTATAACCTGGTGTTGTGTGACTTTTGACTGTATCTAGAAAGATACATTGATAAATGTTCTGTCCCTAAAATACAGCACCATTTTGAATTACACAAAGAGCAAAAAGAAATTACATAGAGTTCATTGGTGGTACAAGAGGAGCCTTCTAACACAGTTCCAGGGCTTCTGCAAGGTCTCTGCAAAATTTCCTGGGCCTGAAGGAGTCCCCACGTGTTAGGCCTCCTGTAGCCAAGAACTAACAACCTGCAGAGCACTGCCACAGACAATGACCACCGAGTCCCCAACTCCAAACCACCACCAACCACAGTGAAACACTACTCTGGCTTCCCTCAAGGTGTCAGAAGACGAAGAAAAGAAAACAGATAAGCAAGGAGAGAAATAGAAGGATGCAGCTGGCCTGGAGCAGATGGGCTCAGGACCCCAAACACTAGTGACCGTGCCAGGCTCACATCTCAGTTCGAGATCACCAATGAGTGGCGAAGGCTGAGTGTCCTCACCTTGCATTTGAGTTGGCCGAGTGCTGTGTGAGGAAGGGAACTGAGCAAAGGAAACTTGGGTCATTCTTTTCAGGTAGGCGGAAGTGGGTACTGCAGATGCTGGAGATTAGAGTCAAGATTAGAGTGATGCTGGAAAAGCACAGCAGGTCAGGCAGCATCCGAGGAGCAGGAAAATCGATATTTCGGGCAAAAGCCCCTTCACTAGGAAATTCCTGATGCTCTTCCATTCTTTTCAGGTGGCAAGCCTGGCATCTGTTGGCCATCACCTGCTGCTCAGAATAACTCGTGGACCCCTGACCCTGTAGTGATTCACTTCAGGAGTGTCAACCACATTGTGGGTGGGGCTGGAGTCACATGTAGACCAGGCTGGGTGTTCTCCAGCAGATTTCCTTCTCTCAAAGAGAACAACGAACCAGTGGGATTTTTATAACAATCCAATGACAATCAGAGGATACAGAAATCTGGAATACTTCCCTACCCCCAAAACACTGCTGAGGTTTGAGGGTCAATCCAAAATGTCAAAACCAAGAGTGAGAAATGTTTATTAGGTAAGGGTTATGGAAGTAAGGTGGGTTTTTGGAATGGAGAAACACATCAGACAAGATCTAACTGAATAACAGGAATTGAATGGCCCCACCATATCACTACACACTTAAAATAATTAGTTGATTTTGAATTGCTGTATGCTAGTTATTTAAAAATAGGGTAAAAAATGATTTATTTTGCAATTGCCTGAAATTTAGTTATTTGAAATGTCTTAAGATTCCTCAAAGTATTTTCAACTGTAAATTAAAATCTCTATTCTGTACACCTGATCTACAGCAGTTTCCACTCTCCTCCAATGCACCAGACTGCAGCAACACATAACGCATTCGAGTGGCAACAGCATAACCACGTAGCCAGCTCCAGCTCTGCACATTAATGAACAGGCACTGAACCCACAGCATGTGTTACCTCCATTAGTCAAGGGGGAACTGGGGAGAACAATGGAAATGAATGTAAGCATCTTGCAGCTAGGATACAATGAGAAAAAAACGGCAGGAAGCAGTCTCTCTAACCGTGAATCTACCTTCTCTATGCCAACAACTCTTCTGAGATGGAGCCCAAGTCCTCCTTGAAAAGAACTGGAAATAATGTTTTGATAGAGTCTACCCCATTTCACTAACTGGTAAGACTCAGGAATGAGGAATTGATTGAGCTCCACAGGATTGGCAGCAAGAGGGAAAACTGTTTCAAACATCAAATTATCTGCGACCATTTCACCAAATGATGTCATTGCCTCTTTGGAAACTGTGAATTTTCTGAGATGTTGTCCCAAGATTTACATGGAATCCTGGCCTGGTCGAGCTTTTCTCTTTGATTTGTTCTTTTGTCAGTGTTTGCACGCTCTAATCTCCAAATTATCTTTCTGCTCCTCGGGGGGAGGCCAGGATGAATGAAACTGCCAGGTTGCTATTCAGCTTCGCTATTGTTCCTTTAAGAATCTTAATGGTCTTTCTGAGCCTCTTTTCCCTTCTCAACATTGGTCTTCATCCTTGTTTGATACCAACCCTGGAGAAGCACATAGTTGCCAGAAACTTGACTTAATTTTTCTTTATTTTTTTCATGGGAGGTAGGCTTTGCTGAGAAAGGTAGTGTTTGTCACCAGCCTTAATTTCCATTAAGGTGTGTTCTTTTGCCAGGCCATTTCAGACAGCAGTTATACGTCAAGCATATTACTTATTTCTTCTAACTGTCAATCTGGAATCACACGTAGTCCATATCAGTTAAAAGGCCCTGCAGGAGAAATAGCTTGAGACAAGAAAAATAAAATTCCCTTCTTACCTGTGCATAATGACCACTGCAAATGGCAGATCTCCAGTCTGGTACATCGATACAATCCGAATGCCTGAGCAGCCAGTTATCATGTTTAACAACATAAGCTCCTGGAAACTGCGACACTGATCCGTCCACATCGTGCAGGATAGTTGTCTTGTCACCATCCAGATCCAAGTGATGGAACCAGGGACCTGGCTCTCCAAAGAAGACCCGTGAGGTGATCTAAAAAGATGAGACCCTCAGTTGTTATAAATGCCTGAATTCGCAAAGCTGTAAGGTCAAAAAAGCAAAGAAAAATTTGCATTTATGCGGTGCCTATTTTTAACAACTTCAGGACACATATAAAGTGCTTTGTAATCAGTTAAGTGTTTAGAATTGAAGTTGCTAGAATGCAGGAAACACTACAACCAAATTGTGCAACAAAGTAAAAGACAATGTATTCTAATATTGATTACATTGGTGCCTAAAAGGATTAAATATCAGGCACTGAACATAACTGGTCCTGGGATCCTGATGGACTTCATGCTAGAGTATGAAAAGAGATGCTAATGATTTTGTAACTGCATTGCTGTTAGTTTCTCAAAATTCACTATATTTTGGAATGTTCCATAAGCCTGGAAAATAGCAAGTTTAGCTCTATTCAAAGGGAATTTTTTTCCACTCGAGGGACAGGGGTGGAAGTTGTGTGGGGTGCAGTAGTGGTGTTGGGGGGACAGTCTAGCGGATGGCTAATGAGAAGTGGTTCATTTTGGCAGGAAAAATAAACAGGCACAGTACTAATCATGGCTGTCGAATTCCAAGATGCACAAGGGATCCAGCTGTTCAGTGCATGAGTCCTGAAAAGGTTATCAAGAAAGCTAATAGAATGCTGTCCTCCATTATAAGAGAAATTGAACATACACGTAAGGATGTTATGCTTCAATTAAACGGGACATTGGTGAGACTATATTTCAAAGTGGCTTGAGAGACTTTGGAATTCTCTATCTCAGAAAGCAGTGGAGGAGTGAGATTGATACATGATGAGCAGGGGAATTGATCAAAGGAGATAGATGGGAATATAAATTCAAAATACAAACAGATCAACCAAGGATCTTATTAAATGTCATTGTAGCTTATAAGGCCCAAAGGATCCATGTCTGCTCCTAATCTCTGTGTTTGTATGATACAATGTCACTCATGACGAATTACAAACCTTGGAGACTCGGTTAGAGAATGATTTGGAGATGCCAGTGTTGGACTGGGGTGCAGAAAATTAAAAATCACACAGCACCAAGTTATACAACCACCTGAAGGAGCAGCGCTCCGAAAGCTAGTGTGCTTCCAATTAAACCTGTTGGACTATAACCTGGTGTTGTGTGATTTTTAACTCAGTGAAAGAATGCCTCTGACAATTCAGTGCTCCCTCAGTACTGCACGGGAGTATGACATAGATTTAAGTATTGAGTCTCTGGAGTGTGGCTTGACCAACTTTCTCGATAAAATGTTACGACAGTTTTGTCTCAAATCATCTGGTCGCACCGAGCTCCTCCTGACTGAAGAACTCCACAGGGGGTATTTTACTGGGAGCTGTATTTGCTGCCAGAGTTGACCTCCAGGTTTGTGGTCAGCCTGCCCACCGGAAATCCATTTGCCCTGCAGCAATGTTCCACTGGGAGCAGCCTTAATTGTTTCAGAATGGGACTTCTACTCTCTTGTGGGAGGATGCTCCATTGTAAAAAGCTACAGGTCTATCTGATTGGCTGGCAGCTCTATTGTCCCTACAGCACCAGAAACAAGAGAAGGCCAGTGCTGGAATAACAGGTAGTCCCTGAGTGGGAGAAGTGATGGAGCCTCAATAAAAAGGCAAGCCTTAGGGAGATTCCAGCGAAACGGGGAGTTCATCAGAGGGCCAGGTTTCAGAGGCTAGGGAGAGTGAAGGAGACAGGACCTTGTCTTCGGTGGAAGAGAATTTGCCTTTAATATTTACAAGTGCACTAGTTCTAGATCCAGGAACACGGGAGTAGGCCATTCAGGTGCATCAGGTCTGCTCCACTATTCTACTTCATAGTTGATCATTTACCTCAACGCCACCTTCCTTGATGTCATTAGTATCTAAAAATCTGTCTTGAACATATTTAACATCTGAGTTTCCACTGCTCTCTGAGGTAAAGACTTCCACAGCTTCATTCTCTAACTGAAGAAATTCCTCCTCATCTCAATCCCACAGCTTGCTGTTTAATGTAAGACTTTTACCCTTAGTTTTGGAAGCTGCAGGCAGGATAACATCTTTTCTACGTCTAACTTGTTTATGAGAACATACAAATTAATAGTGCAGACTATCTTGCAATGAGACATCCATCACTAAGTGAATAACATTAATTAGCTCAGCACAGAGAATGAATTTTATATGCTATCTCACTTCCCCATTTTCTAATGAGTATTTTACATCGTGGAGAAAAATTTCATTTTTCATTTGACATTTTACAATTTGAAATATACATATTAAATACAGAAATCCTGTGACAGTTTGAATAATGACAGATAAAAATGCTAAAATCTGAGAACCTACTGGTACATCCTGGAAAGTGATACGTGTCACATTGTTGTTTGGACAGGTTTGCCAAGAGTTATTGAATCGGAACCCAATGGCACTTGTGTGGCGACCATCCAGCGCTGCAAATTTACGGAAAGTGCAATTCTCTACGTTGATCGGGCCATCATAGATCTGCATTCCTCGGATGGGGAATGTCCTGGAAACACAGAGGGAAAATACAGCACTCAATTTTAGTTTGGTTTACGAGGATGAGTTGCTGATCGCTGCTGAGGAGAGTGGGTCAGAGAAATGTCGCAACTCTCTGTTAGACATATCATTCAATTCACTCAGCACAAGATCTTGCTGCATGACTTCACAAGTGCTTACCAGGATAAAACAAAGAATACAGGTTGTACCCAAAATTTTCAACAATACACACTTAAAACCTTTTCAATGATCTGTTTGGTGCAGTGGTATAGAGCTCTTTTTAAAAATGAAGTCTGATACAGCAAAGTTTCACCAGAATGTCACCAAGGCTGAGAGAATGGAATTATGAGGAAGGGCTGAACAAAATTTGAGTTTTGTGTTTAGAAGACTGAAAGCAATCTGTTGAATATCAGTCATTCTAAACTTCTGATAGGGATATCAGGATGCTAGGTTCTTCACCTCAAAGTGATAATTTGATATAGATTAGTATAACACAAAACTCAGTTCTTTATTTGAAAATAAGACTATGTTGACCAGGAGGTTAAGAAAAAATGTTCAAATTCTGCTACCTGCTCGGTGGAGTCATGGGACCAACACATCATCTTGTGTCAAAGTGGCTGTGATTGACAGCATTTTAAGAACCCCCTAAAAAGGAACATGTACATCAAAACACAACACTGGGAAGCTGCATGATTAGATTCCCTACAGTATGGAACAAGCCCTTTGGCCCAACAGGTCCACACCAACCCTCCAAAGAGTAACCCACCCAGACCCATTCTCCTACACATGCACCTAACACTGCGGGCAATTTAGCATGGCCAATTCACCTGACCTGCACATCTTTGGACTGTGGGGGGAAACCAGAGCACCCGGAGGAAACCCACGCAGACATGGGGAGAATGTGTAAACTCCACACAGACAGTCGCCGGAGGCGGTAATCGAACCCGAGTCCCTGGCGCTGTGAGGCAGCAGTACTAACCACTGAGCCATTGTGCCACCCCATCATCTACTGTGTGAAGAGAATAAATGGACACATTCTTACCACAAGAATCAGGCCATTTAAATCCGAAGCAAAATCAGGAAGTGGCTTTTTATACAAAGGGCAGGTAAACTGGGGAATCAAAATGGCTGCACCAATTGGAGTTTTCAATTCTGAAATCCATAGATTTTCATTGGGGAAGGATGTGGAGGGACAGAGAACTAAGAGGAGACAATGTTTTGTAGGGAAAACCAGCTAAGAACAATAGAATGGTGGTACAGATCCGAGAGATGACCTTTATCTCTCTGTTGACTGCATGAGCACTGCTCAATCAAGTTTGGTTGCAATGTGTGTAGGGACAGTGATGTTGAGTTTCCGACAGCAAACTGAGGGATTCTGCATCCTGCACCTTGCTGTTGTGAGTGATAAAAGGTGAAAACCACAAAGAGACTGTAACTCGACTGAGATCAGAAGACAAAACATTATTTTGGTTCTAACGACAGAATTATTGAAATACTCACACTCCTTTTGGAAGAACTCGTCCACTGTGATCTAGGCCACTCGGTCCCCAGACAAGATTTTCTGCCATCTGAGTTCCACGGTTTTCACTCTCCCCAACAAACAATGAATTTTTTACCTCCTGTTTGGCCCCGTCATCATCTGGAAAGGTTCCACCACTGGAAGTATAAAAATGACACATGACATTTCCCCCCCACAAGTCAAAAGTTGTGACTACACATCTTTAACAAGTGGTGGTATGTGGCCACAGTAACGAGGGAGCATTATGTTGCTATCTTTTAGCATTAAGCTGAGATCTTGTTTAGCTGTTCAAATGGGCCAAAAATAACCTAAGGAATTTTTCAAAGAAATAGTACGGATTTCTCCTGGTATTCTGTCCATCAAAAACAAACTTTTTGGTCATTTGCTTTATTGTGGTTTTGTATGAGCTTGCAGGGCGGCACGGTGGCACAGTGGTTAGCACAGCTGCCTCACAGCGCCAGAGACCCGGGTTCAGTTCCCGCCTAAGGCGACTGACTGTGTGGAGTTTGCACGTTCTCCCCGTGTCTGCGTGGGTTTCCTCCGGGTGCTCCGGTTTCCTCCCACAGTCCAAAGATGTGCAGGTCAGGTGAATTGGTCATACTAAATTGCCCGTAGTTTAGTTAAGGGGTAGATGTAGGGGTATGGGTGGGTTGCTCTTCGGCGGGTCGGTGTGGACTTGTTGGGCCGAAGGGCCTGTTTCCACACTGTAAGTAATCTAATCTGTGTGCAAATTGATTGCACAATAGTTGCTATAGTTGAAAATAAATATGTCATATCCCATTTCTAACAATGCAAGCTCTATTTTATGACTTCAGTTGAGGGAGGAGACATGCAACAATTGTTATTGCTTCTGGCTGAAGGGGGCACCACAGGTTAAATTTATGGCCATTGATTGCAATGTAGACTGAGTAACTCACTTTCCATGGCAATCCCCAAGGCTCACGAGTTGGTTATTTCATGTCACTGACATTCCTTTGATCTTCATTTATCTTTTGTTTTGGAGATGATCCAGTTTTATATTCATTATCATTTTTTTGCTGTCACCTCACTGTTCCCTATTTTCCAGCATTATGTCTCAGTTGCTATCTCTCAATCTCCTCTACTCCCTTCAATTCTGAGCCTTTCATCTTTTAAAAGGTAAACCTTGCCCACAAAACTCCAGCCAGTATTTTCAGCCTCGGATATTTGTTCCCCATCTATCAACAGCATTGCCTTGCTACAGTGTTGACTCATCACACTTCATCTAACTCATTCTCTCCTCGGATTTCAAAGACATAACCTCCTTCAGTCTTCTCTTCAACTATAAGACCATAACCGACATGAGCAGGAGAAGACCACTTGACACTTTGAACCTGTTCTCCAACTCAATTCGACCATGAAAGATCTCCAACTTCAAATTCATTTGTCCACCCAGTGCTCATATCCCTCAGACACCAAAGTTCAGTATCCCAGCCCCATTTGAAAACACAATAGGGTAGAGAATTCCAAATATTTAAAATCCTTTCAGTGAAGGTATTTCTCTTCATTTCTGTCCTAAATGATAAATCTTCATCCTTAGACTGTCCTCTTTTGTTTTAGATTCCCAAGCCCAGGGAAATAACCCCTCCTTATCAAGCTCCTTCAGAATCTTGAATGTTTCAATGGGATCACCTTTCATTCTTCTAACACATTATCGGCCAAACTGCTCATCCCAGGGACCAATCCCGTGAATCTTCACCATACTGCCTCCAATGCAAGTGTATTCTTCCTTAAATATGGAGATCACCAGTGCATGCAGTATTCCAGATGTATTCTCACCACAGCCCCATATAACTGCAGTAAGACCTCTTTCTTCCTATATTCCAATTTCCATTTGCTTCCCTAACCAACATGCCATTTGCTTCCCTAACTTTGGCTGTACCTGGGCCCCATCTTTGGAATTCCTTGCATGCACACTCCCAAGTCTCTATGAACATTAATACTTATAAGTTTCTTGCCTTCTGAGAAATATTCTTCTGTTCTACTCTTAGTGAATAAACTCATACTTCTCCACATCTGGCTACATTATGGCCCACTCATTTAACCTGTTTATAACTCTCTCTGTGTTCTCTTCATACCTTACATTTTTACTTAGCTTTGTATACTCAGCAAACATTGATACATTATTCTCTCTTTATCTAGGTCATTAATGTAGATTGTAAATAGCTGAGGATGCAGAACTAATGCTTGTGGAACAGTTTCTATCACAGCCTGACCTCTTGAAGATGCCCCATTTGTGCCTACACTTTGGCTCCTGGCCAGTAGCTAAACCCCGATCCATTGGAATATAGTGCCAAAAATACAATGAGCCTTATAGAGTCATAGAGATGAAAAGCATGGAAACAGACCCTTCGGTCCAACCCGTCCATGCTGACCAGATATCCCAACCCAATCTAGTCCCACCTACCAGCACCCAGCCCATACCCCTCCAAACCCTTCCTATTCATATACCCATCCAAATGCCTCTTAAATGTTGCAATTGTACCAGCCTCCACCACATCCTCTGGCAGCTCACTGCATACGCGTACCACCCTCTGCGTGAAAAAGTTGCCCCTTAGGTCTCTTTTATATCTTTCCCCTCTCACCCTAAATCTATGCCCTCTAGTTCTGGGCTCCCCAACCCCACAGAAAAGACTTTGCCTATTTATCCTATCCATGCCCCTTATAATTTTGTAAACCTCTATAAGGTCACCCCTCAGCCTCCGACGCTCCAGGGAAAACAGCCCCAGCCTGTTCAGCCTCTCCCTGTAGCTCAGATCTTCCAACCCTGGCAACATCCTTGTAAATCTTTTCTGAACCCTTTCAAGTTTCACAACATCTTTCTGATAGGAAGGAGACCAGAATTCCACGCAATATTCCAACAGTGGCCTAACCAATGTCTTGTACAGCAGCAACATGACCTCCCAACTCCTGTACTCAATACTCTGACCAATAAAGGAAAGTATACCAAATGCCTTTTTCATTATCCTATCTACCTGCGACTCCACTTTCAAGGAGCTATGAACCTGCACTCCAAGGTCTCTTTGTTCAGCAACACGCCCTAGGACCTTACCATTAAGTTTATAAGTCCTGCTAAGATTTGCTTTCCCAAAATGCAGCCCCTCGCATTTATCTGAATTAAATTCCATCTGCCACTTCTCAGCCCATTGGCCCATCTGGTCAATATCCCGTTGTAATCTGAGGTAACCCTCTTTGCTGTCCACTACACCTCCAATTTTGGTGTCATCTGCAAACTCACTAACTGTACCTCTTATGCTCACATCCAAATCATTTATGTAAGTGACAAAAAGTAGAGGACCCAGCACCGATCCTTGTGGCAGTCCACTGGTCACAGGCCTCCAGTCTGAAAAACAACCTCCACCACCACCACCCTCTGTCTTCTACCTTTTAGCCAGTTCTGTATCCAAATGGCTAGTTCTCCCTGTATTCCATGAGATCTAACCTTGCTAAACAGTCTCCCATAGGGAACCTTGTCGAACGCCTTACTGAAGTCCATATGGATCACATCTACTGCTCTGCCCTCATCAATCTTCTTTGTTACCCCTTCAAAAAACTCAATCACGTTTGTAAGACATGATTTTCCAAGCACAAAGCCATGTTGACTATCCCGAATCCGTCCTTGCTTTCCAAATACATGTACATCCTGTCCCTCAGGATTCCCTCCAACAACCTGCCCACTACTGAGGTCAGGCTCACTGGTCTATAGTTCCCTGGCTTGTCTTTACTGCCCTTCTTGGGACACTTATCAAATACCTTTCAGAAATTCAAGTATACAAATTCTATTAGTTCTCGTTTATCTACCCAGCTAGTTATAAACTCCAAAACTCTTAGATTTATCAGATTTGACTTCGCTTTCATAGAATCATGTTGACTTTGATCACATTACTATTTTCTCGGTGCATTGTTAAGACTTTCTTAAAACATAAGGATAGATAAATCCCCTGGGTCATACGGGGTATACCCAAGTACACTGTGAGAAGTGAGGGAACAGATTGCTGCACATTTGGCAATGATCTTTGCGTCCTCACTGTCCACTGGGGTAGTACCAGATGATTGGAGCTTGGCAAATGTTATTCCCTTGTTCATGAAAGGGAATAGGGATAATCCTAGGAATTACAGACCAATCCATGGTGGGCAAATTGTTGGAGAAGATATTGAGAGTCAGGATTTATAATTATTTGGAAAAGCATAGTTTGATTAAGCATTGTTAAGACTTTCTTAACAATGGATTCCAGTTCCTTCCCAAAGCCTGATGTCAGACTAATGGAGACATGGCTGCAGGGTGACCAAAACTGGGAACTGATCATCTAAGAGTATTCAGTTTTTAGGAAAATGAGGCAAAAAGGAAAAGGAGGTGTGATGAAAGATGAAATCAATTCAATAGTGAGAAAGGAAATCTAGATGTGGTGTCATTCTGGCTGGCGTTTATAAGGGAATGGAAAATATTAATGGGCATTATCTATAGGCCTCCAAACAGTAGTGGTAATGTAGGGGGTAGCATCAAGCAGGTAATTAGAGATGCATGCAACAAGGGTGCCACAGTAATCATGGGTGATTTTAATCTTCATGTAGACTGAGCAAATCATGTTGGCTGATGAATTCCTGGAGTGTGTGCAAGATATATTTTTTAAGACCATGATGTTGAGAAACAGCTATTCTAGTTTTGGTTTTTGTGCAGTGAGTAGTGGTTAATTAATAATCTTGTTGAGAGGACTGTTCGGAACCAGTGACCATAACATGATGGAATTCTACACTGAGACAGAATGTAAAGCAGTCCAATCCAAAATCAGGGCGTTGAATCTAAACAAAGGAAATTACAAAAGTAATGGGGCAGGGGGTATACCGGCTATGATAGACTCTATAACTTTATTAAAGAGCATCATAGAGGATTGGTAAGGGTTAATATTTGAGGAACTGATATATACATTGCGGTGGATATACATTCCTTCCGAGTGAAAGAACACAAAAGGATCCAACTATAGTTAACAAAGAAATTAGAGTCATTATTAGGTCCAAAGAGGAGTCATATAATGTTGCTAGAGAAAACCGCAACCCTAAGGACTGAAGTTAAAAATCACACAACACCAGGCTATGGTGAAACAGGTTTATTTGGAAGCACCAGCTTTCAGAGCACTGCTCCTTCACCAGTTGGTTGTCCTTCATCACAACCAGCTGATGAAGGAGCAGTGTTCTGAAAGCTAGTGCTTCCAAATAAACCTGTTGGACAATAACCTGGTGTTGTGATTCTTAACTTTGTACACCCCAGTCCAACACCGGCATCTCCAAACCAAGGACGGAAAGCAGTTTAGGATTCAACAACAGGTAGATTAAGAGGGGAAGAAATAGAGTATGACAACAAACTGACATCGAACATCAAAGCAGATGATATCTACAGGTTGTTATAGAAAGAAAGAGATTAATGAAAATAAATATTGGCCCTTATAGCCTGCAATGGATGAATTGATAATGGCAAAAAAGGAATTGGCAGAGTTTTTAAACAACTACCTTTTTTCCATTACCAAAGAAGAAGAAACAAAAAATGCTATAAGTGCTAGAGTTAAAAATACACAACAAAAGGTTATAGTCCAACAGGTTTATTTTAAAGTACAAGCTTTCAGAGCACTGCTCCTTCATCAGGTACCTTGTTGGGCAGGTTAATAGGACACAGATTTTATAATAACAGTTTGCTTCAGTATTCACTAGTGAGAGGGACCTTGTCATTTGTGAGGACAGTGTGAAACTGGCTGTTATGCTCGAACAGGTTGATATTAAGGAGGAGGATGTGATGTAAATTTTGAAAAACATAAGGATAGATAAATCTCCTGGGTCATACGGGGTATACCCAAGTACACTGTGAGAAGTGAGGGAACAGATTGCTGCACATTTGGCAATGATCTTTGCGTCCTCACTGTCCACGGGGGTAGTACCAGATGATTGGAGCTTAGCAAATGTTATTCCCTTGTTCATGAAAGGGAATAGGGATAATCCTGGGAATTACAGACCAATCCATGGTGGGCAAATTGTTGAAGAAGATTTTGAGAGACAGGATTTATAATTATTTGGAAAAGCATAGTTTGATTAGAGATAGTCAGCATGGCTTTGTGAGGGGCAGGTCATGCCTCACAAGCTTTATTGAATTCTTTGAGGATGCGACATAACATCTTGATGAAGGTAGAGCAGTGGATGTGATGTATATGGATTTTAGCAAGGCATTTGATAAGGTTCCCCATTGTAGGCTCATTGAGAAAGTAAGGAGGCATGGGATGCATGGAAATTTGGCTGTCTGGATACAAAATTGGCTGGTCCATAGAAGACAGAGGGTGGTAGTTGATGGAAAGTATTCAGTTTGGAGCTCAGTAACTAGTGGTGTTCTGCAGGGATCTGTTCTGGGACCTGTACTGTTTGTGATTTTTATAAATGATTTGGATGAGGAAGTGGAAGGGTGAGTTAGTTAATTTGTCGATGACATGTAGGTTGGTGGAGTTGTGGATAGTGTGGAGGGCTGTTGTAAGTTGCAACAGAACATTGACAGGATGCAAAACTGGGCTGAGAAGTGGCAGATGGAGTTCAACCTGGAAAGGTGTGAAATGATTCATTTTGGAAGGTGGAATTTGAATGCTGATGACAGGATTAAAGGCAGGATTCTTGGCCGTGTGGAGGAACAGTGGGAACTTGGGGTCCATGTCCATAGATCCATCAGAGTTGCCACCCAAGTTGATAGGACTGTCATGTAGGCAAATGATGTGTTGGCTTTCATTAGCAGGGGGATTGAGTTTAAGAGCCACAATGTTATGTTGCAGCTCTATAAAGCCCAGGTTAGACCAAAATTGGAATATTGTGTTCAATTCTGTTCGCCTCTTTATCAGAAGGACATTGAAGCTTCAGAGACAGTGCAGAGGGGATTTACCAGGATGTTGCCTGGACAGGAGGGCATGTCTTATGAAGAAAGGTTGAGGGAGGTAGGGCTTTTCTCATTGGAGCGAAGAAGGATGAGAGGTGATTTGATAGAGGTGTACAAGATGATGATGATGCGAGGCAGAGACTTCTTCCCAGGGTAGAAATGGCTAACATGAGGGGGCATAATTTTAAGGTGATTGGAGGAAGGTTTAGGGGAGATGTCAGAGGTAGGTTCTTTACACAGAGAATGGTGGGTGCGTGGAATGCAGTGACAGTAGTGGTAGTAGAGTCAGATACATTAGGGACATTTAAGTGACTCTTGGATAGGCACATGGATGATAATAAAATTAAGGGTATGTAGGTGAGTTTGATCTTAGAGTAGTTTAAAAGGTTGGCACATCGAGAGCCTAAGGGCCTGTACTGTGCTGTACTGTTCTATGTTCTTAAACTTGTTGGACTATAACCTGGTGTTGTGTGATTTTAACATTGTCCACCCCAGTTCAATATTGGCACCACCACATCATTAAAACATAGTGCAGTCGAAATAAATGGAACTTAAAGTGTTGTAAAAGTGGTGATAGAGGATGCATAGGTTGTCATCTTCCAAAATTCTGGAGTTCTTTGGAACATTCCCAGCAGATTGAAGGATGGCAAATGTAACACACCTTTTTGGAAGGTGGGACAAACCCAGGGATTATAGAGTAGTTAGCCTAACATGCTGGAGATCACTATAAAGGATGTAATAACAGAAAACTTCAAAACTACCAATGTGATTACACAAAGTCAACATGAATTGATGGAATGGAAATCATGTTTGACAAACCTGCTAAGGTTCTTTTGAGCATCCACTCCCTGCACCACCAGCACTCAGTAGTAGCAGTGTGTACTATCTACAAGATGCAGAATTTCATCAAACATCATTAGATAGCACCTTCCAAACACACAACCACTTCCATCTAGAAAGATAAGGGCAGCAGATACATGGGAACATCACCATCTCCAAGTTTCCCGCCAATCCACACACCATCCTGAGTTGAAAATATATCGCTAAACCTTTAGTGTCGCTGGGTCAAAATCCTGGAATTCCCTCCCTAAGGTGGACTGCACTGGTTGAAGAAGGCAGCTCACCACCACCTTCTCAATGGCAACTAGGGATGGATAATAAATGCTGGCCCAGCCAGAGACATCCCAGAAGTGAATTTTAAAAAGTAATAGAAAAGATGAGGGGAGAATAGTGGATGTGGTATTTTCATAAAACTTTGGTGAAGTTCCACATAAGAGGTTACTGTGCAATATCAAAGCACACGGGATTGGCAGTAATACACTGGCATAGCTTAAGAATTGGTTAGCAGACAGGAAACAGAGTGAGAATAAATGGTCCATGTTCAAAGTGGCAGGCTGTGATAAATGGGGTATCACAGGGATGAAGACATAGGCCCCACAGCTTTTCACAACATGTATTAATGATTTGCATGAGCAGGCTGACTGTTAAATTTCCAGGTCTGTGGATGACAGAAAACAAAGTGAACATGAGAGTGATGGGGCAAACATCATGACAATGTAGACAGAATGAGCGGACAATTACATGGCAGATGCAGTATAACATGGTCAAATATGAAGCTGTTCACTTTGATAGGATAACCAGAATGTCATGGTATAATTTAATGGTAATAACTTGGGAAATGCTGAATGCCATTATACATTGGTCTTTGAAAGCCAGTGTGCGGGTGAGGCAAGCAATTAAAAGGAAAATGTTACATTTGCTGTCTTTGTAAGAGGGTTTGAGTACATGCAAGGAAGTATTACTGTAGATGTACAGGTCCTTAATGCAACCACAGCTGGACTATTGCATGCAGTTCAAGAAAGGATATACTTGTCATAGAGGGAATAGAGTGAGGGCTTACTGAACTGATTCCTGAGATGGCAAATTTGTTGCATGAAGAGATGTTGGATCAACTGGGCCTGTATTCACTATATTTAGAAGAATAAGAGCAGGTCTCATTGAAAAAAACTTCCTGACAGGTCTGGACATAGAGTCATAGAGATGTACAGCATGGAAACAGACCCTTCAGTCCAACCCGTTCATGCCGACCAGATATCCCAACCCAATCTAGTCTCACGTGCCAGCGCCTTCCATAGCCCTCCAAACCCTTCCTATTCATATACCCATCCAAATGCATCTTCAATGTTGCAATTGTACCAGCCTCCACCACTTCCTCTGGCAGCTCATTCCATACACGTACCACCCTCTGCACGAAAAAGTTGTCCCGTAGGTCTCTTTTATATCTTTCCCCTCTCACCCTAAACCTATGCCCTCTAGTTCTGGACTCCCCGACCTCAGGGAAAAGACTTTGTCTATTTATCCTATCCATGCCCCTCATGATTTTAGAAACCTCTATAAGGTCACCCCTCAGTCTCCAACGCTCCAGGGAAAACAGCCCAAGCCTGTTCAACCTCTCCCTACAGCTCAAATCCTTCAACCCTGGCAACATCCTTGTAAATCTTTTCTGAACACTTTCATGTTTGACAACATCTTTCCAATAGGAAGAAGACCAGAATTGCATGCAATATTCCAACAGTGGCCTAACCAATGTCCTGTACAGCTGCAACATGACCTCCCAACTCCTGTGCTCAATACTCTGACCAATAAAGGAAAGCATACCAAACGCTGCCTTCACTATCCTATCTACCTGCGACTCCACTTTCAAGGAGCTATGAACCTGTATTCCAAGGCCTCTGTGTTCAGCAACACTCCCCAGGACCTTACCATTAAGTGTATAAGTCCTGCTAAGATTTGTTTTCCCAAAATGCAGCACCTTGCATTTATCTGAATTAAACTCCATCTGCCACTTCTCAGCCCATTGGCCCATCTGGTCAAGATCCTGTTGTAATATGAGGTAACCCTCTTTGCTGTTCACTACACCTCCAATTTTGGTGTCATCTGCAAACTTACTAACCGTGCCTCTTATGTTCACATCCAAATCATTTATGTAAGTGACAAAAAGGAGAGGGCCCATCACCGATCCTTGTGGCACTCCACTGGTCACAGGCCTCCAGTCTGAAAAACAACCCTCCACCACCACCCTCTGTCTTCTACCTTTTAGCCAGTTCTGTATCCAAATGGCTAGTTCTCCCTGTATTCCATGAGATCTAACCTTGCTAATCAGTCTCCCATGGGGAACCTTGTCGAATGACTTACTGAAGTCCATATAAATCACATCTACTGCTCTGCCCTCAATCTTCTTTGTTACTTCCTCAAAAAAATTCAATCAAGTTTGTGAAACATGATTTCCCACGCACAAAGCCATGCTGACTATCCCTAATCAGTCCTTCCCTTTCCAAATACATGTACATCCTGTCCCTCAGGATTCCCTCCAACAACTTGCCCACCACCGAGGTCAGGCTCACTGGTCTATGCTTCCCTGACTTGTCCTTACCACCCTTCTTAAACAGTTGCATTTCATATACAAAGAGGATTTTCCTCCTCGGCTTGGAGTGGGTGCAGAACAAGAGGCCACAGTCTCGGGAAATACAAAAGAGGAAGAGAAATATCTTCACTTAGAAGGTGGTGAACACGTGGAACTGTTGACCACAGTGTTGCAGAGGAGAAGTCACTGAATATATTTAAGAAAGAAATTGATCGACTTCTAGAAATAGATGTTAAGAGGTATGGGATGATGATGTGGGGATAGAGGATCATTCATGCTCAAATCGAAAGGTGGAGTAAGCCTGTTAGGCCAAATAGCCTATTCCCACGCCTATGTTTTACATTTCTCAGGCCTGAAGTTCCTATCACTCTTCTTCCTTTCCTGAAAGCATTTGATTTGCTAACTCCTAATCAACGGGGAGCATTCCAGAATCTTGGGATTTTGGAAAATTATTGCAAGAGCATCCTACGACTCTGCAACTTCCTCTTTTCAAAGCTTAGGAAGTAGGCCTCGGGTCCTGGGGACTTGTTGAATTTTAGTCTCTAAAGTTTCTTCTAGTATTTTGGTCTCTGCTCATATTAATTTCCTTATTTCCTCACTCCTTTCAGTATGTATGTTATCGTCTACCTATTGACCCTTCTCCTCTGAAAACAGATATTTGATCAATGCTTCTGCCATTTCTTCAGCACCCCCCATAATAATTTTCCTCCATTTAAAACAGATATTGGCATCACTGCCAGAAATTTGCAATGATGCTTGTGCTTTGGAAAAAGAGTGATGTTTTTTGTGAAGGTACCTTTAAGATCAAAGTGAAGTGAGGTTAACCCTGGGATGGGGGATAATTAGTTTTCCTGATAACAATCATAGAATCCCTACAGTGTGGAAACAAGTCCACAACAACCCTCCAAAGAGTAACCCACCCAGACCCATTCCCCTACCCTATTACTGTATATTTACAACGATTAATGCACCTAACCCACACATCCCTGAACACTATGAGCAATTTAGCTTGGCCAATTCACCTAACCTGCACACCTTTGGACTGTGGGAGGAAACCCAAGCAGACACGAGGACAATGATCAAACTCCACACAGAAAGTTGCCTGAGGCTGGAATTGCACCCGGGTCCCTAGCGCTGTGAGGCAGCAGTGTTAACTACTGAGCCACCTTGCCGCCCTTAACAAGAGGGCACTAGACTGCTGAGAAATGCCTATATGATTGAACTGAGGTTGTTTTGGGGATGAAAGCTTAATATAAAAATAGATAGCTAAATGGGAGATCAAATTACAACTGATCTCAAATAGAGGAAGACAGATTTCTGTAGAAAACAGAATCTGAAGTTGAGGGATGAGAAGCAGCAGTTATACAAGGAACTGTACAATGATTAAAAAATGACAGATAGATGAAGACAGGGAGAGCAGAGACGGCAAATTTCACAGGATTCCTATTGCAGATGTTTTCAAAGCTGTTTTCGCCAAAGCAAAGCAGATTATTTAAAGGGGTCAGAGAAGACAGCCTCTGCGCCATCAAAACTGCTGTGAGCCTTACTCCTTTGTAATGAAACGAGAACAGATCTCATTTCATTTGTCCTATGGGGGAAGCGTTATGTTGATGGATCAGAATCCTAAAGTATTTGCAGACATTTCTTACTTTTACTTCCAAATGTGTTGCTTTTCAAAGAAGACCTATAATGGAAAAACTGCAGATTTTAATTCCAGTGACTATCTGGACAGCCCTGTGCAAAGCCATTGGAATGTTACATGTTGCTGCACCCTATGTGTAATGATGCTCAGGGATATGGGAGAAAGGCAGGCGTTTGATACTAGATCATAGTGCCAGACTACAGGGCATTTGTGGTGCAGTGATCCTGCTCCTACCTCTGGACCAGGAGGCCCAGGTTCAAAACCCACCTGCTCCAGAGGTGTGTCGTCACATCTATGATCATGTGGCTAGCAGGAGAAATAGCTGCTCGACTGTTTGAGAACTACAATAAAGCATGCTGGGAATTTTGGTCAAGCTACTTTAAACTCTGATCTCGGTTAAAACTGAAGCCAGGACATGTGGGGACAAATCCTGTAAACTGTGACCTGTAATTTCCTGCATTGAGAGAGGTGTCCTAGTGGTTTGCTGGACAAACTGAAACCACTATTACTTTCTATAGAGCATGGTGTGTACCTGCTTATGACTTGGTATAAACATTTGGGAATTATTCACCAGTAAGCTCCATTGGCTGGGATCAAACATTGTGATCAGGGTTAGTCAATTCTCTGGCCAAATGCCAGAAAAGTTTCTGGAAGAATGAGCCTGCTTTGGGGATATAAACTGCCATCACAAAGGGCTTTGGGAGCAGATTCACAAAGTACGTGCCCCGAAGTTATCTTCAGGGTGACAAAGAGCCACGAGGCAAGATCTACACCAACAGAAAAAGTTGGCTGCTTTGCTTGAATCAGAGTGGTATTTGTTTCAAACCAAACTTCAAGAAATAAAGTTTAGGTTGGAGTTGAATGCGAATTAAGTTAAAGTAAGAGAAAGTGAAGTTAAATGAAGTGAGTTAAAGTTGAAGTCAGATGAGAAAAGAAATGAATGTTGCAACAAATGTGTGGTTTATATTGATACCTAAAGAGCTAAAAGGTTTAATTAAATTTTGAATTGACTTCCTGTCTTCTTCTGTCTGTCACATAAGGGAAGAACCTGGACGAAGGTTGAAGATCTCTTGCAGGTAACAGGTTCCTGAACAGGTTGATCGCATGCTGCATTAGGTAATAAAGTCAGTTCAGTTATGTTGGGACATAACTTTTACTTCTGCACTGTAATAATTTGGGGATTCTATGAAATTATCAGGGAAATTTCAAAGAGGAGAAGCTCACCAAAAAGAGACAATAAGGTGGCTGTAGATCTCTCCCCTATTGGAAGGAAGTCACCTTGTACAAACATGTCCACTTTACCCTTGAGAAATACACAAGGACAGCTTTTAAATGGTCATCTTCAACAAAGGAACAAATGGGACTGAAGCCTCCCATATGCAAGAGGCAAGGTTTGATCAAGAGGGTACTGTGAAGGTCACTGCCAAAAAAAAACCTATCTCCAAGTTAGCCTTGTGTTAGGTAAGACTGTCTCTGATTCACTCACACAAAGCTGGAAAACAGTTGAAAAAGGAATCAGAACAAAGGAAGGTCACTAAGCTTACAAAATCAAGAATCTCAAACATCAGGCTTGCGGGGCCAAAGGACCTGTTCCTGTGCTGTATTGTTCTTTGTTCATCTGTTCAATCACCAACATCAACAAGTCAGTAACCTCTATTGCAGTAGTCACAATACTCTACTATCTGCTTTTTGAGAACAACTCCGAGACTGATCTCTGTATCTGTCTTTTTCTCAAACTTTTATTATTTTGGGCTCTCTCCTTATTTCTAATCTGTACATATGAGTTGTATTACTAATTCTTTTCACATTTAATTACCTCTTTTTGTTAACTCAAGAGCACCTAGATAAACTGGCTCCGTTTAAAACAGAAGCTCATTTGGCTCTGAGAGAAAGGTATCCATTAGGGAAGGGATCCAGTTAATTGTACTTTGTTGCAGCCAAGAATTAAGAAAGGGAGCCAGTTTGTCCCTTACCAAAGAGCTCAACATGTTGGGGGAGCCCATGTGGAACCGTAACAAATTGGGTAACTTGCCTGGAGTCTGGTCATAAGATAGCTTTGATTACTACAAGCTCTTACCTTGCAAGAGTCAGTCCAATGCCATTATCAGCAAATCTAAGGAAAAAGGACAAACACAGTTAATAATTGTGTGACTAGAAATGAAGCTGAACTTTTCCAGGCCCAAGGCACCAATATATAACAAACATCAGCGACCTAAATAGAATAGTTCAGTCACAGCTCACAGCATCAAAGTATGCTGAATGCACTCATTCTGTCCAATCTTCTTAATCTCTGTGAAAAAACAAACAGCAGACGACAAATCACCAATTCCTATGTGTTGTGACTAAATAAATCCATTCAAAACAAACGTGTTTCTAATTTCCTATACTCCATGATTAGGGTAGTTACCTCCTCATTTTCTCTGTATGTATCTCTCGAGGTATTGTGAATTAATATTGCTGTTTTTGGCACTCTTCAACGTATTGCATGGATTCTGCATGAATTTTATAGCAAATGGGTCTACTCTGTAACTGAGAGATTGAATATCTGAGGCCAAAACTAAAGGAAGCCTTATCAATACACCAGTCACTGTTAAGAGCTGGCTTTCACTCCCTTTGTCTGGATATAATGGGCCAGTAATAGCCTCAAAACAGATATGGTAGCTATCCATTTCCTATTAAAACTGGCAATGTAGTCGATTCCATTTGGGAAAAGACCCACAACCAGATCATCAAAACGTCAGCTATTAATATACAAGTCTGAGTTCAATAATAATAATACTAATAATGTAACACTGATTCTCAATCCTGCTTGGAGTTGGGTGAAGTCTGTGCAATGCACAGAGCATTGAATTACCTCAGTGGATCCAAGAAACAGAACCTCTTTCTCCTTTTGGCCACACACAAAAAAAACTACAGGACCCCTACACTTATATTCATTAGATAATATTGATACTGGAGATGGGGGAAAGGACCTTTGATTTTCATAAATCATCCAACGGTCTCAGAAAGAGCTTGTTGCTTTCTCATTTGCATGGATACATCAGGTGACCAGTGATAGAAGCATGAAGGACGAAAAGTCATGTGATGCAACCTCTGGAAATAGAGTTGGTATCTCTATCATCGCGAGAGTTGACATTTGACTAAATTTCAAAATCTACCCAACAATGTCAATGAAGAAAAGGACTAAGTGAATTGTTTGTAAAGATGACAGAGCAGAACCTGGTGCTCAGGGATATGGTAAAAGGTCATCACAAGAAACAGAAAACAATGGAATTTGATAGAGAGGTGGGTAAGACTTCATGACTGGGGCACAGAGATTCAGAAATCTGAAACAGCTAAAAGATAAAGATTTTGGTATTCTCTAAGCAAGACATTCAGAAATCTCATCTGAATAGTTAAAATACGACCACCACCAATTTTGTAGGACCTGTGTGAGTAGGGATGGTCAATCAGGCTTGTCCTGGTGTCCAGTCCAATTGAATGAATGGTTTTCAGAGATGGATTTATTTTAATAATTTTCACAAGTTCCCAGTTCAGTTTCTTCCTTCTTCCAAAAGACAGAATAATAGACCATTCAGTCGCACAAGCCAATTTTGCCATTAGATCACAGGTGAACAACTGGTCACGGCAACATAAGGGGAACCAAACCTAAGGGAGCTTCCTTTCTTAAATTACATTGGTTGGAAATGGAATGATAAAGGGTAGGAATGTCATTCAAATATCTGAGCTTGTTTTGCTATTCATACAGCTATTTGCCAGCTCTTTCTCCATTTGCTTTGCCAGATCTACCTAACAAAACATCCATCAACAAGATCTTGAAGATTTCCAGAGGCCCAGAATCTACAGCCTTTTGGCAAGAGAAAGTGTGTTTCCTGATTTCACAGTCGAGTACTGAATATCAATTCAATATTTTCTGGACTTCAGAATGGATTCTGGAATATTTGCCAGCCTTGCTGTTTGCAATGAGGCAAAGACTGATTGTAGTGAAACTCAGTGTTGACATAACTGCAGTCAGTCTGTGGGTGTGTTAGTGAAGTACATGTACTCAAGCGAAGGTGTTCATCTGTGCCTGTTATGTTTCACATGTATGTACAGACAATACTTAGCTTACTTGGCAAACAACACCCTTCACTATTGTACAGTTACCCCACTGTTCCAACATTTAGTATTGGATAAGAGAAATATCCTTCAATTAAATATTGCTTGGCTTCTGCCACAAACATGCCCTATCCATCAATTCCATCTCTCTCCGTAGCCACTGTGTTCACACTCTTGGGATCCTACTTGACCCTGAGCTGAACTTCCAACCCAAACATCTCTATGCATGCAAAAATATCTACTAAGTACAACCATGTGCTGCTGAAACCCTCTTTTCTATCATTGTTGGCTCTAAATTGGACTGTTTCCAATCTGTCCATCTTCTTCCCTCCATAAACATGAGGTCATCTAAATCTCTACTGGCCATATCCTAATTTATCCAAGTCCCTTTCACCCATCACCAAGATCTGCATTGATTTCAGTTCCAGCAGCATCTTGATTTTGATATTGTCATCCTTGAATTCAAATTCATCCATGGATTTGTTCTGAAATTTTGTAACCTCTTATGGTCCTGCAACCCTCAGAGGTATCAGTGCTCCTCCAGTTCTAGCCTCACGTGTATCGCCCATTTTCTTCACCTAACTTCATTATTCACTGGGCCTTCAGCTGCCTTGTCCTAAGCTCTTAAGTTTATCTTTGAATTTCTCCGTCACACTCAGCTCTCTAAAGGCATTTTTCAAAATCTACCTCTTTGATTAACCTTTTGGCAGCCTGTCCTATTCATCTCAAGTTGAAGTGGAGATACAAGAGCGTAAGCAACAGGAACAATCCAACTCTTTGAATTTGCTGTGCCATTCAATAAAATCATGGTGCATCCTCTGTCCCAATATGTTGCAGCTGTACAGGACATTGGTTAGGCCACTGTTGGAATATTGTGTGCAATTCTGGTCTCCTTCCTATTGGAAGGATGCTGTGAAACTTGAAAGGGTTCAGAAAAGATTTACAAGGATGTTGCCAGAGTTGGAGGATTTGAGCTATAGGGAGAGGCTGAACAGACTGGGGCTGTTTTCCCTGGAACGTCGGAGGCTGAGGGATGTCCTTATAGAGGTTTACAAAATTATGAGGGGCATGGATAGGATAAATCGACAAAGTCTTTTCCCTGGGGTCAAGGAGTTCAGAACTAGAGGGCATAGGTTTAGGGTGAGAGGGGAAAGATATAAAAGAGACCTAAGGGGCAACTTTTCATGCAGAGGGTGGTACGTGTATGGAATGAGCTGCCAGAGGAAGTGGTGGAGGCTGGTACAATTGCAACATTTAAGAGGCATCTGGATGGGTATATGAATAGGAAGGGTTTGGAGGGATATGGGCTGGGTGCTGGCTGGTGGGACTAGATTGGGTTGGGATATCTGGTCGGCATGGACGGGTTGGATCAAAGGGTCTGTTTCCATGCTGTACATCGCTATGGCTCTATAATTATCCAAGAGCAAATCAGATGCAGGGAGTCCTGTGGTAACTCACCTTGTGACCCCTCCAGAGTCTGTCATAGTCACAGAGTCATAAAGCACAGAAAGCCTTCAGTCTAATTTGTACATGCCAACTAGAAACCTCAATCTTACATAGTCCCATTTGCCAGCATTTGGTCCATATCCTTCGAAATCCTTCCTGTTCATATACCTATCCACATGACCTTTAAATGTCGTAATTATACCAGCCTTCACCACTTTCTCTGGCACCTAATTCCATATAGTCTCCACCCACTGACCTTTTCAAATCTTTTCCCTCTCACCTTTAACCTATGCCCTCTAGTTTTGGACTCCCCCGCCCTAAGAAAAAGACGTTGGCTATTTGTTTTTTTACCTAAAGTGTTAAGGCTCCATCATGTACAGGGCACAAATCAGGTGTGTGATGGAATGCTCCCCACTTGCCTGGATATGTTCAATACCCTAACCCCAATACTCAACAAGCCTAAATGATTGGCACCACATCCACCATCTCCAACATTCACTTCCTTCAGCACTAACATGGAATGGCAATAGTGCATACCACCCCCACGATACATGGCAGAAACTCACCAAAGCATCTCCTTGTAAACCCTCAATCTCTACCATCTAGAAGGATAAAGGCAACAGGAACACCAGAACCTGCAATTCCCTCCAAATCACACTCGATCATGATTTAGAAATTTATCACCATTCTTTCAGTGTCAGTGCATAAAAATCCTGAAACTCCCTCCTTAACATCATTGGGGGTATTCCTACCCTACTTGGACTACAACATTTCAAAAAGGCACCACTGCCACCTTCTACAGGGCAAGTAGGGACAGGCAACAGATGATAGTTTGGCCAATTCAAACTCATATCCCATGAATAAATTTAAAAAAATTCACTTTACAGCCCACTCCCAATATCCTTTGATCCCAGAGAGACCAAAATTATGCTCATCTCAGCTTTAAATATACTCAACAATGGAACACTCTGGGTTGGAGAATTCCAAACATTCAAAATCCTTTGTGTGAGGCTTATCTTAGTCCTAAATAATTCGTTCTTTACCCTGAAACTGGGCCTCCAGTTTTAGCTTCCAGTTTGATTTCAATATTTGAGCTGTGGAGCACTTTGCGAAGTTTATTTACATAAAGGGAGTAATGTAAATGCAAATTGTTGTTGTATCCTGGAAATGGATCAAGAGATTCCAGGCTGGTGAGCTAAATACAATGGTACTAAAGTATCTGCATACTAGAGGGAGTGCTGATGTGGTACATTTCAATTTAATATATACGTTTCCTGCCTTTAATTCATCTTTTATAGATGTAACATTTTTAAGGGACAGAATTGGAACTTACTGGCAGTTCTCCAACCATACATCTCCACCACGAAGCCAAGCACCGTGGTCCTGGTTTTTATATGCAATATAATTTTTGATTATAGCAGGTTCCCTTGGTTTGTGTGGATCAGCTCCTTTATGGGGACTGTACCTGGGTAAGAAATCACACAGCTCCTTTATATAGTCCAAAGAAAACAAGAACTTATTTGCAATGCTATAACTTTACAGGAGAAAGTTACGTTCTTCTACTGAATGTCACTGAGTTCATGCTTTTAAAAGTACGTCTGTGAAACACAGATAGTTTTAATTAGGCTGCTTGTAAATTTGAGTCTGTCTGCTTGAACTGACCTGGCACCAACCAGTGAAAGGAATGGCCGCTTGTCCTTTACATTAGCTTCAGTTGTCTTCACTCCATTATCAATCATCATACCAGCCTGAAACATAGATTGAAAAAGATTTGAAACACACTTTCGATATTGAGATAATATAAAATGTTAACGAAAATGGTGCGACCAGGATTCCAAATTTTGAACGAGATCCATGATTTGAGACAGCATGAAATTCACTATCTTTAAAATGGTGTCAGTGGGGACCTGAAAGGAGTCAGCAATTCACCAGCGAATGGCAACAAGGCTGGAAGCCCAGTTTCAGATCTGCTGGTAGGGGTCATCTCCATTGAGGAAGACACCCATTGCACACCTGACACAAAGGACCATGAAGTAATTATGCTTTACGGGTGGTGGGGCCTTTCCATTTTCTACGATGAAACTTCCTTTTCATTGAATCAAAAAGCTTCAAAGTAATCAATTTGAAGGAATCTCAACATGTTAGTTTGATTATGACCAGATACAATGCAATGAGGATATTACCTGAAACCATATAATCTGATTTGCCTAATTTGGCATAGGAAACCTAGTCAGCATGGATAAGGTGGGCCGAAGGGCCTGTGTCCGTGCTGTATGTCTCTATGACTCAACACAAGCTCTAGGAGAGTGCTGAAAGCATTGGAAGTGGTGAACAATAGGCACTGCTGAGAAATCAGAGCCAGAGTGACTCACTATACCAGTTGCCCCAATGTTTCAGAAAGAGTTTGCTCAGATGTTGCACACCCAAATCTGTCTGGGATTCTTAATCTGTTTTTTTTTCTCCTCTCTCAAGAGATAGCTTTGCTTTTGATATAGAGATGTGCAAGGTCACAATTTTGTGAGACAGGCTGAATGGACAGGAAAGTGTGTACCTGTCCATCACTGGATTAACTGTTTCACCAATCTGTCCATGTCAATATTTGTCAATGCAGTTTAGATGCACCCGCCAGAATATGTGGGGTGTCACGGTGGCTCAGTGGTTAGCACTACTGCCTCACAGCACCAGAGACCCAGGTTTGATTCCCGCCTCAGGCAACTGTCTGTGTGGAGTTTACACGTTTGCCCTGTGTCTGTGTGGGTTTCCTCCGGGTGCTCCGGTTTCCTCCCACAATCCAAAGATGTGCAAGTCAGGTGAATTGGCCATGCTAAATTGCCCATAGTGTTAGGTGCATTAGTCAGGGGTAATTATAGGGGAGGGGAATGGGTTTGAGTGGGTTACTCTGTGGAGGGGCAGTGTGGACTTGTTGGGCTGAAGGGCCTGTTTTCATACTATCCAATTTAATAGAATCTAATTTAATCAAAAAACATTGGGGAGGGAGATTAGAGATGAAATTGTCTTATTTTCCATGCATGTTTCTACATCAGCAGAATTCACAGCGGTTGGGAATGTGCTCGTAAATATTCACAGCGACCCATATTTTTCAACAAATACCAGCTGAATGACTATAAAGATGTTTATTTCATTCCTTCAGTATAGCTCTCTCCAGTATTACAGCAATTGCGTGCAGACTTACCCTATAGTTGGAATGAGCCCTGTTATTGGTGAACTTTCCCAATGGCACATGTTCAGAATAACCGGGGGAATACATTCCTTCTGAAGGCCCTGTGGGCACGTGGTGGAAAATAAACCAAAATCCAGTTTCCTGCGATGTAAACATGCAGATAAATATTTGAACTTCCAAAAGGTGCTGTTCTGCAATTTAAATACGGAATAAATAGCCAGCACGTGACTCTAACCTCACAGTAAATACTAACATATGAGACAGGAGAGGACCTACCTCAGAGCCTGCAGCCGAGCAGTTGATGAGATTATTGTTGGGATTTGCAATCCAAAATGTAGAGACTGCACTGTAATAAAACAGCAAAGATTTACTCTGGAGGTGGACAAATGTGTACAATTCAAGTTAAAACCAAAACTCTGTGTATACCGTACTTGTTAGTTTTCTTAAAGATTTATATGTGGGAAGTTACATATTAAGGTAGTAAGATGCTTCTTGTTTTAGCATTCTGTATCTGGTCTTTTATAAAAGACAAAGCATTTCATAGTAAAGGTTTTCATTTGTTTACTCTCCCTGCACCTTGACTTTGACACATTTCAAAAGTGGTTACCTGTTAAACTGTTCACAATCTAACAGTACACCAGGTTTCACACAATTGTTTCCAAAGTGTTACTTTGAACTCTGATTACAAGGACACAAAGGAGTACAGATTGTGATCGAGAGCACTGTATTAAACATTACCTGCAGCTCAGTCCACATGGCTTAGAGTGAAATGGTTTCTTGTTTAATGACTTCACAGATATAGATACCAAACATTGAATCATGCAGCAAGAAATAAGTCCATCCAGCTCTCTGTATCTTTACTGACATTTTGAACTGGATGTTTAATTTAGTTCAATGTAACAACACTTTCCCAAAACACCTTTATTCTTCTTCAAGTAGATACCCAATTGTGTCTTGATCGTTGGAATGGAATCTGCTTCCTCACCAACCTTGTAAGCCACGCTTCTTAGGTCTTGACAATCCTCAGAGCCCCTGTAGCTCTTTGTCAATTATATTAAGTCAATGACCTCTGTTCAGCAAACTATTTATCGGAGAGTTTCCCTTTACAAACTTGATCAAAGTACTTAGGATTCTGAACACGTTGACAGTTGTCTCTTGAAGCTTCTCTGTTCCAATGTCACTTCTCCAGTCGCTCCATGTGCCAAAAGTCTTTTGCCTCCATTTGGCCAACCTCCTCTTCAAGGTTTTTACATTGTTCCTAAAGTGCGGCAGGCAGGCCATCCCGTGCAGTTTTCTTATTTCTTGGGTTAGGAACCTCCTGATTAAGGAAGTGCACATGACAGGAATCTTCTCTCTGCCTTGTCCTTATTCTGTTCCACCCAGTTTCTGTTGGGGTAGTCCTATTGCTAGTCAATTATTTTTATATTTCTCTGGAATCTGCCTGCAGATTTGCACTTCTACCTAATTCTTGCTATCCTTGGGTTTATAATAAACATCCATCAATGTACCAGCTACTTTTCTGCTCCTTAATTCTAACCAAATCAGTTCAGTCATTGAGTATTCCAGTGTTCCCTTGGTAGAACCATAGTCTTGCACTCAATCAATGATGCTGTCACTTTTTCCACCCTTTTCTTTCATTCCCTGTCCCTCCTGAATATATTGAAACCAGAAATGTTTGCTTTCCATTCCAGCCAATGTTTGAGACAGCTTTCCCTCAACACCACGATATACTAATCCCATGTGCCAAGGTTGCACGTAGCTCTGCAACTCTAATAATAGAAGTCCTTGCTTCAACACACTTCAAGTCTAACATCATGCTTTGACTCTTCCTGTATCTTTTTCAATAAGATATAAATCTCCAGATCTTCCTGCTCCTGCATCCACTTTTTAAGTTATTAGTAAATTTTGCTGTACTGTCTTCCTTCCAAAATGCATCACTGCAAACCTTCCTGTAAATATCTATCACTCTGATTCGATCTCTCAGGCAGCCCTGATTTTAATCACATCCCAGTAGTGGCTTTGTCTTCAAGGGCCTGGGCCAAATGCTCTAGAATTTACTTCTTACAACTCTTTCCCTCGCTATCTCATCTTTCTGCTTTAAGAGACTCTTTAATATAGGTGCAAGAGTAGGTCATTTAATTTGATCATGTCTGACTGAACACTTCAATAGCCACCCTGCTGCCATAATCATTTATGGCACTGATAGTTAATTCCTACCCCTTTGAGCAAGGTATTTGTCATCCAATCTGATGTAGGTCTGTGTGTGTCTCTGAGTCAATTGTTGTTTTATAACTTTCCTGGAAGGCATCTCAATGCATCACATTAACACTAAAGGTGCTGTATAAAGTCAGTGGTAGTAGCAGTTATTGCTAAACTTCATTTGCCTGGTGTTTCTTCATGTCCCCAGCCTTGCTGGGACATCCTGAAACCTGTAACTGCTGTGCATGTAACTGCTGTAACTGCTTTGTATGTGTGTTCCTTGAAGGCCAAAGTGGTATCATATGAATGAAGCTAACCACCTTTCTGCACTAACCAGATTAGTTGATCAGTAATATGTAATTCATTGCACAACTGCAACTATTTCCAGATTATATGAATACGATCAACGTTACAGACTATTAGCAGCACACGAGCAACACATCTGTCTCCTACACGCTCCTTCAGTATAACAACCATGTTCGCCTAACATTATCACAGTGGGTGGTGCTTACTGCAGTCAATTAAGTATTAACTCTTTCAGACTTATACCCAACATGACTCCTCATTATTTCCTACATTTTCAACAAAAACACAGAATTCTTGCCAATTGATAATTAACATATACTCTCAAGTTTGTCTCTGATAAATTGTTCGATTGCATAAAGCACTGCTACTTTAAATGTAATGGAGGTTTGATGTGATTCCTGGATTTTGGATTAGTGGTGCTGGAAGAGCACAGCAGTTCAGGCAGCATCCAAGGAGCTTCGAAATCGACGTTTCGGGCAAAAGCCCTTCATCAGGAATAAAGGCAGTGAGCCTGAAGCGTGGAGAGATAAGCTAGAGGAGGGTGAGGGTGGGGAGAAAGTAGCATAGAGTACAATGGGTGAGTGGGGGAGGGGATGAAGGTGATAGGTCTGGGAGGAGAGGGTGGAGTGGATAGAGGGAAAAGGAGGTAGGCAGGTAGGACAAGTCCGGACAAGTCATGGGGACAGTGCTGAGCTGGAAGTTTGGAACTAGGGCGAGGTAGGGGAAGGGGAAATGAGGAAACTGTTGCCAAGACCACATTGATGCCGTGGGGTTGAAGTGTTCCGAGGCGGAAGATGAGGTGTTCTTCCTCCAGGCGTCTGGTGCTGAGGGAGCGGCGGTGAAGGAGGCCCAGGACCTCTATGTCCTTGGCAGAGTGGGAGGGGGAGTTGAAATGTTGGGCCACGGAGCGGTGTGGTTGATTGGTGCGAGTGTCCCGGAGATGTTCCCTAAAGCACTCTGCTAGGAGGCGCCCAGTCTCCCCAATGTAGAGGAGACCGCATCGGGAGCAACAGATACAATAAATGATATTAGTGGATGTGCAAGTAAAACTTTGATGGATGTGGAAGGCTCCTTTAGGGCCTTGGATAGAGGTGAGGGAGGATGTGTGGGTGCAGGTTTTGCAATTCCTGTAGTGGCAGGGGAAGGTGCCAATTGGGAGGGTAGGTTGTAGGGGCGCGTGGACCTGACCAGGTAGTCACGGAGGGAACGGTCTTTGCAGAAGGTGGAAAGGGGTGGGGAGGGAAATATATTCCTGGTGGTGGGGTCTGTTGAGAGGTGGCGGAAATGTCGGCGGATGATTTGGTTTATGCGAAGGTTGGTAGGGTGGAAGGTGAGCACCAGGGGCGTTCTGTCCTTGTTACGGTTGGAGGGGTGGGGTCTGAGGGCGGAGGTGCGGGATGTGGACGAGATGCGTTGGAGGGCATCTTTAACCACGTGGGAAGGGAAATTGTGGTCTCTAAAGAAGGAGGCCATCTGGTGTGTTCTATGGTGGAACTGGTCCTCCTGGGAGCAGATACGGCGGAGGTGGAGGAATTGGGAATATGGGATGGCATTTTTGCAAGAGGTAGGGTGGGAAGAGGTATAATCCAGGTAGCTGTGGGAGTCGGTGGGTTTGTAAAAAATGTCAGTGTCAAGTCGGTCGTCATTAATGGAGATGGAGAGGTCCAGGAAGGGGAGGGAGGTGTCAGAGATGGTCCAGGTAAATTTAAGGTCAGGATGGAAGGTGTTGGTGAAGTTGATGAATTGCTCAAACTCCTCGCGGGAGCACGAGGTGATGCCAATGCAGTCAGCAATGTAGCGGAGGAAGAGGTGGGGAGTGGTGCCGGTGTAATTACGGAAGATCAACTGCTCTACGTAGCCAACAAAGAGACAGGCATAGCTGAGGCCCATACGTGTGCCCATGGCTACCCCTTTGGTCTGGAGGAAGAGGGAGGATTCAAAGGAGAAATTGTTAAGGGTGAGGACCAGTTCGGCCAAATGAATGAGAGTGTCGGTGGAAGGGTACTGTTGGGGACGTCTGGAGAGGAAAAAATGGAGGGCTTGGAGACCCTGGTCATGGCGGATGGAGGTGTAGAGGGATTGGATATCCATGGTGAAGATGAGGCGTTGGGGGCCGGGGAAACAGAAGTCTTGGAGGAGGTGGAGGGCGTGGGTGGTGTCTCAAACGTATGTGGGGAGTTTCTGGACTAGGGGGGGATAGGACAGTGTCGAGGTAGGTAGAGATGAGTTCAGTGGGGCAGGAGCATGCTGAGACAATGGGTCGGCCAGGGTGGTCAGGCTTGTGGATCTTGGGAAGGAGGTAGAACCGGGCAGTGCGGGGTTCCCGGACTATGAGGTTGGAAGTTGTGGGTGGGAGATCTCCTGAGGTGATGAGGTTCTGTATGGTCTGGGAGATGATGGTTTGGTGATGGGGGGTGGGGTCATGGTCGAGGGGGCAGTAGGAAGAGGTGTCTTCGAGTTGGCGTTTGGCTTCAGCGGGGTAGAGGTCAGTGCGCCAGACTACCCTTGCGCCCCCTTTACCCGCTGGCTTGATGGTGAGGTTGGGATTGGAGCAGAGGGATTGGACGGCTGCGTGTTGTGAGGGTGAGAGGTTGTAGTGGGGGAGGGAGGTAGACAGGTTGAGGCGGTTAACGTCCCGGCGGCAGTTGGAAATGAAGAGGTCGAGGGCAGGTAATTGGCCAGCGCGGGGTGTCCAGGTGGATGCAGTGTGTTGGAGGTGGGCGAAGGGGTCCTCGGAAGGTGGGCGGGAATCCTGATTGTGAAAGTAAGCTCGGAGGCGGAGGTGACGGAAGAATTGTTCGCCGTCACAGCGTGTATTAAATTCATTGATGCGTGGATGGAGGGGGATGAAGGTGAGTCCTTTGCTGAGGACTGATCGTTCGTCCTCAGTGACGGGGAGGTCTGGGGGGATGGTGAAAACTCGGCAGGGCCGGGAGCTGGGATCTGGTGTGGGTGTGGAGCTGGGAGTGGGGTCGGAGCCAGTACCTGGAGTGGGTGTGATGGTGGGGGGAATGGGGGTGGAGGCATGAGCAGGGGTAGTGTTCCCCTCGGGGTTCTGGGGAGTGGGGATAGTGACAGTGGGGTCTGTGGGGGGGGCATGTCAGCAGAATGCAGGTGAGTGGTGCTGGTGTGGGCAGAAGTGGTGGTGACCATGGCAGTAGGGGTGGTGGACATCACTGAGCATGTGGCATCAGCGATGATGTGAAGGGCGGAAGTGACGTCCCGTGTGTTGCATGAGGAATTGTGAGGGGTGGAAGTGGTTGTGGGAGTGGCCATGATGGGGACGGAAGTGAATCATCAGTCAGCGTGGGGGTGGCAGCTGCATCAGCCACATGGCTAATGACGTCTGAGTAAATTCCGAGGCCAAGGGAATCTTCTGGAATGTTTGAGGAGCGCTGGTTATGGAGGTGGGTAGATAAAAGTTTGTTGTACTTACAGTTTTTGATGTTTGAGATGGAGTTGAAATACTGTTTGTTGAGAGTATGAATTCTCCTGAGGATGTAGTACAGAGTGGGTCCTTTGCAATTCTGAGAGAGTGTGGCCCTCAGCTGAGGCAGGGATGACTGGAGAGAGGTTAGGTGCCGGCGCATTGCTGCAAGCGTGGAGTGGAGGATCTTGGAGGAGAACTGTTGCTGGTGATTTTGAATCTGTAGTCTGCACTGTTTGTCCTGTTCGGGTCCAAACTCTGCTGGTTTAAAGGTGGTCCGGAGTCCGTGTGGGATGAGTTGGTTACGGAGGCAGGCACTGAGGAAGCAAATGTGGCTGTGGTAGCGAGTTTGTTTCAAGACATGGTTGAAGAGCTTCAGGGCAGAGGAAATGACCTGGGAGTTGCAGTGGGAGAGGGACTCCCTGAGATTCTTGTAGAGAGAGGAGGAAAACTTCTTCAAGGCAGGATCCCTGGATTTCTCTGCTCTTCTTCATATTATTGCCGTGGGATATGTCAAGTCTGCCCAAGAGGCAATGGGGCCCTACTATGAAGTCTCAACAGAAAGGTGACGCCTCTGACAGTGTAGCCCAGATTGGCATCATTAACACAGGTGCCCTGACATGGAATTGTCCTAACCTGCAGCACCCTCCTTGTGAGAAAGGATCCAGAATAGTAGGATTTTCTAGGGAAAGGAAGGGGGTGCCGGTGGGTGTAGGACATAATCAAATCCCCATCCACCTCCCCCTCCCCTCCCCCACCTCAACCACAACACCAACCCTCGGAACAGTTCAGAGTGGCCACAAAGGTTGTCATGTGACGGGAAGGGTGGTTACAGGGACCACCTTGGTGCTCTCAGATTCTTCTCTGGTAATTTATTTGAATATTAGGCCCTCTATCCCTCAACCCTCACACTTCCTCCCAGACCTGCAATTCCCAATCCTCCATCTATGCCAACTGATTACATTCCATGCCCCATATCAATCTGTACAGCCCTAATTCCTTTTATGCCAAACTATTCTCCCTCATATATTCCCATGGTTCCTTTCAGCACTCATAAATCACAGAATCCTTACAGTGTGGAAACAGGCCATTTGGCCAACCCTCTGAAGAGCATCCCACTCAGACCCACCCTATCCTTGTAATCCTGCATTTCCCATCGCTCAATCCATCTAACCTACACACCCCTTGACACTATGGGCAATTTCCCATGGCCAATCTCCCTAACCTAAACATCTTTGGATGGTAGGAGGAAACTGGAGCACACAGAGGACACCCACACAGACATGGGAGAATATGCAAACTCCACACAGTTGTCTGACGGTGAAATCAAACTTGGGTCACTGGTGCTAACCTCTGAGCCAGTGCTGCCTAACTCATGTCAATACATACCACCCCATGCTCATCCACATGGTTCATCATTGACTTATGCCATCTTGATACAAAGGCTAACACATGCCCACTAATCTTTCCTAGGCCCCTATAGTGACTATACCAATTCACTGCTAACTCTAGCCTACACATGTTGTACCACCATCACCTTTTTCCTTACATTTGTGAAAATCAGGACCAATGTCATTCCATCAGTACAGAAGTGAAACCACAGCCTGGATTATGGGTTCCCATCTCCACAGTGGCATTTCCTCCCACAGTCGTTTCATATAGAGGGGAGAATGAAGCCAAAAGAAAAATAAAAGGAGCGCCTGAGAACGTCTCAGGTATCAGGACTTTTCTCAAATTTTGCAACAGATTCCTATGCAACGTAACTAAAAATAAAACGCATCCTCAGGTCAGTTAATGTAATCTAAATGAACTATTCTGAATCATCTCATCTCCGACTGTATCAATCAAAATAAAATCAGAGTCTGTCATAAGCTGTTGTGGTTTCGATTTTCAGCAAAAATGCCTTAACCACTGGAATTCTTTTTAAATAATAGAAAGCAGGGTTTCAATCAGAAACACAATCTTCTCTTTATTGAGCTTCATAAAAGTGTTATGGTGTTATAGTTAGTAACAAATAATAAAAGTTTGATTCCTGGCATTTGATAACCAGAAAATAGGTTTACAATGGGAGTTAACAGCTTTCTGTGGCATTTCATTAAGCTGTTGTGGCTGTCTTTTTAATCTTTTTCTGTCATCTTAATCTTTCTTTCAAAAGATTATACTGTGCAGTTCATGTGATTTACCCGATCTGAACACCAGGAAAAATGGGATTTAAGACAATGAGAAACAGAACGGGTTCCACAAGTCAGTTAACATTAGTAACAAACAAATGATACATCACAGTGTTCAAAATATATCTCACCCTGCTGCTAATGTAGAGGTAAAACAGTGCCAGCTTTCATCCCATAAGAGTGCAGAAAGCAAAATAATATTTCCATTCTTTTGTGTTAAAACTTGCTGACACAAAATGTCAACCTTGACTCCAAATACCAAATTCAACAGGTTCCAAGTCTCCGGGAAGGTAGGAGCAGAAGTAAGGCAGCCCCTTGAGCCTGACTGTTATTCATGGTTGATATTTACCACAACGACATATCCCTTGAAATCATTTGTAGTTACAAATATATTAATATATGTCCTGGACTTGATTAAAAGGAGATAGGCAGGAGTTTGGAAGAACACAGCAAGCCAGGCAGCATCAGAAGGTACAGAAGTCAACATTGAGTGTAACCCTTTTTCAGATCCTGAAGAAGGGTTAATACCTGAAAAGTCGACTTCTCCACCTCCTGATGCTGCCTGGCTTGTTGTGTTCTTCCAGCCTCCTGCATGTCTACGTTGGATTCCAGCATCTGCAGTTTGTTTTTGTCACTGGACTTGATTAAGCCTAAGTTTTCACATCCCTCTCAGGTGGAGAATTCCAAAGCTTCACCACTCTCTGAATGAAGGCATTCCTCCTCATCTCAGTCCTAATTGGCTTGCCCTTTATTCTGAGACTGTGCTGCTGCTTTTGGATCCCATAACCAGGAGAAACATCCTTTTTTTTGTCTCTACTCAGTCTATCTATTTAAGAATTTTGTACATTTCTAGGAGATCCCCTCTAATTGTTCTAACCAAAGAGAACACAGACCTAGTGTCTTCAATCTCTTCGCATAGGACAACTGCACCATTCCAGGAATCAGACTGGTGAACCTTCAGAGCATGCCGTCTATGGAAACTGTATTTTTCCTTCAGCAAAGGGACCAGAATTACTCACAACAGTCCACAACATTTAGAGGCAGCATGGTGGCTCAGTGGTTAGTACAGCTGCCTCACAGCACCAGGCATCCAGTTTCAATTCCAGCCTCTGGCAACTGTCTGTGAGGTGTTTGCACATTCTCCTCAATTGGGTTTCAATTAGGTGCTCCGGTTTCATCCCACTGTCCAAAGATGTCATTGGCCATGCTAAATCACCTGTAGTGCCCAGGGATATGCAGGCTAGGTGGATTAGCCATGGAAAATGCAGGGTTACAGAGATAAGATATGCGGATGGGTCTAGATGGGTCTTTGAAGGCTGAATTGCCTGCTTCCACACTGTAGGGACAATAAGTGTGGTCTTATCTGTGTTCTATGTAATTGAATCAAGACTTTACTCAAATTGACTTGTAGTAACAGCAACTGGAAATTGGTTGAAGAGTCACTTTGGTATTTTAGATACACCGGCCTTCAGGTGACATCTTTGGTTCTGCTCTCACTTCTGAATCCTGAGGTTGCAGTGCCTTGGTGAATTGATGGCTGCTTTCTATTCAATCACACATATAACCTACTGGCATTGTAAGAGGCTCAAGTTCACTCTCTGCAAACTAGAGCACAAGGTTTAGTCAAATATTATTCCATTGCTGCTTGTTAGAACTTGCTAGGTACAAACTGACTATCATTTCTCTCCCACAAGAAGGGCAAGTTTACTCTGAAAATGATTTAGTTGGTTGTAAATCACAAGGAGATGTTCTGAGATCAGAAAATGCAAATTTTTCTTTCCAGTTTCTTTGAATGGCATCAAACTGAAATATTTCATCAACTGCTTACTTCTTTATAATAATGACACGCCTTGTTGAACCTCAGCAAACATCTATGTGACACTGGCCCAGTTGGTGATTTTTCCCTTGAATTATTTTCCCATGGCCTCAATATTCCTGCTCTCCTGGACAGTACCATTTGGACAAACAGATTCATGGTCACAAATGGAATGAAAGTTTCTAATTGATTATTCCACTTGACTTCAATGTCTTTGCCCAATCCATCTGTACTAGCAAAAATGTTAGGTTTCTCAACACACTCCATGTAAAAAGGAGGCATGGCCTTGTTGATGAACTTTAGCTGTGCATCGTAACTTGTTAGCTAATATGTTGAAATAATCTTTGGCAATGGTTGTGTTTGGAGAAATCTTTCAGAACCATCTGCTGGGATCCAGATTGCTTACATGTGGGATACAGCCACAGGAATTCACAACGCAGTGGGAGGCCATTCAGCCAATTGTGACCATGCTGGTTCTTTACCAGACCAAGCCAAAACTGATCCTGCTATCGCCCGACAGCCATTTCCCCAACTAGTCCTTCAAAGGTGCAATAGTCTATTCCACAAGACCATAAGATGTAGAAGCAGAAATAGGCCATTCAGTCCATTGAGTCTGCTCCACTATTCAATCATGGCTGATACGTTTCTCAACCCCCATTTGTCTGCTTTTTCCCTGTGACTCCTGATCCCTTTACCAATCAAGAACCTATCTATCTCTGTCTTGAATACACTCATTGACTTGGCCTCCACAGCCCTTGGCAGCAATGAGTTCCACAGAGTCACCACCCTCTGGCTGAAGAAATTCCTCCTCATTGCAGTTCTAAAGGGTCATCCCTTCACTCTGCCCTTGAATCCTGTCTCTCTACTACTGGAAATATCTCCTCCATGTCCACTCTATCCAAGCCTCCCAATATTCCTCAAGTATTCCTCAATTACTCAATGACTTCAACAATTCCCTCCACCAATAACTCATTGTTACCTTCTCTCTCAATTCTTAGTGATAATTGTAATGTTTAACTTTTTAAACTTAATTTCTTATTTTTCTAACTTACACTATGAATAACTGTAAGATAATGTAACAATGTTTTTATTTCTCTATTTTGTACCTAAGATTTGTACCTACCTAAGATGGCGCCATGTAAGGCAACATTGTAAACTTTTCACTGTACTCCTGTACATGTTACAATGAACATAATTCTAATTTTAAATTGAATCCAAATGCTGCGTTGAATCCTCCAAGAATCATAGAATCACAGAATACCTAAGTGTGGAAACAGGCCATTTGGCCCAACAAGTCCACACCAACCCTCCAAAGAGTCAGGCGACTGTCTGTGTGGAGTTCGTACATTCTCCTCGTGTCTGGGTGAGTTTCCTCCGGATGCTCCAGTTTCTTCGCACAATCCAAAGGTATGCAGGTTAGGTGAATTGGCCATGCTAAATTGCCCATAGTGTTCATGGATATGCAGGTTAGGTGCATTAGTCAGGGAAAATGTAGAGTAATAGGCTAGAAGATTGGGTCTAAAAATAGTAAATATATTTCCTTATTCTTTCCACCACGTATCTTCATAATTTTAAAATCATTTATTAAATCTCCTTTGCTGCCTTAGAAGTGGTTCCACAGGCTTAACTCTGTCTTTGCTTTCCATTCTTTACAACTTCCTCATGAATCTATGTTGGTTTACAATGTTTTCTGCGATGAGACAGCTATAACTGCAACCAGGACGCTAACTGTGGATCATTCATAGTGTTGGTATGGCACAGGACAAGTATAGCATTAGTCAGGATTCAAACTTTCAACACAGCAAGTTATGAATTTGACTTGGGTACACCGATCTGAAGTTAGTTGTATCAGAGGAACCCACCACCTCGAACAGGTCTAATTTATATACGCTTCAGTTCTCTCAGAGTGTGGTTGACTCAATGCCTGCAGGACACCTAGAGATAAGAAATACTTGCATTTATTAGCAATGTTCATATCCTACGTTCCTAGTCCTTTTGAAAGCAATCACGTTTCAATTGCTAGCCTTTAAAAGAGAAAGCAAAAATTTACCTGTTGTTCAAATATCTTTGTTAGTATTTACAGCAAGCTAAACTGGTACTTGAAATAGATGGAGGTGAACACTTTGGCAGCAATATGTCAATACAGTGCTTTTAATACAATATAACAGGCCAAGGCCCTTTACACTACACTATAAATCATACATAGTGTCATACTACCAACATATTGTCTAGCTATCACCATTGTTAACAGCTAACCCAAGAATGCAACTTTTAAAAAAAAGGTATTGTGATTAACACATGAAGTCAGTGAAACTATCACTGTATTCTAACAGATGAAAGGCTTAACAGACAATCAATTTTTCAATGTATAATTTCAGTTACATCACACTGTAAATTTTTGCTATAAATTCTGTGTGACGATTGAGCCCTCCACTATCACCTGATGAAGGAGCGATGCTCCGAAAGCTAGTGTGCTTCCAATTAAACCTGTTGGACTATAACCTGGTGCTGTGTGATTTTTAACTTTGCACACCCGAGTCCAACACCGGCATTTCCAAATCATGACAATAAATCAAAGTATGATACTGAGAGGAGATGGTTAATCAGCTGGTCAAAAGCATGGCCATAGGAGTAGGCTTTAGGGACCTGGTATTGGCCAAAAGTGAGGCAGAGATTTTAACCTTTAGATCTAGACAGATATATTGAAGTGTTGTGGGGTTCTGGAGTAGATTACAGAACGAAGCAGGGGCAACAGCATTGAGGGACTTGCAAACAAGTGACCAGAATTTTAAAATCAAGGCATTGCTTGACAGGAGCCAATTTAGGTCAATGAGCACATGGATGATAAAGGAATTTAGTGAGAGTTAAGTGAAAAGCTGCAGCGTTTCAGATGATCTCAAATTTAGAAGGTGAAATATGAGGGACTAATTTTGAGTTGGAATAGTCAAGTCTAGAGGTAAAAAGAATATACATGAATGAAGGTTTCAGCAGTAAATGAACTAAGGAAGGGATGAAAGTGGTTGATGATATTGAGGTAGACATTGGGCATCTTACTGATGTCAGCAGGAAGGTGGGACTGGTTTAGTTTGGGATTATGGTTGGCATGGACTGGTTGGACCAAAGGGTCTATTTCCATGCGGTATGACACTATCCTCTTGGGGTCACCACCAAAGCTGCCAAAAGGCTCAGGCTGTTGCCAGGGAGGGGAGCGAATCAGTAACTGGGAATGGATTTTGGAGTAGGGACCAAAATTAAGTTTCTGTCTTTTCAATAATTAATTGGAGGGAATTTCTGCATCGCATATTTACAAGGAGAGATAACAACAAGGCATTGTTGGTGCAGGGAGTGGTTGCAGCAGTGAATTGTAGGAACAAAGACCACTCTCCCCACCAACCTCCAAGTACCTTCCCCTGCAACTGTAAAAGATGCAAAATCTGCCAGTACACCACCCTCCTCACCTCCATCCAGGGTCCCAAACAGTCCTTCCAAGTGAGACAGAAATTCACCTGCCTCTCCTCTAACCTAGTTTACTGTATCTGATGCTGTTGAAGTGGTCTTCTATACATTGGGGAGACCAAACGCAAACTCAGGGCACATTCCACCAAGTATCTCAGCCGGGCCCACAGGGATGGACCTGATCTCCTGGTCACCACCCATTTTAATTAGCCTTCCCACTCCCTTTCCGACATGACCATCCCTAGTCTCCTCTATTGCCACAGTGAACCACACAGCAATTCCAAAGCTTCACCACTCTCTGAATGAAGGCATTCCTCCTCATCTCAGTCCTAATTGGCTTGCCCTTTATTCTGAGACTGTGCTGCTGCTTTTGGATCCCATAACCAGGAGAAACATCCTTTTTTTTGTCTCTACTCAGTCTATCTATTTAAGAATTTTGTACATTTCTAGGAGATCCCCTCTAATTGTTCTAACCAAAGAGAACACAGACCTAGTGTCTTCAATCTCTTCGCATAGGACAACTGCACCATTCCAGGAATCAGACTGGTGAACCTTCAGAGCATGCCGTCTATGGAAACTGTATTTTTCCTTCAGCAAAGGGACCAGAATTACTCACAACAGTCCACAACATTTAGAGGCAGCATGGTGGCTCAGTGGTTAGTACAGCTGCCTCACAGCACCAGGCATCCAGTTTCAATTCCAGCCTCTGGCAACTGTCTGTGAGGTGTTTGCACATTCTCCTCAATTGGGTTTCAATTAGGTGCTCCGGTTTCATCCCACTGTCCAAAGATGTCATTGGCCATGCTAAATCACCTGTAGTGCCCAGGGATATGCAGGCTAGGTGGATTAGCCATGGAAAATGCAGGGTTACAGAGATAAGATATGCGGATGGGTCTAGATGGGTCTTTGAAGGCTGAATTGCCTGCTTCCACACTGTAGGGACAATAAGTGTGGTCTTATCTGTGTTCTATGTAATTGAATCAAGACTTTACTCAAATTGACTTGTAGTAACAGCAACTGGAAATTGGTTGAAGAGTCACTTTGGTATTTTAGATACACCGGCCTTCAGGTGACATCTTTGGTTCTGCTCTCACTTCTGAATCCTGAGGTTGCAGTGCCTTGGTGAATTGATGGCTGCTTTCTATTCAATCACACATATAACCTACTGGCATTGTAAGAGGCTCAAGTTCACTCTCTGCAAACTAGAGCACAAGGTTTAGTCAAATATTATTCCATTGCTGCTTGTTAGAACTTGCTAGGTACAAACTGACTATCATTTCTCTCCCACAAGAAGGGCAAGTTTACTCTGAAAATGATTTAGTTGGTTGTAAATCACAAGGAGATGTTCTGAGATCAGAAAATGCAAATTTTTCTTTCCAGTTTCTTTGAATGGCATCAAACTGAAATATTTCATCAACTGCTTACTTCTTTATAATAATGACACGCCTTGTTGAACCTCAGCAAACATCTATGTGACACTGGCCCAGTTGGTGATTTTTCCCTTGAATTATTTTCCCATGGCCTCAATATTCCTGCTCTCCTGGACAGTACCATTTGGACAAACAGATTCATGGTCACAAATGGAATGAAAGTTTCTAATTGATTATTCCACTTGACTTCAATGTCTTTGCCCAATCCATCTGTACTAGCAAAAATGTTAGGTTTCTCAACACACTCCATGTAAAAAGGAGGCATGGCCTTGTTGATGAACTTTAGCTGTGCATCGTAACTTGTTAGCTAATATGTTGAAATAATCTTTGGCAATGGTTGTGTTTGGAGAAATCTTTCAGAACCATCTGCTGGGATCCAGATTGCTTACATGTGGGATACAGCCACAGGAATTCACAACGCAGTGGGAGGCCATTCAGCCAATTGTGACCATGCTGGTTCTTTACCAGACCAAGCCAAAACTGATCCTGCTATCGCCCGACAGCCATTTCCCCAACTAGTCCTTCAAAGGTGCAATAGTCTATTCCACAAGACCATAAGATGTAGAAGCAGAAATAGGCCATTCAGTCCATTGAGTCTGCTCCACTATTCAATCATGGCTGATACGTTTCTCAACCCCCATTTGTCTGCTTTTTCCCTGTGACTCCTGATCCCTTTACCAATCAAGAACCTATCTATCTCTGTCTTGAATACACTCATTGACTTGGCCTCCACAGCCCTTGGCAGCAATGAGTTCCACAGAGTCACCACCCTCTGGCTGAAGAAATTCCTCCTCATTGCAGTTCTAAAGGGTCATCCCTTCACTCTGCCCTTGAATCCTGTCTCTCTACTACTGGAAATATCTCCTCCATGTCCACTCTATCCAAGCCTCCCAATATTCCTCAAGTATTCCTCAATTACTCAATGACTTCAACAATTCCCTCCACCAATAACTCATTGTTACCTTCTCTCTCAATTCTTAGTGATAATTGTAATGTTTAACTTTTTAAACTTAATTTCTTATTTTTCTAACTTACACTATGAATAACTGTAAGATAATGTAACAATGTTTTTATTTCTCTATTTTGTACCTAAGATTTGTACCTACCTAAGATGGCGCCATGTAAGGCAACATTGTAAACTTTTCACTGTACTCCTGTACATGTTACAATGAACATAATTCTAATTTTAAATTGAATCCAAATGCTGCGTTGAATCCTCCAAGAATCATAGAATCACAGAATACCTAAGTGTGGAAACAGGCCATTTGGCCCAACAAGTCCACACCAACCCTCCAAAGAGTCAGGCGACTGTCTGTGTGGAGTTCGTACATTCTCCTCGTGTCTGGGTGAGTTTCCTCCGGATGCTCCAGTTTCTTCGCACAATCCAAAGGTATGCAGGTTAGGTGAATTGGCCATGCTAAATTGCCCATAGTGTTCATGGATATGCAGGTTAGGTGCATTAGTCAGGGAAAATGTAGAGTAATAGGCTAGAAGATTGGGTCTAAAAATAGTAAATATATTTCCTTATTCTTTCCACCACGTATCTTCATAATTTTAAAATCATTTATTAAATCTCCTTTGCTGCCTTAGAAGTGGTTCCACAGGCTTAACTCTGTCTTTGCTTTCCATTCTTTACAACTTCCTCATGAATCTATGTTGGTTTACAATGTTTTCTGCGATGAGACAGCTATAACTGCAACCAGGACGCTAACTGTGGATCATTCATAGTGTTGGTATGGCACAGGACAAGTATAGCATTAGTCAGGATTCAAACTTTCAACACAGCAAGTTATGAATTTGACTTGGGTACACCGATCTGAAGTTAGTTGTATCAGAGGAACCCACCACCTCGAACAGGTCTAATTTATATACGCTTCAGTTCTCTCAGAGTGTGGTTGACTCAATGCCTGCAGGACACCTAGAGATAAGAAATACTTGCATTTATTAGCAATGTTCATATCCTACGTTCCTAGTCCTTTTGAAAGCAATCACGTTTCAATTGCTAGCCTTTAAAAGAGAAAGCAAAAATTTACCTGTTGTTCAAATATCTTTGTTAGTATTTACAGCAAGCTAAACTGGTACTTGAAATAGATGGAGGTGAACACTTTGGCAGCAATATGTCAATACAGTGCTTTTAATACAATATAACAGGCCAAGGCCCTTTACACTACACTATAAATCATACATAGTGTCATACTACCAACATATTGTCTAGCTATCACCATTGTTAACAGCTAACCCAAGAATGCAACTTTTAAAAAAAAGGTATTGTGATTAACACATGAAGTCAGTGAAACTATCACTGTATTCTAACAGATGAAAGGCTTAACAGACAATCAATTTTTCAATGTATAATTTCAGTTACATCACACTGTAAATTTTTGCTATAAATTCTGTGTGACGATTGAGCCCTCCACTATCACCTGATGAAGGAGCGATGCTCCGAAAGCTAGTGTGCTTCCAATTAAACCTGTTGGACTATAACCTGGTGCTGTGTGATTTTTAACTTTGCACACCCGAGTCCAACACCGGCATTTCCAAATCATGACAATAAATCAAAGTATGATACTGAGAGGAGATGGTTAATCAGCTGGTCAAAAGCATGGCCATAGGAGTAGGCTTTAGGGACCTGGTATTGGCCAAAAGTGAGGCAGAGATTTTAACCTTTAGATCTAGACAGATATATTGAAGTGTTGTGGGGTTCTGGAGTAGATTACAGAACGAAGCAGGGGCAACAGCATTGAGGGACTTGCAAACAAGTGACCAGAATTTTAAAATCAAGGCATTGCTTGACAGGAGCCAATTTAGGTCAATGAGCACATGGATGATAAAGGAATTTAGTGAGAGTTAAGTGAAAAGCTGCAGCGTTTCAGATGATCTCAAATTTAGAAGGTGAAATATGAGGGACTAATTTTGAGTTGGAATAGTCAAGTCTAGAGGTAAAAAGAATATACATGAATGAAGGTTTCAGCAGTAAATGAACTAAGGAAGGGATGAAAGTGGTTGATGATATTGAGGTAGACATTGGGCATCTTACTGATGTCAGCAGGAAGGTGGGACTGGTTTAGTTTGGGATTATGGTTGGCATGGACTGGTTGGACCAAAGGGTCTATTTCCATGCGGTATGACACTATCCTCTTGGGGTCACCACCAAAGCTGCCAAAAGGCTCAGGCTGTTGCCAGGGAGGGGAGCGAATCAGTAACTGGGAATGGATTTTGGAGTAGGGACCAAAATTAAGTTTCTGTCTTTTCAATAATTAATTGGAGGGAATTTCTGCATCGCATATTTACAAGGAGAGATAACAACAAGGCATTGTTGGTGCAGGGAGTGGTTGCAGCAGTGAATTGTAGGAACAAAGACCACTCTCCCCACCAACCTCCAAGTACCTTCCCCTGCAACTGTAAAAGATGCAAAATCTGCCAGTACACCACCCTCCTCACCTCCATCCAGGGTCCCAAACAGTCCTTCCAAGTGAGACAGAAATTCACCTGCCTCTCCTCTAACCTAGTTTACTGTATCTGATGCTGTTGAAGTGGTCTTCTATACATTGGGGAGACCAAACGCAAACTCAGGGCACATTCCACCAAGTATCTCAGCCGGGCCCACAGGGATGGACCTGATCTCCTGGTCACCACCCATTTTAATTAGCCTTCCCACTCCCTTTCCGACATGACCATCCCTAGTCTCCTCTATTGCCACAGTGAACCACACAGCAATTCCAAAGCTTCACCACTCTCTGAATGAAGGCATTCCTCCTCATCTCAGTCCTAATTGGCTTGCCCTTTATTCTGAGACTGTGCTGCTGCTTTTGGATCCCATAACCAGGAGAAACATCCTTTTTTTTGTCTCTACTCAGTCTATCTATTTAAGAATTTTGTACATTTCTAGGAGATCCCCTCTAATTGTTCTAACCAAAGAGAACACAGACCTAGTGTCTTCAATCTCTTCGCATAGGACAACTGCACCATTCCAGGAATCAGACTGGTGAACCTTCAGAGCATGCCGTCTATGGAAACTGTATTTTTCCTTCAGCAAAGGGACCAGAATTACTCACAACAGTCCACAACATTTAGAGGCAGCATGGTGGCTCAGTGGTTAGTACAGCTGCCTCACAGCACCAGGCATCCAGTTTCAATTCCAGCCTCTGGCAACTGTCTGTGAGGTGTTTGCACATTCTCCTCAATTGGGTTTCAATTAGGTGCTCCGGTTTCATCCCACTGTCCAAAGATGTCATTGGCCATGCTAAATCACCTGTAGTGCCCAGGGATATGCAGGCTAGGTGGATTAGCCATGGAAAATGCAGGGTTACAGAGATAAGATATGCGGATGGGTCTAGATGGGTCTTTGAAGGCTGAATTGCCTGCTTCCACACTGTAGGGACAATAAGTGTGGTCTTATCTGTGTTCTATGTAATTGAATCAAGACTTTACTCAAATTGACTTGTAGTAACAGCAACTGGAAATTGGTTGAAGAGTCACTTTGGTATTTTAGATACACCGGCCTTCAGGTGACATCTTTGGTTCTGCTCTCACTTCTGAATCCTGAGGTTGCAGTGCCTTGGTGAATTGATGGCTGCTTTCTATTCAATCACACATATAACCTACTGGCATTGTAAGAGGCTCAAGTTCACTCTCTGCAAACTAGAGCACAAGGTTTAGTCAAATATTATTCCATTGCTGCTTGTTAGAACTTGCTAGGTACAAACTGACTATCATTTCTCTCCCACAAGAAGGGCAAGTTTACTCTGAAAATGATTTAGTTGGTTGTAAATCACAAGGAGATGTTCTGAGATCAGAAAATGCAAATTTTTCTTTCCAGTTTCTTTGAATGGCATCAAACTGAAATATTTCATCAACTGCTTACTTCTTTATAATAATGACACGCCTTGTTGAACCTCAGCAAACATCTATGTGACACTGGCCCAGTTGGTGATTTTTCCCTTGAATTATTTTCCCATGGCCTCAATATTCCTGCTCTCCTGGACAGTACCATTTGGACAAACAGATTCATGGTCACAAATGGAATGAAAGTTTCTAATTGATTATTCCACTTGACTTCAATGTCTTTGCCCAATCCATCTGTACTAGCAAAAATGTTAGGTTTCTCAACACACTCCATGTAAAAAGGAGGCATGGCCTTGTTGATGAACTTTAGCTGTGCATCGTAACTTGTTAGCTAATATGTTGAAATAATCTTTGGCAATGGTTGTGTTTGGAGAAATCTTTCAGAACCATCTGCTGGGATCCAGATTGCTTACATGTGGGATACAGCCACAGGAATTCACAACGCAGTGGGAGGCCATTCAGCCAATTGTGACCATGCTGGTTCTTTACCAGACCAAGCCAAAACTGATCCTGCTATCGCCCGACAGCCATTTCCCCAACTAGTCCTTCAAAGGTGCAATAGTCTATTCCACAAGACCATAAGATGTAGAAGCAGAAATAGGCCATTCAGTCCATTGAGTCTGCTCCACTATTCAATCATGGCTGATACGTTTCTCAACCCCCATTTGTCTGCTTTTTCCCTGTGACTCCTGATCCCTTTACCAATCAAGAACCTATCTATCTCTGTCTTGAATACACTCATTGACTTGGCCTCCACAGCCCTTGGCAGCAATGAGTTCCACAGAGTCACCACCCTCTGGCTGAAGAAATTCCTCCTCATTGCAGTTCTAAAGGGTCATCCCTTCACTCTGCCCTTGAATCCTGTCTCTCTACTACTGGAAATATCTCCTCCATGTCCACTCTATCCAAGCCTCCCAATATTCCTCAAGTATTCCTCAATTACTCAATGACTTCAACAATTCCCTCCACCAATAACTCATTGTTACCTTCTCTCTCAATTCTTAGTGATAATTGTAATGTTTAACTTTTTAAACTTAATTTCTTATTTTTCTAACTTACACTATGAATAACTGTAAGATAATGTAACAATGTTTTTATTTCTCTATTTTGTACCTAAGATTTGTACCTACCTAAGATGGCGCCATGTAAGGCAACATTGTAAACTTTTCACTGTACTCCTGTACATGTTACAATGAACATTCCTCTGATCAATCCATCTTTCCAGCTGTCACCTCGATTCATAGAATCCCTACAGTGTGGAAATGGACCATTGGCCCAACGTCCACACTGACTCTCCAAAGAGTAACCCACCCAGACCCATTCCCCTACCCTATTACTTAACATTTCCCACATGATGCAACTCATCTACACATCCCTGAACACTGGGGGCAATTTAGCATGGCCAATTCACCTAACCTACACATCTTTGGATTGATGAAAGAAACTGCAGCACCCAGAGGATACCCACGCAGACACAGGGAGAACGTGCAAACTCCACACAGACAGTCGCCTGAGGCTGGAATTGAATCCAGGTCCCTGGTGCTGTGAGGCAGCAGTGCTAACCACTTAGCCATCATGTCACCCAATTCATTCGTCCCAGCAATCAACCCGGTTGTATCCTCAACCTGTGTTCACCTATAGGAGAAAGTGAGGACTGCAGATGCTGGAGATCAGAGCTGAAAATGTGTTGCTGGAAAAGCGCAGCAGGTCAGGCAGCATCCAAGGAGCAGGAGAATCGACGTTTTGGGCATGAGCCCATCTTCAGGGCTCATGTCTGAAGAAGGGCTCATGAGCCCATGTGTTCACCTATCCCTACCTCATCACCGTAACCACCAGCCCCCCCTCGATTTACCCCCCCACCCGTCTCACTTATCTGCAGGTCCCTTTATACCCATCCCCAGTCCTGAAGAAGGGTTACATCCAAAGTGTTGATTCTCTATCTCCTGATGATGATGTGTTCTTCAAGCCTCCTGCTTGTCTACCCTAGATTCCAGTATCTGCAGCTTTTTTTTGTCTCTAACAGGGAGTGTGGAGGCACTGGGATTAATTCTGGATTGAGTGGCCTTTTGCTGTGTTGTAAATTCTTGAAGCTGTGTGTAGGCAACACAATTCTACCAACAAGGACATTCCCTGTTTCATATGGACGCCAGATAGGCTGGTTGTGTTTGTCTATTGTGTCCTTTCAACAGGGGATTCTGTGGGTTAATGGGTAGTATCCTTGCCTCTGAGACAGAAGTTCTGGGTTCGAGTCTCACTCCAGGATTTGGTGGCCAAATAGGTCATGGTGCAAGAAACATGGCAGACAGCAAGCGGCATGTGATGCTGGTCTGCTGTGCATTGGAAAAACTGGAGCCTCTGCATACAACATTCTTAGCTCCAGGCTACAACATGCATTTGTAAAAGTATCCGTCACCACAGCAACTCAGCCTTCTTTGGGAGCCAGCTGGCTGAGGAAAGTGGTGCGAATCTGATTGATGCCAACAGCACAGGGTTCAATGTCCATTCCAACTAGCTGCTTTCCTGCTCAACCCCTGGTACAGATTATGGCACTATATATCAGGCATCCTTGCAAGAGGATTCGCAGTAGGATTAAAATCAACGAGGTAAAAACAATGACTGCAGATGCTGGAAACCAGATTCTAGATTAGTGGTGCTGGAAGAGCACAGCAGTTCAGGCAGCATCCAAGGAGCTTCGAAACCGATGTTTCGGGCAAAAGCCCTTCATCAGGAATAAAGCTGGTCTGCCTTCGGGCAGAAGACTGGAGATCAAGAGGATCCTTCCAACAATCGGAACTGCTTCAGTTGATACTCAATCCTCTGTACCCAAGCCATGTTGATACAAAGCTGCCTCTTCATTTAAGATCATTAAACAACGCATCACTACTTCCCATCACTACTTCTCCACAGAAATTCAAGCTGAGTGAGAAAACATTTGAGTGGTCTCTGTTTTAGCGGCTGGAGAGGGCCATTTGAGTCAGAAGTTGCCTCTTGCTACAACTGAATGTATCGCAGGCAGCTAAGTTGGTCAGCAACAGAAGAGCTATACCACTTCTCAAAGATAAACGGAAAAAAACACCTTCCAACAAAGGTGGTGCAGTTCCAGGTGGAACTTTCCCAGGATATAAATTTTATGAAGATGGTTCAGGAATCTGAGTCTTATAAAAACTAATGTCCTGGGAAGGTTCCATTTGGGCGTCGGCCATGTTTATCCAGCAAACCTAATCATCTGAAGTGAAGAACCATCTGCTGCACTGATTCCTCCTGAGGAGCATCATTGGCCAATCTTAAGTTAAATGGGCAGCTAGTCACACATGCTGCCAGACCTGCTGAGCTTTTCCAGCAGCTTCTGTTTTTGTTTCTGATTTACAGCATCCGCAGTTCTTTTTTTTTGAGGGGAATGTGTGACTATCAGGGAAAACACCAAGGATATTGAGGACACAAAGAAAAATATCTACCAAGCTTAAATATCTCCACTGGCTTAACGGCCATCCTTCTCAGTCATCCATAGATCAAAGATGGTCTTCCTGGTCCATCATTTTGATAACATCTGATTAAAGTTGTTTGCACTTGAAAGCAATCTTCTCAATTCCATTGAGATGGAATGAAAATCACAAGCCATTTATGGATGATTCCTTAATACATTTTTCTTGTGAGCATGAACTCCACTGTGAGATTTTGCAGTCAGAAAGATCTCCCCTCCCAGTGTCCAGTAGATCTCCAGCCCCTCAGGAACAGAAGCAGAAGTGACAGCTTTGAGAGACTCCACACTGGCAGAGTGGTTTCACATGCAGCTAACTGCAATCAGAAAATTACAGGACACACTTCTACAATGGGTACCACATCTCCACCCTCATTTACACCACCAAGCCACCCAACCCCCACCCCAGCACAGAACCTTGGAAAGAAATTAAAACAGAAGTTGTTGGAAAATCTCAGAGGTCTGGCAGCATCTGTGAAGAGAAATCAAAGTTAACATTTCAGGTCCGGTGACTAGCTATCACCAGTTCTAGTTCTGAGGAAGGTCACTGGACCCAAAACATGAACTTTGATTTCTCTTCACACATGCTGCCAGACCTGCTGAGCTTTTCCAGCAACTTCTGTTTTTGTTTCTGATTTACAGCATTCACAGTTCTTTTGGTTTTCACTTGGAAAGAAGTGTCTGATACAGTTATCATTAGAGGTTGACGTGGACACATTTAGGAAAATTCTGCTGTCCACCCCAGTGTCCCGTGACACAGAAGTTGATAATTGTACCAATGCAATGCTATGACAGAGAAAATTACAGGATACATTTCTACAATGGGCACCACATCTCCACCCTCACTTCGAACAACATGCCCCGCCCCCCCCCAAACTCCCTCCCCAGTGAATCCACAGAACCATTCGATAATGGGCTCTGTAGGTCGTGTTTTATAGCCAGCTTGTTATCCAGTTGTTTCCTGACATTCACGGGGTTGGATTGTGGTCTCCTCTACATTGGGGAGACTGGATGCCTTCTCGCAGAGCGCTTAATGGAACATCTCTGGGACACCCACACCAATCAACCCAACCGCCCCATGGCCGAACATTTCAACTCTCCCTCCCACTCTGCCGAGGACATGCAGGTCCTGGGCCTCCTCCACCGCCACTCACTCACTGCCCGACGCCTGGAGGAAGAACGCCTCATCTTCCGCCTCAGAACACTTCAACCCCAGGGCATCAATGTGGACTTCACCATTCTCCTCATTTCCCCTCCCCCCATCTTATCCCAGTTCCAACCTTCCAGCTCAGTACTGTCCTCATGACCTGGCCTACCTGCCAATCTCCCTTCCCACCTATCCGCTCCATCCTCCTCTCCAACCTATCACCTTCATCCCCACCTCCATCCATCTATTGCACTCTTAGCTACCTTTCCCCCAGCCCCACCCCCCTCCCATTTATCTCCCCACCCCCCGAAGCTCCCAGCCTCATTCCTGATGAATGGCTTTTGCCTGAAACGTCGATTTTCCTGCTCCTCAGATGCTGCCTGACCTGCTGTGCTTTTCCAGCACCACTTTAATCTTGACTCTGATCTCCAGCATCTGCAGCACCCACTTTTACCAAGAAACTGAAGTGGACCAGGCATGGAAATACTGTGACGACAAGAGTGGTGCAACGACTGGGCATCCAGTATTGAGTAACTCACCTCCTGTCTATCCATGGTCTGTCCACAAGGCACAAGTCAGGAATGCGATTGAATACTTTCCATTTGCATGGATGAGTTCACCTTCAATAATATTCGAGAAGCTCAACACCATCTAGGGCAAAACTGCTTAACATTCAATCCCAGCACCAACAATGCTCAGGAGCATCAGTGGGTGCCATCTATAAGCTTCATGGTAACAACCCACCAAGTCTCCTTTGACAGCATTTTCTAAATTCATGACCCCTACTGTCTAGAAGGGCAAGGGAGCACATACATGGGAACATTGCTGCCTGTAAGTTCCTGTCCAACACACACCTCCGTGACAAACACTATATCACAGTTCATTCACTGTCACTGGATCAAACCCTGGAGCTCCTTCTTAACAGTTCCTACAAGCCAAGGACTGCAACATGGAAAGAAGACAGTTCATAGTCAGCATCTCAAGGGAAATTAGGTATGATCAATGAATGACTATTACCAGTCAGCAATGCCCACATCCCAAGAACAAGTATGAAACACAATTGCCTGTATCCATGCTGCAATTTCTATAATTATAGAATCCCTACAGTGTGGAAGGAGGTCATTCAGTTCATCAAATCCACACCAACCCTCCAGGTAGCATCCCACCCAGAACTACCCCTCCCCACGCTATCCCTGTAATTTCCCATTGGCTAACCCACCGAGCCTACACATCCCTGGACACTATGGACAATTTAGTATGACCAATCCATAGGAAACCCACAGAGACACAGGGAGAATGTGCAAACTGCATATAGCCAGTTGCCACAGGGTGGAAGCAAACCTGGGACCCTGGCACTGAGAGTGCTAACCATTGAGCCACCATGCTGCCCTGCGGTGTTTTCAATCATTGGGCCAGTTACAACCTCCAAGAGGTGCCCATTAACATTTCCTCTTCTCTTTCTACCAGCTGCACAGGTCTCCAAGCTCATGTATGATGGTGACATCCAGAACCAGATGTCAATGCTGTGATGGTTGTGTGTGGACTGTTGGAGTGGCTGCAGGCGGGCATAGACCTGCAGCTGAGAGGGAACGCTGGTGCCCATCAACAAACACTAACTGTTTTACTGGAAAGTGAGTTTATTGTTGTATCTATGTGGCTCAGTGGTTAGCACTGCTGCCTCACAGTGCCAGGGATTGGGTTTGATTCCAGCCTCGGGTGACTGACTGTGTGGAGTTTGCACATTCTCCCCGTGTCTGCGTGGGTTTCCTCCGGGTGTTCCGGTTTCCTCCCACAGTCCAAAGATGCGCAGGTCAGGTGAATTGGCCATGCTAAATTACCCGTAGTGTTAGGTCCCTTAGTCAGAGGGAAATGGATCTGGGTGGGTTACTCTTCGGAGGGTTGGTGTGGACTTGTTGGGCTGAAGGGCCTGTTTCCTCACTGTAGGGAATCTAATTTAAAATCAAAGAGTTGAATTGTATAGATAAAACGGTTTAACTTTGACAAAGTTTTGACTTTGATTAAAACACTGTACAAACGCAAATTCAATTCCCTATTTTATCAAAGTTCTCAGTTATAAATCTTCCTCCCTTAAGGAACATTTGTTGATGCATGGAGTCTCTGGCTGTTCCACTTTATCATTAAGGGACAATTGTTAGTAAGTGCTGCCGTATCATTATCTCACACATAACATCGGTGAACATCTTGAACTCAGAAAAATGTACGGGAATCTAAAATAATTCTGAACTTTCATTTTTCTTATCCAAATACTCTACATGATAGAGAAAAGCGGGTTTAGATTCCACCAAAGTATTAATTTTGTTGAATATTACAGGAAGTAAGTGGAGGGCAAGTACCTTCAAATGGAATGGATAATGGTGCATTTTCCCCAATAACAGCCTTCCACTAGGTTATGTGAAATCATCAATATGCCTTCAGTTCCAGTAAATCCAATCAAACTGGCTGGTAGTTACTTACTTGCAGTCCTGTCTGGGTTTGGGGATATATCCTGGATACACTCCTTCTTTTATGCTCCTGCACATCTTGCTGTCACGATCTGATGGCAACAGCGTTCCTGCTTTGACCAACAGCCCAAGACAGTGATCAAACGTGTTTCGTTCCTCAGGACCATCTTCAGTGAAGAAGCAATGCCCCAGGATCTTGTAGCCAATAACATCTTTCACCTGTAAAGAGAAAGAAAGAGAAATCAATTCTGTTCCTGTGGCCCCATCTCTTTCTCTCTGCACTGACTCAAAGCCTGTTGCTTGTCCTTCAAGAATCAATTCAACAAATCAACATTTAGCAGCTTTGGGATAAACCAATCATGTAAGGGTAACAGAAAACCCTACCGTTAAGGTACGTAAGACAAGGCAGGCAACAAAATTTTATAAAAATGGCTTAATTGTTTTGATACTGGACAGAGTGAACCTACAAACAGAAACATGGACTTTTAAAAAAATGAAAATCTTAAAGATTAGAACAGAGCTTTTTGTAAAGCCAGCTGCATCGCATTGTCATGAGAATTCAGACTGTGTTCTAGTTGAAAGCCATCTCTCAGTCAACCAACATGTGTGTGCAATTTAGCTGCTGGGTTTGGTTACATTTCAGTGATGATGACAACTCATTGGCCGTGAACACTTTGAGGCATCCAAAATACTTGAAAGACACTGCGGCTTTGTCACCATGAACGGCAAAGCGTCCATAATCGGTGGAGTGAACAAGCTGTTGGTACCTCAGTTGCAGTCAAAACAAAAACTAGTGTTGATGCTGGAAATCCAAAATAAATACAGAAGAAGTTGTTGGAGAAACTCAGCAGACCGGGCAACATCAGTGGAACAGAGTTATTGACAGAGCCCAAGATGAATATTTTCGGAACTGAAGGGGACTGAAAAAGTAATGGTTCTCCAGACCACTTCAATTGCTAAGAAGGATTGCTAAATGTTAGCTGTTTCTCTCTCCACAGTTGCTACCAGACGTCCAGCCCCACTTTGTATTTTAAACAGTAACACCCTGTAAATTGTCATTTAATTGGCAAAGTCATTTATTCAGTTTTGGAGTTCTATTTTATCTTTTTAATTTTGTTATATTGGCAGCTATTCCCTATCATCCAGAAGCAGGGGACATATTGGAATACCTTAAAGTAGCAACATTAGCAATGGGGGTTTCGAGCTGGGAGTTGTCAGTACAGGACGATCAGTGCTGGCTGACCTAGAGTTTCTCAGACTAACAGAGGTATCAGCAAACCATGAGAGATCAGAGCAGAGTAACCTTTTCAGAAAGGGAATAGGAGGATTAGGAAGGGAGGTGCAGAAATGAAGACAGCATCAAAGATATAGCAAGACAGAATGGTTTGGAGGTTAGAGGGATTACACTAGAGTTTTGCAGATACAAACTGACCCTTCTTGAGCACTTCAGGAGATTGAAAAGGGTGGTGCTGTAAAAGCGCAGCAGGTCAGCAGCATCTGAGAACCAGGAGAGTCGATATTTCGGGCAAAAGCCCTTCATCAGGAATGTGAAAGGGGAAGTGGCTGAGAGATAAATAGCCGGGGGAGGGGGTGGGGGGGTTGCTGGGGAGAAAGTGGGTAGAAAGGCGATAGGTGGATGCAGGTGGGAAGTAATAGTGTGATAGGTTCGGTGGGGAAGGTGGAGCAGATAGGTGGGAAGGAAGATGGACAGGTCAAGGGGGCGGTGCCGGGTTGAGGGTTGGATCTGGAATGTTTTTGACTCTGACTCTTCAGCATCTGCAATCCTCACTTTCGCACACCTCAGGAGATTTCCAAATGAGGACACCTGCCTTATTGATGCTGTGGGAATTGAATTGATGCAAATGTACAAGTGAAGTCATTCAGAGAGAGGTGGTGGCATAACTGTTATGTCACTGCACTCAAGAACCCTAAGGTATTAGTTGTGGGGACAGGTGTTCAAAACCCACCATGACAGATGGTGAAATTTAAACTCAATACAATATTAGGAAGGAAAAAGCCAGCCTTATAGCAACAATGTACCCATTGTCAATTAGTTCATTGATGTCCTGAAGGGAAGAAAATCTGCTAGCTTTACCTGGTCTGACCTACATGTGACTCCAGACTTACAGCAACGTAGTTGAATCTTAACTGGCCTCTGGACAATTTGGGATATGGAATAAATGCTGGCCTAGTCCGAGATGCCCATGTCCCATGAATTTAAAAAAATAGGCTCAGCCCATTGTGCATTCTTACAAGTTCTGCAAAAATATACAATCCCAGCAGCTTGAGCTCACAAATAAACAACCTTGTGTTCCCACAATCTGTTAAAATGGGATTTTTTTTTGTGGTTTTACATCATCGGGAGAGGTATTGAGACTGTTTTTCCTCTTTAACTTAATGTCATGAAACACAGCCGCCACAGCCAATGGATTGGGCATCTTCCCCCTAAAGTAAAAGTTTTCAAAAAACCAAGTTACTCTAATGTTATCTTATGAGCTTAAGGCAAACTCATCCTTCAAAACAGAATACTTGTCAGAGTAAACACATTCTCTGAGACTACTCAATTATTCTTTCTTGTGAATTTATTGCTAGGTTAAGATTAATGAAAAAGAGACAAGCTCTCTAAGCCAATAAATGAGTTTTTACAGAAAGGATTAATTGCATTTATATAAAACTTTCAACAGTCTCATATTGTTCCAAAACACAATTAGCCTGAAGCACATTTGAAGAGGAGTCCAAATGTGGGAAACACAAAAACTAATTAGCAACCAAAACTATATTTTGCAAATGATTCTGGGAATAACTATAAGCCACAGTGCATCCCCCTGCACTTTGCGTGACAGCACTTTTTACATCTACCCAAGACAGCAGACAGAGTTTCAGATTAACATCTTATGAACATGGCAGCATCGCTGACAGTGCAGCGCATCAGCAGTTCTCCACTAGGAACAGTTGCCCTGGCTCTTTGAGCTGTGTCTTGAACCCACAAACTTCCGAGTAGGAGATGAGGATGCTGCCCACTGAGCCTGAACTGAGAGCCTACAGATGAACAGAGGTGGCAGAGCAATCCATTCAGAACAAAAAAAACTGTTGTTAAAGTAAATACATTTGGTGGGAATTAAAGGTTATTTTTAATGTGACTACAAGTTTTATTAGATGAAGAACAAAAATCCATGTAGGTAAGCTTCTATTGCAGTAACATCAGATTTTTGTGCTTTAACTTTCTGGTGTTGCTGTTAAAATGGACTTCAATTTTTTAATCAATCATGTGAGTGGCTGGTAATCTCTCTTATGCACAAACCTAAGCATATATTTCAGTTATTAAAATAATTTCACCATAATCCAGCCTGTTTCTGCTAGACCAGTTTCTCACCCATACTCCTTGTTTATGATAAAGAACACATTCTCATGACACAACTGCACACTGATTACAATGCTAAATTGAAGACATAGGTGGCAACTTTAATTCCATACAGTAGTCACAATCCAGAAAATAAATGCTTTTTATTACACTTTTTTGAAGAATTAGCTTCCAGATAACTTTTTAAATTCCCTTGGAGGACATGGGTGTCTCTGGCTGGCCAGTATTTTTATTGCCCCTTAAGAAGGTGGTGATAAGCTGACTTCTTGAACCACTACACTCTATGTGCCATAGGTTGACCCACAATACAATTATGGGGAGATATGGGATTTTAACCCAATGAAATTGAAGGATGGAGGCGATATATTTCCAAGTCTTAATGGTCTTCTGTACCGAGCTCCCAGTCTAGTACAGTGGCCTCCCGTAGCGACCTCCCAGCCTAGCACAGTGGCCTCCTGTACCGACCTCCCGGCCTAGCACAGTGCCCTCCTGTAGCAACCTCCCAGCCTAGCACAGTGGCCTCCTGTACCGACCTCCCGGCCTAGCACAGTGCCCTCCTGTAGCAACCTCCCAGCCTAGCACAGTGGCCTCCTGTACCGACCTCCCGGCCTAGCACAGTGCCCTCCTGTAGCAACCTCCCAGCCTAGCACAGTGGCCTCCTGTACCGACCTCCCGGCCTAGCACAGTGGCCTCCTGTACCGACCTCCCGCCCTAGCAGAGTGGCCTCCTTTAGCGACCTCCCGGCCTAGCACAGTGCCCTCCTGTAGCAACCTCCCAGCCTAGCACAGTGCCCTCCTGTAGCAACCTCCCGGCCTAGCAGAGTGGCCTCCTGTACCGACCTCCCGGCCTAGCACAGTGGCCTGGAGGTTGCTACAGGAGGCCACTGCGCTAGATCTGGAGGTCGGTACAGGAGGCCACTGTGCTAGACTGGGTAGTCACTACAGAAGGCCACTGCACTAGATCTGGAGGTCGGTTTAGGAGGCCACTGTGCTAGGCCGGGAGGTCACGACAGGAGGCTACCATGCTAGATCTGGAGGTCGCTCAGGGAGGTCACTGTGCTAGATCTGGAGGTCGGTACAGGAGGTCACTATGCTACGCTGGGTGGTCACTATGGAAGGCCACTGCGCTAGATCTGGTGGTCGCTACAGGAGGCCACTGTGCTAGATCTGGAGGTCGCTACAGGAGGCCACTGTGCTAGATCTGGTGGTCGCTCCAGGAGGTCACTGTGCTAGATCTGGAGGTCGCTACGGGAGGTCACTGTGCTACACTGGGTGGTCACTATGGAAGGCCACTGCACTAAGCTGGAAGGTTGCCAGTCATCATTGGAGGCTGGACGATAAAAAAAAACACTGTGGGAAGAAAAAGGAGAAGAAAAGAACAGGAAGAATAGGCCTAATGGACAAGTTCCGTCTGGAGCATCCTTCTCCAGCACCATGATAGAGAGCAGATTGATGGGGCAGTAATTGGCTGGTTAGATTTGTCCTTTTTTTTGTTTGTAGGAAATATCTGGGCAATTTTCTAAATTATTGGGTATGTGCCTGTGTTGTGACTGTACTGGAAGAACTTGGCTAGGAGTGTAGCAATTTCTGGTGCAAAATTCTTCAGTTCTACTGCTGGAGTATTATCCGGGCCCATAGCCTTTGCATTATGGACTACCTCTGACAAGGAGTGAATCAGATTAGCTCAAAGACTGGCATTTGTGATGCTGGAGGAGGTGGAGGTGGAATACCCACTCAGTACTTCTGGCTGAAGCTTGTTATGAATGCTTCAGCCTTATCCTTTCCACACATGTGTTGGGCTCTTCCCTCATTGAGGATGGGGATATTTGTTTAACATCCTTCTCCAATGATTTGTTTAATTGTCCACCACCATTCACGACTAGTTGTGGCAGGACTGCAGAGCTTAGATCTGATTCGTTGGTTGTGGGACTGGTAACTATATCACTTGCTGCTACTGCTGTTTGGTACGTGGGTAGTCTGTTCAGGTCTGTCTTCTGATGTGCTCACTCCAGATAAATTCATGGTCCACAAATATCCATCTACTGTAGCTCAGACACACAACCTGGTTCATTGTAAATTATTCTTTTACTGCACATTAACCTTCAAAGTGCACTAAAACACTGGACAAAAATGCTTCACATTAACTGCAACACTGTCACATGAAACACAGCAAATATTGGAGGCAAGAAACAACAATTTTCCACCGGACTGTACTGGTCAACAATTATACCAGACAGACATCTCAAAGATTGTCCAGCTGCTTAGATCAGGTTAGATTCCCTACAGTATGGAAACACGCCCTTCGGCCCAACAAGTCCACACTGACCCTCCAAAGAGTAACCCACCCAGACCCATTCCCCTGTCCTATATTTACCCCTTACTGGATTAGTGGTGCAGGAAGAGCACAGCAGTTCAGGCAGCATCCAACGAGCAGCAAAATCGACGTTTCGGGCAAAAACCCTTCATCAGGAATAAAGGCAGTGAGCCTGAAGTGTGGAGAGATAAGCTAGAGGAGGGTGGGGGTGGGGAGAGAGTAGCATAGAGTACAATGGGTGAGTGGGGGAGGGGATGACCTGGGAGTTGCAGTGGGAGAGGGACTCCCTGAGATTCTTGTAGAGAGAAGGAAAACTCCTTCAAGGCAGGCATCCTTGCAAGAGGATTCGCTTATCTCTCCACGCTTCAGGCTCACTGCCTTTATTCCTGATGAAGGGCTTTTGCCCGAAATGTCGATTTCGCTGCTCGTTGGATGCTGCCTGAACTGCTGTGCTCTTCCAGCACCATTAATCCAGTATTTGGTTTCCAGCATCTGCAGTCATTGTTTTTACCTCTATATTTACCCCTGACTAATGCACGTATCTCTAAGGGCAATTTAGCACGGCCAATTCACCTGACCTGCACATCTTCGGTGCTTTTTTTGTTCTTTGATGTTTATGGGAGCTTGCTATGCACAATTTGGCTGCCTCATTTCCTGCATTACAACAATGATTGAATCCATTCTCTGTGAAGTGATTTAGGATTTCCTGAGGTTCTATACAAACGCAAGATGTTTATTTCTTTCCATGGAATATTGGCCAATCCTCACTAGGTACTTTGGGTCTTCAATTAGACTATTTCTACCAAAACACATAAAGAGAACCACAGCACTCACAGAGAGTTATATCATCAACTAAATCTCACAATCATCCATTGGAAGCTCCTTAACACCACAAGAAAATACATTATGGTTTACTAAATTACTTAGCTTTGAAAAGCACATAATTGCCTTTTAAATTATGTGGAGTACCAAGCAGCTGAAGCAGAATTAATTACACAGTAAGAAGTGCATAATAATGGATGAGCAACAGATCGCGGTTCCCACCATCATTCTTCATCTCCAAGTATTCAGATAAGTCAGTGTTTCTAGAGTTATATTTTCAGTGATGTTGAATAATTTCACTCCAACTTGATCTTTTTTCTAAAATATTAGTTGATGAAAACCAGTTAAAATTGAAATACGAACAGGGTAATGTGAATAATTTTGGATTGTTCCAGCAAAGAACATGGGCATGATGGCACTGTGGCTCAGTGGTTAGCACTGCTACCTCACAGCACCAGGGACCCAGGTTCAATCCCAGCCTCGGGTATCTGTCTGTGTGGAGCTTGCATGTTATCCCTGTGCCAGTGTGGGTTTCCTCCCACAGCTGAATTGATCATACTAAATTGCCCATAGTGTTCAAGCATGTGTAGGTTTGGTACATTAGATTCCCTACAGTGTGGAAACAAGCCATTTGGCCCAACAGGTCCACACCAACCCTCTGAAGAGTAACCCACACCCCCTACATTTAGGTTTTAGTGGGTTACGTTTCGGAGGGTCAGTGTGGACTTGTCGGGCTGAATGGCCTGTTTCCACACTGTAGGGATTCTGTGATGACAGACTGAGGAGCTTATTCTGTGCCGCAACCTCTGTAGACCCAAATAATCAAAGTCATGTTTTGCTATTAAAGCAAATGGGACTAAGTTGTCAGCAAATTATATAGTTTTTACTGGAATTTAAAGTTATTTGCCATTTATAACTCTGCCTTCCAAGACCACAAACCTTCAGAGAAAGAGATACGTCATGCTGCAGATTTGACCACTGAGTACACTGATTACTTCTCGAAAAAGAATGTAACAGCAAGGGGTTTGGATGAAGCTGGATTGGCCAGCAACCTTCAGACAGATTTTCCCCATTATCTATGATTACCAGCAGCAACAGGTACAATTGGTTCAGTGCACCACTTGCCAATTGCCCCTGACCTGCAGTAAACACATCTACTTGCTCCATCACAGAAATTTCTCATGTTCAAAACACCACGGTTAAATTATTCTGATTATAAAACAAGGACTGAGCAGACTCTTTAAATGTCTCTTGAGGGCAAATGTCACTTGTCATCTGGCTTGTCAATTTAGTTCCTTTTCTTTATAGCATTCTTCATGCTTTGTAAGACAGAAGGCTTTAGGATCTAAATTGTCACTGCTGAGGTCCTGCTGATATTCAGAGCAGGATAACAGTAACATGTTCCTCTGGTGTGTCCCCACATGGCAGTGGATCAGGCTGATAGCCTGACTGGAGGTTGGGCAGGTAGACCGCTGGCAGGAAGGATAAAGGTTTTGATTAGTTTGGGGCAGGGGTGGATGGCGGAGATGATACTTGTGTCACTGAGGAACTGGCAAAAATGAGGCCAAAAACTGATTGGAGGCAACTGGGGAAAAGAAAGCCAACTAGTGCATCATCAACTCCCACATCCATTTTACTTCTGGGTTTCCAAACCCCTGGAATATCTGACTGTCAGCTTTTGAATTTAAATCAGGCTCCAAATTGCATTGACGACACCAGATTCCCACCCCTTGTAGCAGTGGTAGTGTTCAATCTTTGAGCATGGAGATCTGGGTTCTAGCCCCACTTGCTCTGGAGGTGTGAAATAATATCCCGGAATGAGTTGATTAAAAATGTTTTCCCAAAGGGTGGACTTACAGCTGTCATGGGGCTGCTGCCATCATGGTTGTGAACAAGTACACAGCAGGTTGGGACATGGTCTTCATTCTAAATTGTCAAACCTGGCCTAGACTTTTAACACCACTAACCCTCCCACCCCACCCCACTGTCTGTGCAATTATCTTCCAGATTCAGAGAAGTATTAGGCTGCAGCAAAAAGTAACTGCTTCACAAAAATATTGTCTTTTTTAAACAGTTGAAATAAAAATAAATTGGGGGTTGTGAGGAGAGGGAAGGGGGCAACTGTCTGTCTGGAGTTTGCATGTTCTCCCCACCTCTGCATGGGTTTCCTCTGGATGAGCCGACAGTGTGACACTGGAAAAGCACACCATCCGAGGAGCAGGGGAATGGACGTTTCGGACATAAGCCCTTCATCAGGAACGAGGGAATCAGGGAATCAGGAATCATCCCTCCAGATGATCTGGTTTTGCAGGTTAGGTGCATTGGCCATTCTAAACATTCTCTGGTAATGTCCAGGGATGGATTAGTCATGGGAAATGCAGGGTTATGGGGATACAGGACTGCTTTTGGATGGGATGCTCTTTGCAGTGTTAGTGCTGACTTGATTGGCTGAATGGACTCTTTCCACACCGTAGGGATTCTATGATCCTATGCATGAGCAGGAAACATCATCCAGGCAGCTTTTGCCTGGATGTCCAGCAGCAAACTGGGATCTAATTCCTCAGGCAACAGATACCTGTGGGTGGCATGGTGGCACAGTGGTTTGCACTGCTGCCTCACAGTGCCGGAGACCCGGGTTCAATTCCAGCCACGGGCGACTGACTGTGTGGAGTTTGCACGTTCTCCCCATGTCGGCGTGGGTTTCCTCCGGGTGCTCTGGTTTCCTCCCACAGTCCAAAGATGTGCCCACCAGGTGAATTGGCCATGCTAAATTGCCCGAAGTGTTAGGTAAGGGGTAGATGTAGATGTAGGGGTATGGGTGGGTTACGCTTCAGCGGGGCGGTGTGGACTTGTTGGGCCGAAGGGCCTGTTTCCACACTGTAAGTAATCTAATCTAAAAAAAAACCCCTTTCGCCTCACCCAGCCACCACTGCCTTGGGAACCTGGAACCTATTGGGAAGATGACAGCTAGCCTGCTTTACACAAGGGTTTTGGATGAGTCCCAATGCCTGCCCCCAATGTGGGGTAGGTGCACTTTCAAACCTGCCTCAGGCTGGTGCTGGGTATGGGAAACCGGAAGCCTGGCCAGAGCTGGTACTTGCTGGTTCATTCACCGCAGTTCATAAGGTCAGCAGCATCGACATTTAGTCTTCAGTGTCTGGTGTGAGACTTCAACTCAACAACCTTCTGGTTGGCAAACAGGGGAATCTATCACTGACTCACAACCAAGACATTTTCTGTAAAACTGTCAAAGGAACCAAGGTTTAAGAGGGAAGATACATTAGTCTGTAGTCTGTGCAGCTCAAGCAAAGTATGGGCCACATGCTTATTTTCTACCAGATGCTTTAAAAATGAAATAAATTCCAAGTGAAATTCACCGAAGCCATGCTCCTTGTAGTTATTGTACCTTAGAGGACATGTGGTTGGATTTACAACACTAAACCTATGTTTTATTTGTGTGCAGCTCACACTTGGTATAAATATAAAGGCAACACATTCTTTTTCTATTCTTACCAACTATGGGTGTACCTGGCAAGCTAACAGTGAAAATGGTTGGTGATTTGTTTACGGACATGTTGAAAGCCCCTTGCCTGTGTGAACGATTCAGATCTGAAAAGGGAACAGGCAGATAAAACATTAACCAGAGCCAGGCAAAGCTTAAACAACTGTCTGTTCAATTCTGTGAGTTATAAACAGACCAGACAGAACCTATTTTAAATTGTCTTCAAATCCGGTGACTTGACACTTCCCTGAAGTAAACAGCCCAGTAATAGCCATGGTATTGGACTGAATCAGGTGACTTAATGTCAACGTGTACAGCTGAGTTTGAACATTCATGCATTCTGCTTGAATTGTGAGACCAAATAAGAATAGAGAGCAAATGTTTGTGTTTTGTTTCAGGAGAGCCAGACATCATCCCCATTGCTGAGTGGTTAGCACAGGGATTTCCTGGCAGACGTCCAAGCCCTGGGATTAGGAAGCACAAGTTTGGAGAAATGGCAGTGCTGCAACTGGATGCACTGACTTTTCAGTTCAGACATGCACAAATCAGAGTCTTTTCATTTTGGAGCCCAACTGGCATTCAATTTGAAGACCTAAATAATAACACGCTTCACCTTCATAAATAGCCAGAGAAATGGTAAATTTGAAACAAATCTTTAAGAGCAAAGGCACTTTCTAGGCATACAAGGGACAGAAAGAGTAGAGTGCTTTCATTTCAGAAATAGATTAGTTTGTAAAGAGTGAATAAAGAAAAAGAAAAAGCTTATACTGTACATAGCACCTTTGACAGGAGACCGCAAAGCAGTTTACAATCTATGAAGTAGTCTTAATTTCTACCAAATGTTGTAAAGTAGAAAATGTGGCAGCCAATTTGTCTCAAGACTGCACAAACAATAAATGTGGTCATGATCAGATACCCTATTATTAGAGACAATGACTAAATGATAAATATTAATCAGGATACCAGGGATATTTCTCTTGCTCCCCTTAAAAAGGGATTATAAAGATATTTTAAGTCAAATCGAGAGAGAAGATGGGGCATTGATATCACATTCTGAAAGACAGTATTGCCAACACTACAGCAGACCCTCGGCAGTAATGCAGTGGAATGTCTGCCAAGATTTTATGGTCACGTTTTTTTCAGATAAATCAATAAAGTTTTACTAAAATACTCCTGCAGTTTAACTAACCAATAGTTAATTTAATTTAATTCAAAGACTTCAAAATAAATATTTTATAGAAATTGCCATCCAGTTCATACCATATCAGAAAACCAGAGGAAACCATTTCCCTTGCAGCTGTTTGTCCACTAACAGAAATCCACTCACCAGAAGTCCATTGGATCCATGAATGGTCACACAGCGAGAGAAAGATTCATGAATGGAGACACCTTTCACGTAGGTCGGAGGGTGATAGCCACCTTTTTCATCGAGGTCTCCCGTCATGTGAAAATGAATGGGATAATGGCCCATAGACTGCTGGCCCATATGTTTGAGCTCAACCCCTTCAATGTGAGCTGCTTTGAAACCCACACCCATCTGCAGAATACAAGGGAAAATTTTAATATAAATTTGATGTAACTGATAAAGCAATGCTAGATACTTCGACAACACTATGGGGAGGTAAATACACAGAAGTCTGAAATTCCTCTCTGCCAGTTTAGTCAAAATTTAAACTCATTTATATTGAATTAAATCTGAATTGCGGAAGATTATACACATAATGCATGTGGCATTAGGCAAATTCAGGTTCCACATTAACAAAGGTTAATTTTGGTAACATGAATGTTTGACAATTAATTTTAGTTTAGATTTCCAATCAAAATCAGGAATCTAATATTTTGAACACAAACTGCATGCAAACCTACCTTAATGTGCCCTCCAACTGTGTCAAATTCAAAAAACTTGCAAGCATTATCACCGTAGCAATGATCCTCCATTTCTCCCATAATTACTATATTTCTGGACAATAATCCAACTTCAGCTCTCATGTCGACACCATCTATTTCCTTTCCCGTGTGCAAGTACTTCGCTTTTCCTAAAAGATTAAAAGGATACGATCAGTATCAGTAGCAACACAGACGAACATTCCTTTGTTCAACAATGAACACCACAGATAATTTGTCATCGTCGGCACACTCATCTTTGGCTTGATATCTGGATGTATTGCATACAGGCCCTTGGGTAAGGTTTTCCAGTAGATGGGGGAAGTGGTGGATAGTGGCATTGTCACTGGACTAGCAATCTAATATCCCAGGCAAATGTTCTGGGCCATGAGTTCAAATCCTACCTTGAGTTGGATTTCAACAAAATTTGGTTCCAATAACATTCTAGAATAAGAATTTAGCCTAATAACAACTACATAACCACTGCTGATTGTTGTTAAAACCCTATTTGAGTGGCATGGTGGCTCAGTGGTTAGCACTGCTACCTCATAGTGCCAGAGACTCGGGTTCAATTTCAACCTTGGGTGAGTGTCTGTGTGGAGTTTGCACATTCTCCCCGTGTCTGCGTGGGTTTCCTCCTGGTGCTCCGGTTTCTTCCCACAGTCCAAAGATGTGCAGATTAGATGAATTGGCCATGCTAAATTGCCCACAGTGTTCAGGGATGTGTAGGCTAGGTGCATTAGTCAGGGGTAAATGTAGCAGAGTAGGTTTGGGTGGGTTACACTTCAGAGGGGCAGTGTGGATTTGTTGGGCTGAGTAACCTATTTCTACACACTGTAGGGATTCTATGATTAATTCCCACTGGGGAAGAAAATCTCCCACTTTCCTAGTCTGGCCTATGCTATCCCTCTGTTATGAGGAATAGGTGATAAAGACTGGCCTAGCTAGTGATGCCCACATCTCATGAAAGCATAGAGTAAGAATTCCTTGGATTAAGGAATGGGAAACACAGGAAGTCACTAATAACTATATGGTGACAAACTCTATGACAGACTTTACGCTTCACAGAAAACATTTGCGGAGGCTCAGGACAAACCAGGGCCCTTGCCCAATAGTCTCCACCTTTGGGGTTTTAGCACAAACCCCTTCTGTATCTGTGGAGAGATGTGTACAATGCTGTACGTTATGGAGGAATGAATGCTTTGCAGATTAAGCAACTTCAACAAACAAAGAAACTACAGCTTGGCTTCAGGGATTTACATTCACTAAATAAAAGTTGGGTAGATACCCTTTTCTGCAATTTGGGAGCAAGCAGCAGTTTAAAGTGTTAAGGTTGTGTTCAGCTTCACTGTCATAGACAGAACGGTGTGGCATACAGGCCTTTCTTTAATCAAACAATCATAACAAACAGATGGAAGCCATTTGACTCTCTATTCTTGTGCCAGAATAGGCCATTGGATGACAGAGTTCTATATCAATCTCCTAACTACAGCTCTGGTGAGCTGCTTCATTCTCATATGTAACAATTACTCTCACTCACGGTCTGAATAAAATTTGGAACCAAATCCCAGGTCACAGATGGAAAACACTCAGAAGCATTAAAGACCAAGTTTATGGCTAAATTTAGAGATTATTTTGCACAACTGTGAAATTTCATGTGTTTAGCTATTTTTAAACTGAGCAGTGGAGCAGGAAAATGATGGATGACAATAGGTTGTTTGGTTCTGTTCGCCGAGCTGGGAATTTGGGTTGCAGACGTTTCGTCCCCTGTCTAGGTGACATCCTCAGTGCTTGGGAGCCTCCTGTGAAGCGTTTCTCTGATGTTTCCTCCGGCATTTATCGTGATTTGTCTCTGCCGCTTCTGGTTGTCAGTTCCAGCTGTCCGTTGTAGTGGCCAGTATATTGGGTCCAGGTCGATGTGTTTGTTGATAGAGTCTGTGGATGAGTGCCATGCCTCTAGGAATTCCCTGGCTGTTCTCTTTTTGGCTTGTCCTATAATAGTAGTGTTGTCCCAGGCTCACCCATCTCTGGACTCATAGCAGAAGTGGTAATGCAAAGGTTAGTTCAAACAATCTTCCCACAAATTCAACCCAAACTCTGGGTCAGATACGTAGATGATACCTTTGTAATAATTAAAAACACAGAAATAGAGAACACACACCGGATCATCAATGCCACACTCACAGGAATCCGATTCACGAGAGAGGAAGAAAAGGAGCACCCGAGCTACAAATCTTCTCCCAAACTTTGATGACAATAGGTGTAAGAAATTCACCACATAGTGTGATTGGCTATTTCATGAAAACTAGTAGCTTCAACTTACTAGATGTGCCACAAAGTTTAAGTAATTTGATTTGGTAACTATGTCACTTGCTCATTATGGCAATCTCCAACTCTAATTATCTCAGAGACTCTAATCATCTGCCCTTGATATTCAACAATATTAGCATGACTGATTTCCCCACCATTCTGCGGCTTATCATTGGTCAGGAACTGATCTGGACCAACCACATAAATATTATGACTAGAAGAGCAGGTCAGAAACTGGGAATACCGTGTTGCGTTACTCAGCTCCTGACTCCCTAAAGCCTGTCCACCACCTACAAGCCATAAGTCAGGAGTGTCATGGAATACTCCCCACCTGCCTGGATGAGTGAAGCTCCAATAAAAAAACTCAAGAAGCTCAACACCAACCAGGGCAAAGAAGCCCTGTTTGAAGAGCAACCCAACCAAGATCTTGAATATTCACATTTTCTGTTGCTAAGCATGGTGGCATGATTCTCTCCCTTGAACGATATTAATGAGCTGGTTACATTCCTCCAACAATCTGGAAAGGAGACAGCAGTGTGTGCCATCCACAAGGTGGCAACAACTTGAGAAGATTCCTTCAACAGCAGCTTCCAAATCCATGAACTCGCAGGACAAGGTCAGCAAATATGTGACAAAACAGTCACACGCAAGTTCCCTGCCAAATCACAGCCTTGGAACTATCGTAAGATTTCTTCACTGCTGCTCGGTCAAACTCCACTGACCTTGAGCACGATTGAGGGGTTGTTAATTCTGTTACAGTACTGCTGTCAGGTCCTTGGATCCAGTTGCAGGAATGGATCCTACTTTTCTGGTCCCAGAGGGTCTCCCGATGTCTTGAAAAGGCATTGTATCTCCCTTACTATCCACCTCTGCTGCTATTGAACCCAATAGCACATTGGTGAATCTCCTCTCTCTGTGACAATTTACAAGTTTTCAATTCCAGCCATATTATTCTTCCTCTCAAGAGGAATAGATGGCTTTTAAAATTAAGTTTTGGTTGCACCACAGCCTCTCTTTACAATGAAACTGGTTCACCTACTGAGTGCTAAGTTAGTGACAGTGTGAAGAGACGATCAGAATCTGATACTGATACTCAATCTGCACTAGATATCAGGATAGCGAGCTGGGAGAACTGGTCTTGTACACTTTCCACCTCAGACAGAAAGAGCATGGGCTGCTCTTGAATCGTGGCCTTGTACCTAAAACATGGGCATAGCAATCCTTTAGTGCCATGAGTTTAAATCCCACTCCAGCAAGCTGTGGAACTGACATCAATAATTCTGGCATTTCATAGATGTGCAAGAGTAACATTAAACCGTGAAACCTTTCCAGATTGTTGGAGGAATGTAACCAGGCAAAAGTGAGGACTGCAGATGCTGGAGATCAGAGTCTAGATTAGAGTGGTGCTGGAAAAGCACAGCAGGTCAGGCAGCATCTGAGGAGCAGGAAAATCGATGTTTCGGGCAAAGGCCCTTCATCAGGAACGTAAGCAGCTCACTAATATAGTTCAAGAAAGAGAATCAGCCTCCTCTTACACAGTCTATACGTGTATGTTAGTGTTAACTCAGGACAATTTGAGATTCACAATTAATAATGCCTTCCCGAAGGGCCCTTGAAATCAAAATGGGCTCGATGCAGGTTGCATCACGGCAAGAAAAAAAAAATTCAGCCTATAGCTAATAACTTAACAATGCAAGGCTGTTTACACTTTCACAATTACTTAAATGCTAAAACATGGTCCGAGGCAGCACAGTTTTAAGACAGTCAGGGATGGAAGCCTAAACGTTCCAAGTGCACAGAGCATGACAGGTTTGTAATATTTGATGCTTTCACTAATTAATAATGGCACAGTGTTGAATAAAAAAAACTGCCTAATTTTAGCTCCATGATACACAAGCAGAGGTATCTGTGCTCAATGACATCCTGTCTCCTCCATAAACTATTTTCAATGTCATCAGCTCTTATTGCCAGTGACAATGCTATCACCATTAATCAGGAAGGTTTGAGTAAAGCAATTCTATGCTCAGCAGGTCATGTGGGAATGAGTGAGAAATACAGCCTACACTTGTGACTGGTACACTGCTGAAGTTAGCAGGAAGAGCACAACAACTCCATGCTATATAAATTAGTCCTCAAATCATTCAAAGGTAAAATAAGTCAAAACCCGAAGGTTAAGCCAGTTAACAGAGATGGGGTGCTTTTCTTTGTCAACATCCAGGCTGTATTGACATGGAAGTTACCCCTCACTCATGACAATAATTTGAGATTTTAATTCTGTTCCACACCCTATTGCCCACTTTAAGAAGCTGCCTCAGACCTACAATGACACCACTTGTCATTGCTCGTTGTCAGTTCTGAAGAAAGGTCACTGGACCCGAAATGTTAACTTTGCTTTCTCTCCACAGATGCTGGCAGATCTACTGAGTTTCTCCAGCATTTTCTATTTTTGTTTCTGATTTCCAGTATCCGTGATTCTTTCATTTTTTTTTTGCCATTGCTTATGTGAAACTCAAGTTGTTTAAGTTCCAGATCTCTTTTGCACAAGTCCAGCATGTGCTGGAACCCATGTAGACATCGAGCTCCACTGAGCTCCTCAGGTGGGGTCAGCAGAGGATGGAGGGGCTGATGGCAGGAGGTGTAGGAGCAATCCCAGGAAGGCCACACACAGACACAGACACAGACACACAAACACACACACCCAGCAGGCCTGGTGTTTTCCCAAGGTGTATTTAAGGGGAAGATGGACAGGTTGATGAAGGAGAGGTGAATTGAGGGTGCATTGGATTGGGGAAAATGGGAGGAGCTTGAGTGCAGTGTAAACACAGACTAGGCATGGTTAGTGCGAAAGGCCTGCTCTTATGCTTGCTTATATCCAATAAAAACCTTTATAATCCACGTCTGCACAATTATGAAAGATGCAATGAAGCTGGATAGGCTGGGACAATTTTCACTGGAGCTTAGGAGGTTGGGGGGAACTTCTGGAGATTTAGAAAGCCATGAGGGGTATAGATAAGGTGAATGGCAGTTGTCCTTTCTTAGAGTGAGGGATTTCAAGATTAGAGGGACGTATTTTTAAGGCGAGAGGAAAAAGATTTTAAAAATACATGAGGCACAAGGTTTTTACACGGAGTGCGATTCGTGTGTGGAATGAACTTCCAGAGGAAGTGGGGGTTGCGGGTCCAGTTACAATGTTTAAAAGACAGTTGAATAAGCACATGAATAAGAAAGATTTGGAGGGATATGAGCCAAACTTGGGCAAGTGGGACTAGTTTAGTTTGGGAACATGGTCAGCGTGAGCCAATTGAACCAAAGGGTCTGTTTCCGTGCTGTAGGACTCTGTGACAACAGACTTAAGAGTATGCACCGACTATGTCTGATTGAGAAGTTGGTCAGGCTAGACACTTTCTTGGCTCCCTGAAATTTGGAATCAAGACTCCAGTATCTTGGTGTACATACTGAAAATGCTCTCCCACCTGGGACAGGTGGAGACTCCACATCCTATCAGATGGGCACTATGTGATCAGAGCCTTTCTTTGGCTGCAATGAACTTGCTGTGTTCAAATTGGCTGTCACATTTTCCACAACAGGGACTTCACAGGTACTTCAGTGGCTGTTAAACACTTTCGGCTCTTGCTAGGCAGAAATGCAAGATATTTCCCTCTTTCCTGCCCAGCACTCACTTATTCATTACTCACTTTCAGCAACACAGGTAACACACAGTTAATGGCACAAACTCTACGACCTAGCTGTTTGTTTTCTTATGCTGTATTTGATGATTTGGGTCATTCTTCAAAACAAATTATTTTCAAGCTCAGTGCAGATTTACAGATTATGGTGGAAGAAAATCAGAAACATATGCAAATAGTTTGAAGATTCCAAAGATCTACTTTTCCACTGCTTTTAAAGTGAGCCATTTTTTTTGCTAGAATGGAAAATATAATTTCGGCAAGATATTTGGAAAAATAAAAATGCACAAAGAATTAGGGAGTGTGTTTAGCTATGGGTTCTATAGAACCATGGTTACAGTGCAGGAGGCCATTTATCCTGTTGTGTTTATGCTGGCTCTCTGCAAGAGTAGCTACCTAGTCCCACTACGCTCTATTCCTTTCCCAGGCATCTGAAAAATGTTCCTTGCCATATTTTTATCTAATTCTCTTTTGAAAGCCTCGTTTGAATCTGTTGCTCCCACAGTCGATCCTGAGCACCCCTGTGAATGGTTGATGTTAGCTTAATTGTCTCTCTTCGTTCATTCTCCCAAAATGGACCACTTCTCACTTTTCAGCAATATATTTCAAGCAGCTCATACCTGCTTGTTCCTGCAGCCTATTGAAGTCTAACTATATTTCACAACACTCCAATTTTTGCAAATCTTGATATTGTGTCCTGTACATCCAAGTCTCGGTTCGTCATATCAACTAAGAACAGTAGTAATCCTAAAACTAATCTCTGGGGAACCCAACAGTACATACATTCCTCCTATCTGAAAAGCAATTTCCTGTCATTGACTCAACATTGTGTCAATGTTGTCACTTTCCCTTTCATCCCAAGGGCATTAACTTTGCTAGTGAGCGTATTATGGAGTACGTTGTCAAACAGCTTTTGGAAGTCAATGTATCCCACATTATCCTCATCAAAATACTCAATCAGATTAAACACCATTTGTCTTTTACAATTTCATGTTAACTTCTAATGAATCACAGTTGCTCTCGTGTTCTTCAATTTTGTAAATTCACTCTTGGGATATGGGCATTGCTGGCTTAAGCAGGTGCTGTTGAGTTGCCTTCTTGAACCACTGCACACCATGGGCTCTCAGTAGATCCACAATGACACATGGAGGGAGTTCCAGGACTTTGAGCTATCCACAATGATGGAACAACAAGATATTTCCAAGTCAGGAAGGTGAGTGACTTGGAGGGGAACTTACAGGAAGTGGGGGTCTCATGTATCTGTTGCCCTTCACCTAGATTATTTGATTCACTTATTGTCACGTGTATTTTGTTACAAAATAGAGTGAAAAGTATTGGATAGTGTTGCCACTCTCTGGCGCTGTCATGAAACACAGAGAAGTAAACCAAAACATTGAATATAAAGAAAAATAGTGCTTCTTGTGAAGTGCTCAGCCATGGGTCTGGAGTGGCCAACCAAGAATCCTTCAGTGCCATCTCCCCTCGACCAACACCACTGTCACAGTGAGTCCTCTCTAGAACCTTCCAATGTAGTCGTGATCGATGCCACCGCATCCTGCTCCAATTCAAACTCACCTCCATCGCTGTCATGAGTCCATTCTGTGCCCACATTGCTGGGTCTCATACCAGGCCAAAACTCACCTCTGCTGCTGCCTCCATGTGTCTATACTGGACGCAGACACTGCCGGGAACCCAAACTTGCCTTCCCCCCACAGAAACCATGGGGGCTGGGCTCACCTTGCTGCTGACAATGCAGTCACCACGAACGAACTGGTTACTGCAACTGCTTTGCAGAAGAAGCAGCTCAAAAAAAAGTCTTCCACTGAAAAGATGAGCTAGCATTAGAACTTCAGAATGACAGATCACATTACAAAGCTGTTCTAACTTTGTTGCAGGTATAAGCTATCTCCTCTCAATTCCTTTCACACTCCTTGCCTTTCTCTTTAATTGTATGTTTTCCTGTGCAGCTTTCCAGCCTCAGACAAGAACAATTGCAACTCAGCTGCAAACTGAGTTGGAAACCTGTGTGATAAACGAAGGAAAGCAACTCTCTAGATTATACTAAATTCTTTTTTTTAAAAGAGGTGCATAAAAGGCACTTTCTAAACATGTTGAAAGATGATAGCAGTCATGGGTTTTAAAGGTGCTATCTCAGCATCTTTAGTGAACTTCTGCAGTGCATCTTGTAGACAGTCTACATTGCTGATGCTGAGTGCCCATGGTGGAGGGAGTGCATGCGGTGCCAACCAAGCCGGCTGTTTTGTCCTGGATGGTGTCAAGCTTCTTGTGTGTTATTGGAGTTGCACCCATCCAGGCAAATGGGCTGTACTGCATCACACTCCTAACTTGCACCTTGTAGGTGGTGGACAGGTTTTGGGGAGTTAGGGGGTGAGTTACTCGCTGCAGGATTCCTAGTCTCTGACCTGTTCTTCTTAATCCAGATTATCATCCCTAAAACACAGTTCGAACTGTCTGGTTTGTATTTGCTGGGATTATTCTCTCAACTCATTTTTAAATTCTCCAGTCCTCCAGAACCATCCCCACATTTGAGGATGGAAAGGTTGTGGTCAGTATGTCTTTAATTTCCACGCTTACTTCTTTCTGCACCTTCAATGTATCCCATCCAGCCTTGGGGACTTATCAACCTTTAAAGTGCAACCAGCCATTCTATTATCAATTCCTTATTAATTTCTAGCCATTCAACGATTGCAGTAATTACCTTCCCCTATGACTCTGGAAGTATCTTTTTCCTTGGTAAAGTTAGAGATAATATATTTAAAGAGTGTATGAATTGTATCCTCTTCATCTCTATATAGATTCCCATTTTGGTTTCTAATCAGTCCACCCTTTCTCTTACGACCTTTGCAAAAGAGTTTTGGAATTCCATCTGAGTTACCTTGTTAGCTGCCAGCCTCTTCTCATGCTCTCTCTTTGCCTCACTTATTTCCTTGCCTTACTTCATCCAATTTTCTATATTCAGTCTGGATCTCACTTGGCTTATATCATAAGACCCCTACATAGTCTTCATCCTAAGTTCTGTTTTAGACAGTCCTACATTTCCCAGTTGTGGAATCTACCTTGATTGTACCTTAATTATTTCCTCTTTAAAATTATTTCCTCTATGTTACAGTTTTGCCTTGGAATCTTTCATTATAATTTACATGGGACAGATCCATTATCACATTAATGCAATTGGCCATGATTCAATTGTGTGTACTTTTTAAACTAGAGATTGCTCCTTGTTCTTTTCGATTACTAACCAAAACCTTATGATACAATGATCGCTGTTCCCTAAATATTCCATGGCTGACCCTTGATCCACTTGGCATACCTCATTCTCCAGAACCAGATCCAACAATGCTCTTTCCTCATTAGGCCAGAAAGAACATCTTCCACAAAACTTTCCTAAACACATTTGAGGAACTCCTCTACTTCTTTGTCCTCTACATTATTATTATTATCCTAGTTGAAATTAGGATCATAGAATCATAGAATCCCTACAATGCAGAAAACAGCCATTTGGCCCATTGAGTCAGCACTGACTCTCTGAAGAGCATCCGACTGAGACCCACACCTCACCCTATTCCCATAACGTTGTATTTACCATGACTAATCCACCTAGCCTACATATCCATGTACACTATGAGGCAATTTAGCATGGCCAATCCACCTAACCTGCTCATCTTTGGACAGTGGGAGGAAGCCAGAGGACTTAGAGGGAAACCACACAGACATGGGGAGATTGTGAAAACTCCACATAGACAGTCACCCGAGAGCGGAATCAAATCCTGGTGCTGTGAGCAGTAACCATTGAACCACCTTGAATAATTGAAACACCCCATTATAACTACTCTATAGTAATTGCACCTATTTGTAATTTTCTTGCTATTTTGATCTTCTACCTCTTTCGCACAAGTTGATGGCTATAGGACAGAGCCAGTTGTGTAATGGTAGTGTTGCAAATCTAACCAAATTGATTCAGTCCCTCCAAGACATCCTCAGTCTTTACTGAAATAATCTCCTTAATCATTAATTCTATCTCTCCTCCTTTCATTCTTTCCCTATCCTTTGGAAATATCTTGTATTCAAGGATGTTTAGTGCCCAGTCATAGAGTCATACAGCACGGAAACAGACTCTTCAGTCCAAAAGCTCCATGCCGAACATAATCCTAAACAGTCCCAACTTTTTTTGATCCAGCTCTCCATTGTTGCAATGACATCACATTCCCATGTGACTATTTACAACCATAAGCTTAGACTGTATTATATTCCCTGCGGGGGGGGGAGCGTTCTACCGTCTGGAGTCCCTGAGTTAGGCCTGGTACTCATCTATCAACTGAATAGAGTTTATGAGTCAACATTATGGCATTGAGCCATTCCATTAAAGAACGAACAATTGCAGAGAACAGCCTCATCATACTTCTCCAGGGGATACATAATCACGTTACCACTGTGGAGCTTAGGGACGAGAGCTCCGTGAAGGGTCGCTTTGTGAACGTTGATGCATTCATGAACATCCGGCTAGCTGAGGTTACATATACTGACAGACAGGGCAGAGTGTCGAACTTGGATGACTTTTTTGTGACTGGCAGAAATGTACGTTATGTTCACATTCCAGATGAGATTGATATAATTGAGACTGTTCAGAACCAACTGCAGAAAATCCACCAAGTGCGTAACTTTGGAGGGAAAGATCGAGGGAGAAGAGAATTTCTATCAAAAAAGTAGCGATGATGTGCCATCACAGCTCAGTGATGCAAGTGGGACATAAAGGATAATGTCAGAATTCGGTGATGTTGGGGTTTGGACAGTGCTGTGTTTGGGGTGTATGAGGACTGGATGGTGTATGGCAAGTGTGTACATCAGGAGTGGGTGGTGTTTGGGTGGGGAATATGAGGACTGTAGTGTTTGAGAGACTGATTAACTGGACTAAGTGGTGTGTGGAGGGGTGGATACCATGACGGGTGTTTAGGGTTTTATGTGTGAATATAATGACTGTGCGCTGGAGGCTTGGTTATCCAAACTTGATGTTTTGGTGGGGGGAGGGGGAGGGGGATGGTGTTGGGTATCGGGTATCTGAACTGATTGCTTTTTTTCAGGTAATTAGATAGTCAAATTGGGTGGTGTTTGGAGAGAGTGGATATCAGGGCTGGAGAGTGGGCATCTGATTTGGGGGTATTGCATGGGACTGGGGTTGATAACTGGACTCAGTGACGTTTGGGGAGTGTGGTGATCAGGAGTGATTTGTGTTTAGGGTGTAGCTATCAGGACAGTGTGGTGTTTGGGCACTGGACATCAGGGCTTAGTGGAGTATGGTGACTGATCACTGTGGGTGTGGATTTGCTTGCCCAGTTGGTCTGATATGCTTGGCAAGACTGGCTGCAATCCTTATTACCATGTTGGAAGCTTCGCACTCCAGTGAGGAATGGGTGGGCCGGTTGAATTCCAGAACAGTACTGAGAGGGAGCTGTGTTGTTGGAGTTACCATCTTTGAAACATCATACCACAGTATCAGCTGTTTCAGTGGTCACTGTGCCAGTACAGCTCCCTTGGCAGTTTTGGAACAATGGAAATTACTAGTTCCTGTCCAGATTCTACATAAACGTTGATTTTATCTTGGAATCTTGCTGTGCTGAACAGCTGCTACATCCCACAACAGATCAGTGACTTGCGCTTCAAATTCCAAGTATTTCTTCAGGTGCATTCTAAGTTATCTTTGAGATGTGGAAGGATGATATACAAATACAAGTGCTATCACAAGAAAAAAAAATAAAAAAAAAATAAATAAAATGGGGGGGGTAGATATAGGACTGATGTTAGGGGTAGGTTCTTCACTCAGCGAGTCGTAAGTTCATGGAATGCCCTGCCAGTAGCAGTGGTGGACTCTCCCTCTTTATGGGCATTTAAGCGGGCATTGGATAGGTATATGGAGGATAGTGGGTTAGTGTAGGTTAGGTGGGCTTGGATCGGCGCAACATCGAGGGCCGAAGGGCCTGTACAGCGCTGTAATGTTCTATGTTCTATGTTCTATGTTCTATGTTCTAGATCTCACCTCATATTTACCATTTCTTTCTCTGATGTTAGCCGCTTCTCTCAATCCTTTATGAACCCTATTTACCTTTCCTAAGGTTATATCCTAGTTGCCATCCTACACCAAGCTGCTTTAGTTAGATTTGTACATATCTATGATTATAAAATCAACAGGTTGATTATAAGTATCTACGTATATCTATATATTTTAATTGTGCAGATGACACACCTCTGGAGCAGCTGGGTCTTGAACCCAGGTCTTCGGAGGGAGGGACACTACAGTAGCTCCAGTTACATTTTATAGATATTTTCCAATCAATCTGTTGCAAGATGTTCTTAAACACCTCTGGAGTATTTGGAACTTGCACCTGGGCCTCCGGGTCCAGAGGTAGAGACATTACCACTGTGCCACACGCACCTCTATTAAATACGTACATTATTGCCTCAAGGCTCTCTTTACAAGTTCAGTTACAATTTCTACTTCAAACTTAAAAACCTTCCAAAGTGACAGTGAAATCAAAGTACCTTGTTCCCAAATTATAGGGGCAAATAAGTGCCTTATTACTCTTTAACTGATCATTTTAAGGTGAAAAACTGTCCTGTTAACTCTGAAAGTGTGGGTGATAGTCTTTAATGAGCAACTATATCAGTCAGTCAATCTCAAATAAATACAACCCAGCCCCTGGCCCCATTGATGGCTTCAATAATGCTAGTTTGGTGTTTAATGGTCAGCTAAATTGACACTGCTCCTTTGACGCAATTGACAAAAAATTCAATCTCCTCTTAACATGAAAAAGGAAAAAAAAACAAGCGCAAAGCAGGAATTAAACTGAAGGGAAGGCGTAACAATGACCAAACTTCATCCCTTGTTAAATTTATCATTTATCCCACATTTGGCCTGTCTGATTGGGAAATGTGTTAAAGTTAAAACTTTCCCAAAGTATGCAGGAGTTAGGAGCCTCAAACACTGTACAGAGCTCAGTGCTGTGCTTGTTGTAGACACTTATTATAGATTGATCCTAAAACAAAGGTATTTTTGTGGTTTCAGGGAACGATAATAGCATCTGTCAGCATGCTAGCGTGTGCCAGATGTTGACAATTTGGAATTTCAAATCTTGGCACGTCTTGGTTGAACGATAAGCGGCTGGAAATATTTGGCAATTGTCCATTTCTCCAAGTAGAAATCTGCCATGTTAGATTATGGACTAATTAGGCAACAATGAAAGGTATGTGGTTATTGGAGGCTTAACACACTGGGGATCACTAGCAGGAGGTGGAGAAGATTATCTAAGAAGACTTATGATGTGCTAAAATGTAAATAACCAAATGCAATTCATTCCTGAATGACCGAGGGATAGGGAAGGAATTTTCCAGTGTACTTTTCCTTATTCTTAAACACAGTTTATAAATAAGGGGTAGGCCACTTAGAACAGAGTTGAGCAGAAACTTCTTCACCCAGAGAGTGGTGGGTGTATGGAATGCTCCGCCCCAGAAGGCTGTGGAGGCCAAGTCTTTGGATACTTTCGAGAAAGAGTTGGATAGAGCTCTTAAGGATAGTGGAATCAAGGGTTATGGGGATAAGGCAGGAACAGGATACTGATTGAGGATTATCAGCCATGATCATAATGAATGGTGGTGCTGGCTCGAAGGGTAGAATGGCCTACTCCTGCACCTATTGTCTATTCTGGCACTTTCTTTCCTTTTGCTTCTCCCACGAGCTTAACTGGGGAAAGGTAATGTTTAGTCAGGATGCTCCAACCATTACAAGTTTGTGCTAGCCTTTATAGATCAGCTGGTCATTGCCTGTTTGTAAATTTTGGGTTTTCTGTTCCTTCTCTGTGAGTCAATGGACAATCTCTCCTTCATCCTGACAGAGTTATTAACATCTTCTTTATGAGGACTGTGCTCATGAATAAAATGTTCCAATAGTGGCAGGTAGCTCACCGCCATTACTCATCCAAAGGTGAGCCTTTGATGACTAGGGTTTGCCTTATAGAAACTGTAACAATGTGTCCCACTTCATGGTATCAAAGATAGTAGTTTCAAGGGAATAGTGGTATTCCTGATGAAGGGCTTATGCTCAATTTTCCTGCACCTCCAATGCTGTCCAATCTGCAGTGCTTTTCCAGCGCCACACTTTCTGAGTCTGATCTCCAGCATCTGCAGTCCTCACTTTCTCCTTTCTTTTTAATAGTGGGATTTGCCAACTGAACTTAACTGTTGGTTTTTCAGTCAGGATATAGGAATTGGGACGTCATGTTGAGGTTGTACAGGACATTGGTGAGGCTGCTTTTGGAGTAAAGTGTACATCTCTGATTGCTCTGCTATAGGTAGGATATTATTATTTTGGAGAGGGTTCAGAAAAGATTTACCAGGATGTTGCCTGGCCTGGAAGGTTTGAGTTATAAAGAGAGGATAGCTGGGACGGGTTATCACTGAAGCACAGGAGATTGAGGGTGACCTTATAGAGGATTATAAAATTGTTAGGGGCACAGGTAAGATGAATAGCAAAGGTCTTTTCCATAGGGTGGGGGAGTTCAAAACAAGGGGACATATTTTTAAGGTGACAGGAGAAAGATTTGAAAGAGACCTGAGGGGTAACTTTTTCACATAGAGGGTTGTCCGTACATGGAATGGACTGCCAGAAGAAGTGGAAAAAGAGTGGTGTGGAAAAGAAGGGCTCTTTTTTCATGGGGCACTGGTATCAGTACTGGGACAGGAGGGATCTGTACCGCTGGGACAGTCCACACCTGAACCGTGCTGCGACCAGCGTCCTAGCGAGAAAGGTAAATAGGATGGTCGCTAGGACTTTAAACTAGAAAGTGGGGGGAATGGAAGGGTAAAACTCCAATAGGAAGCAAAGCTGCAGGTTAACATCTGTGAGGGTGGATTCAACTGCTTTGAAAAATATGAAAAGAAATTAAATGAAAGGAGAACTCAGGAGAGGTTATTAACGTCTCCATCAGACAAAACAGGACAAAGTGTTTGGGAAGGGTTAGGAATCAAACTTTAGACACACTGGATAAATGAATAACAATGAGAAGAGGAATGGTCAATACAGGACTGAAGGTGTTGTATCTGAAAGTGCGCTGTGTCCAAGAGAGGGAAAATGAGCTTGTGGCACAGATCAAAATTGGTAGGTATGATGTGGTGGGCATCATGGGGACGTGGCTACAGGGGGATCAAGACTGGCAGCTAAATCTCCAAGGATAGATGGGCAAAGGGGGTGGGGTTTCCTTGTTAATAAAAAGTAAAATTAGGGGAAATTAGGGAAAAAAAAATAAAAGGGAACCTGAGGGTCAACTTTTCTTACACAGAGGGTGGTACACATATGGAATGAGCCACCAGCACAAGTGGTTGAGGTGGGTGCATTAACAACATTTAAAAGGCATTTGGACAAATACATGGATTGGAAAGGATTAGAAGGCTATGGGCCAGCTGCAGGGAAACTGGGTTAGTGTGGATTGACATTTAGGTCAGCATGGACCGGTTTGGGCCAAAGGGCCTGTCTCTTGCTATAGGATTCTATGACTCGATGAAGTCAATAGCAATAAAAAAAAAGTAAGGTCAGATGATGTAGAATCTGTGTGAGTAGAGGTGAGGAACTTGCAAAACTAAGAAAACCATAATGGGGGTTATCTACAAGCCTCCAAACAGTAGTCAGGATTTGGGGCATAAGGTACACCAAGAGATAGAAAAGGCATATCAGAAAGGCAAGGTTACAGTGATCATGGGCGATTTCAACATGCAGGTGGACTGGGAAAACCAGGTGGTAGTGGATCACAAGGAAAGGAATTTGTGGAATGTCTATAAGATGGCTGTTTGGAGCAGCTTGTGGTGCAGCCCACTAGGGAACAGGCAAAACTGGATTTAATGTCGTGCAACGAGGTAGACTTGATGAAGGAGCTTAAGGTGAAGGGAGGCAGTGACCATAATATGTTGGGATTTACTGTGCAGTTTGAGAGGGAGAAGGTGGAATCAAATGTAGCGGTATTAGAATTGAATAAAGGCAACTTCAGAGGCAAGAGGGAGGAGTGACCAGAATTGACTGTGAGAACAGCTGAGCAGGAAAGACAGTGGAACAGCAATGGCAGGAATTTCTGGGAATAATTCAAGAGACACAGCAAAAATTAATCCCTAGGAAAAAGAAGCATGGCACAGGGAGGATGAAGCAACCATGGATGATTGGGAAAGCAGAAAAGCAAAAGAGAAGGTGTATAATGTGGCAAAGGGCAATGGGAAGCCAGAGAATTAGGAAGCCTACAAAGACCAACATAGGACAGCGAAAAAAGAAATAAGGAGCGAGAAGATTAAATATGAGGGTAAGCTAGCTAATAAGCCGCTGGAAAATGATGCTGGAGAGATAGTAATGGGGAACAAAAAATGGTTGAGGAACTGAATAAGTACTTTGCATCAGTCTTCACAGTGGAAGACACTAGCAATATCCCAAAGATTCAAGACAGTCAGGGGCAGAGATGAGTACAGCGGCCATCACCAAGAAGAAGGTGCTAGAAAAACTGAAAGGTCTGAAAGTGGATAAATCACTTGGGCGAGATGGGCTACAACTTAGAATTCTGAGGGAGAGAGCTAAAGTGATTGCTGAGGCTTTAGTACTGATCTTTCAGGAATCACTGGAGTCAGGGAGGGTTCCAGAGGAAAATTGGTTAAGAAGAGAGCAAGGCAAAAAACAGGAAATTACAGGCTGCTTTGCCTGATCTCAGTTGTTGGTAAGATTTTGGAGTCCATTGTGAAGGATGAAATTGCTGATTACTTGGAAGTGCATGGCAAAATACGATGAAGTCAGCATGTTTTCATTGAGGGGCAGTCATACGTGACAAATACATTAGAATTCTTTGAGGATGTAAAGAGCAGATTAGAGCTGAGTTTGATAAGGGCCTATGGTGTTAGAGCAAGGTGCTAGGATGGATAGAAGATTGACCGTCTTGCAGAAAGACAAAGAATGGGGATAAAAGGCTCCTTCTCAGGATGGAAGATGGTGATGAGTGGTGTTCCACAAGGATCAATGTCGGGACCACAACTTTTCACTTTATACATTAATGAAAAGAAAGTGGAGCAGAATCAATGGGCTGAATGGCCTCATTTCTGCTCCAATGCCTCATGTGAGTACAGTTACAACATTAAAAAGACATTTGACAGGTCATGAACAGAATGGTTTAGAGGGATATGGGCTAAATGCAAGCAAGTGGGACAAGTTTAGTTTGGGAAATTTGGTCAGCATGGATGAGTTGGACTGAAGGGTCAGTTTCTATGCTGTATGATTCTATTAAGTTAAAAATCTCACAACACCAGATTATAGTCCAACAGGTTTATTTGAAAGTACTAGCTTTCAGAGCGCTGCTCCTTCATCAGGTAACTATTGGGCAGGATCATAAGACACAGAGTTTATAGCAAAAGATCAGTGTCATGCAATTTGGTCGAGCTTTCGAAATCTGCAACCCATTCTAAAAGATGAAAGACATGACAGCAATCTAGGTTTGTGCAAGATATTGTTTTATTTGCACGACATTTTGATCTTTGCTCTAAACTCTGTGTTTTATGATCCTGTCCCACTAGTTACCTGATGAAGGAGCAGCGCTCTGAAAGCTAGTACTTTCAAATAAACCTGTTGGACTATAACCTGGTGTTGTGTGATTTTTAACTTTCTACACCCCAGTCCAACAGCAGCACCTTCACAGAATGATCCTATGACCATGAACCTACTGCAATCTTTACAAAAACCCAAATTTTGGATTTTGATCCAAAACACCAGATTAAATGACTTGGAATTTGTTTGAAGAAAAGTAGTAAAACAACTCTTTATTTTGACAGTCCTGGATGATGTGGATAGCAATGCTTACCTGCACAATTGCATGTTTGATGGCAAGGTGTAATGAGAAGAGGTGAAAATAGGTATTGGACTATTTAGACTGGCAACATTTCTAATAGACATGATAAACGTGTTAGAAGTAAAATGTAAAATGGAGAGTTGATCAGAATAGTGTTTATTAATTGCTATGTATCTTTCTGACAGTTGGGATCTGACAAAAAAAGTGCCTTTTTTGGGAAAGACATTGGTTGTGAATTGGAAATTTTGGATCCCAATCTAGGATTTAGGTTGTTGTAAAGGTTTCATTAGGTTCATGGTTGTATGATCATGGAGCCACAGTCATACAGCATGGAAACAGACCCTTCAGTCCAACTCATCCATGCCAATCAAGTTTCCAAAATTAAACCAGTCCCATTTGCTTGCATTTGGCTCATATCCCTCTAAACTTTTCCTGTTCATGTGCCTTTCCTAATGTCTTTTAAATGTTGTAACCAAACCTGCATCTACCACTTCCTCTGACAGCTCATTCCGTATACGAACGACCCTCTGTGTGGAAAAGTTGCCCTTCAGGTCCCTCAGTGACCAACACCGATGCGATACAGACAGGTTCTTGTAGGACAGATGAATCAGGTTCAAAGTTTATTCACTCATGGGATGTCAGTAAAATCTTAGGTCATATACTTGAAATCCTCAGCAGATGAAGAAATGAATGCCAGTGAGGAACAAATAATACAGAATAGAAAAGCAGTGATTCTGAAATATGTGGGAAAATGTGAATGCAAAATCTGAGATAAACAAGGGTGCATCATAAGGGTTAGACTCTATCCAGTCTGTTTAAAACAATCAACTTTGACTGACCGGTGACTACCCATATGCAAAGCATTCTGTATCCATTAGTTCTGAAACAGTTTTCCTTGTTTTTCTAGAAAGCTTTTCCTGAAGTCCAATTGCCTTGGCACCAACAATTTCACCCCTTATTTGCCAACTCTTTCCTGTTTTACTATTTCATACTTGCTCCCAGCTTATAGTGAAGTAAATCTATTTCATCAATACGGTTTTGGGGTATGGACAATCCAGTCACTCAGTGTAGCAATCTGAATGACATCCATTTCATAATTGTCTGCACTCAAGCTTTTCACAAGATGGGACTTCCTTGAAGAAAGTCAATTACATCAATGAACAATATCATACCTTGGATTTTGACCTGGTTAGGTCTGCATTCTGGACAGTGCAGGAGTTGGAATTCCTCTGCCTGATGCATAGAATAATCTGTGCTGGCAACAAAAATGACATCACCAGGCTTCCAAGTTCTGGCGTCATCCACTAGCTGCAGAATTGTGCTGTTAACATGCATATCTATGGTAACGGTCACCTTGGGTCGCACTGAAAGAAGAGAATTTGATGTTTAAGTTTATAAGCATTAAACTGCATCACCTGCCAATTCTTCAACCTCTATAACCAGAAATGGACCATAAGCAATCTTATATGGAACAGCTGTTACTGGGATTAAAAAAAGAAAAACATCTAAAACAAATTCTTCTGCATTCTTGAAAGTTTTGGATTGCATTTTCCTTGTACAAAGCGCAATGAAAATGACAGATGTGGTAATCTTTTAAATAGGAGATTTTATGTAATACCATTTCAGTAACTGGAACAGTAAACAAGAACAATCTTCCCATCACAATAAACTCATGCTAAAGATTGATTAACACTTAACAGTGTACCACTCACTCACTGTAAATGACAAAATGACCGAACGTCTCTACAGAATGTGCATCATGGTTGGGATAAAGTCAGACATGAAGACCATGAGGTCATGACTGCTAATTGCTACTAGTAGTAACATATGTGCAAAGAAACTATTCTGTCCAATGGTCATAAAAAGGCAAAATACTTTTTTTTCCAGATATTATATCTTCACGAACGGAACTTTTCCAATCCCATTCTTATAGAAGTTTTCATCCCATTAGTCTAGCCAAAGTCAAACCAGGGCAAAAGGTTTTTATGCAGTCAGTTTGTGCTAAACAGACTGAGTACAGCAAGGCTAATAGAGGCAGAAGAATTGTCAATAGAGAGGATAATGTGAGATGTTATTATGCAATAGCCAAAGGCTTCAGGTCCTCTGTTACATATTAATGAGATATTTTCAGTAGATCTTTTGAATGTGATTCAAAGAAAATGTTCTATCTGAGGTGTAATTATTGTTTTCCAAGTTCTTCAATGGTGCCAAATGTTTTATCACTCAACAATGCTGGAGTAGATAATAGAAAGTGGTTTCCCTGAAGGCTACTGTAGTGTATCATTATGCAAATTTCAGACTGGGGATGTATTGTGCTAATATTTTCACAGAGATGAAATGAACTGTGTCTCTAGCTAACAGGCAGAACAAAAGAACATACAAAATAGGAACCATTCAGCTCTTAAGTCCACCATCTTATAAGGTCACAGCAGATTTGATCCGTGGCCTCAATTCTACTTTTCTGTGTAGCCTCACAGCCATTGACCCAGTTATAGATCTAAAATCTGTTTAATTTAGACTTGAAGACATTCAGTGATCAAGCATATGCTGCTCTCTGTGACAGAGAATTTCAAAGATCAACTGAGAGAAGTAAATGTTTCTCATCTCCATTTGAAGTGGGAGCCCTCTTGTGCCTGCTAATTCTAGGTTTCCCCAAAAACGAAAACATTTTCTCACATCCCTCAGGACCATAACTAGTCCGACAAAAATCACCTCCAATTCTTCTAAACTGCAGCATGCACAGGCCAAACAGCTCAACACTTCCTCAAAAGACAAGCCATTTATCCCAGGAATTAGCTTCATATACTTCTTCAAATTGCGTCCAAAGAAAACATATTCCTCCATCAGTCAGGTGACAGAAATTGTATACAAAACTGATAGGTAGCACAATATAATAGCTTCAACTACAATCTATTAGAGGAGGAATAAACAGTTACAAACATGTATCATATATATGTGTATACACACAATATGTAAGAAAATATTTTTTGAAAAGCAATTAAAAAATATTCAAATCCCAGGGTAGAGGAGTCCAAAACTAGAGGGCATCGGTTTAAGGTGGGAGGAGGAAGATTTAAAAGGGACCAAAGGGGCAACTTTTTCATGCAAAGGGTAGTGTGTGTATGGAATGAGTTGCCAGAGGAAGTAGCACAATTACAACATTTAAAACGCATCTGGATGAGTATAGGAATAGGAAGGGTTTAGACGGATATGGGTCAAATGCTGGCAATGGACTAGATTAGGATATCTGGTTGGCATGAACAAATTGGACCGAAGAGTCTGTTTCAGTGCTGTACAATTCTATGACTATAAATCCTCAAAGGATAAGCTAAATCTGTATGAAGGATTGAAATGAATAATTTCTTGGGGGCTGTTTACTGGCATTGGGTTTTCTCCATGGTAATGCAGGGATCTGGAGAACCATAGAGACTAGTGGCAGGAAATATTTGCAGTGGGAGTTGTCAATCTGTTCAAAATAAAGTGACTGATCTCCATGGCGAATCTGGGAGCTTCACAGGGAGATTCCTGTCTTCACTGAAGTTGCACAATGATACATTATAGTTACCATCAGGAAACCACTTTCTATTATCTATTCGAGTATTGTTGAGTGAAAAGAATTTGGTGCCATTGAAGAACTTGGAAAACAATAATTACACCTCAGATTGAACATTTTCTTTGAATCACATTCAAAAGATCTACTGAAAATACCTCATTAATATGTAATATGAAGCCTTCGGTTTTGCATAGTACTGTCTCTCACTACCTCTCTATTGACAATTCTTCTGCCTCTATTAGCCCTCATTTACTTGCTGTGTTTAGTACATACTGACTGCATAGAAACCCTTCACCCTGGTTGGACTTTGGCTAGACTAATGAAATGAAAACCTCCATATGAATGGAATAGGGAAGTCCCATTGGTGAAGACACAATACTTCAAAATAAAGTCAGTGAACAAGAAATGAATTTGGTCTGTATGGTTGGACAATCAATGGAGCTGACTCAGGTATTGGCAGTGAATACTATGGCTTCTGTTCTGGTGAGAGGGACAATATTGGAATGGGGACTCGTTACAAGACACAAGTGTGATAACATAGCCATTGCAGTCTACACATTTGATGGAGTAAAGACTACATTAAGTAGGTGTGACATGGCCTGGGATACATGAGGAAAGTGTTTTCATAGGTATTAACAGAAAGAAGCATCCTACAGCCTTATTGGATTTCCTATAGCACTGCACACACAAAATAACAACTTGGAGATCAATAGACCAAAGCAAAGGGAAATGCCTGGAGATTGAGGGGCAATAGGACTGAAATTCATGGTAGGGTGTTTCAACTCTACAACTACAACACATGGGCGGCATGGTGGCACAGTGGTTAGCACTGCTGGTTCAATTCCTGCCTCAGGCAACTCTCTGTGTGGAGTTTGCGCATTCTCCCCCTGTCTGCATGGGTTTCCTCCGGGTGCTCTGGTTTCCTCCCACAATCCAAAAATGTGCAGGTTAGGTGAACTGGCCATGCTAAATTGCCCGTAGTGTTAGGTGAAGGGGTAAATGCAGGGTAATGGGTCTGGGTGGTTGCGCTTCGGTGGGTCGGTGTGGACTTGTTGGGCCAAAGGGCCTGTTTCCACACTGTAAATAATCTAATCTAATACTAACTCCCCTTTAAATCCTACCAATTAACTAAGCTAAGTCTGGGATTTTAAAGATGGTCCAATACTGACTCATAGAATCCCTACAGTGTGGAAACAGGCCCTTTGGCCCAACAGGTCCATACCGACCCTCCAAAGAGTAACCCACCCAAGTCTAGTCCCCATTACTGTACATTTAACCCTGACTAATGCATGTAACCTACACATCCCTGAACGCTATGGGCAATTTAGCATGGCCAATCCACCTAACCTGCAGATCTTTGGTTTGAGGGAGGAAACCAGAGCACCTGGAGGAAACCCACGCAAACATGGGGAGAATGTGCAAACTTCACACAGACAGTCACCCAAGGCTGGAATCGAACCCGGGTCCTTGGTGCTGTGGCAGCAGTGCTAATCACTGAGCCACCATGCCAACTCAGTGGTGGTTAACAAATAGTTCGGGTGTGTAGGCCCAAATACAAGGCACGTTTACTTCAGAAGGATGGACACAGTGCGCACAAGGAATGGGTGCATGACTGACTGAGCCCCAGAATCTAGGTGAGAAGATAGTGAGGTGAAAGGCATCCCAGGAAAAGCAGGTGACAAGGAAAAGTGGATGGGGAAGAAACAAAATGGCAGGCAGTCTTGGGTAACTTTTGCCACAACACCACCTAATGACCAGTAGCCAGCCATTACAGTGTGACAAACAAATGTTGACAGTGCTATAAACAATGTGGCAACAGTGGTGAGCAAGTTAAGACTTAATAGAGTCATAGAGGTATACACCCCCAGGATACAGACCCTTTGTTCCAACTTGTCCAAGCCGACTCGCTATCCTAAACTGATCTAGTCCCCTTTGCCAGCATTTGGCCCATATCCCTCTAAATGCTTCCTATCCATGTATCCATTCAGATGTCATTTCAATGTCATAACTGTTTTATTAGGTAATATATACAGGCTCCGCTAATTGTAACCCAGAGGTGAGTTTCATATGGTTATGTCAAATTATCATGTGAGAACACTGCTCACAATAATTACTAAGTCATGACTTGTACATATTTATTTACAGCGTAGTTACTGCTATGAGAGATACACAGAATAGCACAGACCTGGTTTACCACAAAGAAAGCGCACTTTATAGTTCATGCAGCTTCCATTAGCTTGATCCTTATTCCGACACACAAACCCATAATCTTGATCATGCATATGAAACACTTGTCCTGTCCGACTGGCTGGGATTCCATGAACAGTAACAACCTAAAACATAAACAGCACTTTAATAAACACATTTTCATCAAATGTCCGCAGGAAAACTCCCATTCTCTTGTTGGAACTTTGGCAGAAACCCTAGAACAGTGGTGAACAGAGTTGTTTTTTCAGATTAGATTAGATTCCCTACAGTGTGGAAACAGGCCCTTCGGCCCAACAAGTCCACACCGACCCTCTGAAGAGTAACCCACCCAGACCCATTTCCCTCTGACTAATGCACCTAACACATGGGCAATTTAGCATGGCCAATTCACCCGACCTGCACATCTTTTGGACTGTGGGAGGAGACCGGAGCACCCGGAGAAAACCCACACAGACACAGGGAGAATGTGCAAACTCCACACAGACAGTCGCCCAAGGTTGGAATCGAAGCTGGATCCCGGTGCTGTGAGGCAGCAGTGCAAACCAGGATTCCTGCCAACGCTATACCTTCATTGCCAAATAGAAACCCACATCATTAGCAAACCCATCCAGTTTCAAAAATTTGATCTTACAAATCGACATAGGGTGGGAGAAGGAGACAGCAAGAGGTCAGGGTAGAGAGGGACAAGGGAGACTCATGTTTGGCTTCAGAAAACTGTATGTTGTGAGGCTGGAGGTGAGCACTCAAACTTTATATACTCAGCAATAATAGTTTAAATCTCCCACATTAACTACCTGGCCTGGAGCTGCCCAGTCATCATCTGAAGCTGCACCACTGAACAGCCAGGAAGGGCACCAGCAGGCAGAGTCCACATGAATAAAGAATCTCAAGCCCAGATGATGGAATTGGGAACTGAGTGCAACTTTAACTTACTGATGTGAGCAGGAAATGGTGCAGGTATCTGCCAGCAAACCCCACACCCAGTGGGACAGAAATCAAAGCCAGACAAGTGTTTAAATTAATTTGTGACTTAATTGTGTCTCAGAGGATCAAAACAAACCACAGCCTCAGCAGCCAATTCTGACACTGCCCGGTCTCAGCTCCGGCTCACAGGACTTTCTTTCCATTTCTTCCCTATTTCCTGCTCAGATCCAAGATTTAAATAAAGGCCTGATGTTAAAAAAAGCAAGAAGAATTTAACATGCTCAGCAGAGCTGGTGAGGTTTGTTGGTACACTGGACAATTGATCAGGGAGGACGATGTTGTTTGGGGAATCTGCTGCCTTCCCCCTGCCCTGATCAAGTCCATGACTAAAAGGCTTCTGCCCCACCCCACAACCTATCGAACCCTTTCATTGACCAATTAATTCCCACTGACAAGCCTCGTCTTGCCACCACTGATATTAACCCAGCCCTGGGCATGGCAGTTACCAGCAGGACTGTGATACGCTTACCCATGAGGGATTACTTCCCATCTTCCAGGGTTTAGATGGATGTTCCATCAAGGGTCAGAGTTGTGGGAGGGAGCAGGGGCATTGCTGAGAGCAAACCCCCACCACACGCAGAGCCTGTCAGTCTAACAGCAGTGGCCTTCCAGTGGCACATACTATGAACATGGAGCAGTAACCCAATCAGGCCCTTGAGCCTACTGTGCCCTTCAGTAAGTTCACCACTGGTTTAATCATGACTTCAACTCTGCTTTCCCACCAACCCCAATAGCCTTTGACTCCCTTCTTAGTCAAGAATGTAGCTTACTCATGCCTTAAAAATATTCAGTTGGGCCTGAAGCATTGGGAACTCACCACAGAGGGCACTTGCTCTATGTTCAGGGCCCCCAGTTGGTTCCTATTTCCATCTGGATACTGGAATTCTGCTAAAAAATCCTAACTCTTCCACCAAAACCCACCGACAGTTAAATTCAAGTCCTTTTTCTTAAAACAAATGCTATAATCCCAGACACCAGTGGAATAAGTGGCTATATTGTCACAGTAAGACTCAGCTTAATGTAAACCTACTATGGAGAATAATGACTTTCTCAGCGATATTGGCATTTTCAGTCTCATCCAGAATTCACTGAAGATTTCATGGCTAGAAGCCTTAATTGGTGCAGTTCACTGCGGCTGTTACTTTTGCACACGGTCCAGAGCTGTTTTTATTAAGGTCATTAATGTCCATGTAAGTATATCTCATTCAAGAATGATTGGGCAAGGTTGTTGAACTAATCAAAATTGGTTTACCAGTAAAAGCTTCAATTGAAAATGCTGCTTAGAGAACATTGGGGGATGAACTTTTTAATTGTTAATGGCACTTTGCTGTTTCCCTCTACAGATGTGTCATAGAGTCATAGAGATGTACAGCATGGAAACAGATCCTTCAGTCCAACCCATCCAGGCCAACCAGATATCCCAATCCAATCTAGCCCCACCTGCCAGCACCTGGCCCATATCTCTCCAAACCCTTCCTATTCATATACCCATACAAATGTTTCTTAAATGTTGCAATTGTATTAGCCTCCACCACATCCTTTGGCAGCTCATTCCATACACATACGATCCTCTGCGTGAAAAAGTTGCCCCTTAGATCTCTTTTATATCTTTCCCCTCTCACCCTAAACCTATGCCCTCTAGTTCTGGACTTCCTGACCCCAGGGAAAAGACTTTGTCTATTTGTCCTATCCATGCCCCTCATAATTTTGTAAACCTCTATAAGGTCACCCCTCAGCCTCCGACGCTCTAGGGAAAATAGCCCCAGCCTGTTCAGCCTCTCCCTGTAGCTCAGATCCTCCAACCCTGGCAACAGCCTTGTAAGTCTTTTCTGAACCCTTTCAAGTTTCACAACATCTTTCTGATAGGAAGGAGACCAGAATTGCACGCAATATTCCAAAAGTGGCCTAATCAATGTCCTGTACAGCTGCAACATGACCTCCCAACTCCTGTACTCAATACTCTGACCAATAAAGGAAAGCATACCAAACGCTGCCTTCACTATCCTATCTACCTACAACTCCACTTTCAAGGAGCTATGAACCTGCACTCCAAGGTCTCTTTGTTCAGCAACACTCCCTAGGACCTTACCATTAAGTGTATAAATCCTGCTAAGGTTTGCTTTCCCAAAATGCAGCACCTCACATTTATCTGAATTAAACTCCATCTGCCACTTCTCAGCCCATTGGTCCATCTGGTCCAGATCCTGTTGTAATCTGAGGCAACCCTCTTCGCTGTCCACTACACCTCCAATTTTGGTGTCATCTGCAAACTTACTAACTGTACCTCTTATGCTCACATCCAAATCATTTATGTAAATGACAAAAAGTAGAGGACCCAGCACCGATCCTTGTGGCACTCCACTGGTCACAGGCCTCCAGTCTGAAAAACAAACCTCCACCACCACCCTCTGTCTTCTACCTTTGAGCCAGTTCTGTATCCAAATGGCTAGTTCTCCCTGTATTCCATGAGATTTAACCTTGCTAATCAGTCTCCCATGGGGAACCTTGTCGAACAAAATGAACTTGCCATGAGTGATAAAACTGTTCAGCCTCCATTCAAAGAATTTAAACTCGTAGGGTACAGGCGTTGCTTATCTGCATGTTATTGATGTTTTCTGGCATAGACTTTAGTTTGCCTGCATATTGATTGATTTATATGGGGTACAGGTCTGAGGGTTAACTTGAATGTCCATTAAGTCCTGAGGGGTAATCCGTACATTGATTGACCTTTATGTGGTACAGTCCTTGGTTAACCTGTATATCAATTGACCCTTTCGGGCATAATCTTTGCCTCACCTGATTTTCAGCCATAGCTTTTGGTTTACCTGTATATTAATCGATATTTTCAGGCATAGTCGTTAGTTTAACTTCATATTAATTGATGTTTTACGGTATCGACCTTGATTTGCCTGTATATTGATCGCCCTGAGGTTAACATATATATATATTTACTGATCTTTATGGGGTACATCTGGTAAAGCTGTCTATCAATTGAGCTTTACAAAGTACAGTTCTGAGGGTTAACTCGTATATAGATTGACCTTTACGGGGTACTGTCCTGAGAAATAACCTGTATTGCTGTTTACCTGAATATCGATTGGACTCTCACAGATTTTCCCAGGAAATGCAACTCTCAAGTCAGACAGTTTTTCCCAGTCTCCCGATCCTCGCTCATCATCCCGGTTAAACCATTCGGTCCACTCCACATCTACAGACAAGGAACATCAGAATGTTGAAGACAGTGGAATGATGGACACTTTAATGGGTGAAATTTGACAAGGACCGTGCTGAGTGTGAAATGATTGCCTGCACATTACATCAATCTCAATGTTCTCAATGTGCACTGGCCATTTGTGTTATTGCAATTAATATAGAATCTTGGCCTCATTATTGCTTCAATTCTGATCCAACCAGCTTTGAGTTGTTGTTTCAGTCAAACTTGAATCTAAAAAGACAACATTTTGAAGTGTCATTCAGTGCGACAATCGTGAAACAAATCGGGCCACCGGTGCTCCGATTTCCTCCCACAATCCAAAGACGTGCAGGTCAGGTGAGTTGGTCATGCTAAATTGCCCATTGTGTTCAGGGATGTGTGGGTTAGGTGCATTAGTCAGGAATAAATGTCGGGGAATGGATTTGGGTGGGTTACTCTTCGGAGGGTTGGTGTGGATTTGTTGGGCCGAAGGGCCTGTTTCCATACTGTAGGGAATTTAATCTAATCTAAACAATTCTCCTACACTAGTTACATAACCACAATCAGCCCTGCCATTCTGAAGTTTAGCAAACAATTTGTTAGCAGTTAATTGCTGCAATCCTCTTCACACTAGCTGCAAACTTTATAATCAGGCCAAGGACTGAACGCCAATTCAATGGAAAACAACCCAAAACAAGAAACATTTAAGCTTGAAGTCGTTAAAACCCTGTAGCTTTGAAGCAGCAAGAACAGAATTTTGAGAGAAAATTATGCCTGAGGTTTTGCAATATGTTTTGCATTGTCAGTGAACATTAAGATGAATGACAGTGAGTTGAACATGCATCCGTGGCGTTTTAAACTGAATAATTGTGTTTGCAGTCAGCAGATTCTTTTTAATCTCTGATTTTTTTTAACACTAAGGGAAAGGCAGAAGCTCTATTGCTAAACAAGAGCACGAGTGGTTTACTTTCTCGAACAGTATAATAGAATCCCTACAGTGTAGAAACAGGTCAGTCAGCCCAACAATTCCGCATTGACCCTCTGAAGACCATCCCACGCTATCCCTGCAGCTTGACATCTCCCATGGCTAATCCACCTAAACACCCCTGGACACTACGGGCAATTTAGCACGGCCAATCCACCCTAACCTGCACATCTTTGGACTGTAGAGAAAACCAGAGCAAAACCAGAGCAAACCCACGCAGACACGGGGAGAATGTGCAAACTCCACACAGATAGTCACCTGAGGCTGGAATCGAACCCAATCCCTGGTGCTGTGAGGCAGCAGTGTTCTCAACTGAGCCACCATGCTGCCCCAATACATCCAGCTACCACGAGACAGCGAGAAAAAGGAGGCTATTCAGCTTCTTGAGCTAGTTCTGGAAAAGCACAACAGGTCCAGCAGCATCTGAGGAGCAGGAGAATCGAGGTTTTGGGAATAGGTCGAATGCTGCCTGACCTGCTGTGCTTTTCCAGCACCACACTCCAACTCTGACTTCCAGCATCTGCAGTCCTTACTTCCTCCTTCTCGAGCTAGTTCTGCCAATCAGTTGGATCCTGAGTGATCTGTGCCTCAACCCCATTTGTTCCACACCCCATGACAGACTTCCCCAAAGATTTTTCAATCGTGGTTTGCAAACTGAATAGATCCGGCATCCGCAGCATTTTTGGGAAAAGTGTCAGGTTTCCACAAACCAATGAATGAAGGAGTATTTCTAGTTTTACACTCCTATATGTCCAGCTGGAATCTTTAGGTCAATGTGGAGCTGTTCTTACAAGCTATATCCTGACCAGCTGTTAGCACCATTAGAATATATTCAGCTACCTGACACTCAACTAAGAAACATGTTCTTTCTTGCATATTTGCTGGTTTGTTGCATATTTTACCTCAAGGCTAGCAGAAAATCCTAAATCTACAATTGATTTATTGCAGTGCTTTGAAGTAGCTCAACTATTCCACACATATTTCCACATATTCTCAGAGCTCTAGCTTCTCAGGCCTTTCAGAGGCTAAACCTGAATTAATCAATCAAGCATAGTGTAAATAGATCAGTGAACAGACTAATTTAATATTAGAAACAAATATATTTATGGATCGAGAGAGTTGTAAAATGGACGATTTGGTTAATTCTTGGGTTGTAGAGGATTTGGAGTCATGTAGTCATAGAGATGTACAGCATGGAAACAGACCCTTCGGTCCAACCCGTCCATGCCGACCAGATATCCCAACCCACTCTAGTCCCGCCTGCCAGCACCCAGCCCATAACCCTCCAACCCTTCCTATTCATATACCCATCCAGATGCCTTTTAAATGTTGCAAATGTACCAGCTCCACCACTTCCTCTGGCAGCTCATTCCATACACATACCACTCTGTGTGAAAAAGGTGCCCCTTAGGTCTCTTTTATATCTTTCCCCTCTCACCCTAAACCTATGCCCTCTAGTTCTGGACTCCCCCACCCCAAGGAAAAGACTTTGTCTATTTATCCTATCCATGCCCCTCATAGTTTTGTAAACCTCTATAGGGTCACCCCTCAGTCTTTGACGCTCCAGGGAAAACATTCCTAGTCCCTTCAGCCTCTCCCTGTAGCTCAAATCCTCCAACCCTGGCAAGATCCTTGCAAATCTTTTCTGAACCCTTTCAAGTTTCACAACATCTTTATGTTATGGTAGGAAGGAGACCAGAATTGCACGCAATATTCCAACAGTGGCCTAACCAATGTCCTGTACAGCTGCAACATGACCTCCCAACTCCTGTACTCAATACTCTGACCAATAAAGGAAAGCATCCAAACGTATTCTTCACTATCCTATCTACCTGTGACTCCACTTTCAAGGAGCTATGAACCTGCACTCCAAGGTCTCTTTGTCCAGCAACGCTCCCTAGGACCTTACCATTAAGTGTATAAGTCCTGCTAAGATTTGCCTTCCCAAAATGCAGCACCTCTCATTTATCTGAATTAAACTCCATCTGCCACTTCTCAGCCCATTGGCCCATCTGGTCAAGATCCTGTTATAATCCGACCTTCTTCACTGTCCACTGCACCTCCAATTTTGGTGTCACCTGCAAACTTACTAACTGTACTTCCTGTGCTCACATCCAAATCATTTACATAAATGATGAAAAGTAGAGGAACCAGCACTCCACTGGTCACAGGCCTCCAGTCTGAAAAACAACCCTCTACTCCCACCCTCTGTCTTCTACCTTGAGCCAGTTCTGTATCCAAATAGCTAGTTCTCCCTGTATTCCGCGAGATCTAACCTTGTTAACCAGTCTCCCATGGGGAACCTTGTTGAACGCCTTACTGAAGTCTTTATAGATCACACCTACCACTCTGCCCTCATCAATCCTCTTTATTGAGTTTTTTGAAGAAGTAACAAAGTTTTTCATGTAACTTTTTGAAACTTAACAGTTAAAAATGTCAAATAAATTGGGAACGGTATGCTATTTACAAAAATGCCAAGTGACTTCAGGAGAGAAAGAATATAAGAACATAAGAACTAGGAGCAGGAGTAGGCCACCTGGCCCATCGAGCCTGCTCCCCCATTCAATAAGATCGTGGCTGATCTTTTCAAGGCCTCAGCTCCACTCACCCACCCTCTCACCATAACCTTTAATTCCTTTACTGTTCAAAAAATTATCTATCTTAGCTCTAAAGGCTTTTATTGAGGAAGCTTAAACTACTTCACTGGGCAGGGAATTCCATAGATTCATAACCCTGAGGGTGAAAAAGTTCCTTCTCATTTCAGTCCTAAATCTGCTCCCCTTTTTTTGAGGCTATGCCCTCTTGTCCTAGTCCCAGTGGAAATATCCTCTCTATGTCTCTCTATTACCTTCATAATTTTATATGTTTCTACAAGATCCTCCCTAATTCTTCTAAATTCCAATGAATATAAACCCAATCTATTCAGTCTCACTTCATAAGCCAACCCCTGTAATTCTAAATCAACCTAGTGAACCTTCTCTGCATCCCATCTAGTGCCAGTACATCCTTTATCAAGTAAGGGGAGTAAAACTGTACACAGTACTCCAGGTGTGACCTCACTAGCACCCTATACGCTGCAACATAACCTCCCTGCTTTCAAACTCAATCCCTTTAGCAAGAAAGGACAAAATTCTATTTGCCTTCTTAATTACCTGTTTCATCAACAGACCAACCTTCTGTGATTCATGCACAAGGACACCCAGGTCTCTCTGCACAGTTGCATGCTGCAATTTCTTACCATTCAAGTAGAAGTCCTTTTACTGTTATTCCTACTGAAATGGATGACTTCATATTTATTGTACTCCATCTACCAGACCTTTGCCCACTATTTATGTCCCTTTGCAAAGTTTCCCAGTCCTCTGCACACTTTGCTCTACCACACATCTTAGTGTCACCTGCAAACTTTGTTACACTACATATGGTCCCCAACTCCAAATGATCTATGTAAATTGTGAGTAATTGTGGTCTCAACACTGATACCTGAGGCACACCACTAGTCACTGATTGCCAACCAGAATAGCACTCATTATTTTCCACTCTTTGTTTCCTGTTGGTTAACCAATCCTCTATCCAGGCTAATGCATTGCCCACAACACCTTACATCATTATCTTAAGCAGCAGCCTTTTGTGCAGCACCTTGTCGAAAGTCTTTTGGAAATCTAGATACACCACATTTACTGGGTACCCATTGTCTAGCATGTTGGTAATGTCTTCATAGAATTCCAGAATATTAATTAAGCATGAACCTGTGCAGTATCTGCCCAACAGAACAATTTCTGTCTAGCTGTCTTGCTATTTCATCCTTAATAATAGACTCAAGCATTTTCCCCACTACAAAAGTTAAGCCTAACTGGTCTATAATTCCTCATCTTTTGTATACCTCCCTTCTTAAACAGTGGCATCACATTTGCTGTTTTGTAATCTGGTGGAACTGCCCCACAGTCCAGTGAATTTTGGAAAATTATCGCAAGTGCATTTGCTATTTCTCCCACCACCTATTTTAGTACCCTGGGATGCATTCCATCAGGGCCAGAAGACCTGTCTGCTCTTGGATCCATGAGCTTGCCCAACGCTACCTCTTTCATGATAATGATTGTTCACCTACCTTTCTTACTTTGTCAATTACTGGCATGTTATTCGTGTCAAGAGTGTGGTGCTGGAAAAGCACAGAAGGTCAGGCAGCATCCGAGGAGCAGGAGAATCAACGTTTTGGGCATAAGCCCTTCATCAGCGATGAGCCTTGTGAGCCGAGAGGCTGAGAGATAAATGGGAGGGGGGTGGTGCTGGGGGGATGGTAGCTGAGGATGCAATAGGTAGATGAAGGTGGGGGAGCTGCCTGACCTGCAGTGCTTTTCCAGCACTAGACTCTCGACTCTGATCTCCAGCATCTGCAGTCTTCACTTTCTCCTATGTTATTAGTGTCCTCCACTGTGAAGACCAACACAAAATACCAGTTCAATGTCTCAGCCATTTCATTATATCCCATGACTAAATCCCCCTTCTCATCCTCTAAAGGACCAATGTTCACTTTAGCCACTCTTTTTTGTTTTATATATTTAAAGAAAATTTTGCTATCTGTCTTTATATGCTGAGCTAGTTTTTTTCTCATAATCTATCTTACTTTTCCTTATAGCTCTTTTTGTGGCTTTCTGTGACCTTTTCCACCCAAATGGATTCAACCTTATTCTCCACAGGACCACTATATCATCTCTCACCACCATCCTGATGTCGTCCTTAAATATCAGAGCTACACCACCTCCCTTACCTCTCTATCTTCCTTCTGTATAGTCTGATACCCCTGGATATTTAATTCCCAGTCACGACCATCCGACAACCATGTCTCCATAATGGCTGCTAAATCACACTTACTCGGGACGGTTTGTGCCATTAACTCATCTACCTTGTTTCGAATGCTTTGACCATTCGGGTAAAGTGCCCTTATGCATGTTTTTGTACCCTCTTTATGAATTCAAACATCTCCAATAACAAAATTTCCTGAATTATCCTTCCTTTTTACTTCTTTCATAGTCTGCCATGTAGTTAAACCCTCCTGTGCACATTCTAACCTGCTACTTTCCTTTTTATTTACCACCTTACTTCCTATCATTTTCCTCTGCCCTTCCCCCCAACTCACAAATTTAAAGTCCTGGTGATCACCCTATTTATCCTTTTCCCTAAAGCACTTGTTCCAGGTCGGTTCAGGTGGAGATCGTCCCATCGGTACAGATCCCTCCTGTTCCAAAACTGATGCCAATGCTCCATGAAATGGAACCCATCTTTCTCACATCACTCCTTTAGCCACAGGTTTACTTCCCTAATTTTCTTATCCCTAAGCCAATTTGCACATGGCTCAGGCAGTAATCTGGAGATTATATCCCTTGAGGACTTGGTTCCTTAATTTTGTTCCGAGTGCTTGATAATACCCAAACAGGTCCTCCTTCCTAGCCTTACCTATGTTGTTTGTCCCAGTGTGGACCACAACACTTTTCAGAAGAGAGGCAAGAGACTGCCTTATGACCTATAAATGAGATCAGATCCTAAATTGTGAAGGGGACAGATGATAAAAAAGTGATATATGACTAATTTAAAGAGATGCATTTTACAAAGAATCAGGGAAGAGATCCAAAGATCAGTCAACAGTACCACAAAGCAGTTCCTCCAAACTTTTAACTCTTCAAAATCTAAGCAGGTGAAACAAGCAAACAAATATTAGCACGAAAAGAGGCTGGGAGGCCTTAAGATTTGACAATGAGGTATTCAACATGTCTTCACTTAAACCCTCTCACTTCAACAAATACCAACTCTGGGCAGAACAGTCTCATCTACAGATCAGAAAGATTTATAGTTTTCGAAGACTTCCAAATATTCTTGTAGGGCCGTGAGTTCTGTTTAATTAATAGGTTGGAGTGACATTGGGCAGATTGGTGTTGTATGGAGGCGGTGCAGTGTGAGGTCACAGTAGTATGGGGTATGAGGGTTGTGTGCATTGTTAGGGGTGGGGGAGTTGGCAGGGATGTTGGTAGGATGGTGCTTATCAGGAAAGTGGGTAATCAGATCAGCCAGGATCTTACTGATTGGTGGAGAAAGCATGAGAGGCCAAGCAGCCTACTCCTGTTCACGTGAAGGGTTTGGTGTAGTATGAGCTTTGGGAGTGGTATGGGATATGTCATTGTGGTATAGTGATAAGTCACAATGCTTTGGGTGGTATGGAGGGGTATGGGCTTGAGTGAGGAATAGGGGAGTTAGAGGAAGGTATTGAAAGTGGGGATGTATAGTGGGTGAGGGGTTGGGGCCATGAGGGCTGAGCGGCTCACACATCTTCATTGGCTCAGCAAATAGATGTGGGCATTTAAGATTGCTGGATTGGCTTTAATCCATGTCTATCTCTGGCATCATGCCTGACTCCAGGTCATTCTTGCCACCCAACAGCTCAAATAACAGTGGATAGAGGTGGCAAGAGGCAGATTGTCATATCCAGAATTCCTCTGATTCCCAATTCCGGCCTCAAAGATGAAAATCCAGCCATGTGCATATTGTTGCTGCTACTGTTCAACATATTTTTCAATATGACCTCCTGGGAATCATAGTGAATAACCTCCTGAAGACCACAATCCAATGACTGTATTAATTTCATTGCCTCCAGTGTGCTCCTGCCTCTTTGGTTCACCTTCACAATGTTTATGTTTGTTGTCAATCTGGTTTCTATCACACGGATATTTGTTGGAATTTGGAGGTGGACACAGTGACTTTATCTAATAAAGTTACCACATTTCAAAAATGTCTTTGATTACCTCAGCATGTGCTTTACTATAGAAAAATGTAACAGCCAATTTGTGGATAGCAGGATCCTAAAGCCATCAATGGGTTAAACAGTGGATAATTTGCTCTATTGTCATTGGTTAAGTGATGTGGCTGGACAGCCCACTCAAAATGATGAACTTACAATGGAAAATGGTGAACTTATCGTGGAGTTACAAAAGATGATCAATGATTAAAGCATGCTGGGAAATGGAACCCAGCCTTGACCAGTGACTGTGCTAATCAACATGTTCAGAATTCAGACAGGCATCAACTAACCTGGTAGCTACAGACGTACAAGACACACCCAAATTTGGGTTTGAATGCAGGCAATGGACATCATCCTTAGGGTGATTGGAAACATTGGGGTGCGTACCAGACACAGGGGTGCCACACATCCTTACTTGGAGGTGGCTACATGCACACAGCACCTCCAGAAATGGAGGCCTAAAGGACCACCCTGCCATCAACATGCCAATGCCTGGTTGGGTTTGATTGATCAGGGTGTCTGAGCCTGATTGATCTATTGGAAGACACTCAGGATCCTCCCAAACGGGCGTGAAGACTTTGGAGTATAAGAATCGCTGCAACACCACCGTTAGGAGCAGTAACTTAAGAATAACCACCGAGAAGAGAGGACACCCTGAGACCATTGAGAGGAGACCAAATGACCATCACCACATGGAGTGAGGCTGAGTTCTAGTGTGGTGGTATATGATCATCCTGGGGTAAGTTAAAGTGCAAGATAGCATTTGTAGTGTAAATTGTTAGTTTATGATTTATTTTGTTCTGTTAGTATTCATTGTGTTAAATAATTAAAATTATTGTTTTACTATTATTAAGAGTTGACTCTTTTGCTAGATATAAGAGTTGAAACACACAGTGTGGGAGGCATAACTTGGAACCAGGAGAGCGCCACTGCTCTTCTTCCAAAGGCACCTTGGGTCTTTTGCATCTAAACTTCAACACTGATTTGATGTCTGTTATGAAAGGTGGCCCTCCAACTGTGCAGTACTTCCACAGTACTGCAGTGAAATATCAGTGTAGGCTACATGCTCAATGCACCTCAAGGTGGACTTGAACCTATAACCTTCTTCCTATCCACTGAGCCAAGGCTGAGTTCTAATGTACCCCTGAACAATGTCTCACACCTCTGGGCAGCTATAAAGTAGTGCCTTTGCACCTTACCATAATGAAGAGGATGCAGATAAAAAGGATGCTTTTTTTCCAACGTTGACCTTCATCAGCTTTCAGTTTACCTCAGAAACCCAACCTTATTTGGCAATTTGTTAGCTCTAGCAAGGGTGTGTGGTGTTGAGATCAAAGATCAGCCATGATCATATTGAATGGCTGAGCAGGCTCGATGGGCCAAATGGCCCACTCTTGTTCACATTTTCTATACTATAATAAATGAAACAGTTCATGTTCTGTCATTATCAGTGACTTTGAAATATAAAGTTTGGTTCAGAAATATAGAACAATGTAAAATTGAAACTATCTTACCTTGTACCCACTCACTTGTTGAACCAACAGTGAAGTGATTGCCGTGAGGGGAGTGGAATAGTTTGAACACTTTTGCAGCAGCAGATCCTCTGGCTCCTGTGGAATTATGAACAAAATTAATCGCATTCCACTCAAAATTGTGTGTTTAGCTCTTAAATGTAAAACTAAATTTTCCATTATGTTAGCTCTTCCAAGTAAAACTTTAGTGACAAATAAATTCCTCCATGAAATTTCTTCACTAGATATTCTGGAGCCAAATACCTTCAATGTCCGTGGAGGTTCGCTCTCCATCCAAACATTACTTTTGCATTTAGGTTACTCCCCAAGGGTTATATCAAACTTGTGCCAAATCAAACTGGTAGGTTAAAAGCTAAATTTTCTGACTGCACCTTTCCACTGCAGAGTCTCACCAGAAGGGGGTGCCTTTGGCCAACCATAATGTACCATCAAGAAGTCATTCACTTTAGTGAAGAGAGAATAGTGCGCATCTGATCTACAGCATTTGAGAGTGAAGGGTCCATTATATCGTCTCGATACTGGCATTGTCCGTGCAAAACATTTTTGCACTCCTCAATGCCAACATGTTTGCATCGTAATACGGAGCATCTCAGAACTGGTGAGTCTAGACCATTTAGTCTAATTGATTTAGACTAGTGTTTATGCTCCTCATGAGCCTCCTTCTATCCTTCTCCATGCTATTATTAGCATAACCTCATATTCCTTTCTCCCTCATGTATTTTGCCATTAAATGCACATGTGCTATTGACTGTAACTTGCTCTTGGGGTAGAGACTTCAACACTCAACCCACTGTCTGGACAAACGTCCCTCCAGAATTTGATTGTTGCATTTAATAATAGCTATTATACTTTACGGACCTCAGAAATGGAAACATCAAGCCACACATTTTATCCTCTTAAAGGTCTTTATTTGGTTGCACTTTAGCCTGCTCTTTTCCAGAGCATGAAGTCCCACTCTGTTCAGCCTTTTAAGTATATCCTTTCAGTCTGGTGTCGTCCTTGGGAATTCTTATTAGACCTTGTAATAACCCCTATAAAGTCCATGGAAAATTATTAATTAATTGCCTTGTGGAGCTTGCTGAGTATGAGCTCCCTTGGTAACAGGCAATTGCCAGCCCCACTGGAACTCATCACCTGAGCCAGGAGGCCTGGGTTCAAGTCCCACCTGCTCCAGAGGTGTGTGAGAATGTCCCTGAACAGGGTGATTAAAGCAGACCCAGCATGCAATGTCTATCAATGCTCTCAATGCCTTTGGAGAGAGGTGGGCACCGTGAAGGATATAGTACTTTCTTTCCCGCTCCGACTCCATTTTGATTTAATTGCTTCCCGCTCTCCCCCTCTCCCTTTGGATCATTTGCATCGCCCTAATGGACTTTGCATCTAAATTTCTAATTGGTTGCACTGTTGGTGGTTAACAGTTGAAAACAAAAAAAAGATCACGGTGATTTGGTGGTGGGAAAGTTGATTGATTGTGTATGATAACATTTCCAGATATAAGAAGATATCTGTGGGGGCGGCACGGTGTCTCAGTGGTTAGCACTGCTGCCTCGCAGCACCAGGAACCTGGGTTTGATTCCAACCTCAGGCAAATGTCTGTGTGGAGTTTGCACATTCTCCCTGTGTCTGCGTGGGTTTCCTCCAGGTGCTCCGATTCCCTCCCACAATCCAAAGATGTGCAGGTTAGGTGAGATGGCCATGCTAATTTTTCCACAGAGTTAGATGCATTAGTCAGGGGTAAATATAGGGGAATGGGTCTGGGTGGGTTACTCTTCGGAGGGAGGGTCGGTCTGGACTTGTTGGGCTGAAGGGCCTGTTTCCACACTGTAGGGAATCTAAAAAAAAATCTAAAGCAGCCCCGAACGGCTCCCTTGGTGTAGTGATGATCTCTGAGGTAGGAGGTTGAGATTCAAGCCCGATTTGTTCCCGAGGTTATAATAACATCTCTGAACAGGTTGATTAGAAAGAAAAACAAGCAAACCCAAGTTGCTCTTGTGGCACAGTGATAGTCTTTCTATCTCTGAGCCAGGAAGCCTGAGTTCAGTCCCACCAGCTCCAGAAATGTGCCTTAACAACTGAGTGGTTCAATTAAAGACAAGAAAAAAAAGACCCAGCTCCTTCCAACTCAATTAGGATGTAGCCCCTTCACTGTCCCCCCCTACCCCTCCCTTAATGGGCTCTGCTTGTAAATTCTTCAACTGGATCTAAGGGACAATTTTTTCACACAAAGGATAGCGCGTGCATGGAATGAGCTGCCAGAGGAAGTGGTGGAGGCTGGTACAATTACAGCATTTAAAAGGCATCTGGATGGGTATATGAATAGGAAGGGTTTGGAGGGAATGAGCCAAGTGCTGGCAAATGGGACCTGATTAGGTTAGGATATCTGGTTGGCAGGAACGTGTTAGACCAAAGGGTCTACTCCCATGCTATATATCTTTATCTATAACTCTATGGAAACATGGGTGATTTACAGGTTAATAGATGAAAAGAAATTGCTGATGGGGGAACAAAACTGTTCAGTTGTGTGGAAGAGCACTTTCTGGATATGAATGAAAAAACAAAAAGAAGTAGATAAAGCAGACCAGGGATGGGTCTGCAGACCTGTCTGTCCCAGAGCCCTTGCACACCACAAATTGTTGCTCTATTTTGGTGTTCATTAATAAATGTTCTTTTCCAGCTGAGCATGCTCAGTTATTACAGATTTTTTCCTTAGCTACTAGATTTTTTTAATAATTTGCAAAACAGTATTGCACATATTCATTGAATCCCTATATTGTGAAAGCAGGCCACTTGACCCAAGTCCGCCCCAATGCTCCGAAGAGCAACTCACCCCCTATCCTCATAAGCCAGCATTTCCCATGGCTAATTCACCAAAACTACTCACCCTGGACACTGTGGGCAATTTAGCATGGTCAACCCTCCTAAAGCTGCACACTTTTGAATCATGGGAGGAAACTGGAGCACCCATAGGAACCCCAGGCAGACACGAGGAGAATGTGCAAACACCATACAGTCGCCAGAGGGTGGAATCGAACCCGGGTCCCTGGCGCTAACCACTGAACCACCATTGTTCCAAATTTGTCTCACAAAGGTTCGATAATAGTTTTGATTTCTTGACATTTGACTGATACAGTGTTAGATTTTTGACAACAATTGAACAGAATTTGTCAGTTTATAAAATCTCATTTCAAAGTTGATTGTAAGAAGAACATAGAATATATCTTCTCAATTACCTTGATAAATAACGTGATCTTCAGAGGAAGACTCAGGTGATCCTTTAACTGTGATGAAGCTCCAAGGATGCCTTTGAATTGAAAAGGAAAGAACATTTACATTTCCATAGCACTTGTAGAGAGTGAAGTACTTTCTAAGTGTTGTCACTATTGTAATACAGGGACCATAGCTGCCAATCTGTGTATAACAAGATTCCAGAAACAAATGTAATAAATGCTTGGTACTTTTATTATCATGTTGATTGAGGTGCAAATATTTTCCAGGGGGAGCTTTCCTGTTCATTTTCAACTGATGCCATGGGATCTTTTACTTCCATGACAGAGGTCTGCCACTTACCCTGAGGTTGGGTCCCCTGATTCTATATCCCAGCTCCAAGCTAGAGGAACATCCTTCCTCTTTGGGACCCTATAAAAATTTAGTATCCTTCAATGAGATTACCTATGTAGAGATGCGAGGCTGACTTTACTCATAGGACAATTTGGCCTTCCCAGGAATCAGTCTGCAGAACCTTTGCAGCACTCCCTCTTTGGTAAGTATGTCCTTCATTAGGTAAGGTGATCAAAACTCTTCATAATACTTCAAGTGTAGTCTCCCCAAGGCTTTACATAAAAATACAGGCAAGTCTTCTTTACTCCTGTACTCAAGTCCCCTTTCCGTGAAGATCAACATTTCATTAGTCTTCCTATCTGCTTGCTGCACCTGTATGTTAGCTTTCAGTGACTAATGAACAAGGACACCCCAGTCCATTAGCAATCTACACTTCCCAATCTCTCACTATTTAAGAAATATTCCACATTTGCTTTTAACCTGATCAAAGTGCATTTATATTCCATCTGCTGTGTTGTTGCCCACTCAATCACTCTGATCCAATCTCCTTCAAACCCTTTTTATATCCTCTTCACAACTCATCTTCCCACCTAGATTAATGTCATCAGCAAATATGGAAATTTACATTTGGTCCCCATGTTCAAATCACTGATGAACAGTTGGACCCAAGCACCAATCTTTGCAGTACCTCAGTAGTTCCTGTGGTCTGCTGTCTGTCCATTAACAGTCAGTGCCAGTTTATCACGTGTTCTTATTTGTTTACTGTGCACAACTTAGCCTTCTGAAAATAGAAACATACCTCATTCACTGATTCCCCCTTAACTATTCTGTGCATTACATCCTCGAAATTTGTCAAGGGTGATTTCCCTTTCATAAACCCATGTTGATTCTGCCAATCCTACCATTGTTTTCTAAGTACCCAGTTTGTAATATATCTGTTACAACAGATTCCAGCATTGTCCAACAACTGATGTCAGGTCTGTAGTTTCTAATTTTTATTCTCCTTTTTTACTTAAATGGTGGGATATTTGCTGCCTTCCAATCTGCAGAAAATGTTCCAAAATCCAGAGCGTTTAGAAGATGATCACCAATACACCCATTATCTCTATAGTTGTCTCTTTCAATATTCTGGGATCAATTCAACGGATTGATCATTTTTCAGTCCCATTAATATTCCAGGGATACATTTTCACTAACATGAATTTATTTCAGTTCCTCATTCTCAATAGTTCCTTGGATCTCCAGTACTCCTGGGAGGTTATTTGTATTTTCTTCAGTGAAGACAGTGTGGCACTCTGTTGGTACCACACTGGAGTGCCAGCCCAGCTTATGTGCTCAACTTGGCAAATACAGATAGCTCACAGCTCCTTCTGACTCAGTGGAGAGAGTACCAGCAGCAGCAGAGCCACAGCTGAAACTTCAATCCAAATTGTTTGTTGTTAAAGGCATACTGTAAGTAGGCAAAGGCAAAAGGCTGCTTAAGACTACGAGGTCAAAATAAATATTTGCAATCATTGGAAACTAATTCTCTCAAATAGCCCTCAAATTTGAAACAAGAAAATATGAATACTACCACTGAATATTAGCCTGCATTTAGATTCCAGTTTTGACACATCTTCTGGCTCCATAAGCTTAGATAACTAAATATAATGCTGTCCAGTTAGTGAAAAGATCTTTAGCAAGGGCAAGGTCTGCCTTACAGCTCCGTTTCCAGTCTGGTTGATTTAATCTCTGAATAGCTCACTGAATAGGAACTATCGGATTACGTTAATTAAATTATTAAACCTTACTAAACACGACTCGGTGTCACATTGCCTCCCATCAACAGACCACTAATTCTCTGATGATGTGATTACACAGGTCTCGCTGTCCAATTGCATTGTATCTCTACGTTCTTGAATGTAGGTGATGTGGAGGTTACTACACGCCACATTACACCGTAAGCAAGTACTAACAACACAAATTGGAGGAGCCGGTGTTGGACTGGGGTGTACAAAGTTAAAAATCACACAATAACAGGTTAAAGTCCAACAGGGTTATTTGAAAGCACTAGCTTTCAGAGTGCTGCTCCTTCATCATTAGGGCTTCTAATTCAAAGGAATTTAGATTTATTTGCATTTAGATTTTTATTGTCACACGTATTCAAGTGCAAGAATACAGAAAAAAAGTGTACAAGTCACCATTCTCTGGTGCCATCTTCGAATACAAAAGACAGGATTAAAAACAGAAGTATAAGTAAAAAGATAAAAAGGAACAGCCAAAGAAAAGGAAACGCCCAGATAACTCCCCCACCTCTGCTGTAAGTCTTTGCCGCCAGAAGAACAAAGCCACAAAGTCCATCCCTCAGTCTCCAAACACTACACATGGTCGCAACAGGAATGCTACCCCCTCAAACCTCACAGTGCCAGAGACCTGGGTTTAATTCCAGCCTCAGGCAACTCTGTGTGGAGTTTGCACATTCTCCCCGTGTCTGTGTGGGTTTCCTCCGGGTGCTCCGGTTTCCTCCCACAGTCCAAAAGTGTGCAGGTTAGGTGAACTGACCATGCTAAATTGCCCATAGTGTTAGGTGAAGGGGTAAATGTAGGGGAATGGGTCTGGGTGGCTTCGGCGGGTCGGTGTGGACTTGTTGGGCCGAAGGGCCTGTTTCCCCACTGTAAGTAATCTAATCTAATCAACAATATGTCAAGTAAAATTCAAGGCAGTTAGATCCTATGGTGGGGAAAATTTAGACTTCTATTAAAGGGAGTCTCGATGATGAGAATGGCTTCCAAGTGTCTTTATTGCCAAGACAAGACTTTTAAAAACCTACTCTTTCATATGTGCAGGCATGGCTGGCTACGCCAGCACTCATTGCCCATTCTTAATTAGAAGGTGATCCACCTTTGACAATGACTCCAGTCCTTAGGGTTTAAGTACGTACACAGTGCTGTTAGGGTTGGGGTTCCAGGATATTGTCCCAGGGATGGTGCAGGAACAACAATATACTTCCAAGCCATAAATTATTCCGACAACTAGATTAAAGATCACTCCAAGCAGCACTTTATGATGATTTAAAGATTTCTTTTTTCAAAAACGTGCACATTTTAACAGGTTTTACCTGAATCCGAGGTGTCTGAAATACTTGCTCCCCAGCTTTGACAGCGCATTTTTGGCAAAGTCATCCAGGTTGGCTGATCCCTCATCATTTACAGCTACTGAAATGATCATGCCGTCCTTGACTCTGTCCAGGTACTCAGCAAGCCGTTTACTTTCATCTTTGCTTTTGTAGGTATCAAATCTGCATTTTGTAAAAAAAAAACAAAAGTACTCAATTTGTGCTCATTGCATTAAAGTCATCAATCATCTGGAAAGCAGCTAAGAACAGAATGTATAGAGCTTGAACCCAACAAGAACCCAATCAGTATTACAAGTACACAAATGCCAAACAGATGCAAATCAAGACCACATATCACAGGAGCAGCAGCAGCTGCTATCACATCAGAGAGAGAATGTTGCGTGTTTTAAAATTGTCACAGCTATGCAGGCATGATACAGTGACAAGTGGCTCAGTGGTTAGCATTGCTGCCTCACAGTGCCCAATCCTGTGGGTAATTGTCTGTGTGGAGTTTGCACATTCTCCCCGTGTCTGCATGGGTTTCCTCCGGGTGCTCCGGTTTCCTCCCACAGTCCAAAGATGTTCAGGTTAGATGGTTTGGCCATGCTTAACTATCCATAGTGTGCAAGGACGTGCTAGCTAGATGGATTAGCGAATGGGGAATGCAAAGATAACTATGGGGCGGGGTGGAAGCGGGGGATGGTGGTGGGGGAGGGGGGGTTGGTCAGGATGGGATGCTTTTCGGAGGTTAAGTGTGGACTTGATGGGATTAATGACCTGCTTCAACACTAGATGGATTCTATGACACTAGCTTCTATGTCTGCCACAGATTTTATTCACAAGTCTTTAAAATGTCTGCTTCACATTTTAACTTTGGCTTCCAAGTCTTTCCATAGTTTGTTTACTTATCCTAGAGTGTACACCTCAGGCTTAACCATTGAGGTACAGTGAGCATCAATAGTAAACAGATATACATAGAGTCATAGAAATGTACAGCACAGAAACAGACCCTTCGGTCCAACTCATTCATGCTGACCAGGTATCCTAACCTAATCCAGCCCCATTTGCCAGCATTTGGTCCATATCCCTCTAAACCCTTCCTATTCATATACCCATCCAGATGCCATTTAAATCTTGTAATTGTACCAGCCTCCACCATTTCCTCTGGCAGCTTGTTCCATACACGCACCACCCTCTGTGTGAAAAAGTTGCCCCTCAGGTCCCTTTTATATCTTTCCCCTCTCACCCTACACCTATGCCCTCTAATTTTGGACTCCCCTACGCCCAGGAAAAGACCTTGTCTATTTAGCCTATCCATGCCACTCATGATTTTATAAACCTCTATAAGGTCACCCCTCAGCGACCGACACTCCAGCCTATTCAGTGTCTCCTGTAGCTCAAATCCTTCAATCTTGGCAACATCCTTGAAAATCTTTTTTGAACTCTTTCAAGTTTAACAACATCCTTCCTATAGGATGGAGACCACAATTGCACACAGTATTCCAAAAGTGGCCGAACCAAAGTCTTACACAGCTGCAACAAGACCTCCCAACTCCTATACTCTATGCTCTGACCAATAAAGTAAAGCATATCAAACACTGCCTTCAATATCCTATCTACTTGTGATTCTAATTTCAAGGAACTATGAACCTGCACTCCAAGGTCTCTTTGTGCAGCAACTGTCCTCAGGAACTTACCATTAAGTGTATAAGTCCTGCTAAGATTTGCCTTTCCAAAATGCAGCACCTCGCATTTATCTAAATTAAACTCCCTCTGTCACTCCTCAGCCCGTTGACTCACCTGATCAAGATTTCTTTGTACTCTAAGGTAACTTTCTTCACTGTCCACTATACCTCCAACTTTGGTGTCATCTGCAAACTTACTGACCAAACCGCCTCTGTTCACATCCAAATCATTTATATAAGTTACGAAAAGCAGTGGACCCAGCACTGAGTCTTGTGGCACAGCGCTGGTCACAGGCCTCCAGCCTGAAAAGCAACCCTCCACCACCACCCTCTGTCTTCTCCCTTCCAGCCAATTCTATATCTACTAAATGGCTAGTTCTCCCAGTATTTCATGTGATCTAACCTTGCTAACCAATCCTCCATGAGGTACCTGTTGAACACCTTCCTGAAGTCCATTTAGACCACGTCCACTGCTCTGCTCTTCATCAATCCTCTTCATTTGTTCTTCAAAAAATTCAATTAAGTTATTAATATGAAACTCATGACAGTGCCTTAGGACATGGTTGAGGCGAGTAGTTTAAGTGTTTTCAAAGTAAATTAGACAAATACATGAGAGATGGGAAAATAGAAATATTCACAAAAAGGCTGAGGTGGATAGAAAGGGAAAGAGAGTCATTGAGGCGAAACACCAGCACAGATTCATGGCCTATAAATTCTACCGAAGTAATGGTTGGGACTGCTGCCTATATTAGATTCTCCTCTTCAGGGAGCCCACCTAATTGAATAGAACACAACTGAACACTACAGATAGACTAGAAAGCTCAACAAGAGTAGTTTGAACATACCTGTCTGAATGGATGACCTCTCCAATCCGGTTAATGACGTGCACTATGATTCCTCGATGACCCCAGCTTCTTTCAAAGTAGTAGCCACCCTCACTCATCCCACCAGGATGGAGGGTGCTATTTAAAAACGTCCAGGACAATTTGTGGGCACCATGAAGTTCAAGTGTCCCTCCTCGACTGACACCAATGTACTTCAACCCAAAGTAGCTGTGAAGTCCTTCTGTTTCTTCATCTGATCTACAAATAGGATATCACAGAGGTGAAACCAATAGCTGCATGGCACTTAAATCAAGAAAAGAACAGGCATTTCAATATTCATAAGCTTTATGGGCAATATTATGAATCTGTGCTCCAGACATTGTAAGCAATTTTAACTTTACTTATCACCAAAAGTCAAATTTACTCAATTCTCTTTTTCACATATTGCTCGTCATTTTAATTCTTATTGGAGTCAATGCAAGTTAAAATTGGGAGATAAGTGTAGGAATAGCTGAATTAAAATTGTCCATTTTACACTTCCATGGAGGCTTGAGGAGAAATTTTGTTTTTAAGAGTCAAGTAGAAACCAATATGACCAACATGGTTAATTATTTCTATTATTCATTCATGGGATGATGGCTTTGCTAGCTAGGCAGCATTTATTGCCCATCCCTAATTGCCCAGAGGGCAATTAAGTGTTAACAACGTTGTTGTGGTTCTGGAGTCACATGTAGCCCAGACCTGGTAGGGGTGTCCTAAATGACATTAGTGAACTGGGTGGATTTTCCCAATAATCGATAATAGCTTTGTGATCATCACTAGACTCTTAATTCAGATTTCCTTTATTGAATTCAGAATTGAAAAGTGTCGCACTGGGAAAAGCATAGCAGGTCAGGCAGCATCCAAGGAGCAGGAGAGTCGATGCATCGGGCATAAGTCCTTCATCCGTATATTCATGATGAAAGGCATATGCCCAAAATGTCAACTCTCCTGCTCCTTGGATGTTGCCTGACCTGCTGTACTTTACCCAGTACCACATTTCTCCCAGTGACTCTCCAGCATCTGTAGTCCTCACTTTCTCCTTGAATTCAAATTCCAATATCGGCCATGATGGGGTTCAAATGCAGGTTCCCTGAAGACTATCTGGGTCTCTGGAATAACAGTCCAGCGATAATACCACGAGACCATCACCTCCATGAGTGCATTGATTTCTGCATCCAGACTCGTGTGCTCCTGATTGGTGATGGTCCACACTGCTAATTTGTAAAAACCAATCCGTACTCTACTGACCTTCCATATAAAATGATGGTGACGTTTTTCTGAAATGGGCAGTCTTCACTGCCGATGTGCAGTTCCCCACCATCTTCAATAAGAATACTCCTTGTGCGAAGAACGATAGTTTCCTCATTGTTGTTGGAAATGACCAGTTTTCCTACAGGAGGAGATAGTGAACATGTATGTATCTAATGAACAAGTCTGTAACTAACCAATCACATGTGAATCATGCAATGTTACAGTTGGTTAAGAGGCCATTCGACCCATTAATCCTGTGTTCACTGTGTGACAGAGCTATCCAATCACTCCAATTGCTCACAACTTTTTAAAAGCATTTTCTAAATTTTGATTTTAGAAGGGTGCAGGACAAAGATTTCCACTGACATAGGACTGCTGAATTAAGTTATTGGGGCTGTTCACTGTAAGGGTATTAAGATAGACTGAATTTATGGAGCGGTTTTGCACAATATTAGAATCGTTAGGGGCTTTTCTTTAAGATGCACACTTAATAGACCAAAGGAATTTTTTCTGTGCTGTAGACCTCCATGAATCAATAACAGAAAGACTGTTTTCATTGTGAACACAAACGTGCCCACGCAGAAACACAGAACAATAGCTGCCAGGAACAAATGGCAGAGTAGATTTAATGGGTTGAATGGCCTAATTCTGCTTCTTTAGCTTACGGTAATCACACTGCAGAGTCATACCAAAGCACAACAGCCAACTATTCAGAGCAAGAAAACAAACAAAGATAAGCTCAATCCTGCTTTGGTGAACAACAAGTCGCTGTTTATTATGAAAACAGAATCATATCAATTGAGCCTGCCTTCTGGGCACAGTGCGGATGTGTGAGGGGAAGGACATTGAGTCAGGCCAAGTAGATAGCTGCCCAGGAAGACCTATTCCCCAGAAACGATGAGGGAAGGAAAGCTCTGCTCTGTTAACCCCACGTTCCCACCCTAGATTCCAGCTTCTGAGGCCCTGGTGAACTCAGCAGAACAGGCTCAGACACATCCAACAGCCCGTCACAGCCAAGAGATGTCACCAGCCCCATATGCACAAGTGCCGGCTGCCATCTTCTCAGCCATTTTGGTTCTCAGAGTAACCATGCTGTTTTTTTTAACCCCAAACACAAGCTGCAAAATTCAGTACCGAGTAACAGATGTTCATTGTCTGGGTGTCAGATAGCACTGAGACATGTCCCAAGTTTCTCACACCCTCCAGCGTGTAATGAAGTTCGACATTCAAACTCATGTCATCTCTCAGCCTCTAACAGCTACACATTTGAGAGCAGCAGGAATGACACCATTCATCATCCTCAGCCCCCTCTCATTACATCCGCACCATTAAAACAGTTTTCATTACACACTCTTGGAACACATGCTGGGCAGCGTTTATTGCTCATCTCCAATTGCCCTGAAGGAGGTGGTAGTGAACCGCCTTCCTCAATGACTGCAGTCCATTTGCTGGGAGGTAGACCCACAATGCTGTCTTCCCGAGAAGGGTGTTTCAGGGTATTGACCCAGTGACAGTAAAGGAACAGCGTTATATATTTCCATGTATCTGCTGCCCTTGTCCTTCTAGATGGAAGGTGCTGTCTAAGAGGCCTTGGTGAATTATTGTAAAGTACACATTGTTACTGAATGGCAGTGGTGGATGTTTGTGGATATGGTGCCAACCGTAGGGCTAACTTGTTGAGGTGTTTCAAGCTTCCTGAATGCTGTGGGAGCCAGAGTCATCCATTAACATTAAGAGTATTTCATCAAATTCCTGATTGTTGCCAGTCTTTGAGGAGTCAGGAGGCGAGTTACTTGCTGCAGAATTCCTGGCCTCTAACCTGGTCTTGTAGTGACAGTATTTATATGGGGAGTCCAGTCAGTTTCTGGTCAATGGCAACCCTAGGATGTTGATAGTGGAGGATCCAGCCATGGTAATGCCATTTGTTGTCAAGGGGCAGTGGTTGAGAATATCAATGATCAGCACTTGTGTGACTTGAATACTACTTGCTGGTTATCGTCTCAGGCTTGAATGTTGCCCAACCCGTGCTACATTTAGACACAGACTGCTTCACTATTAGTATCACCAATGGCGCTGCACATTATGCAAATATCCTCAGCTCTGCCCTCATGATACAGGGAAGTTTAGCATCTGTGATGCTGGAGACTTCAGAAGGTGACCAAATGAAATTGTCCACTCAGCACTTCTGGCTGAAGGTGTTTGCATAAAAATCAGCCTTGGGTTTTACTGAAGCTGGTGTGTGGGTCTATACTGTTATTGAGGCTGGAGATATTTCTGTTCCCTCTTCTGCCACTGAGTTATTTGATTGTCTATCCCAATTATGAACTGGGGATGTGACAAGACTCTGAATTAGAGTGGTGCTGGAAAAGCACAGCAGTTCAGGCAGCATCCGAGGAGCAGCAAAATCGACGTTTCAGGCAAAAGCCCTTCATGAAGAATAGAGACAGAGAGCCTGAAGGGTGGAGAGATGTGACTAGACTACAGAGGTCACATCTGTACAGACTGATCCTTTGGTTGTGAGGTCTCAAAGCACATCAGTTGCAGGCTGCATCCAGTGTTTGCCAGCCAAGTAGTCCTGTTTCACAAGGTTGACACTTGATTTTCAGGCATGCCTGGTGCTACTCCTCACAGGGGTGGTGCTATACAATGAGGACTTCCTCTCTCCAAAGGTGGCATTTTGTCTCCTCAAGAATTGTGCAATGGTCACTCTTACCAATAACATTATGGAGGAATCCATCTGTGACAGGCAGGATGGTGAGGATGTGCATCGTTTTCATGTTTCTTTCTTGTTGGTTCCCTCTCTAGTTCCTGCAAACCCAGTCTAGCAGTTATTTCCTGTAGGACCTGGCCAGTTAAGTCAGTGGCAGTGCTGGCAGTGGGGATATTTAAGCACAAATCACAATTGTCTCCCTTCCCCCTCCTCCCAACCCCCCGGACACCCCCCCAGTCCCCCCAGCCCCCTCACTTCCCCACCCCCCCTGTCAGTATGTTCAGGTGCTCTTCCGGTGTTTGCTGGGTTTTGGAATAGTTTTGAGTTGCTAATGTACCTGGGAATGGCACCTGCTACAGGACTCAGCTCCAACTTGAAGAAATCTAGATGTGGTCGTACTGAGCAACTCCCATGTGCTACAAACAAGCTGCTCAAAAAGCTAGGAGAATGAGGAGGGGAAGATGGGCCTCAGCAGGAGAACATAACTCCTTCAAGTCCTCAGGAGGTAGCTATCCAACTGCAGACTCAAGGATAAACAAGGCATTTGTTGTCTTGGCTTCAACAAAGGATGTCTTCATCAAAACCTGCCACTTGCTCCAACCATAGAGCAAGGAATGGACGGCATTGTCAGGGGCTGTCACCCATGACAACCTCTTCTTAGGAGTTCGGTTCTTTCCAAGGCTAGAGCAAAAGGAATTTGCCCCATCTCCCAATCTACTGTCTACTGCTGCACTCTGTGTCCCCAACACTCTTGGTTCCAAGGGAACGGAACACATTCTGTTCCCTTCTGCTGAACAGAAGCAGGCAGAATGAGCTCCAGGCTCTACAGGAATGAGAGGCCCTGCCAGAGCACAGCTGTATGCAGCCCATTTCATGGGTGTCATGGTGTCAACCCCAGGGATGTTCCACAACCAAAGAGGAATCCATTTGCTTGATGTGAGCAGACACAGAGATTCACGCTGATCAATGCCAGCTCTCCTGGTGGCAGTCACGATGGCTTCATCCTGTGGCTTTTCATATGCTGTCTGTACTTCAGTCAGGCACAGGTGACTACTCAATGATGCCCTCCAGGTGCAATGCTAATGGCTTTGGTACCCGACTCTCTCTCACGTCAACATGAGGGAGAAGGGAGAAGTCAATGAATGTTGACCTGGCCAGTCCAGGATCCCCTCCTTCCATGGATGGAGTCCCACTTCCACGTTCAGCACTAATCCCACATCCTCCCTATGCCAGACTATGACGGTACCAGTTTGGCCACAATACCAACATTAAAGCCAACACAAACAAACATTCCAGCAAGGTTTAAACACATTATATCACAAACAAAGGTCAAGCAATCAGCTTTGCGCTAACTGGCTTCCACGAGTCTCTCTCGGGCCTAGTCTTGCTGGGCAGTGCTATCCCAATAGCTGCAGCTTGGTTGGGAGTGGGCAGGGTTGTGGAGCCTGTGACTTCCATTGGGTGGGTGGGTGCAGAGGGACCTGCGGGTCTTTCCTTGAGCAGCTCTGTACCTCGAGGCCCTGGCATTAGATTGCATCATTCTGGCAGCAGGCTTGGTTGCCTGAGTGACAAGAAACAACTGGTACATTGCGTGCTGTCATGCTGAGAGAGAACAACAGGTTTGGGCTCCACACTCCTGAGTGCCCGCTCCCCATAGCTGTAACTTTACAAACCAGGTAATCTGGTGGGGGCAGTGAGTTGGATACTATCTGCATACAGAAACCCCTCGCCCAAGTTGGTGTTGGTTCTATTCAGGTGGGCATGGAGGATGGCATGGTCACCCTGTCAAAGTCTGCAGACAGATCGAGAAGGATGAAGAAGAACAATCTGTGGCTTTGATTAGACTTACTTTGGTATTGGGCTGGGGTGAAACACCACTGAGTGACTGAAAGAGGGAGTGCCAGGAAAAGCTGGCTTGGATTCAGGAGGTGGCAGCATGTGGAAGCTCTTTCGAAGGAAATGAGAGATTGGGGACGGGATGTTGTTTTGCAAGAACTGTGCAGCCAAAAACTGTCGTCTTTGAGGCGAGTGGTAGATAATGGCAGATTGAAAGGGAGAGGGAGAAAATCTGTAGAAAACAAAACTTTTAACTCTATCAGCTGACATGGAGACCCAGGAGGGGAGAGGTTTGGGTGGTTAGCAGTTTAGAGGAATAGGGTCAAGGCAGCAAGAGATGAATTTCAAGACATTGGAGTGGGTCCAAGAGGAGTTAGGAGAGATACTGGAGTAGGATGTGAGGAAGTTTGGCTCAGTAAGCTAAGGATGTAGCAGAAACAGTTGACAGGATGGAGTTGGTTTCAGTTAGTCTAAGATCTGCTTGCACTTACTGTTGATTGTGAGAACAGAACAGGCAGGGGAGAGGTGTCAGAGAAGATTCTGTGCAGTTGAGAAAAGAATCCTTATATGTAAGGATGATCCTGGTGACCAATTACTGGGGGAGTTGATGGCAGGGTTTTGGTGCATTAAGCTATGTGGTCCAGTTGAGAGGAAATGACATTTGATGTTGCCACTGACCATGATCAATAACTGCATCATTCTGTTGTTGCTGCATCAGAAATCCTGCGGCAAGTTTATCCCCATTCCCTTGCTGGGATTTTGCTCAATTTTGTTGTAATTTGAAACACGAAGCTACAGAAACAGGTCCTCAGTGATCTAATTTACATGATTCTAATTATATTTCATCCCAAAGAGTAAAGTTTTCATTTCTACACTTATTAATGTAGTAGGATACATTTGAACAAAACTTAAACTCTCATAGAGCCTTCAAGCAACTGGTTAAAATGTACCTCCATCAAAGATGCGAATGGAATGGACTGTAGCAGAAGAAGACAGCAGCAGTTTCCGATTATGTCCAATGTTCACTTGATGTTCCTTATTGTGGCCAGGATTCCAGAGATGAAGATTTGGATCCTGGTCAGGACAAGCTTTACAACACAAAACAGATCGCCATTAGTTCATAATCCAGTGTCCTCAATACATAACCCATCATCCTCATTCCAAAACATATATGCATGTGCCTGTGTCGGGCAGGTTGCACAAGTACAGGGGTAAACACATGCACAATGATGAACGTGTCTTTGCTCTACCTATATTCCTTTCTCCAACTTAACACTTACTCCTTGGAAATTCATCATCATAGAATGCAGTGTGGATCCAGCCCATCAAATCCACATTAATCCTCCAAAGAGCATCCCACCAGACCCAAGTTCTGGAATTCTGCATTTCTCCCACCTGGACACAATGGGCAATTTAGCATAGCCAATTCACCTAACTTGCACATCTTTGAACTGTGGGTGGAAACCATTGTAGACACAGGGACAATGTGCAACCTCCAAACTCAAGGGTGGAATTGAAACTGGGTCGCTAGTACTGTAAGTTGTCAGTGCTAACCATTGAGCCACCATGCCACCCCAAAAGTATCTCAATGTAGCTGAGGTAAGTGTATTTCAATGAGCAACAGCTGGCTTGGTCAAAATGTAATCTCTGCTTTGCAGTTAAAAAGATTTGTATACCTGCTTGAATCATTGTGGAATTGTTCTAACTCAAAGATTAATGATCATTTTAATGTTATTAATTTGCTTCCTATTTTAGCATTCAGAAACTGAGTAAATGATTCCTAATAGTGAATAACAATTGGACAAAGGCCCTGTGTACGCAACGTAGTGAAATCATAAATTGGTAGCTAGGACAAAGAGGCCCTCCTTACTCCCCAGTGCGGAAACGTTCAGACAATTTTCATAGTTTAAAAAAAAGTCAGAATAGTCCCTTTCACAGATTTCTGCAATTTAAGTGTAAGTCCTGTGCTTCAGACACAAACAAAGAATGTTTATTCTTGTTGAAATCTCTGATGTCACCATGACTAGGCCATTCCAAACAATCCCTGACAAGAAATCTCTCTCTTTGCTAATTTTGGAGAGAGGATGAAGACGTGCATAAGAAGCTGGGACATTTTGCCACTGGATCCTAGGAGGCTGAGGGGTGACCTTATGGAGGTTTATGAAATCATCAGGGGCATAGATAAAATGAACAGCCAAGGTATTTTCCATTGGGTGGGGGAGTTCAAAACTAAACAGCATATTTTTGAGGTGAGAGGAAAAAGATTCAAAAAGGGCCTGAGGGTCAACCTTTTCACACAGAGGGTGTTTCGTACCTGGAATGAACTGTAGTGGTAGATTCAGGTACAGTTACAACATTTTTTTCATAGAATCCCTACAGTGTAGAAACAGGCCATTTGGCCCATCAAGTCCACACTAACCCTCTGAAGAATAACCCACCCAGTAACGCACTCCCCTATTACTCTACATTTACCCCTGACTAATGCACCTGACCAATCATATTCCTGAACACCATGGGCAATTTAGCATGGCTCACTGGCCTAACCTGCACATCTTTGGATTGTGGGACGAAACCAGAGCACCCGGAGGAAACCCACACAGACACTGGGAGAATGTCTCTGTGAGGTTTGCACAGTTTCCCAAGGCGGGAATTGAACCCAGGCCCATTGCGCTGGGAGGCAGCAGTGCCAACCACTGAGCCACTGTGTCAACATTTAAAAGATATTGGGACAGGTATATGAAGAAGAAAGGTTTCGAGTGATATGGGCCAAATGCAGGCAAGTGGGATTAGTTTAGTTTGGGAACCTTGCTTGGCATGAACGAGTTGGACCAAAGGGTCTGTTTCCATGCCGTGTGACTCTATAAGTGGCTGATTGCTGAGTAACTCAGTCTTAGTCCTGTATATAGTAATATACTGAGCATCCCTTCCACTGCAAAAAAAAGTTAGTATAACACGAGAAGTGAGACAAAGGACCCATTTGATTTGTTACAAGGGCATTAATAAGACCATAAAACATAGGGGCAAACTTAGGCCATTTGTCCCATCAAGTCTGCTCCACTATTCAATGAGATTATGGCTGGTCTGATAATCCTGGGTGTATGTTCTGCTACAGTAAAGTCACGTTAAAAGAAAAGCAAAATCCAATTTGAATTCAATCCATTTCTTAGTGAGAATCATTGAAGCATAAAATTCAGCCCATTGCCCCTCTTTCTGTTCTCCATGAGAGGAACCCGACTCTGCTGCCAGGCCTACATCACTGCCATTAATTCACGGCTTTGCCAACCTTCTGCCTTCACATAATCATCCAATTTCCTTTTGTAACCCATGATTGAATTTGCCTCCCCTTGAGATTCTCACCACTTGCTGGACAAAGAATATTTTTTCCTCATGTGCTATCTACTTTGTCAGCACTTGCTTTGTATCACACTTCTTGATCCTATGCCAATTGTTCTCTCTTTCTATGTTGCTAGATCCGAACAACCTATGATGTTGTGACTATCAAATTTACTCTCAATCTGAATCCAACAACATGACATAGCAGCTGCTAGAAATTTGAATTAAAAACAGGAGATACTCATCAGGTCAGGCGGCCTCTATGAAGTGAAAAACTGAGTTAAGGTTTCGGGTCTGAGAATTTGAAATGATTGTCTCTTCACAGATACAGTCTGATCTTCTCTCAAGCTTCCCTTTTCTAAGGAGGCCTTCATCCTTGGAACCATCCTCCTCAATCACCTCTGTAACTTCCCTAAGGCTTCCCTCTGCTTCCTTAAATGTGATGCCCCAACACTCTAGTTGATGTTGAGCTAGTGTTTTATGAAGGCTTATCATAACGTCCCTGCTTTCATGTTCTGTCACACGAAGTTCCCATGTAGCTGTTCTCCACCTGCCCTGTCACCCTCAAAGATTTGTGCATATATAACTTCATCTCTCTCTGTTCCTCCTCCCTTTCTCCTTGTTCTTCTTCCCAACCTGTATCATTTCACACTTAGTTAAAAATCACACAGTACCAGGTTATAGTCCAACAGGTTTATTTGGAAGCAGTAGCTTTTGGCATCTCCAAATCAATTCACATTTGTCTGCATTCGAATTTCATCAGCCACATATCAGCCCATTCCACCAGCCCTGTTTAACTCCTCGTGAAGTCTATCACTTTTACTCCTCACAGTTTACAAAACTTTCAAGCTTTTTTTTAAAATTGGCTTCTGAAATTGAGTTTTGTACACTGAGTATTAATATAGATCAATCAAGCTGGTACTGATCCCTGGGAATCCTCCTTATACATTCATTCATCCAGCTTGAAAAACAACCCCTCTCTGTTTCCTGTCACTCAGCCAGCTTTACACCTGTGCTGTCTTTTTTATTCTACAGTTGCTGACAAATCTATTACGAGGCACATTGAGAAATGCTTTTTCAAAGTCTATTTAGGCCATATCAACCACATGACTCCACTAAGTCTCTCTGTTAACTCATCAAATAAAGCAATAAAGATTTGATCAAAGAATTTGCACTAACCACTTTCTCGGTAAAAAGGTTTACCACCATGTGACTGGTGCCTCTTTGGAAAACCAGCTTGAATCAGTGTCCTCTGGTCCTCCAATCTTCCACAATTTCTCCATCTATTTTAAAGGGGTGGCAATGAAGGTGGCAAACAGGTGGAGAGTGCAATTAATAAAGCATAGTGTCCTTGGACTTTATTAATAGGAGCATATAAGAGCAAGGAGATGAATTTATATAAGACACTTGTTGGATCTCAGTTGGGGTATTGTGTACAGTTCTGGATGCCACATTACGGGAAAGATGTGAATACATCGAAGCGAGTACAGAACTGATTTACAAGAATGAGAAACTTCAGTTGTGTGGATGGATTGGAAATGTCGGGAACGTTCTCTTTGGAGAGAAAAAGACAAAGAAAATTTGATAGAGGTTTTCAAAATTATGAGCAGGCTTGTTAAAGTAGACAGGGAGAAACTGTTCCCACTCCAAAGAAAAGAACAAGAGGGGCCTCGATTTAAAGTGATGTGCAAATAAAGCAAGGGTAATGTGAGAAAAACCTTTTCACTCTGCCAGTAGTTAGGGCATGAAATATATTGCCTGGAAATGTGGTGGAGCCAGGTTCAGTTGAGGCATTTAAGAAGTGATTATTTGGAAAGAAATGGTATACAGGGATGTGAGGAAAATGCAGGAGATTGGCATTGCAAACATGTTAGGCCAAATAGCCTCTTTCTATGCTGTAGCTATTCTGTGGCATGTACTTTGTCTAGTCCTCTCATCACTTTGAACACCTCTCCCATTAAATAATCTGCATTTACCCAAGTGACTGTCAGATTGTTGTCTCTAATCTTATTCCCACCAATAAGGTGTTGTTGGGCTTATCTTTAGACTTTTCTTTTGAACAAGGGTATAACATTCACAATTCTCCAGTTCTCTGGCATCAACCCTGTTTCCAAAGGGTTTGGAATGTTTTTGGGTAGTACCTCCACACCCTCCACTCTTATTTCCCTCAGTACCTTCTGACCCTTTCCATTTGGTCCAGGTGACTTGTCAATTTTAAGTACAGTCAGCCTTTCTAATGTCTTCCTTTAGTCCATTCAGTTTCTCAACTACCAAAATGGTGAAGCATTTTGTACTTAGTTTTGCCAAGGAACAAAGTACTAATTTTCATCCCTCAGCCATGTCTTCTGCCTCTATGAATGTATTCCCTAATCAGTTCTACCCTTCTCCTTACCACCTATTGTTTATAACTTACAGGAGATTTTAAGATTCCTTTTGTCTTAGCTGCCAGTATCCTCATACACCAGTTAATTAAAGTAAACAGGCAGTGGCAACAAATGGTTAGGAAGGCAAGTTGTATGTTGGCCTTCATTGCAAGACAATTGGAGTTCTGAAGTCCTCACTGAAGTCACCCAGGGCCTTGGTAAGACCACAGCTGGAATACCATGTGCAGTTTTGGTCTCCTTACCTAAGACAATCCATACTTACCACAAAGGGAGTTCAATGAGAACTAATACAGGGGATGGCAGGACTGTCCTGAGGAAAGATTGCACTGAATGGGCATATATTCACTCATCATTATTGGCAATAACTCACTAATGAGTCTGATTATCCACCTAGGAAAGAAATTCCGTGTCACTGGTCACGGGTTCTGTGGGTCCTTCTGTGGCTGACAAACCCAGTCCCCTGGCCATATCTCCCACCACACATTTGGCAAGTGCTTTCAGGAAGTGGAATTGGTCCTTGTCCTTGAGATCAGTAGCATTCATTTCTCCAGTTCCTCTCCTGTACTTCCTCTTGCCAGCAGGTGTTTGCAAAGAATTATATCTCTTCACACAGGAGTTTATTCCAAGTTGATTTCTTCTGAACAAGTGTCTCCTACGCATTAACATCTATGTTGCACTTCTTGAGGGAAACCTTTGGGGTGTCTTTGAAATGCTTCCTTTGTCCTCTGTTCATTCGAGTGCCTTCCTGGAGCTGGCTGAAGATGACTTACTTTAGGCAGTTTGGAAATCAGGCATCCTAAGCATAGGGCCAGCCCAGAGGAATTGGTTTCAGATGATCATGGCCTTGATGCTGGTGCTATTGGCTGTTTCAAGGGCACTAATGTTAGTACGCCTGTCCTCCTGGCTGATATGGAACTTCTTTCTCCAACAACATTACTTCTCAGTAGTCTTGAGGTGGCATTTATATATAGTCGAAACATTGGAGCCATATTAAAGAGTTGAAAGGATAACGGCCTTAATGCAAGATATTAGTATAAATGATTGAAGACTTTCATCCTTTGATGTCTGAAGCTGATTGGATGCAACGTTGAATCTCTGACTCAATGTCAGCCTTAGATGACAGGTAGCTTCCCAAGTAGGGGAAACGTCCCACCTTTGGGAGGGTTTCTCTATTGATCTTAATGGAGGGATGGACCAGAATTGGACCTGCAATGAGTTAGTAAAGTACTTGAGTCTTCTTGAGGTTGAGGCTGAGACCAATTCTTCAGTATGCTTCTGCAAAGGCACTAAGCGAGGCTTGAAGGTTTTCTTCCGAGAGTACAACATTGTCATACTGGAGTTCTAAAAGGGAGGTTGGTGTAGTCTTCAAGGAAGGAGACAAAGTGGAATGTGGAAATCACCAAGGAATCTCCCTACTCTCCATCACTGGGAAGATCATCACTCAAATCCTCACTAGGCATCTTCCCCCAGTCTCAGAGGAAATTGTTCCTGAAAGCCAGTGTGGCTTCTGACCAAACCATAGAATCATGGACATGCTTTTCACTGCCTAGCAACTCAAAGAGAAATGTCAGGAACAACAACAAACATTCTACATGGTCTTCATCAATGTGAATAAAGCTTTTGACTCAGTCAGGCAGTGTCCTCGAAGACTCTGTCAAAGTCCGGTTGTTGAATGAAATTCATCAACGTCCTCACTTTCCCCCAAAATGAGATGTCAGGGTTAGTCCTCACTTACTATAATATGCCAAAATCCTTTGAAGTTAAAACAGGGATCAAGAAGGGATATGTCATCATGCTCACCCTCTCTCCATCTTGATCACCCCCACCCTCTCTCCATCGCCATCACCACCATCCCTCATCTTGTCCAGAACAACCTTCCCAGAGGTGTGGACATTCTCAGCAGGATGAACAGAAAACTTTTCAACCTTAACTGATTTAAACCAGATGAAAACTATAGAAGAATGAATTGGGATCTGATTGAAATATAAAATTTTAACAGAGTTAGACAGACTAGATGCAAGGAAGGTATTTCCTCCTGGGTGGAGAGTCTTGAACCAGGATTCACAGTGTCAGGGCACGGAGTTGGCCATTTTGGACAGAGATGAGGAAATGTTTTTTCACTCAGAGGGTGGTCAACCTGGTGAATTTGCGATCACAGAAACTGTGGAGACTGGGTCACTAAGTATATTCAGAAAAGTTTTAGATATTAACTTTTTAAAATTAAATTAGATATCAAAAATGTTTAGAGATTAAATGCATCCAGGCGTACAGAGTGAAACCAGAAATAAAGCATTGAAAGAGGGCATCAGCCATGATCATATTGAATGATGGAGGAAGTTCAAAGGGCAAAATGGCCTAATCCTGCTGCTTATTTCTGCAATTTCCTTTGACAGATGTTCAGATCTGCAGTTTCTTGCTGGGGGCCTCCACCCTTTTTTTAATAAAGGAGTTATATTTGCCATTTTTCCAACCTTCCCGCATCATCAGAATTTTGAAAACTTAAAACCAAAGCATCAACTATCTCATGAGCCACTTCTTTTACCATCCGAGGATGTAATCCATCAGGACTCACTTGCCTTCATTACTCAGTCTTTTGAGTATAGGAGTTGGAAGTCACGATGAGGTTGTACAGGACATTGCAAGGCCTCTTCTGGAATATTGTGTGCAGTTCTGGATGCCCAATTATAGGAAGGATATTATTAAGCTGGAGAGGGTTCAGAAAAGACTTACCAGATGTTGCTGGGTATGGAAGATTTCAGTTATGAACAAAGGCTGACTAGGCTGGGACTTTTGTCACTGGAGTGAAGGAGGTTGAGAGGTGACATTAAAGAAGTTTATAAAATCATGAGGGGGATAGATAAGGCTAATGGTAGCTGTCTTTTCCTTAGGACGGGGATTTCAAGACGGGGGCGGGGACGACGACACATTTTTAAGGTGAGAGGAGCAAGATTTTAAAAAGACATGGGGTGCAAATGTTTTACACAAAGAATGAACTTCCTGAGGAAGTGATGAATGCTGGCATTATTACAACATTTAAAAGATATTTGGTTAAATACATGAATAGGAAAGGTTTGGAGGAATATGGACCAGAACAGGCATGTGGGACTAGTTTAGTTTGGGATAGGCATAGACTGGTTGGACCGAAGAGTCTGTCTCCTTGTTGTATGACTCTGTGAGAAACAAACAAAAATGCACATGCTGAAATCCAAAGTAGACAAGCAGGCCAGAAGAACACAGCAAGCCAGGCAGCATCAGGAGGTGGAGAAGTCAATGTTTCGGGTGTAACCCTTCTTCAAGAATGGAGGTGGGGGTAGGGAAAACTGCAGGCGAAGAAGGGAGGTTGTGAGTGGGGAGAGGGGTGGAGTGGTGAGGTAGTGATAGGTGAACATAGGTGGTGGTATGACCTGGTTGGTTGATGGGAGGAATGAATCCGGTTGGTAGCTTGAAGGAAGGGTTGGTTGGCAGGATAGAAGGGAGGAGTCGGGGCTGGAAAGGGAGTTGTGGTATTGGTGGGAAAGTTATTTGAAATTGGAGCATTCAACGTTGAGTCCTCCAGGTTGTAGGTTGCCCAGGCGGAGGCTGAGATATTGTTCCTCCAATTTGCAGTCTGCTTCAGTGTAGCAATGGAGGAGACTGAAGATGGACATGTTGGAAAGGGGTTGGGAAGGGGAATTGAAATGGGCGGTTACCGGGAGGTCAGGCTGGCACTTACAGGCCTTCCTGAGATACTCGGCAAAACATGCCCTAGGTTTACGTTTGGTCTCACCGATGTAGAGAAGACCACATCGGGAGCATTGGATACAGTAAACTAGGTTGGAGGAGAGGCAGATGAACCTCTGTTTCATCGGGAAGGACTGTTTGGACCCCTGGATGGAGGTGAAGGGGGGTTGTGTACCGGCAGGTTTTGCATCATTTTCAGTTGCAGAGAAAGGTACTGGGGGTTTCGGAGGGGTTAATGGGGAGGGTGGCGTGAACCAAGGAGTGGTGAAGGGAATGGTTCTTGCAGATGGCAGAGAGGGGTGGGAGGGGAAGATGTTCTAGGTGGTGGGATCTAGTTGAAGTTGGCAGAAATATTTGCAGATGGTACATTCAAAGTGTAGACTAGTGGGGTGGAAAGTGACTCTGTGACTTAGAGACTTGAAAGCCCTCAGCTCCAACAATTTACTCAATACCAATCTCCTAAGGTTGTAAGATTTTCCGCCCTCCTTTTCACTTCCTGATTTATGGCTATTCTTCTGCTCCGTCTTCGTAAGAGTGATCCAATTAATCCTACTGCAATACTGCCTTTTCCTGTCAAATTGGTCCTTTCTATGTATAAACCCAATTCCTTTCAAAGCAAGAGAGAATATTTACTTCAACTGCAGCAATATCAGGTTGAGAAAGAAAGAATTGAGGTTTACGTAGTCTTCATAATCTCAGCCTATCACAAAACACTTCACAGCCAATGGAATATTTTCTTGGAATATAGGGAATTACATGTAGGGAAATGAAGCAGCCAATTTAAACACAGCAAGGCCTTACATATAACAGTATGATAAATAATCAAGTAATCTATTTATACTGATGTTGGCTTGGAGTTAAACATTGGTCAGAACATTTGGAAATCTGACTGCTTTTCTTTAAATGCTGTTCTGGGAATTTTAATATCCCTCGCAGATTTGAGTGAGACCAAGGGTTTATGGTCTTATCCAAAGGATAGTGCATCTGACAGTGCAGAACGTGTTCAGTGTCACACTGTTGTAGCAGCCAAGACTTACATTGTCTACATGATGGGGTAGGGAATTGTGAATCAAATTTATACAACTTTTATGGGCCATAAATGAAGTAATACCACTTATACCAACCATTCCAATTCTTCACATACCTGCAAATAATGCAGAGAGGTTTAGGATTAGGAACCACCCAACTTTATACAGTAGATATGACATCATCATCATCATCATTGTGCTTCACCTGGTTCCAGGTATTATGAAGAGTCCAGTCACTGGTCGATCATTCACTCCTTAACGTCTGGATAAAAACAATTAAAAATAATTTGTTACTAAATGAGAAATTTGATTTTTAGTTATGTTACATTGCACTGAGGAAGGTTATATTTGGAATTCTAATAAGAATGGATTGATACTGATATTTAAGAAAACATTTAAAATTATGAGGCATTCATTGAAAGTGATTCTCAGGCCCAATCTCAGGAAGTGTAGGCAGCAGCAATACACATTGTGAATAACAGTCCAAGCATAACATGAAATCTTCATCTCTCACCCAAAACGTTTCAACGTCAAGTCTCGCTTGAGAGACCTGAAGGTCACACTCCAGTCATAGTTCAATGCAGTTTTAGGGACATTACACTGAATTTTAGATATCAATATGGCACTACACATTGTGTAGATAAAACCCATCTGCATACAAAAGGCTTTCAACTCCTGATCCTGTTACATTCATCCTCCATTCATTCCTCAAACAACTGATTTTCCAGGGCTCTCAGTGAAGTTAAGAAATAGAATTGTCATTATCAGTGATCCAATTAAAAACAGACTTCCTTCTCAGTTCCATCAAATTAACTGAGCTATTAATCACTCAAATTGGTCATGCTCAAGTCAGTCTTTATGCCAGAGAGAATAGTCATATTAGACCAGAATAGTCATATTGCAATAGAAAACCTTACTATTGCAGGTGGGAGACTCTCAAACAGATCGCAAAGTTAAGACAGAAATCAGAATAAATGAGTCTGGAAGAAACAGTGGAAGGCTGTGCTGTTATATGGCTCTGAGACTGATGTGTACAAGGAACCCAACTCTTCCGAAACAAAATAAGGGCCACTTTGACCAGAGGACCACCAAGGATGCTGATGACCACAGGGTGGGGGGAGGTGATCAGATTCCCTGGTGGAAACAGGGACTCACAAAAATAAAAGAGCTCAAGCCAAGAGGATCATTGACTTACTGGTTATGTTGGAAATAAGGGACAGTTTCCCTTTAGCAATTCAAGACAGACAAATCAACACACAACTCAGGAGCAAGGCGCCCCTCACGTCTGCTGTGCCATTTGATAAAACTATAGCTGATCTGATTGTTGGTCTACTTTCATGTCAACCGCCTTTGACTCCCCTCAGTCAAGAATCTATCAAGATAAACAAGCAGTCAATATAAGGCCCAATCTCTTAAAAGGAGAAAGTGAGGACTGCAGATGCTGGAGATGAGTCGAGAGTGTGGTGCTGGAAAAGCACAGCAGGTCAGGCAGCATCCGAGGAGCAGGAAAATCAATGTTTTGGGCAAAAGCCCTTCATCAGGTTGCCCAAAATATCGATCCTCCTACTCCTCGGATGCTGCCTGACCTGCAGCGTTTTTCCAGCACCACACTCTCGACCCACAATCTCTTAAAATACAGGTTAGTCACTTACACAGGATGAGTGGACCTCAATTCTCTCAGTTCAGGAGGTCTAGTTGCTATTTTGTGCCTGTTGATTTGGGAAAGGCCGTTTTAAATTCTGTTGCTCATCATCAAAATGCCAAGATCTATCAGTGTTAGTAACTGTAGACATACGCAGACTAATGGTAACAAGGAATTAAAAACCATATTCAGTCTTTGTGGTTCTCCTGATGTGACCCACAAGAATGGTGACTGCAAAGAAAATCCAGCATCTGGAGTATTGTGTACTGTTTTGTCTCAATTTTTAAGGAAAGATGTAAATGCATTGGAAGCAGTTCAGAGATTTACTAAACAAAACCTGAAATGGATGGAGGTTTGGATTATAAGGAAAGGTTGGACATTCTATGCTTGTATCCATCGGAGTTTAGAAAAGGAAGAGGTGATTTAAATGAAACATACAAGATCTTGGATGATCGTGACAGGGTGCATGCGGAGTGTATGTTTACTCTTGAGAGAGAGTTTAGAACTCAGGGTCACTATTTCAAAATAAGAAATGGCTCATTTCAGAGATTGGGAGAAATTGCTTCTACAAGAAGTCTGTGGAACTTTCTTCCTGATGAGGTGCTTGAAGCAGAGTCCTTGAATATTCAGAGGTAGAGAGCATATGTGCAATTCTACGGGAACCTTAGGAACAAACCGTGGAAAGCTTGAGATTGCACATGGCTGCATTACCAATCATTGTGATTTCAAACTTTGGAAAGCTGTACTTATCTGGGTCAAACATACAGAAAATCGGTCTTACCAGAACAAAAGTTCCCAGACATTTAAGGGAAGATTGGATTTGATGTAACACAAATCTCCACGTACTTATGCACTTGTTTAAAAATATGCACTGGAAAGTAGCCATGGCCACATAACTGGCCACAGCCTCAGTTAAATTACGTATTTCCACTAATTCTACCCATTCACAGGCCTTTGAAATGGCTTTAATTTTCTTTTTAAAGACCCAAAAATAACTGGATCTTTTTAACAAGCTTTTGGCTATTGAATCATACAGCGCTTTTTGGCCCATCAAGTCTGCACCAACGTGAGAAACACCTGATCTTCAATGTCATCGCATTTATCAGCACTCGGCCCATAAGCTTGAACATTAAGATGCGTCAAGTGCTCATCCAGATACTTTTCAAAGGATATGACTCAACCGGCTTCTATAACCCTCCCAGGCATTGCATGTAGAATCATAAAACATATATATTTGTTAACTATAAACTGAAGACCATTATAACTACTCTGTACAGTTTTTAAAATGACATTCAATTATTTAAAATTGAGTTGCTCACAGTAGTGCATGGGACACATTGAAATGCTTATTTTGGGCAAGAACCCTACCTTCAGCCACCTGAGTGAACATTTCCGAGTAAGTACACTTAAATACATCAGAGAGAATATGTTTTAACGTAAAGTCTTTTTAAAAAAAAAAGCCAAAATGCTGCACAATTTCATGCGTTTGTGGCAGACTTTGCATTTGGTGATGTGCAAATTAATTTGAATGCAAAGGATAACATTTTAGGTGCAAATATCCAGATTGATGATTGCACACAAAGCAGGGAATCTCTGCCAGTGCCTTTAATGCTGCAAGTTATCTTTATGTGTTTTACAAGGACACATTTCAAAAAATTGGACACGGAGCCAAAGTGACAAGTAATCTTAGAAGGAGAGGAAGAAGTGGTGAGGTTTGGGAAAGAGAAGGGTATCTGGCCTAGACAGTTGAAAACATAGTTCCCATTGTGCAGCAAAGGGAGAAGGGATTGCACAACAGGCCAGAATCAGAGGAAGGGATGGTTTGGGATGTGTTAGGATGGAAGTGTTAAATAAAAAAGGGTGGTACCACGAAGAGACATAAACACAAGGATGAGAATCTTAAAATTGTGGTTTTGAGGAACAAGGCACCAATGTTGGGGACAATTTGTTTACCTTAAGGAACATTTTAAACCTTGAATGTAATTTTTTTTGGTTTAAAAGACAAGTAAACATCAACCATTTTGCTTTGAAAGGCAGAACATTCAGTATGATATACATTATAAAACATTTCAAAACACCACTGGAATGATACACATGGCAACAGATAATATCACGCAGTAAAACAGTTAGCTTCCGATCTTTCAGGAACCACTGTAAAAATTCAAACTTGACTTTGCTGTAAAAAAATCAACCTGAGAGTTAATTCACGATACAATATGAAGGATTCTATAAATGGATTTCCATTTGACTCTTGACAGACTGAAAGACCAGACTTCAACAGCACTGATTCAGGTAAGCGTTAATTCAGACCTCTTACTTAACGCTTTCTCTTAAATTGGGTTCCCGGAGAATGCACTATTTCACATTTGCATGCTCAAGGTTAAATGCTATTACAAATGACAAAATTTTACAATGTGCCAAAAATGAATGCCTCTGACACAACATTGCCAGATTTGAATGTGTTAAGCTTCACCCTGCGCTGGCCCTGAAAAAACTGGGTCACTGAAATATGAGTAAAGAAAACCTTTAGACCCCATCTCTTAATCTACTCACTCAAATCACTGTCACATGGCACATTAGTCTTTAACACAGTATAATGGATTATGTGCAAACTTTTTCTTACAGTTAATAGACTATCCAAGAGCAATTTTTTTTCCTAAGAGTTTTAAAGTCCAACTTTTCAGCAGGTTTTTGGATGATGCGGACCTGTTGTACTTTCACATGGGCTTCCAGTTGAGAGCTCACCCTTTGGTCATAGTGATTGGAACATCCCAGGCATAATGCCCTCCATCCTAATCCTTCCAACTGGCAAATGAGACACGTTGGCACTTAGTCTAACCAAAAGCAAAAGTCATTCAAAGTACTGCACTGTCATAGGCTTAAAAAACACAAAAAAGTCAAATCTAAATATGATATATATACTGAGGAGTATGGGGAACATATTCTTACATTGCTTCAATGGAGGTAAGAACCTACCAAGTCTAAATGATGATGGTGTTCGCTAAACATTTGCTATCAAGGATGCCATGAAGTGTTAGTTGAAAAATGAAACATTGAACTATACATCCAATCAAAAGTCATACTGAATGCTGAGCGAGCCTTTGTCTAGTTTGCACATAAAGTAACAAAGCTTCTCTTTTGTAATTAAACTTAGTGTGTTTACATTGAGGCAAGTTGCAAGTTTAAGTCAACACTTCAGTTAATTTATGGCCTTAGCTGATTTGCCTTAATGTCCTGTTGCAATAAAGAGGTATTTTGTGTTTCACTCAGCTCCTTTAGCTTTAACTTTCTAAAATCTAACTATAGCCAAGTGAGGCCTGCAATAGAGAAAGTGATTGAAAAGCTTCAAATTAAATTTCCCGACCCAAGAAGTTAATGATAGTACTTTGTACAATGTTACATAGATGACGGTTATGTTGATCCTGGTCCTGCAATACTGTAAGCTACACCCAATCTTTATATGTCATGATTATAATTTATTGGAGCTCTTTAAAACCAAATAGTTTTTAAGTGTCTCTATTTTAAGAAATGAGAGAGTATGGTCTGTAGAGACCATGGTTAAATCAAACCTAATAAGGTCGATACAATAAAGCAGCTGTGCTTGTACCTCATTTATTACAGAACAGAAGCTATGAATGACAGCATGATTTCAACAATATAAATCCTTGGAGTACTGTGGGACTGTTTCAGCACCACTTAGAAGTCTTGAAGTTTATAACCATTCAATTTTTCTTCATTTCTTGTATTCTCATGAACAAGATTAGACTTATTCTAACACGTTCTGGAGAACAAAAATGCATAAAACTGAACAAACTTGGTAACTGCATCTGTTTTATATTTTGAATATCACAGACACTTTTCCCTTCAAAGATTATCAGGCATTTGAACACTCTTTGGTATAGCAGTATATGTCAAATAGTTGAGTTTTATCTGTTTTAACTGGACCACGTTATAGCTGGTATTTAGTTGTCTTCTATCTACAGAGGCAAGGAACAAGACAACACCAATAATAATGCACAGTCATCTCTACTGTTTAGCATACCATTAAATCAAGCTCATTTACCATAAAGATATGACAAATACTCACTGCTCCTGTACATGATATATTTATTTATAGCAATGATACAGAAGTTAAAGTGGCAACAATTTAACAGATTCTCTGCCTTGTTTGCAGTTATAGTCTAGTTTGACAAAATCAAGTCTTGGAACAACTTTAAATCTTTCCGGTTCTCCTTTGTTTTCCCGGAGCAGCTGTATTCACTCAGTTTCAAAGGAACATAATGCTGCAGGGAGGCAGCTAGCTGTCCAGCACTGTGACTTCGAATTTTAATCCATGCTGGTTTCAGCTGACTCTTGAATCCCAGCATAGCAAAACTTCCTAAAATCAAAAACAAAATGATTATTAATTCCTGACTTTCATGAACAATGTTGGAGGCTGAACAACAGAATCGGAATATTCTCAGTTTTAGTGGGTCTAAAACAACCCTAATCTATACAGGAAAATGTTGGAAACTTATACAGAATAATATCAAAATGCTCTCATGTCAGACAATACAATGTTTAATAGTGATCAATACACAGTGTTTAGGAAGCCTGGAGCAGGAGTTGGTCATTGATTAGATTAGATTAGATTACTTACAGTGTGGAAACAGGCCCTTCGGCCCGACAAGGCCACACCGACCCGCCGAAGCGTAACCCACCCATTCCCCTACATTTACCCTGCACTACAGGCAATTTGGCATAGCCAATTCACCTAACCTGCATATCTTTGGACTGTGGGAGGAAACCGGAGCACCCGGAGGAAACCCACGCAGACACAGGGAGAACGTGCAAACTCCACACAGTCAGTCGCCTGAGTCGGGAACTGAACCCGGGTCTCTGGCGCTGTGAGGCAGCAGTGCTAACCACTGTGCCACTGTGCCACCCACAAAGTAGTTAGCTCAGTAGTTTGGCTCAGTAGTTAGCAGTGTTGTCTCAGAATGCCAGGAACCTGGTTTCAATTCCACCCTCAGATGGCTATTTTTTGCTCTATCTCATGACAGGTTACTCAGAACAGTGCTGGGTTCGAATATACAGTTAAATTTCTCATGGGTGGATTGAACCCAGTTTGCCAACAGCAATTGATGGAAAATCATTAGCATGCCCATGATTTCTCAATTTACATGCCCGAATGGCAAGGCTTCCAGCAGGGACCACATATTTGTCAAAAAACCCTACAATTAGGGTTGTTTTTGTATCGTCATGCACTTCCAAGTAGAATTGGGCAGCATGATGGCTAGCACTGCTGCCTCACCGCAGGGACACGTGTTCAATTCCATCTCGAGCAACTGTCTATGTGGACTTTCCACATTCTCCCAGTGTCCGCATGGGTTTCCTCCAGGTGCTCCAGTTTCCTCCCACAGACCAAACATGTGCAGGTTAGGTGGCCTGGCCATGCCAAATTGCCCACAGTGTTCAGGGATGTGTAGGCTAGGTGGGTTGACTGTGCAAAATGCAGGGTTACAGCGTAGGGGTGATGGGTCCGGATGGGATGCTGTTTGGTGAATGGCCTGCCTCCACACTGCAGGGAATCTATGACTCAGTCCTTTGAGCTTCCTCTGCCATTTTGGATCCCAATTACCCATCTACCTCAACACCATATGCCCATAACTCTTGATATCATTGATTATATCTATTTTGGACATATCTTATGTATGAAATAGAAAAATCCAAAGGATTATGACCCTCTGAGTGAAGAAATCCTCCCTCATCTCAGTCCATATTTTGCCTGCCCCTTACCCTGAAACTTTGTCCACTGGTGGAGCCTAGCCAGCAGAGGGTAGACATTCTTACTGCATCAATGCAAATACAGATTAGTGACAACTAAGCAGGAGCGGGTATTTTCAAAAAGCTAGCATGACGGCGAAGCTGATCATTCAGCCCACTTATCTGATCATTAATCCTAAAGTTGGCCTTTCCCTACCACATCATTCATCTGCCAACTTGACAGATTTTAGAGTTTCACTCTTCAACTCAAACATCAACAGATATTAGTCACTCTGTGATATGCTTCTGGATGTCAGCCATTAATTCTATTTCTGGAAAAATATGCAAAAAACAATTAAAACCTGTATATAAAAAGGCAAATTAAAAATAGCCGAAAATGTTTCAAACCACAAAATCCACACTCCCATCAAGAACACAAAATAGAAGCAAGAGTTGTCCATTCAGCCGGTCACACTTGTGGCTGCCATTCAACATCATCATGGCTGATCTTAGGCTTCAAATCTACTTTTGGGCCTACTCCCCATATCCCTCAATTCCCTGAAAGATTAAAAGTCTGTCTGTTCTTGCTTTACATATATTCAACAATGGAGCATCTTCAACCTTCTCTGATTGAGATTCACAAACTACTGAGTGAGGAAATTTCTTCTCATTTCAGTCCTAACTGATCACTCCCTTATGACTGTGATGCCACATTTTAGGTGCTATTAACCATGGAAACCATAAACTCCAGAAAGTTTCAGGTAGGAGACAGTGAGGACTGCAGATGATGGAGATCAGAGTTGAGAGTGTGGTGCTGGAAAAGCGCAGCAAGTCAGGCAGCATCTGAGCAGCAGGAGAATCAACGTTTTGGGCATAAGCCCTTTGTCAGGTTGGGCTTATGATGAAGGGCTTATGCCCGAAACATCGATTCTCCTGCTCCTCGGATGCTGCCTGACCTGCTGTGCTTTTCCAGCACCACACTCTCGACTCCAGAGAGTTTCAGCCTAATGTACTCAGTTTCTCATTGAAAGGTTCAGCTCCTCATCTCAGTGATTTTAACAATGTTAACAATATCAAATTAGCACTATAGCTGTAGTAAGCCCGAGGAATCACACTAAACAATTAGTTGCTACCTGAGTGAGTGCAAAGAGGAAGCTTAGACGTGGAAGGTTACAGTCCGCACATGGCGTCTGACTGATTTCCAATCCATGCATTTTAATCAGTGAATACTCCCGGCTATGTGTTTGATCCAACTGATTATCTATGCCCAGGGACATGTTTATAAGCCTTAATGGATTCAAAACTGTCAGATTTTGCATGCATCTGTAATTTACATACACCAGGCTTCCAATGACATGAAATTTACTTATTTATTTTTGTGAGAATAGCTATTTGTTTTATTGCCCATTAAAAAAAAACAAAATGTTCATATCCTATTAATGCATGGGAGGAAATATGCATGTTACTATGTCAACAGATGCTAGAATTTGTTGACTGACTTGAAACTTGCCAAGATTTTCAACACAAACACTGGGTTTGTGCGATTATAGTTTGAAACCTGTGCAACATCCTTTCTGCAGTATAATTTCAAACACTACAGAAACAAAAGATGTAACTTCCTTAGTAGAACATAGTAGTTCACATCAGTGAGAGCAGTGTTCCAGAATGAATACTAGCTCACACCACACAGCAGGATGTTCCTCATTCAGTCACGGAATGGAGAACCAGTGGCATTTACTGTTCATGCCTGTTTGCTCTTCAGAACAACCTTTTCGAATCACTGTAGTTCACGTGGATTAGGTACACCCTCAATGCTGTTAGGGAGGAGGTTCTAGTATTTTGACCCAGTGACAGTGAAGGAACAGTGATATATTTCAGGATGGTGTGCGTCTTCAAGAGTAACTTGCACATGGTGGTGTTTCCAAGCATCTGCCTTTCTATGTGGAGGTCACAAGTTTGGATGATGCTGTCAGGGGAGAAATGGGGAGCATTCCATCCCACTCCTGGCTTGTCCTTTGTACCTGATTGACAAACTTTGGAGATTCAGGAAGAGTGGAACTCACTGCAGAATTTTCAGCTTCTGACCTGCTCTTGTAACCACAATATTGAGAGAAGACCACAAGACTTAGGAGCAGAAGGAGGCCAATCAGCCCATCAAATCTGCTCTGCCACTCAATGAGATCATAGCTGATCCGACACTTCTCAACTCTACTTTCCTGCCTTTCCCTGACAATCCTTGATTCCCTGGCTGATTAAAAATCTGTCTCAGCTTGGGACATACTTAATGACCCAGCCTCAAAAGACAGCTGTGGGAAACAATGCCACCAATTCACTACCCTCAGAGAAGAAATTCATCCTCATGTCTACCTTAAATGTGTAACTCCTTATTCTGAGTTGGTGCTCTCTGGTTCTAGGCTCTCTCACAAAAGGGAAACAACCTCACTGCATATACTCCTCAAGTTCCCCAAACATCTTTAATAAAGTCACCTCTCATTCTTCTTGACGCCAATGGAAACAGGTCCAACTACCCAACTTCCTATGGACCGAGTTAATCTTTTCTGGACAGCCTTCAGTCCCAGGATACCTTTCCTTAGATAACGGACCAAAACTGTTCACCGTATTCCAACTGTGGTTAGGCTACCACCTTGTGTAGTTTAAGTAAAACCTTCCTACTTTTATACTCCATTCTGTTTGAAATAAAAGGCCCACATTCCAGTTGCCTTCTCTATTGACCACTGAACTTGGATGCTCGCTTTTTTATGATCCATGGATGAAGAGTCCCAAATTCCTCTGACCTGTGGCTTTCTGCATTCTTTTTTCCTTGAACTGATGTTCAGCTTCTTGCCAAAGTGCACAACTTCACTCATTCTTTGCCATCCACCACATGTTTGCCGACACTTAACCAGCTTATATTCCTCTGCAGATCCTGTGTCATCCTCACCACTTGGTTTCCCACCTATTTTATCCACAAACCTGACTATAGTACAGTCACTTTCTTCATCAAGTCATTAATACATGCTGGTCCAATTCAGTTTCCAGTCAATGGTAATCTCCAGGATGTTGATGGTAGAGCATTACATGATGACGATGCCAAAGAAAATGACAGGAGAAGATGGTTTGTTTCTTTATTTAGATGTTCATTGCCTGCACTTGTGTTGTATGAATGTTACTTGTCACTTATCAGCCCAAGCTTAAATGCTGTCCAGATCTAGCTGCCTATGGACATGGCTACTTCAGTGTGAATGATGCTGAGCACTGCACATTCAATCAGCAAACATCCCCAGTTCTGACCCTCTGTCTACACAAGTCTTCAGTACTATTGCTGAAATGTTGTCGGAGCACTTGGCCAATGCAGTATTGAGTGCATTCAACAGTTTCTTGATATCATGTGGAGAGGAATGAATTGGTTGAAGACTGGCATCAATGATCATGACGACCTCAGGAGGCAGCTGAGATGGATCAGCAACTTGGCACTTCTGATCGAACATGGTTACAAATGCATCAACTTTGTCTTTTGCACTCCCATCAACGAACATGTCACATAACATCAGGTTATAGTCCAACAGAATCGGACTGGCATTGCAAAAGCTTGTGATTTCAAATAAGTCTGCTGGACTATAACCTAGTGTTGGGTGACTTCTGACTTTGTCCACCCCAGTCCAACAGCAGCAGCTTCATGTCATGATATTTGTGGAGCATCTGCCTCCAGTTAATAATTCAATTATCCACCACCATTTACAACGGTATAAGCGGTATAGAGTTTTGATCAGATTTATTGCTTAGGTCTGTGAACAGTTTGCTGCTTCTGCTGCAAGTCGTTTTGTGCCTAGCCTCACCAAGTTAGCATCCTTTGTTTTTTAAGGTTTGCCTGATACTGTTCCTGCCTTGCTCTCCTACCCCCCCAGAGGTTGGATCCTCCGACTTGATGTTAGTAGCAGTGTAAGGTTCACAGATTATGATGGAATACAATTCTGCTGCTGCTGGTGACTCACAGCATCTCTTAGATGGCCAGTCTTGGGCTATTCAGAATTTATTCCATTTGGTACTGTAGTGGAGGCTGATAATGAAGATGGCGTGCGTGAGGATTCAATTTTGTCTCCAGAAGGATTGTGAAGTGGTCACTCCATCAATAGTGCAATGGACAGATTCATCTATGGTGGATAGTCTGAGAAAGATGAATAGTAGTTCAGATCATCCAACTCAAGAAAATCAGCTAAAGGTCCCCTTTCAGTTCATCCAGCTGATCCTTCACAAACAACTCACATTTCCCAATACACCTCTATCCATCTTTTAAATACCAGATACAGTCTTCACACAGATATATTAGGTACTGATGATTCATCGGTAATAATGTGTTCTCCATATTCAGTAATTAATTCAAGAACATTTCAAACCCATATTGCTAATTTGAAAAACAAGAATGGAGAATCACCACAATCTAAAGCATCACCTTCTTTGAAAAAGTTGATTGGTTTTGCAGCACCTAGCCTCAGAAAAGCTGAAGATACATAATTTAATGCCCAGCCTGAGTCACCTCTTGAACAGATGAGAGCAATCGACCTGCAAAACAACAGAAACATTAACAGAAGATGAAAGCATTGAGAGAGATGATGACAGCTTATTGTTAACACATTTATAAAACATTCTGAGGATGCTTTAAATAAATTGGGAATTTATCTAAAATAATAGTGTTTGTCCAACACATGTGAGTGCATAGGTAAAAGGAAAAGGGTGGGTGACTCACTATGTTTGGATTATCAGCAAGAACTGAATATTTTACCACAAACTAGATACAAATGTTAAGGCAGATGAAAATGAAATCTCTTAGACAGTTGACTCAGAACCAAAGGAAATGGGTGCTTCTCAGACTGGCAATGTGTTGATGTCAGACTCCAGGAATCTATGCTGAGACAACTATTTTTCTATTTGTACAAATGCCTTGAATAGAGGCACAAAACAAATGGTATTGAAGTTTGCTCTTAAAACCAAAGGGAGCATGGCAGCGCACAGGAAAGAATACAAGAGGATACAGTGGGGTAGGGACGGGGAACCAAATCAGCTGCAGTTGAATGCTGGGGAACATGAATGAGCACATTTTGGGAAACAGCAGTAAAAGGACATGCATCTTAAATGGCAAGATTCTGTACAAGGTCCAGAAGAGGAAACATTTCCCAATGCAGATCTCTTTAACACAAAAACGGGAGGAGCTGAGAGCTGGAAGTTGTGCGTGGAGGCAGAGGAGATTGGAGAGACACTAAATCAATACTTTTCATCAGTATTCACTCAGAAACAGGACAGTGTTGCTGATGTGAATATTGAGTCACAAGTGATTAGAATGGATGGCTTTGAGGTATGTAGGGAAGAGGTCTGGGGAATACTGGAAAGGGTGAAAATAGATAAGTCCCCTGGGCCTGATGGCATTTATCCTAGGATCCTCTGGGAAGCTAGGAAGGAGACAGCAGAGCCATTGGCCTTGATTTTTATGTCGTCGTTGTCTACAGGAATAGTTCCAGAAGACTGGAGGATAGTGAATGTGGTTCCCTTGTTCAAGAAGGAGAGTAGGGACAGCCCTAGTAACTATAGGCCAGTGAGTCTCACTTCTGTTGTGGGCAAAGTCTTAGAGAGAATTGTAAGGGATAGGATTTATGAACATCTGGATAGGAATAATGTGATCAAGGATAGTCAGCATGGTTTTGTGAAGGGCAGGTCGTGCCTCACAAACCTTATTGAGTTCTTTGAGAAAGTGACCAAGGAAGTGGACGAGGGTAAAGCAGTAGAAGTGGTGTATATGGATTTTAGCAAGGCGTTCAATAAGGTACCCCATGATAGGCTACTGCAAAAATTACGGAGGTATGGCATTGAGGGTGCATTAGAGGTTTGGATTAGGAAATGGCTGGCTGGAAGGAGACAGACGGTAGTAGTTGATGGTAAAGGTTCATCTTGGAGTGCAGTTACGAGCGATGTTCCACAAGGATCTGTTTTGGGACCATTGCTGTTTGTCATTTTTATAAATGACCTGGAGGAGGGGCTTGAAGGCTGGGTGAGCAAGTTTGCGGATGATACGAAAGTCGGTGGAGTGGTGGACAGCGAAGAAGGATGTGGCAGGTTACAGCGGGATATAGATAAGCTGCAGTGCTGGGCAGTAAGGTGGCAAATGGAATTCAATGTAGCTAAGTGTGAAGTCATTCACTTTGGTAGGAGTAACAAGAAAATGGATTACTGGGCTAATGGTAGGCTACTTGGTAGTGTGGATGAGCAGAGGGATCTTGGTGTCCATGTACACAGATCTCTGAAAGTTGCCACCCAGGTAAATAGTGCTGTGAAGAAGGCATATGGCGTACTGGGCTTTATTGGTAGAGGAATTGAGTTCCGGAGTCCTGAGGTCATGTTGCAGTTGTATAAGACTCTGGTGCGGCCTTATCTGGAGTATTGCGTACAGTTTTGGTCGCCATACTATAGGAAGGATGTGGAGGCACTGGAACAGGTGCAGAGGAGGTTTACCAGGATGTTGCCTGGCATGGTAGGAAGATCGTATGAGGAAAGGCTGAGGCACTTGGGGCTGTTCTCATTGGAAAAAAGAAGGTTTAGGGGAGATTTGATAGAGGTGTACAAGATGATTAGGGGTTTAGATAGGGTTGACAGTGAGAACCTTTTTCCGCGTATGGAGTCAGCTGTTACTAGGGGACACAGCTTTAAATTAAGGGGAGGTAGGTATAGGACAGATGTTAGGGGTAGATTCTTTACTCAGCGGGTTGTGAGTTCATGGAATGCCCTGCCAATATCAGTGGTGGACTCTCCCACTTTATGGGCATTTAAGGGGGCATTGGATAGGCATATGGAGGGTAGTGGGATAGTGTAGGTTAGGTAGGCTTCGGTCGGCGCAACATCGAGGGCCGAAGGGCCTGTACTGGGCTATATTTTTCTATGTTCTATGTTCTATCAGCATTAGGCAAAACATCACAGAATCAATGTCATGAATTCATATCCCATTTCGGACTAAAGAATTGAACAAGTGAATCAATAGAATTAGGAAACAAAATGGGAGGACAGTGGGAGCCAGATACACAAAGCAGAGATAACAATGGACTAAATTCTGGATTATTTAAATGATTATCTTGGTTAAATAATAGAATTACAAATAAAGAACAAAGGATGTGAGAAAATGAGAAGACTTGGAGAAGTGGGAAGGATGAAAAATCTGGGGATTGGGTTTGGAAAGTGAGAGACCAGAGTGAAATGGGAACCAGGCTTTGAGTTTTATATCGTGGATTATTGTTATATCATTGTGTAATTTAAGTCATACATGATATGGTCTGCTCACTCTCTTAAAGGAAGAAAGAAATGAAGGTTAAATGAAGGAAGGAGCGCTTGGAGTCAGGGATTAAGCAAGCTTATTATAGACAAGAACGGACATTTAATCCTCCATAGAAATGTTCGCTCATTTCTTCCTGTCACAATATCAAATGGTTCCAGAGTTTTGGCCTTCAATGCTCTACCTTGGAGACTATTCCAGATGTTGATCTCATTGTGTGACAATTTTTGTTTATTGCCTCATGGGATGTGGATATCACTGGCTGGGTCAGCGCTTATTGTCTGTCCCTAGTTGCTCTTCAAAAGGTGATGGTGAACTGCCTTCTTGAACCGCTGCAGTCCATATGCTGTAGGTTGACCCTCAATGCCCTTAGTGAGGGAATTCAAAGATTTTAACCCAGTGACACTGAAGGAATGGTTATATATTTCCAAATCAGGATGGTGTGTGGCTTGGGGAGGGGAACTTGCAGGGGGGTGGTCTTCCCATGTATCTGTTTCCCTTGTCCTTCTAGATGGAAGTAATCATGGGTTTGGAAGGTGCATCTAGTGATGTTTGGTGATTTTCTGCAGTAGATCTTGCGATAGCTGCTGCTACTGAGTATCAGTGGTGGAGGGAGTGGATGCTTGGGCATGTGGTGCCAATCAAGTGGACTGCTTCGTCATGGATGGGGTCAAGCTTCTTCAGTGTTGTTATGGGGCTGCAGTCATTCAGGCAAGTGGGGAGTATTACTTCACACTCCTGACTTGTGCCTTGTAGATGGTGGACAGGCTTTGGTGAGTCAGGATGCAATTTTACAGTAGGGTTGTCTGCTGAACCCAGCCGTCATCGACTGGAAGTGGGTGTCAATAAGCCTGGAGCACCTGACTTTCCTGAGCTCAGTTGTGGTCAAGGAGAGCTTTCTCCTCCCCATCCTCCTCCTTGGAAGACTACTCCCATTCTCCCAGTTCCTCAGTGCCTATCACATTCGCTCACTGCCTCTTCTGATAGTGCAGAGCACAGCATGTCAGGAAGACGCAGCACTCTGTGGTGCAGCCTGGCGAAAGTGAGGATTGCAGATGCTGGAGATTAGAGTCAAGAGTGTGGTGCTGCAAAAGCACAGCAGGTCAGGCAGCATCTGAGGAGTAGGAGAATTGATGTTCTGGGCATAAGCTCTTCATCAGGTGCAGCCTGGTCCATGCAGTCACCTTGGTGTCTATGCCTGTTCAATGTGCCCTTGAAGCAGCCTTCCATACTGCCAGTGCGCCCTGCAACATGAGCCTGTGCTTCCTCAGTGACCTAGCAGTGCATTAGAGAGGTGCCACAATAGTCAGGAAGCATTTGCAGGTGCTGGATGGTCATAGGCAACAATTGGGTCAGTCAGAGCAAAGTGATGAGCTGAACTTCTCGGTTTCCCCCGCTGCTTTTCCCAACGTTGAGCTTGTTTGTGCAGTTTGGTAACAGAGGAGGCTGAATATTAATGAGGTGAGTTGGGTCATCAACATGGTGTTTAACAAATGATAATCCCCATCAATAGGCAATTCCTCAACTACTTAGTGAGAATCTCGGTTTAAAGAACTTTTATTTAATTAACCTATCTTTCTAGTCAACCAGTTCAGAGATGTTATTACACACCACTAGAGCAGGTGGGACTTGAACCCAAGCTGCCTGGACCAGGGTAGGGACCCTACCACTGAGACACAAGAGTATCTCACAATAACATGGTAAATGCCACAAAGGAGATGGAATGCCTTAACCATTGTAAGGCCAATAGGACGCCTTCCATCCTGATCAAGGTGAAGGCAAACCTTCTGTCCTTTCACACAATACAACATCAAACACAAGGTGACGTTTGCTGCTTCCAATGAGAAATGGTCCTATCAACAAATTTAATTTGATTTTGCCTTACATCATATCATAGCCCACATTGCTCAGACCCCGATAAGATTCTGCTCCAAAAACGTCTGAGAAATTAGATTTAATTTCAGATTATTAGGGAAGCAGATGCTGATTGAAATCAAATAGAAAATGGAGCCCTCAGAGGTCAGAGTTCAGTAACACAGCAGTACAGGCTGGGTTGCAGGTGCGTGTGAGTGCAACAAAGACGATCTAAAGGCTGGATTTAGCAGCTTCAGAAAAGGGAAATTACTGTCTGTTTCAGTTACTTTGAAGAAACAAATTAACAAGAACTGGCCATTTTATTGAAGACCAGGTAAGTGGATTCAGGTTGGTGGCTATGGGGTTTTGGTTTGGGGGAGGCCTGGGGGTGCTGCGGGTGGAGTTGGGGGAAGTCAAAGTCTGGACAGTGCTGGAGTGTGGAACCGTACCTGAGGTAAGGAGAGTTTCGAAGGATTTTCTGACTGAACAAGATGCTGAATACATTTGTCAATGGAACAGACAGAAAATCCATGAAATCTATCACATTTGATGTATCATCAACAACATAAAGTAAAAATTATCAATTTCATCAGATACAATATCTGTTAATTCAAGATTAATATGCTGATTTTGGTTTAATTATAAAGTAAAAGCAAAAGTCATAAAACAAACAAATCTTGTCCATCAGTTTCTTTCACTGGGATCATTTGGTTCATTTCAATATATTGCTATGCCTGGACCACCACATGTTTCATAAATATCTGCAATACACTCTCTCATTTGCCATCTTTCGGGGTTGAGAAAGGCTAGGATTTATAGCTTTTTCCTGCAACACAGACCTTTCACAGTCAGCATCAGATTAAAACTACATTATGGAAGTGTTTTGACAGCCAGCTATGAGAGCAGAGGCTTAGCTAATCCAATGATGGTCTAACCATTGCCTTGATGCTAAACATAGAGCAGTTCCATTTCTCCTTTAGTTGTCCTCAAGTCAAAAACACAGGAATGAGGGAACTGATAGGTCCTTTAATTAACAAAACTCAGTTTCATAATCTTGAGGTTTCCAATATTTGACATAATTATACATTCTATTTCTGCATGAAGCCAAGTGTTTTGTTAACAGCAACAGTTTAGATACTTTTTGGTACTTATAAGATGTTTGTTGAGTCTGCTTTTCTGAAAAAAATAGCTTGTTTTGTTTCCTTCTTATGGTTTTCCTGATCTGTTCAAAATCCCAGGTCCCAGTAGAATAAATGCCTTGCATGCTAAAGTCAGACAGTAAGACAGAGCTATTTTAGTTCCTATGTACAGAAGCATAAACAGTCTTGCCACATCTTCCAGTACCTCAGACTCAGTGCTTTTAGTGCATACATGTTTTTTTAAAGTATTATCCTTGTTATGCAATTCAACTCAGAACCCTGTCTTAGCAGACTAGAAATAATTTGTCAATCTGTCCGAATCATCACAGCTGTTTTCACAAAGACAGTTGGCAGTTTATGGAAAGTAGATTAGTGGCCATCTGCTTACCTTTCTCGAATGGTTGCCTGGATGTAATTAGTAATGGAGTCAGCCACCTGCAGAGTATGGGCTGTGTCAAAATACTGCCTGCTCAAAGTGTCTCCAGAACAGGCGTCCACCAGGACAAATAGCAACCCTGCCTTCTCGGACAGAAAGACTTCATCATTCACCTACGGGAACAGTATAGCAATTCTGTTAAAAAAGGGAATTCTTGGGTTGCAATAGAATTCAACATGAAATTTCCTGAAGGAATTCAGAACTACCAGTTGAGATATGTTTGGGTTAGTTTGGTCAACCTAACTCCCAATTGGTTGAAAAACAATGAATTATCAACATTTTTGCCAGTCACCACATTGAGATAATTGCTTGGGCCACATAGTTACCAGACCAAATAATCCAAAGAATGTGGTTTTAAATTCCACTGTGACAGCTTGAGAATTTGAATTCTGTTTTATAAATGCTGGAAATAAGAAGTTGGCATTAGTAAAGATGTCCACATTTTGGATTGCTGTTTGAAGTTATCAGTGTCCTTCAGGGAAGGAAACCTGTGTTCATTATCCAATTTGGCCTACATGTGACTCCAATCACACACCAATTCAGTTGCCTCTTAATGTCTGTGTGAAAGATCGAGCATTAATGTCAGTGAGTTTAGCACCAATTTTCGATTGTAACTAAGGATGGGCAAGAAAGGACAGTCTTGACAACACTCTGAGGACTAATCGAAAATATGTTACAATATAAAGATCTGAAGTTTAACATCTTTTTCAGCTATGGCTCCATTCCTAACAACGTCCCCTTTTTAAATACAACATACCAGATCTCATTGAATAGAGCAGCAGACTTAGAGAGTCACAGAGCTGTACAGTATGGAAACAGACCCTTCGGTCCAACTTATCAGTGCTGATCAAATATCTTAAATTAATCTAGTCCCAATTGCTAGCACTTGGCCCATATCCCATTAAACCCTTCCTATTCATATACCCATCCAGATGCCTTTTAAATGTAGCAATTGTACCAGCCTCCAACATTTTCTCTGGCAGCTCATTCCATGCACGCATCATCATCTATGTGAAAAAGTTGCCTCTTAGGTCTCTTTTAAATCTTACCTCTCTCACCTTAAACCTATGCCCTCTAGTTCTGGACTTCCCCACCCCAGGGAAAAGACCATGTCAATTTACTCTATCCATGCCCTTCGTGATTTTATAAACCTCTATGAGGTCACCCCTCAGCCTCTGACACTCCAGGGAAAGTAGCCCTAGCCTATTCAGCCTCTCTCTCTATAGTTCAAATCCTCTAACCCTGGCAACATCGTTGTAAATCTTTTCTGAATCCTTTCAAGTTTCACAACATCCTTCCTACAGGATGGAGACCAGAATTGCACACAATATTTGATGGGCTGAATGGCCTTCTTAAGCTCTCATGCTTTATATTAGCACAGAAAAGTGTCATTTCAGCTGATATCATTGGAAGGAAAGGAAATGGGAGGTAAATTAAACAAAATTAAATAAGACAAAAAAAATGTAACGACCCTCCTCTATGGCTCCTCACCACCTCTCTCAATTTATAAGTCTCCAGTCCAACCTCCTAATCTTCATCTTCCGTTATCTTACAAAACTCCTCACCATCTTGATTCCCCAAATGACTCCTGAAGTTCTCACCCAAACAGAACTGAAAGACCAAGAAAAGTGGTCAATCTCATTCTCCAATAACATTCTCCAATAACATGTCACTGATTCCTGATAAAATGGAAACAAACAGAAAATTCTATCCATGAGTTAATGAAAAGAAAGAAAGTACAGGGGTTTTGTTAAAGGTTGTTCCATTGCTAAGACAGTGAAATATGGTTCGTTTGGCCAATGACGTCTTACGTAGTAATACAGCTCTGAAGCAGCTTGTCATAAACTGGGTCATTTAGCACACAGCTGGTTCTTCTGTATCTTAGTTCTAGAAAACTAATAACATATTTATATTACAGAATGTCTTCAAGTAAAACAAAATTCTGTAATTAGCTGGAGCTCTGGGAGCCACAGAATCAAACCCATTCTTGTTGTGAATCATGATTCTGAAAAAAAACACACAAAATGTCACCACAGTTCTGGCTGCCATGCATCTTCTGGTTCCTGGAATAGCTTCAGAGAGATACTGGCAACCTTTTCGATTGCTCACAGCCAGGAGGAGATGGAATGTGGCAGCACCGATTGCTGTGCCCTGGAATAGTGCTGGAAGGATAATGGACAATCACATTATCAGACCGTCCTGGTTCTCAGACCCTCCCAGAAACAGAAGGGACTGTGGCAGCATGGATACTGTGGCAGCTGAGTAATAGAAAATAGAGCAAGTTTGTGAATGGATTTATTTTGTTTTGGAGGATAGCTTGGTGATTCAGTGGTTAGCACTGCTGCCTCACATTCCAGGGACCTGGGTTCAACTCCATCCTCAGGTAACTGTCTATGTGGAGTTTGCACATTCTCCCTGTGTCAGTGTGTGTTTCCTCCACATGCTTTGGTTTCCTTCCACAGTCTAAAGATGTTCAGGTTAATTGGATTGGCCATGCTAAATTGCCCATAATGTTCAGGAAGGTCCAGGCTGGGTGGATTAGCCATGGGAAATGCAAGGTTACTGGAATAGGGTAGGGGATTTTGGATGGGATACTCTTTGAAAAGGTCGGTGTGGACTTGATGGGCCAAATGGCCTGCTTCCACATTGTAGGGATTCTATGGACCATTGCTTTCCTTGATCTATATTAATGACCTAGCCTCCAGAGAACTGAGCACAATTTAAAAGTTTACAGATGGTAAGAGACTTAGAAGTGTTATGAACTGTGAGGAGGACAGAGAAAGAGAGAGACTTCAAGAGAACATTGATTAGTGAGCTTTGAGTAGATTTGTAGCTCAAGTTGAGGTTCTGGATGTAGGTTTGCTCGCTGAGCTGGAAGGTTCAATTCCAGATGTTTTGTTACCCTACTAAAGTAACATCTTCAGTGAACTTCAAGATGAAGCACTGCTGATGATTCCTGCTTTCTAATTATGTGTTTGGGCTTATTTGGGTTAGTGATGTCATTTCCTGTGGTGATGTCATTTCCTGTTCATTTTCTCAGGGGTGGTAAATTGGGTCCAAGTCAATGTGTTTGTTGATAGAGTTCCGGTTGGAATGCCATGCTTCTAGGAATTCTCATGCGTGTCTCTGTTGGGCTTGTCCTAGAATGAATGTTTTGTCCCAGTTGAAGTGGTGTCCTTCCTCATCTGTATGTAAGGCTACTAGTAAGGATATAGATACTTATAACACCCTATACAGATAACAAGCAAAACTAATGACATTTGCAAAATATCGTGCAAGAACTGTAACAAACACTACCCTAGACAAACAGGTGGAAAGCTAGCCACCAGGATACATGAACATCAACTAGCCACAAAACAACATGACCCTCTCTCGCTAGTATCCTTACATATGGATGAGAAAGGACACCACATTGACTGAGACAACACATTCATCCTTGGACAAACCAAACAGAGACATGCACAAGAATTCCTAGAAGCATGGCATTCCAACCAGAACTCTATCAACAAACACATTGACTTGGACCCGATTTACCATCCACTGAGAAAAAAAAAGAAATGACATCACCACAGGAAATGACATCACCAACCCAAAGAAACCCAAACATATAAATAGAAAGCAGGAATCATCAGCAGTGCTTTGTCCGGAGACTCACTGAAGATGTTACCTAGAATGGTGACGAAATGTCTGAAAATGAACCTTCCAGCTCAGCGAGCAAATCTACATCCGGAACATATATTGGCTGGTGGGTTAGGCAGAACCCATGGCAGCTGAAATTTAATATGGCAAACAGTGAAGTGATATATTTTGGAACGAAGACCAAAAAAAAGCAATCTAAATTAGAGGGAGCGATTCTAACGGGGCTGGAGGAGCAAATATGCATGGGTATATGTATTCAACTCTGAGGACCCAGGCTTGAATCCCACTGCAGCAGATGGTGGAATCTGAATTTAGTAAAAATCCGGAAATACGATTCTAATGATGATGATGAATCCTTCAGTTTGACAGTAAAAACCATCTGGTGTTCACTGGGATGGAAATCTGCCATCCTCACCTGGTCTGGCTTACAAGCGACTCCAGACCCACAGCAATTTGGTTGACTCTCAATTGCCCTCTGTGTAATTAGAGATGGGCAATAAATGTTGGCCTAGCCAGTGACAGCGACGTCACCTGAATAAAAAAAAACTCACTGGGGTAGAGCAGTTGAAAAAATGATAAAATGATTAACAGCGATACAGAATCTTAAGCTTTGAAAAGATAGATATTGAGTTAAAAACAAAGTCTGGCGAACATTAATAAAATATTGCTTCAGCCTCAATTGGAATATAGCGTTTATTTCTGGAAGACACACTTTAGGCACAAGCTGAGGGCTTTCGAGAAAGTTTGGAAAATATTTATAAGAATGAATCCAGGGGTGAAGAATGGTTACACTGTTAAATTCTACTTCTGCTTTAGTTGTGTGGGCATTAAAGACTAATACCCATATTTACCCACATGTACAAATAGTTCCTAAGGCAGGCGTAACATAGTGAAATACAGCCTGAAAATGAAAGCTTATCAATGGCAAGAGTGCAAGGATGAGTTTGAAGATTTTAGGTGTTGGGGCTGTGACTATTTCCTTTGCCAGTTTGCTCCTTTGGAGAAGCTGTGAATGTTCTACTTACAAAAGAAAAGATTGAGAGAAGATTTGTTTGATGGGTTTAAGGTGGGCTCTGGACAAAGTAGACAGGGAGAAACGGTTTCTGTTAGTAGAGAGTTCAAGACCTAAAGGGCACAGATTGATGACAGTCAGAAGAACCAAATGAGGACAAATGTTACACAATCAGGGGTTAGGATCAGGAATGCATCACCTTAGAGTGTTGCAGAAAGGTTCAATCATAGTGTTCAAGTATGAATTGGTTAATTACCCAGAGAGAATGCTCATTGGCAGGGGAACTGATGAATTGTTCTTACCAAATGACCTCTTTCTGCACTGTAACCTGTAATTCAAAGGAGCCTCAGGCAGTCCCATTCAGTTTCTGGTACTGTTTCAATTCTGTGCCAGTTTGGACACCTGAGGATGAGAATCTTCGATGTCCATGATATTCATGCTGATACCCAAGGTCCTTGTGAGTAAGACAGTTGTCCTGATTCTTCTACACAACTCTGAAACATGGAGGACCTTGGGAAACACCATCAATGCTGTTTAAGAAGGATTCGTCGCATCAACTGGGAGGACAGGCATACTAATATTAGTGCCCTCGAAGCAGCTAACACCATCAGCATCAAGGACATAATCATCTGAAACCAAATCTGCTGGGCCAGCCATATGTCTAAGATACCAGAGTTCCAACTGCCAAAGCAAAACATCTTCACCCAGCTCAAGGAAGTTCAAATGAGAGGAGTGCTAAGGAAGCATTTCAAAGACTCCACAAAAGCTTCTTTAAAAAAAAACCGCACCACAGAGGTGGATGCATGGGAGACCTTTGTTCAGAAGAAACCGGTTTGGAGGGACCTTCTGTTGAGGTGTTGTAGTGTTTGTTGATAGAGTTCCGGTTGGAATGCCATGCTTCTAGGAATTCTTGTGCGTGTCTCTGTTTGGTTTGTCCTAGGATGAATTCTTTGAGAACAATTCTTTGAGAACACGCATTGGCAAGAGGAAGTCTGGGAAGGAACTGGAGAAAGGAATGCCAACGATCTCAAGGCCAAGGACCAGTCCCACCTTTCGAAAATACCTTCTAAATGTGTACTCAGAGATGTGGTTCTAGGATTGGCTCATCAACCACACCAAGACCAACAGAACTGGGGTCACATGACCAGTGACACTGGGTTTCCTCGGTGGATGATCAGACTGATTTGCAAGAGTTTGCCAATAATGTCTAAGCCATAAATAGAAGGAACACATTTTCACACTATCTACTTCTATAAAGATTGAGGAGGATACATTCTAAATCCTACACTGATCCTTAACCAGATCTACGAAATTACTGAATTTGCTCTTTGGAAGAGACAATTAATTGATGCTCTGAAAATGATACTTTCCTGAGAACTGAAGATAGGGTGCATTTGGATGCAGGTGGTCAGAGATAAAGCTAATGATGGATTATATTGAACCTTCTATTCCAGAAAGCCACTGGCATGACCTGGTCTCAATAAACAGGATGACTACTGTCTACAGCTGCTCGATGGCATAAATCAGTCATTTGGACACACACCACCCATGATTCCATGATTAAATTGGCATCATGTGGAAACTGTTGGCAGATCACACCCATCTGGTAGAGTTGCCAAGTAAAATGGCTCAATTTGTGAATTTGAAATTTGAGGAGAGCCCATATTTCAATAGATCTTATTTTCCCGTCTTCTTGTGCCAGTTTTAATGCACCCCACGCTGGGAGGCATTATTAACCTTTACTGATGGCATTAATTGGCCAATATTCAATTTGATCACTGATTATATATCATTGACAATCAGACATGTTGTGTATGTTTAAAACAGGCAGCTAACAGGGTCTTGTGTCCTAAAGATGTGGCAGAAGATGTTCACACTGGTTACATTCAAAAAAACTTTATAACAGTCACCTAATTCAATACTATCTGGTTAACACTATTGCCACAAAGTTACCATTGACCCCATCGCCTCTGAATAGCTGAATAGCCTGTTTTTGCTAATGTAGGGATTTGAAAATTTACACTCAGTTTATTAAAAAGGTAATTTAAAACCTAGCACCAGTAAAGGTATGCACAAATATTTCTGATTGTTGTGAAGACTCAACTGATTCACTAATGTCCAAACTTGGAGAGTGTATCTGTCATTATCCGAACTGACACATACGTGACTCCAGCATCACACCAGATGGTTGACTCTTAATTGAAAACTGAAATGGGATGGATAGCTACTCAGTTATATCTCAGGGTTGGGTAATAAATGCAGACTATTGCTGTAACACACAATGGTTATAAGAAGCTGGCGAATGAGTGGCCCAAGTGACTTTCTCTTTCCTTTGTCACTCTGTTCCTCACAAAAAAAATAGGAGTACAATTCTCAAGGGAAAGCTGGAGCAGAGAGACCTGGGTGTATTTGCACACGGATCATTGAAGATGGTGGGACAGGTGGTGACAGCAGTTAGTAAAGCACAGAGAGTGTCTTCAGCATTATTAACAGCAGCATACAGTATAAGAGCAAGGTGGTGACGTGAATTTGTATAAGTCACTTGTAGCACCTCAGCTGGTCATCATGTCATAGGAGAGATGTGAAAGAGTGCAAGTAAGTGATTTACAAGAATGGTTCCAGGAATAAGAAATGTCAGTTATGATGATAGGTTAGGGACAATTCTCCTTGGAGAGAAGGCGGAGAGGAAATTTGAAAGAGGCTTTCAATGTCATGAGGAGGCTGCATGTAATAGATAGGTAGAAGCTGCTCCTGCTCTTAAGAGGAACATGAATGAGAGGACACAGGTTGAAAGGGATGTGCAAATGAAACAAGGGTGAAGTGAGAGAAAAAAACATTTTTCACACAGTGAGTAGTTAAGGGAATGGATTTTCTGGAAATGTGGTAGAAGCAGATTGAGCTGAGGCATTTGAGAGAGCATTGGATGATTATTTGTATGTAGATATTACACAAGAGCATAGAGACAAAGCAGGAGACTGGCAGTAGGTAATGTTGCTCATTGGATGATCTGATACGTACAAGATAGATCAAATGGCCTCCTACTCCACTGTAATAGTTCTGTGTTTTGGAGATGCACCTGACTGCAGAGTCCTTGTCTTCAGCAGTGCTACTGTCAGTATCTCGTATTGTAGGCACTACATGCATTATAAGAACTTAGGAAATAGGAGCAGAAATGGGCCAAATGGCCCATTGAGCCTGCTCTGCCATTCAATAAGATGATGGCTCATTTTATTGTGGACTCAGCTCCACTTACCGGCCTGTGCACTATAACCCTTAATTTCTTTACTATTCAAAAAACAAACTTTGCCTTAAAAAACATTTAGCCTCAACTGTTTCACGGGGCAGGGACTTCCACAGATTTACAGCCCTTTGGGAGAAGTTCCTCCTCAACTCAGTCCTAAATCTGCTCCCCTTTATTTTAAGGCTATGCCCCCAAGTTCTAGTTTCACCCGTCATTACAGCCTGCAGTATAACAGCCTGACAATACGTCGTGTCCCGTGTAATATACTTCTATTTTGCAGCATGGAAAGAAAATTAATACAGTTTACACAATTAACATTCACCATACAGCTCAACCAATCAGGATGCAGGTATCTGTACTTAAAAAGTAGCTTCAAGAAGTTAGATACCCCCAAGATGAAGAACATTTCAACAGCGTGACAAATTGCCCTGAGGGACAGATGCATATACTGGGAGGTTTTGAAATTATTGCACTTTGTTAACTTTGCATCACTAAAACAGAGATTCTAAGAAGGGTTCTCAAGATAACCAACTCCATGAAATCAAAGTTAATTATTAGGGAAAGCTGTGAACTTAACAGTCCACGAATAACTGTGTTTGTTGATAAATTATGTCATTCTGAATTCAAAGTGGGGCAAAATGAAAAGGAAATCTCAAACGAACTGGCAAGCGTGACAAAATTAGGAAAGTAATACAAGGTTTAAAAAGAACTTCAAGAGAACAGAACATAGAGAAAGACCGTTCAATTGATCACATCTGTGTTGGCTTTCTGTTGCAGCAATCCAGAATAAATCATCAAATCCCTACAGTGTGGAAGCAGGCCATGTGACCCTTGAGTCCACACCGACCCTCCAAAGAGCATCACACCTAGACCTGCCCTCTCCTACCCTATCCCTGTAACCCTGCATTTACCATGTAATCCACCTTACGTACACATCTGTAGACACTATGGGCAATTTAGCATGGCCAATCCACCTAACCTGCACATCTGTGGACTATGGGAGGAAACCGCAGCACCTGGAGGAGACCATGCAGACACAGAGAAAATGTGCAAATTCCACACAGTCACTTGAGGGTGGACCTGGGTCTATGACACTGTGGGCAGCAGTGCTAATCCCTGAGCTATATCAAATCCTTTGTTCTGTACTAATCAAAAACTAACATTCTGTTCTGCTCTGTTCCACAGCCCTGTATCAATTCACCCTTAAATCCACTGCCCTGCAACAGTCCAAAGCTACACTCTGTGCTCTGGTCTCTTTCCATGGTGCCATTCTTCCACAAAATAAAAGGTTTGGCCAATTCTCCCTTCCACATAAAAGATGCAATGATCTCTGTCTCTTCCTGCGATCTCAACCATTCCCTGTGGCAAAACATTACACGTTTTGCAAAAACAAAACTTGGCTTTTGTATTTTTAGATTCACTCGCCTTGTGCATGCATTTTATTCACAAACTGAGTGCACTGTTGCACTAAATAAAACTCTCAGTTCTTTTTAAATGATTGTTATTGTCCCAGCCTGCTATGTCTCTCTCTCTGTACTATGATAAGGTCAGCTAACAAATCTCATTTCTCTTGACACTTGTTCCCACAACTGCCCTGCTGCTGTCACCAGGAAGCTTTGAAAGTTCCCACCACGTATGGGTTCATTCCCATGAGGAACCTTTAATCTGTTTCACCCTCAATACCGGTTCTGGAAGTGCTGCTGAGGCATCTCATGGTATCAGAAGATGAGAAATTAAGCACAAGTGCCTCAGGGGATTGCTGAAGAACTTTTGTTCCTGGAGGATTCAAATGCAGGGAATTGGCAAGCGATCATCTTTTAATTTTTCTGGAACAGCAGGATACTTCCTTGAGGGTCTGAGCAAGGAGGGAAGATTGAATAGGTGAGGGTTATTTTCCTTGGAGCAGTGATGGTTTAGAAGGGACCTGATAGAGGTATATAAGATTGCGAAGGTCATAGATAAGAGGGTATTATTTCTATTAGTCGAGAGATCAATAACCAAGGGGATAGGTTTGAGGTGAAAGGCAGGTTGAGGAAGAGATGAGAAGAAACTTTCTCATCCAGAAGGTGGTAGGGATCTGGAACTCACTGCCTGAAACAGTGGTTGAGTTAAAAACTCCTGTAACCAGGTAAGCAGTATTTAGATATTTGCTTGTTGTCATTACCTTTAGGGCTTTGGGTCAAAAGCTGAAAAATGGTATTAGTGTAGTCAGATCTCCATTAACTAGCACAGACATGTTGGGCCTAATGGCCTCTTCCTGTTCTGTAAATATCTTTGAGATAATGAACAACCTTTCCCTTGGTTTCGAGGAGGTGTCATCCATCTTAACCATTTTAAAAACTGATAATACTGCAGATGCTGTAAAACAACACAAGTTGCTGGAAAAGCTCATCAGGTCTAGCATTCGTGAAAAGAAATCAGAGTTAGTGTTTCAGGTCCTTGAGGAAGGGCCCGAAATGTTAAGTTTGATTTCTCTTCACTGACCTGCTGATCTTTTCCAGCAACTTCTATTTTCGTTAACCATTTTATCTTCTTTTCTGAGCAGAGGCTGACTGGCTTGGACATGGGTCACTTTTTGATTTGAACCACTGCCCTTTCCATTACTGATTTAGTGTCAGTCCTCCCATTTGACAAACTATCACAATTTCCCTCAATCTTTGGATGGTTCTAGTAATAATAGCTGCCTGCCCATGTTAAAATGCACTGGGAGTGGATCATAAAGTTCACTAGATGACCATTCCTGACATCCATCTGCCCACATGTTGAGGCACCTGTTGAGGCTTCTTCCCACTCATGTTGACATCATTGTGGGGCACGGGAGGGTCCAAGCTATGTGAGAGCTAGGCAGGAAGGGGAGTGCCTCCCATCAAAGGCACCCCACCCCTCCATTTGCCAATTCAAAATCAGCTCATCAACTATCCCCTAATCTCAAATCCAGCCTGTCAACCTGTTCCCCTGATTAATTCCCCAATTTATCCAGGCTTGTTGAAACGGTGAGACCACCTCCAGCTCCACAGTGGGCACCACTCCCAACTAGGGGTCTTGGGACTGCAGAGTGATCAGATATCTGATTGGTCAGTAGCTCTCTATGTCTAGGTTTTCTCCAACAAAAGGGACAAAGCCCTCTCTTTAAATAATTCTGTTGGTGCAATGAAACAGCTGTGGGGAAGGGGGCAGCAATCGAGATTATTAGTGCTATTGAGCCAGGAGCGGGTAGGAGTGAACCATGGTCCCTGCAAAATACAGCCCTATAATTCACCATTTACCAGAACAATACTGGGCCTTAGAGAGTAATAAGGACACATTACATAATCACAATTTGTACTTCCTGAATCCAGGATGTTCAGGGCAAGGTATAATGAGGTGTTTAAGGCAATGGAAGGATTTTAAAAAAAAACTACTTTCTAATCAACCCATACAGAGATGTTATTATACACCTCAGGAACAGGGGGGACAAACCTGGGCCTCCTGCCTCAGAGGTAGGGATGCTATCATGTGCCACAAGAGCCCCTTGGAGGGATTCAGTAAAATAAACAGAGAGACTGGGGCAGTCAAAAACATGGATAACCCCAAACAAAGAACAAATTCATTTAGGAATGAAACCAGGAAATACATTTTCATACAAAGGATAATGAAAACCTAGAGCATCCTCTTCCAAAAAACTATAATGTGATAATTGAAATTGAGATTGACTGACTTTAGAGTGTCAAGCAATAAACAAAAGATGATAAATGGAGTATGGCACAACCCACCTGCACTGTTACTAGCCTCACCACTCAGGGGACAGCACAAAAGTTAAAGATTTCATCAAATTACACAAAATCCCCTAATTTACTTGCCTGAAAAACTTGGGTTATTAGAATACACTGGCCAGCCTTCTGTACTTAAAAGAAAACTATTCTTTACTCCAAATAAATCAGTTCTAACACAACTAAGCAAATTATGTCTTTTCAACTTAAACCCCTGCACCCACATGTGCAGTCAGACAGAAGCAAATAGAGAAAAAAAATCAAAGATCCTATGGGTGAAAGGGGAAAAAATAAATTAGGACAACACAGTTTGATACTACCAGGAAGAGGATTTAATGAAGTGTCCTTATACTTCCTCAAAGCCCTTCTGATATCTAATCATCTTCCTTCCAAACCACTTCATGGGGTAACTGCAAACATAAGGAAATTAGGGCACAAATTGTTCAGTCCCTCGGTCTCTGGTCAGGGGGTAGCAGCTAGCTAATGGTGAGAGAATAGATAACTAACTTCCAATTCTTTAATACTACTACACGAGGCGAGAGATAACATTGTCTGTTGAGAATCTGGAGGTTTTCTGCCACAGTATTGTTCACACTTAGGTTGTCCATCCGTCTAGGAGCTAGTCAGAGGGTTGTGGTTATACTGAGCACTTCTGATCCACACAGCTGCTCCTGATAGTCTGCGGTTGTTTCTGGGAAAGTTGCCTCTGATCATATGTGGTGCTGATGTGTCCACCAATCTCCCTTCACTACCTGAGCAAAGCAGGAGTGTAAATTGAACTCACAATGAGTTCCTGCAACTTGTTTTAAAACTGCAACATCTCCTTCCACAGATTCCTTGGTTTTAATTTTTCTTCCCCCATTTTACTCCAAGATCCAAAAATAAAGAAAATTTAAAAGATGTGGTACTTCTACCTAATTGAACAGCAAAAGTTACTTAAGAGGCTACATGCTCTCGACTCCTCCAGTTCCTATACTGCCCATATTATAAACAGAAATGATGGCTAATAGCAGCAGAAACATTTCATTCATGAATATCCTTCAAAGTTTCATCTGTTCCTCTGCTTTCTTCTGAAAACCAAACCTTAAACTCTGGCTAAGTCACATCGAGAATATTGTGTCCAGTTCTGGTCACCACACTTTAGGAAGAATGAGCTAAGAGCTCTTAAGAGAGTGTGTGGAGGGGATTTACTGGAGTCGTTCCAGGGATGAGGGATTTTAGGTACACAGTAGCAAAAACTGAGTTTGTTAGGGGGAGATTTGTTAAAGGTGCATGACATTAAGAATGGTTCAAATAAGACACACAAAGAAAGCTAATGGCACAAGGACTCAAGAAGACAGATTTGAGATTATGGAACAGAGTAACGAGGAGGGGAGCATGAGTGGAAGTGGGAGGTGGACATGAAATGGGGGGGGATGTGAGGTAGTGGGGGGGAATGTGAGGAAATGGGAAGGGGATGTGAGGAAGTGGGAAGTGGACGTGAGGTAGTGGGAGGAATGTCAGGAAGTGGGGGGGATGTGAGGAAGTCAGGAGGAATGTGAGGAAATGGGGGGCAATGTGAGGAAATGGGCAATGTGAGGAAATGGGGGGCAATGTGAGGAAATAGGAAGGGGATGTGAGGTAGTGGGGGGTGATATGAGGAAGTGGCGGGGGGATATGAGGAAGTGGAGGGCCGTGAGGAAGTGGAGGGGGTCATGAGGGGATGGGAGGGACGTGAGGAGGTTGGGGGGGGGGGATGTGAGGAAGTGGACAGAATTTGCGGAAGTGAGGGTGTGAGGAAGTGAGCGATGATGTGCTGAAGGGGAAGAAAGGATATGAGGAAGAACATTTTGACATAGTGAAATTTGCTGCCTAAGGAGGGTGGTGAAAGCAGAGATGATCACTGATTTAATAAGGAAATTTGATTTGATAAATCCTGGCGCTGGAAAAAGCACAGCATGTCAGGCAATGTCTGAGGAGCAAGAGAGTCAACGTTTTGTCCAAACCATCGACTCTCCAGCTCTTCAGATGCTGCCTGACCTGCTGTGCTTTTCTCAGCGCTACGCTTTGTCAACAAAGGAAATTTGATGATCATTTGAAGGAATTAAACTTGCAAGGCTACAGGGAATAGGACTAATTGGATTGTCCTACAGAGTGTTACCATAGATTTGATGGGCTGAATGGCCTGTGTCACAGTGACTCTAAGACACTCGCAGTTCTCCTAAAACTTGCAGCACCGTCCTCCCACAGGTCTGCACAGTTCCTGCTTTTTCACATCCAATCAGCAACCTCCCTCCTCACTTTAATAGAACAAGCCACTGAGAGTGGGCCTTGCATCAAACTCTGTTTACCTGAATTGAACTCTGAGAGGTTATCAGCTGCAATAGATAAACCTGCTGTCAGAGTTCTCTGGTGCAGCATTCTGCTTCCCAAAACACAATATGAATTGAGCTGGAATAAAACAATGAGCAGATAATTATTTCTTATTGCTGTGGGTTGAGGAGTAAAAATAACCCAGGCCATTGGGATCAATATGGCTGCTATTCTTCGGAACAGTACCATGGGTCCTATTACTTACAGGTGAGAGATTTATAGTGGCCTCAGTTTAACATCTCATCCGAAAATGCAAAAGAACAGGTTCAGCGACTGATTAATGCCAGTACTCAGGATTGCCAACAGACTACTTATAAGTAAATGTTTGCACTCAAACATCTAGGTCTGTGTTCGCATAATCGGGCTGGAATTTCTTCAGCAGTTCCCAGCTGTTCAGGAAATTTGTGCCAGAGTCTCAGAGTTAAGCTCTGTTATGAATTTGCACATCTGAAATATCAGTCATTCAAGATTTTGCTGTTATTCCTAAAATCTGGACAATGGTGGCAAGGTCATAATAACAGCCTTCCCTGGTTACCGCATACGTGCATTCATCTCCCAGAATGGGTCTAGAGTCACATTTAAGTCAAAGTTAGGGCCAGGTCCTTAAACTCAAATCAACCAACTAATGACGGGGTGCATTAAAATCAGCTCCTTGTTGGCTATGATGGGATTCAAGCTCTGAAGCTGAACCTATTACCCTGACCAGCAGGCTAACACATACTCAATTTCCTCTTCCTTCATCAAAAAATACAGGTCGTTGTGAAGTGCAGGCCCTGTCCAACATCATTTAGATGTTAAATTCAGATTAAAAAGAAAAACTGGTTTTTGCTCCTCTTGATCAAATTGTGTATCAAAGTACCTTGATGTAATAATTAAATGAAATTCAGGAGAATGATTGTTTTGCCCTTCGAAGTTCCAATCTGAAAAGGAAGTCAAAATCAACATGAACTAGATTGTTGCTGTTACCTTAATGAAAGAGAATTTATGTCCATTTTGTATGTCTCCTGTGCTCTGTGACTGTATCTCAATTTTGATGTACACTCTGTGTGGGTCACTTGTTATAGCGACCTAGGGAGACAACAAAGATATATATAATGTCATCTGAGCCTTAACAAGATGATGAATATTTTTGTTAATTCACTTACTATGAGCAAACAAACAGAGAAACACTGAAAACCACATGGGGATTTCTGGCTATTTCATAGTAAAAAGTAAGACATTCACTAAATTCAATTGTTTGACTTTTCTCAGGGTGCTAGGATATCTGCCATGACTCTGTCCACTATTAGATAAACGATAAAGTCTACTATGCATAAATGGATTGGCATATGTTACTGTAGGAGGAATTAATTGCACTCGCCCACCCCACCCTCTGCTGCATTTGGTGGCGGACAGGAACTTAACCAAATAGAAGGGTGGCAGCTGGACAATCCACTGGTTTCCCATTAAACCCTGCTCAGTAGGATGTAGTTTGCACAGCTATGGGAGAAGGTGTATAGAAAGCAGCTGGAAGGAAGTGAAACCAAGGTATCTGAGAGAGTTAGGGGTTTACAGTGAACATTGGTTGACAACCTAAGCCAAATAAAGACCTAATAGAGATAGTTGAAGGAGTGAAATGATGAATTGAAGGTAGACCACATAACAATGAGGGAGGGGTGAAGCTAAGTTGATTAAATTTTCTCACTCATGTACTGCACAAAGAGTGAGAGAGGTGTCCTTGGTAAAATTGGAGCTAAGCATGCCCAGGTATGAAGATGTCAGAAGGATGTTGAGGGAAGCAATTTCTGAGGGAAACTCAAAAACCAAAACAGAAATTGCTAGAAAAGCGCAGGAACGTCTGAGGAAGGGGCAGTGGACCTGAAACGTTAACTCCGATTTCTATCCACAGATGCCACCAGACCTGTTGAGCTTTTCCAGCAATTTCTATTTTTGCCCCTAAGACAGTTGTTAATATTTTTAATGTTGCGTGAAACATCAATCACCTGCGCGAAAAGAGCTTTGAGAATTTAACTCCAAAGCCTCTTGAAAAGAACAAAAGTTCATAAATCTTCTCAAGATGGAAGGACATACTCCTCACTAAAATCAGAAATATGTTACCCATGTATGGCACTGGGATGACATTGGTGAAATGAGTAAGATCATGAATGGCCCTGACAAAGTGAACATGGAAATGGCATTTCCTTTTGAGGGCGAGTCCAAAATAAGCGGGCACTGTTTTAAATTGAGGGGTCACCTTTTAAGAAAGATGATCATTGAATATTTTTAAGGCAGAGGTAATTATATTCTTATTAGGGAGGAGAATCAAAGGTTATTGGGGATAGATGGCAATGTGGAATTCATAACATCAGTCATGATTTTATTGAATTGCAGAACAGGCTGAAGGGGCTGATTGGTCTGCTTCTGCTCCTATTTCACACGTGTACCAGGAAAAGCTTCAAACTGTACATATTTAGCACGCAAGGGTGAACTATGAACTCTTTCAAAAACTGTTCTCAAGTCTTATGAAAGTACAGACTATTCAGCTGGGCTGAGATTCTACAGTGGAGCTGTTAAGGACTGATGGATAAATTCAAACACATTGATATTGTACTTTTTCTTAGTTTCTTAACTGAACAAACCAAACTTCATCTCTAGCTCATGTGTATTAGTGGCCTGGTATCCTACTGTGTGAACTGTGTGCTGTGATGGTCATAGAGCTGAGAACAACCATTTAAACACTCTGGCACTACAGGTAAAGGAAAGAAAAAAGACTCTCTCACTCAAATGCTAGTCAGCCACTGCCAAAAGAAATCAGGCAGAAAAGTTTTAACCAATCTACTAAGACTGTCAATGCTAATGACAAAACACATTGCAATGAGAGCTTATTGGTTCGGAGTATTCTGTTTAGAGTGTAACAAATTGGGGAACATTGCCTGGGGTCTGTTACAACAAGAATACAAATAGATTTAGGGAATAGAGTTAGTTTAACATATTTAGAGCAATTGGTTCCAGTTTTTCTGACCAACATATATAAAATAAGTACAACAGCTGTCACAACGTTTCATTATCAAGTTTCACATTTACCAGAAACTTCATGATGAGAAGATTGGTCAGTTAGCCAAATTCTTATCATGTTAAACTCCAATTACAAGGACATAATGTTGCAATTAGTGAAGTAGGGCTATCAATAGAAGCAAGAATATAAAGTTCAAGCTCCAGGCTGTGCTTCATAATGAGAAACTGTTTAACATGCGGAATTAATACAATTAAACTACTTTTGCAGAAAGGTCATTCTATTCCTGTTAGGCCATACTTGGAATTTTAAAAATACCATACAATTGTTGATAACATCCAAAGTTAAGGAACTGTAAATGAACCCACATTGCAAACAAATCAGAGAAATTTACCAAGTTCTAGAGCTGCCTGTGAGCAGTCTGAGACAGAGTCAGAAAACTGGGGAACCAGGGTTGATGTCTTTATCTGATCTGCTCTTTCTTCAAGTCAAGACTCCCACGGAGTGAGGGATTGTCAAATTGACTTGACTGTAACATTTTTGCTGTTGTTTTGAAAATCACCACTATATTACAAAAATACTCTTTAATCTAAAGGCGTTTTACTTCAAATATTCACTGAGCAATGGGTCATTTGCTATTAATTACCGTGTATGACACCCAATGTTTTTAATAAAGGCTGCCTGACAAACCAAGTGTATTTGTAAATTTAACTAGACAAATAAAAAAGGTTCATAATCCTTCATAATTCACATGGGTTCATATGTAGTTGGACCTTCCTGGCCCTTATAACAAGTTGCTGAATACAGGGATGGGAGGGTGCACCCACTGAACAGCCCAGTCCACTCTTCTCCAATTAAATGAACAGAAGATAATTTGGGGGTGCAGCTCATTACAGCTTCATGTTCTTTCTTATGCAATTTCCCAATATTTGTAGCCACACAAGAACAGAGGAAGTTATTCAATCCCTGAAGTCTGTGTCACTATCCATTTCGATCATAGTTGACCTTAAATCCATTCACTCTCCATCCAGAAGCAACTGATCTTAGTTTGGAATACTACAGACTCGCTACCACAGCCACATCTCCTTCCTCAGCACCTGCCTATGGAACCGACTGACCCCGCACGAACTCTGGACAACGTTCAGACCAACAAAATTTGGACCCAACCAGGAAACTTCCCCGATCCCCAACGCCTTATCTTCACCATGGACATCCAGTCCCTGTACACCTCCATCCCCCATCATGGAGGCCTCAAAGCCCTTCGCTTCTTCCTTTCCCACCGTACCAACCAGTACCCTTCCACTGACACCCTCCTTCGACTGACTGAACTGGTCCTCACTCTGAACAACTTCTCTTTCCAATCCTGCCACTTCCTCCAAACCAAAGGAGTAGCCATGGGCATCCACATGGACCCAGCTATGCCTGCCTCTTCGTAGGATATGTGGAACAGTCCATCTCCCATAGCTACCTAGACTATACCTCCTCCCACCCTGCCCCCTGTAAAAACGCCATCCCATATTCCCAATTCCTTCGTCTCCGCCACATCTGCTTCCAGGAGGACCAGTTCCAATACCGAATAACCCAGATGGCCTCCTTCTTCAAAGATTGCAATTTCCCCCCAGACGTGATCGACGATGCCCTCCACCTCATCTCCTCCACTTCCCGCTCCTCCGCCCTTGAGCCCCGCCCCTCCAATCGCCACCAGGACAGAACCCCACTGGTCCTCACCTACCACCCTACCAACCTCCATATACATCGTATCATCCGTCGTCATTTCCGCCACCTCCAAACGGACCCCACCACCAGGGATATATTTCCCTCCCCTCCCCTATCAGTGTTCCGAAAAGACCACTCCCTCCGTGACTCCCTCGTCAGGTCCACACCCCCCACTAACCCAACCTCTACTCCCGGCACCTTCCCCTGCAACTGCAAGAAATGCAAAACTTGCGCCCACACCTCCCCCCTTACTTCCCTCCAAGGCCCCAAGGGATCCTTCCATATCCGCCAAAAATTCACCTGCACCTCCACACACATCATTTACTGCATCCGCTAAACCCGGTGTGGCCTCCTCTATATTGGGGAGACAGGCCGCCTACTTGCGGAACGTTTCAGAAAACACCTCTGGGACACCCGGACCAACCAACCCAACCACCCTGTGGCTCAACACTTCAACTCCTCCTCCCACTCCACCAAGGACATGCAGGTCCTTGGACTCCTCCATCGCCAGACCATAGCAACACGACAGCTAGAGGAAGAGCGCCTCATCTTCCGCCTAGGAACCCTCCAACCACAAGGGATGAACTCAAATTTCTCCAGTTTCCTCATTTCCCCTCCCCCCACCTTGTCTTAGTCAAATCCCTTGAACTCAGCACCGCCTTCCTAACCTGCAATCTTCTTCCTGACCTCTCCGCCCCCACCCCCACTCCGACCTATCACCCTCACCTTGACCTCCTTCCACCTATCGCATTTCCAAAGCCCCTCCCCCAAGTCCCTCCTCCCTACCTTTTATCTCAGCCTGCTGGACACACTTTCCTCATTCCTGAAGAAGGGCTCATGCCCGAAACGTCGATTCTCCTGCTCCTTGGATGCTGCCTGACCTGCTGCATTTTTCCAGCAACTGTAGCTTGGAATGCTACAGTTGATTCCAATACCTACTGCCCTTTCTTGATTAGATTCCCTACAGTGTGGAAACAGGCCTTTTGGCCCAACAAGTCCACACCGACCCTCCAGAGAGAAACCCACCCAGATCCATTTCCCTCTGACTAATGCACCTAACACTATGGGGCAATTTAGCATGGCCAATTCACCTAACCTGCACATCTTTGGACTGTGGGAGGAAACCGGAGCACCCGGAGAAAACCCACACAGACACGGGGAGAATGTGCAAACTCCACACAGACAGTCGCCCGAGGCTGGAATCGAACCCGGGTCTCTGGTGCTGTGAGGCAACAGTGCTTACCACTGAGCCACCGTACCACTCCTGAGAGAGCTCAGTTTCTCCGAGATATTGTGAGACAAACTGCTTCCTGATTTCAGTCCTGCAAAGTTTGAAATGCTTTGTTCTAAATTCCTTTGGTAGAGAATGGTTTCTCTGTATCGCTCCCAGATCGTTTATCACTTTAGATTAACCTTCATATTTCCAATCTTAGTCTGAGAAATCTGGCCTCACAAATTAACCGTTTAAGATCTGATGCTCTTTCACTGAATGTGCACTGCAGCTTCTTGCTGAGTTTCACTGCTCTAAACAACGATTCAGGTGACCCACTTGCTCCCTTCAAGAGGGATGCCACTCGATGGACAACCTACCTGTGGGGCACCACAGTGTCTGCAAGGAGCAGCCACCCGTCCGGTCAGAGTGATGAGATGGGCTGCCTCGCTTGAGTGTTTCACTGAGTGGCCCTTCCGCAAGCAGTCACTGCTTTCCCAGGAGATGACATGCGACAAAATCTTCACACGCTCACAGCCGTGTTTGGAGCAATAGCTGTGGCCTTTCCGGACATGTTTTGCTTGAAGGATAAGAAAAAGAATCCTGAGAGGAACCAAGAAAATTGTAAAGAGCAATGGAGGGAATCATTATCCTCGAGTCTTCCACAAACTATCTAAATAGTCATCATTACTGCATGAATATCACTTCCTGAAAAACATTCACAACATAATTGCCCTCTTCCCCTCAGCTGGAGTCTGATCCTCGATTGGCTGTTGCTGTACATAATTGGAGGCCTTCCATTGGTTCTTGCTCATCAGCAAGAGCTAACCTGTGTACCAGGGTGAAGCTCTCTTCCACCCATTCCCCCACTTGCAGAGAACCCATTTTCAAATTACTGTTTCACCATTGCTCTCACAGCCTAGAACTCGAAAACTTGAAATCTCCCAGAACTCAGACCAAGAGAAAGAGTCCTGCCATGCTGGTGATATCATTGATCCAAACTCTATAAGCTACAGGTGCTATGAGACTTTACACCGTAGCCTCTGTGTGGGCCATTCCCAGACCCTATTTGGCTTTTCTCTTTCTCCTCCAAGGGACAAGATCCCCCAAGTCCCAGCTCCACTAACTTGATTCCACGTGCCAATCCCTTCAATTTGCACTCTTATGCTCCTGACTCCATCACTTCATTTTCTGAGGTCAATAGAAGATCAAAACAGAGAAGAGTGGGGTTATGCATTTTGATCAAAGGGATGAATTGAATTATTGCACAGGTCTAAAGAGCATACAGAGGGACAGGGGGCTGGCAGCAGGAAGCATTGATGGTATGGCAGGATATTAAGGGCAGCACGGTGGCTGGAAAATGGATGGACACATGAGGAAATAAACTAACAAGCTTATGAGAATAGAGCAAAGGATCTTCTGGATTGCTCTACAAAGAGTTAGCATGAGGCTGAGTGGCTGAATAGCCTTCCTCTGTGCCCTAATGACAATGATTTAATGACAATGACTCTTTCCAGCCTTCTAAGGCCTTGACTTTCTCTTGTTCGGTCCTTCCTCTCAGGCTGCTCCAATCAGTTACACAGTAACTATGGTTTTCCTCTATAAATAAGACGTAGACTTACCCTGCACTGCTGTCAAAGTAATACACACTCTTGTCTGGATGTTTCTGCAGGATGTTGAAGGACGATACTGCTTTATACCGTTTCACACTGTGTACTCTTCCGCTCGATCGATCGTATATATCAGACATAACTTTAAAAACTGTTCTCTTGGGATAACAAAGGCCAACTTGGATCCAGTTCCCTCTGCAACAACATTAACAATAATGTCTTGTTCACATTGCAACACAAATATTCCATTTTAATATCAGCAAAAACACTCAAACAACAAACGTGAACTTGCTGTGAAATAAAAAATTGCAGGTGAAGTGTTAACTCCTGTGACATTGCTGGGCAAGGGTAAGAGATGTCACTCAATGTTACAGCTTTTTCATTTACTCTGTCATCGATTGTAGGCACTGTTGTAGCTGTTGGTCACTAGCCACTGCCACTAGTCCTCCTTTCTACTCTTTAAATAAAATTTAAATGGTTTAGAGAGCCCCAAGAAAAAAAAATCACTAGGTCAAATCGAATTTATCAAAAACTGGAATCAATACATCATTACCAGATGTAAGTATGCACCCTATCATCACTCCCTCTGTAACTGGGTCCTAGACTTCCTGACTGGGAGACCTCAGTCAGTCTGCATTGGGAACAGCATCTCCAACACCATCACAGTGAGCATGGGGATCCCCCCCCACCCAGGGCTGTGTGCTCAGCCCCTTGCTGTTCACCTGCTGACACACCACTGTGCAGCGATGCCCAGCTCAAATCACATCATTGAGTTCACTGATGATACGACTGTAGTTGGTCTCATCAGCAGGAAGACGAGTTGGCATACAGAGAGGAGGCGCAGCAGCTAACGGACTGGTGCCGAGCCAACAATCTGTCTCTGAACGTGGACAACACAAAAGAGATGGTTGTTGGCTTCAGGATTGGCACAGAGCGACCACTCTCCACTGCACATTGACGGCTCCCCCCGTGGAGATCGTGAAAAGCACCAAATTTCTTTGCATACCCTGGTGAAGAATCTCACCTGGTCCCTCAAAACCAGCAGCAACTTTCTGCACAGGCTGAGGATAGCCTACCTCCCACCCCTCATCCTCACCACATTCTACAGAGGGTTCATTGAGAGTACCCCGAGCTGCTACATCACTGCCTGGTTCGGGATTTGCACCGTCTCGGATTGTAAGACCCTCCGGTGGATAGTGAGGAGGGCCGAGAAGATCATTGGGGTCTCTCTCCCCTCTATTACTGACATTTACACCACACGCTGCATCTGAAAGGTTAAGAGCGTTGTGGAAGACCCCACACACCCCTCACTCAAACTCTTCTCCCTCCTGCCATCTGGCTGAAGATACCAGAGCATATGGTCTCTCACGTCCAGAATATGCAAGTTTTGTTCCCCCATGCCATCAGGCTACTTAACACTGTATGATCGGACTCTATTCCATCAGAAACCTTTTGAATTGCTGCTTGAAACAATGTTTTATTAATCACCATTCTTTTATTGCACTGTAATTTGTACACCATGGTGCCTGTTGTCCTGACACGTCAGGAGTTACTCTGCTGTCTTGCATGTTTTGCATTTCTTATGCAGTTTATGTTGCCCTTCGCGTGCTGTTTGTGCTGTCCACGTAGCACCTTGGTCCTGGAGGAACACTGTCTCGTTTTTAGTGTAACAGTTGTATCTGGGAGAAATGACAAATAAAAGCTACTCTTGACCCTTGATATCGGCCAGGTTTGTCACATCAGCCTCCACTGGAACTTGTGCAAGAATAACTGTTTCTCCACCAAAAAGACTGTGTGATATCATCAGATAGGAGAGGCTAGATAGGCTGGGAGTTTTTTCTCTGGAATGTAGGAAGCTGAGGAGTGACCTTATAGGGATTTATAAAATCATGAGGAGTGTGGATGGGATGAATAGTCAAGGCCTTTTCTCCAGGGTAGAGAAGAACAACATTACAGGGCATAGGTATAAGGCAAAGGGGAAAGAGATAAAATGTTATCTGAGGGGCAACATTTTCACACAGATGGTGGTGTGTGTATGGAACGAGCTGCAAGAGAAAGTGGTAGAGCGAATACAGAATCTAAGCTGAACACTGCAGTACAGTATGGAGGGAGTGCTGCTGCACTGTTAGAGGTCCGATCTTACACACAATCTGTTTAACATCTGACCTCACAGGTGGACGGAAGATATTCCACAGCACTACTTCAAGGAAGAACAACTGAGGAATTTTTCCATGGTATTCTGATCAATTATTTATCCCTCAATCAACATCACAAGCAGATTATCTGGTCATTCCCTTGTTGATATTTGTGGAATTTCACTGTGCACTGGTTGCAGTGTTTTAGATTTCTTACAGTATGGAAATAGGCCCTTCGGCCCAACAAGCCCACACCGACCCTCCGAAGAGCAACCTACCCAGACCCATTCCCCTACATTTACCCCTTCACCTAACACTACGGGCAATTTAGCATGGCCAATTCACCTAACCTGCACATTTTCTTTGGACTGTGGGAGGAAACCGGAGCACCCTGAGGAAACCCACGCAGACACGGGGAGAATGTGCAAGAGGTCTCTGGCGCTGTGAGGCAGCAGTGCGAACCACTGAGCCACCGTGCCGGCACTGTGTTCTCTGCATTACAAAAATTACAACATTTTAAAAGAATTTAATTGAAGAGTGAAGCAATTTGGAGTTCTTGAGGTTGTCATAGGAGCTGAATAAATGCAGAGGATTTTTAAAGTAGTGAATGTAATCTGAGTCATGCAACAGGGTAATGCTGAGTGCAAATAATATTTGTTTATCTGAGGGGGCATGGATTGGATATAACAGCTATATCTTTTCCAGTAATGTACATTCAGAGAACAGAATGACTGGGTGATACATTGGTCCCTACATCACACAACTCTCAAAGATCTCCAAACTGGTTCTTCACTGGGACACAGAAGTTAGGACTAGGAATGCGCCATTCAGCCCTGCTCCACCATTCAGTACCATCATGGCTGATTTGGCTGTTGTCTCAGACTCACTTTCATGCCTGCACCCCATAACCCTTGGTTTTTCTAACCCATCATATTTTATCCCCTCAATCAAACAGAATTGTACACTTATTTTAATGAGGCAGTGGAATTGCAAATTCCTCCTCCTCCCTACTGTGAGACATTGTGAACCATTTCCCGTCACTATCTTGGATCTCTCCCAGGATCCCACTACTATCTTAAAGAGGTCACTAGGAAGTTGAGAAGTCCATTCACCGTCCCAGGAGTGAGATTATACTGATCTAGCACATTCATGCAATCGATTACACCTGCTGTCACTCTCACCTGAGACATACAAAAAGGTGCATTAAACAAGGCAGCCATTCGCATCATTGCTGCAGAATGCCCGTACTGTTTTACTGTACACACTGCAATGCACAGGATGTAGATGACTAAACAATGACCATCAGTATCTGAGTCAATCAGAGTATTCTTGACTGAGTAGACATTCAGATCCTTCACTCCAGGCACATGGCTTTGCCAGTGAGGAGTGTGGGAATGGGTAATGTGAATCTGAGGTCACAGCCTGTCCTGACCATTTAAGCAGGCACCACACTGATTCATCTAAAGATGATGTCTATTCCATATGCATCTAGATGGATGTCTACCAGGCTGTAAAACCCAACTTATGGCTATAGAATATGGCAGGACATACGATACATCATGAATTCTGAACACTGTTTTTGGTTCAATGGAGGGATTGGTTGTGCCACAGTCACAGTATGAACCATATATACCATCATCAAAAACACACTGGTGTTGGTGTTAGGAGATTAGGGTTTTGAAGGTCGGAAACAATCAAAGACTGCTGCCTTGTCTGGAAGTAGATTCAGTGCAAACAACTGCAAGCTGGGAACTGCTTTGTCAGGCTACGAGTTAGACAAGCAAAAGAGGGACTCCAAATGTGTAACTCATTACCTTGACATTTACCCTCACTGCGCCACCACCCTGCATAGCCATGCGCATTATCAAACTTCTATTCTTTTGTCCAAATTATAACTTCTTTAATTACTTCACAATATTCACCTTGACATACTTCAGTCAATTTCATAGATCTCTTTTGAAAGGTCTCTTTTTCTCAAACAAGATGTTTTAAGACCCGGGTGAATGCTGTGGGTTAAGTGACTTCCTTCAATGCCTTTCCAATTTGATTGTGGTCAGTAAACTGGTTGGTTTCAGCATCTGCAGGACTGGTTGGTTTAGTTTGTCAGTTGCAGGGAAGATCAGGCTAGACCTTGAGGTGGTTCTTTAGTGACACTATGCACCAGATATCAACATCGGGCAATCACTGCTTGCACTTGCTCTAACTACAACTACTCGCACAGTCTCTAACACATGACTCCAGAGGTCACAGTCACATCGCAGCATATCTCCGAGGCTTATCTGCACATTTATTAATATGGGTTATTAACCCAGAGAAATTGGGAGCTCATGATGAGATTGAATACAGAGATAACAGTGCCCAAACATCATGTGTACTAGGACATGTACATAGCATCAATATGATTGGGTACATTGGAGTTGGGGTGCGATTATCTGAGAAAGAAAGGATTGAACCAATTCTGTTGCATGTGGACATTTTAGGCCGAAGGCCTGGGACTGCTCTTAGTGTAAGAGATTCAACACGGAGCATCTAGAGGATGAACAAAGAAGTCTGAAGGGAAAGTGGAATGAAGTCACAATTTCTGCCCAAGGAACACTGCAATTGAATACTCAAATGTCTCTTGGAAACTGGTTCTCCAATACTATGCTGCCAAGTTTCACTTATGTCAAGTGAAACTATCACAGATATGGTGCAGTGACAGCTATGGACAATTGCAAGGAGTCCTAAAGGACCGCTGGAGGATATCTATATCCAGAATTACAGCAAATGTGGGATAAATAATCCAATTTCCTGCACTTATCCTTAAAGGACATTAGTCTCAGGAAACCTATCCATTTTTCTCTTGCTCAATGATTGAATTTTCACAGCTCACTGGGGTAGAGAATTCTAAAGATTCCCCACCGCGTTAGTGAAGAAATTCCACCTCATCTCAGTCCTAAATGGTCTGTCTCTTGTCCTGGGATGATGTCTCCTGGTTATAGAGTCACCAGCCAAATGGAAAAGTCTTATCCACAGCCATCCTGTCACATCCTGTAAGAATTTTGTAAGTTTCAAAAAGGTTACCCCTTACTCTATGAAACTCAAAGATTACAGGCCCAGTTTCCCCTTGCCTCATAAACCAATCTCATCATCCAGGGATGAATTTGATGAACCTTTGTTGCACTCACTTATGGCAAATGTATTCCTCCTGAGACAAGGGGATCAAAACTGTACACAATATTCCAAGTGAGGACTCAGAAAAGCTCTATCCAATTACAAGATATCTTTACATTCAATCTTTATTGTGTCTCAAAGCCTCTTGCGATGCTCATCAACATAACATTTGCCAATCTAATTCCATGCTGCATCTGCATGCTAACTTTCAGTCATTCATAAACAAGGGCTCCGGGCTCCTACGAACAACTATACTTCCCAACCTCTCACCATTTAAGAAATATGCTCAGGACTTCTTTTCTTCCGCCCTGTCTGTTCTGGTGATTGCTAAACTGCACTGCTGCTAGCACAAGCCTTATTTCGGAAAAAACAACATGAGACACTTGGAAGACCAATTCTGTATTGCTACGGGACAAAGCTTTCTGAATCATAGAACAGTATGGCACAGTACAGGCCCTTCAGTCCTAGATGCTAGGCTGATGTTTTATGCTACTCAAAGGTCAACTAACCTACATACCCTACATTTCACTATCTCCATATGCCTATCCATGAGTCACTTAAATGTCCCGAATGTACCTGACTCTACTACCACCGCTGGCAGTGCATTCCACGTGCCTATCACTCTCTGTGTAAAGAACCTACTTCTGACATCTCCCCTAAACCTTCCTCAAATCACCTTAAAATTATGCCCCCTTATTATAGCCATTTCCGCCCTGGGAAAAAGTCTCGGCACGGTGGCACAGTGGTTAGCACTGCTGCCTCACAGCGCCAGACACCCGGGTTCAATTCCCACCTCAGGCGACTGTCTGTGTGGAGTTTGCACATTCTCCCCGTGTCTGCGTGGGTTTCCTCCGGGTGCTCTGGTTTCCTCCCACAGTCCAAAAATGTGCAGGTCAGGTGAATTGACTATGTTAAATTGCCCGTAGTGTTAGATAAGGGGTAGATGTAGGGGTATGGGTGGGTTGTGCTTCGGCGGGGCGGTGTGGACTTGTTGGGCCGAAGGGCCTGTTTCCACACTGTAAGTAATCTAATCTAATCTAATCTAATCTATTCACTCTATCTATCCCTCCCATCATCTTGTACACATCTATCAAGTCACCTCTCATCCTTCTTCGCTCCAATGAGATAAGCCCTAGCTCCCTCAAACCTTTCTTCATAAGACATACCCTTCAGACCAGGCAGCATCCGGGTAAATCTCCTCTGCACCCTCTGTAAAGCTTCCACATCCTTCCTATAATGAGGCAAACAGAACTGAACACAATATTTCAAATGTGGTCTAAGCAAGGCTTTACAGAGGTGCAGCATAACCTCGCAGCTCTTAAATTCAATCCCTCTGCTAATGAAAGTGAACACACCATATGCCTTCTTAACAACCCTATCAACTTGGTTGGCAACTTTGAGGCATCTATGGACATGGACCCGAAGATCTCTCTGTTCCTCCACACTGCCAAGAATCCTGCCTATGACCATATAATCTGCAATCAAATTCAACCTTCCAAAATGAATCACTTCATACTTTTCCAGGTTAAACTCCATCTGCCACTTCTCAGCCCAGTTCTGCATCCTGTCAATATCCCGTTGCAACGTACAACAGCCCTCCATATTATCCACAGCTCCACCAACCTTTGTGTCATCAACAAACTTACTAACTCACCCTTCCACTTCCTCATCCAAGTCACTTACAAAAATCACAAAGACCAGAGGTCCCAGAACAGATCCCTGTGGAACACCAGTAGTCACCGAGCTCCAGGCTGAATACTTTCTATCTACTACCATCCTCTGTCTTCTATGGACCAGCCAATTCTGTATCCAGGCAGCCACATTTCCCTGTATCCCATGCCTCCTTACTTTCTGAATGATCCTACCATGGGGAACCTTAGGAAAAGCTTTGCTAAAATCCATATACATCACATCCACTGCTCTACCTTCAATGTGCTTTGTCACATCCTCAAAGAATTCAGTAAGGCTTGTGAGGCATGACCTACCCCTCACAAAGCCATGCTGACTATCTCTAATCAAACTATGCTTTTCCAAGTAATCATGAATTCTGTCTCTCAGAACCCTCTCCAATAATCTGCCTGACTGGTCTGTAATTCCCAGGATTATTTCTATTCCCCTTCATGAACAAGGGAATAACCTTTTCCACCCTCCAATCATCTGGTACAACTCCAGTAGACAGTGAGGATGCAAAGATCATCGCCAAAGGCGTAGCAATCTCTTCTCTTGTTTCTTGTAGTAACCTTGGGTATATCCCGTCTAATGTAAGCGACTTATCTATCCTAATGTGTTTCAAAATTTCCAGCACATCCTCCTTCTTAACACCATTATCACTGCTCTCACTGATATCAACTTTTGTAAATTGGCACATTTTAAAAAACCGAATTCTAATTCTCCATGAGGAAACACTGAATTCAGTTTTTAAAAAATTTTTAGTCAAGATCCCTGAATGACTCATCCAGTAACATAACCATTCTGCTTCCATACTCAGAGATAAGGTGGTTTTAAATTAGTTTTCAAAGATTCTGAATGTTTATATCACATTTTTAAAAATCATTAAACTTAACTACCAACCTGCTGAAGCAGAGTCTGTTTTTATCATTTCTTTTCTGTCATCTGAGCTGTGTCAAGTGAAGTCTGAAGAATCGCTGTGTTATCTGGACAGATTTACATGTAACATTGACACACTAATCCCAATGTTAATGAATATACAAACCATGTGCCTTTATAACTAAATAATGGTCAGTTAGATGAGTATGCATTCTGCATTTTGATTATTTGTAAGTATCCAACATTGCATTTTGTGTTTTGTAACTTCAGCAGTGGTGCACATGCTTAAAGCAATCGGTCGGTCATCAAGAGCTTAATGTTCAAATAATCTAAGGATTTCAGTGGATAATGTTAGTGCTGAAAGTTACAGTGGAAAAACTTACTCCAGACATGAATTCCACATACAGGTACATCTGAATGGACGTTTTTAAAAAAAATCACTGGAAATGTTTCCCAATAGTCTTAGACGTTTGAGAGGTATTTCAGTTATATTTAGTCTTCAAATTGTAGGTGATTACAACAGACCGGCAATTTGAACTGAATATAGAGGGAGACCAATGACTTACAGCAGTGAAAGAGAACTCAGCTGCAGGACAGGTTTTAGTTCTGTGTAATTTTTAATTTGTATATGTAAATCACAAAAAAAATTGCAAAAGTGTCCATAATTTGAGGCCAAACTGATTTCGTTCTACTTTCGTGAGAGTATACAAGACCAGGTTACAGAAAGACAAACAGTCAGTGGGGGGATTTGGTCTCTTTTGGGCCCTGTGCACATGCAGTTTTCAGAACTCTGGGATACTGGAACCCTGGAGAAGGCACAATGTGTGGATATACCTGGAATAAGCTGGACACAAAAGTGAAATTAGCTGAATTCACTGATATTGAGGCAGTCAAGCAAAAGTGTTTGACATACGGAAAACTACTAAAAGAGGTTTGATACAACAAAAAAATCAAAACGTTGCTTTCATTGGACGGGGAAATCAGGGGTAAACATTAAAAATTGGTTTTTGATTATTGAAGGTAATGGATAACTTTTGTAGCATGAAGTAGTGAGAATATATAAATAATAACCATCATTAGCTGGTGAGTTGGAATCAGTCAAACTTATTGAGGGAATTTGATAAATACTTGAAGGAAATTGCTACATTGTTAATAACTCATGGGCTGTGATCATTGCTGGCAAGTTAGTATTAATTGTCCATCCTTAACTGTCTTTGAGAAGATGATACAGTGGACTTCCTTGTGTTGCTTCAGTCTATCTGGTGCAGGAACACACTGAATGCAGTAGGAAGGGGGTTCAAGGATTTTGACCCAACAACAGTAAAGGAACAAAGATAGTCTAAAGTGAGGCAGGTGGAAGTCTTGGAGGAGAACTAGCAGGCGGTGGCATTCACTCACCCCTGCTTCATCCCAAAGTAGTAGAGGCTACAAGTTTTGGGAGGTGCTGTTGCAAGACCTTTATTGAGTTGCCAAGTGCAGCTTGTAGATAGTGTACACTGTTGTCACGTTTCACTGGTGGTGGAGGGAGTGAATGTTGAAGGTTGTAGATGGGGTATCAATCAAACAAACTGATTTGTCCTGGATGGTGTCAAGCTTCTTGAGTATTGTTGGAGCTGCACTGTTTCAGGCAAGTGGGGAGTATTCCATCACACTCCTGACTTCTGCCCTTTAGATAGTGGACAAGCTTTGGGGAGTCAGGAGGTGAGTCATTTACTGAGGTTCCTCCTAGCCTCTAACCTGCTCTCATTGCCATAATTTTTATGTAACTGCTCCAGTTGAGTTTCTCGTCAATGGTGGCCCCCAGGATGTTGATGTTAGTGAATTTAACTATGGAAATAGCATTGAATGTTAAGGGAAAATGTTTAAGCACCTTGTTAGAAGTGATTACTGCTGGTACTTGTGTGGAATAAATATTATTCGCCATTTATGAATCCAAGTCTGATTTCTGCCCAGACCTCAGTACATGTAAGCATGGACTGCTTCATTACTTGAAGAACTATGAATGAGCTGAATATTCCACAAACAGTGAGTATCCACATTTATGACTTTTTGATGGGGGGTAAAGTCATTGATGAAGCTTCTGAAGATGAGTGGGTCTAGGATGCTGCTGGAAGTTTTGCAATGTTCTGGGGCTGAGATTATTGTTCTCCAACAATCACAATGGAAAGATTTTCCCTGATTCAATTTTACTCAGGCTGCTTGATGTGATCATTGGTCAAATGCTACCAAGGGCAATTACTCTCACTTCACCTCCGCAATTCAGCATCATTATCCATGTTTGCATCATGGCTGTCATGAGATCTGGAGCCAAGCATCCTGGCAGAACCCAAACGAAACATTAGTGAGCATGTACCACTGCACAGTCCTGCTGAGAATAGCTTCCACCATTTCACTGATAACACACAGTGTAGACTGACAGGGGTGAAGCTGGCCCCAGTATATGTCCTAGCAGTTTAGGGACAGGAATGAATTATATGGGCAACACCTACTTTGTCAAACACTTGCTAATTTTGCAGCTACACTGAATCAACTTGGTTTGACATTGTGCCAGTCTGGAGAACCAAGGATATGAGGAAAGTGCAATGAAGCAAAATTAGAGTTGGAAATGTTCGTCCAAAATTATCACTATAGGCCTAAATGTGTTGAAATGCTTAAGACAGCTGTCTTCTTATTCTCTCATGCTATCCCAAATCCTTTCAAAATTCTCATCTTTACCAAGGTCTGAAAAATGTCATCCACTGCTGTCACATTTGACACCTAATTTCCTTCCCAATGTTTTGGAACATGTCACTGTCATCACCTTTCCCTTTTCCTTCATATCTAAATTCATCCTGTCTGGTTTCCACTTTGCCCACAAGATGGGGGTGGGGTGGAGGAACCTGGTCAAACTCACTGTCAACAGTCTGTGCTGCTGTAACCATGACTCACCAGCCTTCCTCAATCTCACAGTCGTCAGCACATTGTGGTTGAACTCAGACTTAATCCAATCCAGCCGCTGTTGGAAAACCAGCTTTCTCCTTCTTTCAGAATTTCAATTCATTTTTCTGTTGCTAAATATCTGGTACAGATCTGAAAGGTATTGTGGTCTATCTTTCTGATAGTCAAAGCGTCAGGAGTTTGCTGGTATTCTCATTTAGTAGACCTGGCTTCAGTGCTAGGGTAAACTAGACCATTTCCATACATTTCTTAGCTGGAGAGAATGCCAATATCTTAACCCCTGCCTGGGCCTTAACCATCAATCACAGCAGTTACCAACTTAAGTGACAGTTTACTTGTAGATATCTCCTGTCGAGCTCAAACAGATGGTGTTATTTCAGCATAATAGATGTGATTGTTTCTTGAAATATATTCAAATGGTTTCCACTTGAAGTAATTTGCAGAAAAACAACTTACAAGTTCATGTCTCTAGCTTGGTTATATTTCCAAAAATTGGCTACTTTATAGATTTAATTCATAAAATGCTCATAGGCACAGAGAGAGATCATTTGACCAACCATGTCTGGGGAGGTTTTCTGATAAGACAAAACAGCTAATCCTATTTCTCATCTCATTCAGGAGCTCCACGTTTTTATTTTCTCCTAAACTGCTTCTCCTATTCTCTTCCTCCACTGATTGTGGCAAAACAAATGAATTTTCAGGCAACGCTCTATATTTTCTAAACAACTGCTGTGCTAAATAAAACTCTTCCCAATGTCACCTTTTCTTTTACCAATTACCTTGTGTCGGTGTCAAAACAGCAAAGAACCTTACAGACAGGAACAGGCCCTTTGGCCTACCAAGCCTGAGCTGACACATGATGCCTTTCTAAACTAAAAACCTTTCACCTCTATTTGTACCCTCCTATTCCCTCCTCTGGCTTTCACCCCTTCCAACATTCGATTTCCCAATCTACTTCGTCTTGATCCTTCATGATCCTGATACCTTGATCAAAGGTATCTATTATGGGCGACACGATGGCACAGTGGTTAGCACTTCTGCCTCACAGCGCCAGAGACTTGGGTTGAATTCCCTCCTCAGGCAACTGTCTGTGTGGAGTTTGCAGATTCTCTGCGTGGGTTTCCTCTGGTTTCCTCCCACAGTACAAAAATGTGCAGGTTAGGTGAATTGGCCATGCTAAATTGCCTGTAGTGTTAGGTGAAGAGGTAAATGTCGGGGAGTGGGTCTGGGTGGGTTGGTCTTTGGAAGGTCGGTGTGGACTTGTTGGGCCGAAGAGCCTGTTTCCACACTGTAAGAAATCTAAATCTCAAATTTAAATCGAAATCTCCTCTCAGCCTCCTCTTTAAGAAGAACAACTCTAGCTTCTTCAATATACCCACATAACTGAAGTGGCCTCACCCCTGGAACCATTCTGGCAAATCTTTACTGCACCCGCTCTGCAACCCTTACATAACATTCTGTTAAAAAAAATTGAAAACAATACCTGTCGCTGATTTGCAGAGGGATCTGGGCATTCTAATACATCACTCACTAAAACCTGAATGCCAGAGCAGCAAGTGATTGGGAAGGCATATGGAATGCTGCTGTTTATTGCAAGAGGATTGAAATATTAAACTTGGGAAGCTTTGCTACCATTGTACTAGGCAGCAGTGAGACCACATTTAGGTGTCTGTGTACATTTTCAGTTGCCTTAATTCAGAAAGGACACAATTGCATTAGAAGCTGTTCAGATAAAGTTCACTCAACTGATTTCTTAGATGAAGGTGTTACCCTCATCAGGCAAGACAGGCTTGGCTTGTAACCTTTGGAGTATTCAAGAATGAGGGGTGATCTTATTGGGTGGATACTGAAATAATGATTCTCCTCGTGGGATGGGCAGAAACTGGTCTAAAAATAAGACATCTCTTATTTAAGACAAGAATGAGGAGAAAATGTTTCTCTCAGAAAGAGTTGGAAGTCTGTGGAATTCTCTTCCCGGAAAGCAGTGGAGGTAGGGGTCATTGAATATTGTTCAAGAAGGGATAGAAAAATTCTTGAATCACCAAAGGGAGCTAATGTGCATAGGCTTGGCAAAACTGAGCAGAATAGAGATAGAGTTCAAGTGGATATGGACAGATTGGTGACATGGGTGGTCTATTGCAGATTAAATTTAACACAGAGGAACATGAGGTGATACAGAAACTTAGGTTGAGGCTACATTAAGATTAGAAATGATCTTACTGAATAGTGAAGCAGGCTTGAGGCACCAAAGTACCTACTCCTGCTTGAGGTTTTGTGCTCATACACTTCAGTTGAGACTGAACTCATGTTTTAAAGAGGTTTGTTTTATACCTGCTTGCCTTTGTACTCTATATCTACAAATATAAATTCCAGGAATCCACATACCTTTTTCAGCTTTCAACCTGTGCTGCCACCTCCAATGATTTGTGCACTATATCCCCAGGCTCATCTGTAATTGCATCGACTTTAGAATTCCACCCTTTACGTCCCACTGTCTCTCTTCAGTCTTGCTGCTAAAAGGTATCCCTGCAGCTTTCTCACATTGAATTTAATCTGCAATAATCCACCCATGTCACCAATCTGTCCATATCCAATTGAATTCTATCCCTGTCCCTAAGTGCAGATCATTAACATATAACAAGAAAAGCAGTGTTCCTTATAATCCTCTCTGAAGAACCATATTCTACATCCTCTTCCAACCTGAAACCCAACTGTTCACCACTACTATCCGCTTGGAGTTCCTCAGCCAGCTCTCAATCTATGTCCCTTTTATTCTATGAGCTTTAACTTTGCCTACAAGCCAAATACGTGGCACGTTATAAAATGCCTTTTGGAAGTCCATGTACACCATTTCAATCCAATCTGTTCTTCAAAAAACTCAATCAAGTTATTTAAACCTAATTGCCTTTAATAAAGTCAGTGCTTGCTTTCCTCAATTTAACATGCTGAATTAAAACTCGTCCACGTGATTTTTGATTTTGTCCCAGATGTTCTTTCTAAAACAAGCCAGAGGATTGGTGTTCTCCTGAGCAAGTCGGCAGTTGGCTCGCAATGGCAGTGTAAGCCTTTTGTAAAAATCTATTTTTTAATTCAGATTTGACATTTAATTGAATCAACAATTTTAATTTTATATTTCCCAGCCTGAATCAGGGTTTTACAAGGTCTTCACTGAAAGATTGATTGAAGTCAGGTAATTAAAGAAGTTACTGGAACCCATTTTTCGTGCAGCTGGGGTCAGCTAGCTCTTTCTCTTCATAAGTGTATTAAGCATGACATCTCAGTGTGACTTGGCACACAGATTGTCTTTGAACAGAGTGCTGGGAGTTTGGTGACGAGGGGACTTTGAAAGCAGAGGAAGAAATGTCTCTTGTGCTTTGTCTAACATTTTCACCCTCGAGGAATTAGTTCTTACTCCATTACAGGGTAAGAATCTCGTGGTTTGGCAAGTATCTGGTAAGTGATGAAGGTCTATTCTAATCCCAAGATTTAAAGTAGTACAGGAACTGGTGGTAAGGCTTAAACAAAGGAAAATGTGAATAACTAATGGAGTAATGTAACTAAAACACATTAAAGTTGTTGTTAAGCTGAGTGATGCATCACAGAGCTCCTGATGCCAGTGTGACCCAATGAATACAGAACTGCTGTCAGTGCCTGCAGCTTGAGGAGCTTTTGCTCAGAGTTCATCAGCTTGAGGCCAGACTGAAGACACTGACATGTCAGGGTGGCATCAAATTATCTGGACGTTTTGTGCCAGTAGGCAGGCACACCCCTCAGGATCAGGTCTTCAGTGTTCAGGTGCAAGAGAGTGTGACTGCAAGTGAGGCAGCTAAGGGGATGCAATGAGCAGAGACGTCAACCTTTGCAACTGTCCAGCATGTGAGGTTATTTCAGCTTGTCTGAATGAGAGGGAGCGCTGAGGACAAATGGCCGAATTGACAATGACACTGTGATGCAGGAAGCCATTCAAGATATGGGTGCAGAAAGGATTGTACTGAGCGTAGTGGCAGTCTAGTGAGGGGTCTGACACTGTTCCCTCCTATAAAGAGCATGAAACCATGGGGCTGTGTTCCCTGATTAAGGACATTACTCAGGACTAGAGAGAAGCTTGGAATGGGAGTAGGAGAATCTAGTCACCACTACCCATGCAGGTACCCCAACAAGTGGTTCAGGTTCATGAAGCACTGGCACCCGGTTTGGGGAATGTGGGACCTGTACCATTGGGACAATCTAAACTTGAGTCCAGATCAGAGTGTTGCTGGAAAAGCACAGCAGGTCAGGCAGCATTGGAGAAGCAGGAAAATTGACATTTCGGCAAAAACTCTTCGTCAATTTTCCTGCTCCTCCAGTGCTGCCTGACCTGCTGTGCTTTTCCAGCAACACTCTGATCTTGATTCTGATCTCCAGCATCTGCAGTCCTCATTTTCACCGGATTTAAACTTGAGCCATGCTGAGGCCTATGTTCTAATCAGCCACCCAACTCAGGAAATAAAGAGGGCTTTTATCTAAGTAGTGGGGCAAGACATCAAATTTGGGAAAATGTAGTGATCCAAAGTATAGACAAGACATGGGAGAAAGGTAACGATACTTGAAATGACAAACAGAATATGACAGGAAGGGACAAAAAAATACATAATTAAGAGTAAATCAACAGATAAGGCCAGATGTTACCAAACAATAAAAAGGAAAAAGACTAAAAGCTATCGGAATGCACTCAGCATTTGAAGCAATACAAATGAATTGATAATGCAAATACAAATAACAAAGTATGATCTGATAGCCAGAACAGAGATATAGCTGCAGGAATACAGTTTGGAACTTGAATTTTATAGGATATGAGATATTTTGGAAGGAGAGGAAACTAGAAAAAAAGAAGAATGGGTGGCTATGTTAAATAATGATAACAATCGCACAATGGACAAAGATGATCAACGTTTGGGAAACGAGGAGGTAAAAGTGGTTTGAGTCAAGGTGAGAAATGACAAAGGCAAAAAGTCACTTGTGAGCGTGGCGTACAGACCCCCTAACAGTAAACCATTCAACTAACTGAGTCTGCTCCACAGTGCAGTGAACATGACTGATCTGATAATCCACGATCCACTTCTCTACCATTTCCCCAATACCCTTGATTAAACATCTGTCTCCCTCAGGTTTGAATATACTTAACAATCCAGTCTTAACTGCCCACTGTGATAAAGAAATTCCATAGATTCAAGACCCTCAAAGAGAAGAAGTTCCTCCTCCTCTGTCTTAAAAATATGGTCACATTCTGAGATTACAGACACCCAGTCCTGGACTCTCCCACAAGAACAGAAATAGCTTCTCATTATCTACCCTGTCAATCCCCTAAGAATCTTATATGATTGCCTCTCATTCTCCTGAACTCCAAAGAGTCATAGAGATGTACAGCACAGAAACAGACCCTTCGGTCCAACTTGTCCATGCCGACCAGATATCCCAACCCAATCTAGTCCCACCTGCCAGCATCCGGCCCATATCCCTTCAAACCCTTCCTATTCATATACCCATCCAGATGCCTTTTAAATGTTGCAATTGTACCAGCCTCCACCACATCCTCTGGCAGCTCATTCCATACACTTACCACCCTCTGCGTGAAAAAGTTGCCCCTTAGGTCTCTTTTATATCTTTCCCCTCTCACCCTAAACTTATGTCCTCTAGTTCTGGACTCCCCCGCCCCAGGGAAAGGACTTTGTCTATTTATCCTATCCATGCCCCTCATAATTTTATTAACCTCCAACCTACTCAATCTCTCCTCAGAAAATCCAACAAAAACAGGATCAACTTACCAACTGGACTGCCTTCAATGTCAGGACATACTTCCTTTGATAAGGGGACCAATACTGTCACAGTATTTTTTTTAGTTCTATCTGAATGCGTATGTCCATTTCCAGTATAACCTGCTGTCTGGTCAGCCACAGAATGTGCTTTTCTAAGAAATCATGCTGAAAACATTCTGTAAACTCCTGTTCTAGGCTATTTTTACACATCTGATTTTTCTTGTTTGTGTGCAGATTAAAACTGCATATGATTATCACTGTACATTTTGGACAACCTATTATTTCCTCCTTTATAATATGCTGTGTGGTGATGCGAGTTATGCATAATTCACACATTGAAAGCATTCAAGTTCAGTGGGTAATAGGAATTGGCAAATGGAATGTTGCCCATTATTTCAAAGGGAGAGAAGGTGGCAACTGAATTGAACAGACATTTTCCATATCCATTTGCAACAGAGGACGCAAGTAACATCCTAAAACTTAGCTGCAATACAAGAAATGGAAATAAAGAGAGGAATCCAAGAAAAGTCCAATCACCAAGGAAGTGATAATTAATAAAATGTTGAAAGTGCAGGCTGATAACTCCCTGGGTCCTGATGGACGTCATTCAATGGTGTTAAAAGAAATGACTTAAATGAGATAATTGAAGCATTGGCCTTAACTTTCCAAAACTTTCTAGACTCAGAAGGTTCTACTTGATGGAAAAATATTGAATATCACCTCTTTACTGAAAAAAAGAGGAAGACTGAGAGCAGGAAACTACAGGATAGTTAGCTTCAAATCTGCCATAGAGAAGATGTTAATTAAAAAAAATTAAAGGTATTAAAGCAGGGCATTTAGAATAGGTCAAGGTAACCAGGCAGAGTCAACATGGTTTTGTGAAAGGGAAATATATTGGGCTTCTTTGAGGTAGCAGGTTAAAAGAGGAACAGCTAACGTATTGTACTTATATTTCCAGAAGGTATTTCACATCAAAAGGTTATAGTGGAAAATAAAAGTTCATGATATAGAGAGTCATGTATTGTCATGGACAGAAGAATGGTTAGCTAACAGAAACCAAAGAGGTGTAATTTTTTTTCCGGGGGGAAATCGCAGAGGGATGTAGGTCTCCTAGTGCATGAATCATAAAAGGCTAGAATACAGGAGCAGGAAATAATTAAAAAGCTAATCATAGAAACAGAAAATAGGAGTAGGTGCAGTCCATTCAGCCCTTCCAGCCTGCTCTGCCATTTATTTATAATCAGGGCTGCTCTTTCAACTCAATAGCATGCTCCTGCTTTTCCCATCACGTTTGATTCCTTTAGCCCCAAGTGCTTTATCTAATTCCTTAATTAAATCTTATAATTTATTGTGGGGAATTTAACTCAAAAGTAGAGAAGTTATGCTGCAATTATACCTCGTACCAGTGAGACAACATATGAACACAGTGTACAGTGTTGGTTTCCTCACTTAAGGAAGACGATAAATATATTGGAAGCAGCTCAGGAAGACTCCTACATGCTATAGGCAGGCTGATAAAAGTAGAGTTGATAAGTGTGGCACTGGAAAAGCACAGCTGGTCGCGCAGCATCCGAGGAGCAAGAGAGTTGATGTTTCGAGCATAGGCTTTTCATTGATGGGGGTGGGGTTCGGGGGGGGTGGAAGGGGGCTGTGAGATAAATGGGAGTGGGGATTGGCGCTGAGGGGGAAGGTAGCTGGGAATGTGATAGGTCGATGAAGGTGGAGAGTGATGGTGATAGGTTGGAGTGGAGGGTGGAGTGGATAGACGAGAAGGAAGATGGACTGTTCAAGAGGGCAGTGCTGAGTTGGAGGGTTGGATCTGGGATAGGTGGGAGGAGGGGAGATGAGGAAACTGGTGAAATCGACATCGATTTTGTGTGGATACCGCCCCGCCCCCCCCCCCACCCTCCACATTCCTGATGAAGGGCTTATGCTCGAAACGTCGACGCTCCTTCTCCTGAGATGCTGCCTCTTCTAGCGCCACACATTTTGACTCTGATCTCCAGCATCTGGAGTCCTCACTTTTTCCTACCAGCCTATGAGAAAAGGTTAGACATGCAAGGCTTGTAGCCTCTGGAGGTTAGAACAGTGAGAAGTCACTTTGGTGAAACATAAAACACTGAGGAAGCTTGACAGTCTGGTTGTGGAAAGGATAGTTCCACGTGTGAGAGAATCTAGAACTAGGGGTCAGTTTTATAAGTAAGGGGTCACTAACTTAATGCAGTAACGAGGTGATCTTTCTTTTCTCTGAAGGTCCCGAGTCCGAGGATCTCTTCTCCAAAGGTGGAGGCAGCAGAGTCTACTTTCAAGGCAGAGGTAGATTGATTCTTACAAATAAAGAAGATTAGGGGTCATCAGGGGTAGATGGGAATGTGGAGTTGAGAATACAATTAGAATAACCGTAATCTTATTGAATGGTGGAGTAGGTTTGAAGGACCAAATGTTTGCCCATTATTCACCTATTCCTACAGTTTATAATTAAAATTAAATGTACATCATTTGACTCCAACTTGGTTTATATAAATGACAAGATATCACAATCAGACAAAGATTGCAATTTGCAGTTAATGACAAAATACGATTTTGTGATTTTAAATATAATAAAAATGAAGTGGTAGTCAGAAATGTGCGTGCATGACTTGTACACTGATTATAACTCAGACTTTCAAAGTCTACTCACTGTCACAAACCTGACAGAAAGATTTGAAGCAGTGCTATTAATGAAAGCTTTGTCACTCTGTTTACCTGCCAGCAGTGTCTGCATTCCATAAAAAACGGAAGGCACATTTTACATAAACTGTGGTTAGAAATGACAAGAATGATTTGTGAATGCCCAAACTTCATTCTGTAAAAAGACAGCTGAGGTACATCAAACTTTCAAACACCTCTGGCATTTATGGATAGTGCTCTCTCATTCTTTTTTGAAAATAAATCAGGCTTCTATCAGAGAGATCCCCTTTCTTAGTTCACTGAATGACCCATAAAGTTAAGTGCTGAAGTAATTCTACGATAATGAAATCGATGGAATGGCCATTTAAAAGTAGAGAAAGACCAGCTGCTTCCCAGCACAGGGGACCAGTCCAGACCAGACCAAACCAAAATACTTCTCCTCCTCATCCCTCAATCTTACATACTGATTGTTGGCTTTTACCACCCAACAAGTCTCAACGAGTACAGTTCTCGCTTCATGTTTTCTGTATGTGGGGGCTCACTATATCACTGGCTATCTGAAAACAGCTGAAATATATACAGTAAATGAGCAAATACATAAATATACTGAGGAAAGCGGATGGAGGTCAGACACCTGCTCACTGAATAGTGATGATTCTACGTAAGTTTCAAGCTAATACTTTGCTGCTGTGTATTGAATGGCCATTTCACATCTCCTTTCCTGAACTGTAATCCCATTTGCCAGATAACAGAAATGGGAACATAGTGACATGACCAATTTGAACTGCCTGGCTCCCTCTGGGACCTGTTTTCAAACTGGCTGTAAACGGTCAGTGTGGGAGTAATGTTTATCGTAGCCATAATGTATTAATCGAAGTCAGTTTCAATGCAGTTCCTGGAGGACATGATGATTGCAGAGTACTAAAATTGCCGATAATTCAACAATAATGGGGACAAAATTAGCAGTCGCATTCAAAACAGCTACAAGCATGGCTGTTGTGGGAAATGGGAATGTTACAAGTAGCAAGAGGGAAGTGCACTCAGGGTTATTGTGAAGGCTTACTGTTAGCTTAGTGTAAACATGTTTTAGCCTCCAGCTAAATTGAGTTGCATCAGAAGTGGGAGTGTTGCATATTGATCCGGCTGCCAAAAAAATAAATCATTGAATCACAAAGAGTCATGGCAGAGAATCAATTTATCTATCCTATCATCCATTACATCAAATCATTTAATCTACGACCATTCTCCAGCTCACTCTCCACACTTTTTAATATTAGTTATTTTCTAACAATAATTTAATTCTCTTTTCTGCTAGGATTAGGAAACAATATTCAACACTCCCAGGCTACCTGCTGCAACAGCATTTTCACACAGCCCTGCCCAAATTCACTCTCCCTTCAGAAATATTCTAGGATCAAAACAGTACAGCAGCTAGGGCAACACCCATTTTTCATTTCATTTCTGTTAATCATCATTCTTAAATAGATGGTGAGATACATTAATGTATTCATCAACTAAAATACACCAGGCAATGAGGGAGTAAGATTAGGGCTACTAGTCCCTTCATGCCTGCTTGACCGTTCAAGAAGATCATGACCGATCTAATTTTAATCTCAACTCCACATTCCTGCATATCCTCAATTACTGACATTTACAATTGTGCCAAAAATGCAACAAAACCTCAGATAAGCTTGTTGGTTATGAAGGGTGAAAATAGTTCCAATCTGTTTTCTTTATAATCCAAGCTGACCAGCAGTGGTTTAACTGTTATTGCGTAATAACAGCCCATCTCCAGGCCAGAGCTAAACCTAAAGCATTGATCTCACTACAGCCCAATTCAAGGCAGAGGGTGACAGACTGTTATTGTCACTGGATTGTTAGTCCTAGGTTAATGCTCTGGAACATGGTTCAATTTTCACCACAGCAGCTGATGTAATTTAAATTCAATTAATGAAATCTGGAATTGAAAGCTTTGGCCTCAGTAATGGTGACTGTGAAACAATTGATTATGAAGACCCAACTGGTTCAATAATGCTCTGTAAGGAATGAAATCTGTCATCCCTTACCTGTGCTGGCCTACTCGTGACTCCAGACCTGTTGAAATACAACCACTGTAGGGAAAATACTGCCTTTCAGATGAGTGTGTTAGCAGAGCATTTTCAGGAAGATATTTAAAATCTCAAGAAACAATTTTCAAGAGCGGTGGTGCTCCAAAATTGTCCCTAAACCAGCATAATTAGCTGATCATTTACCCCATTGCAGTTGTGAGATTCTGCTGTGAACACATTGGTTAACCACACGTTGTAGATTCCAACAGCAAATTAACTTCTAAGTAACTCGATTGATTGTTCCCCCTGAGCTTGTGAAAAGCACAAGGCGAAGCAAATTTTCTTTATTCCCCAAAGCTGTGCCTCGGTTTTGAAGCCCCAGCTATTTCACTCTAACGACTAAAGCTGGAATGTGAATGCATTGCTAACTGGAAGGAGTGAGGGCACAGCTAAATAATAACCAAAATACGGAAAATTATTCTTTCAGCTACTTCCGATTTCTAAATAAGAATTGAACATCTCTGCTGCTCTTTGTGTGTCAGAATGCACTTCACATTTTCTTTAACTTATTTTCTGAATAGTGACTCAGAATTAGGGTGGGAACACCATTTAATATCCAGATATACTATTGCCAACTTAGATAAACTTGACGATCTTATTTTTCCAACTTGTCCCAGCCTGTATCAGACACAGTGCTAGATTTAGCTCTGACACGCCTAAGCACTGTGCCTCAGCACACATGCCATTTTAACACATTCAGTCTGGACTGATACTGAAGTCAGTGATTATACTGTTGTGCTACCAGCTGGGTAGACAAGGTGCACAATTGTGTGCAATCTTATTGTAATGTATAACCAAGCAGTGACAAGGATACCAGATGGAATGGCCAAGTCACTGACACTGACCATGGTCATGCTAAGCTGGTGATAACATGCTGTGCGCTCTGTACAGTCGATGCTTATGGCTGAGTTTAGTCCCATCACAAAGCTCAGGGGCAGTAGGGACTGGGAAAATGGTCAGACCAGCTGAAGTTTGTACAAATTAATCAACAAAATCCCATAAACTGCTATATTCACAATCCTGGCAACTGGCAAACCTTTGTACACTGAGGATTGTTCAAACAGATGAATTGTGAAGCTTAGAAGTTAATGCAATAATGAAGCACAGAGCCTTTCAGTCTGTTGTGCCTCTGTAAATTTATCCTTTTCAAATATTTACTCAACTCCGTTTTGCATGTTGATCCTGAATCTGGTTCCACCAGGCCTTTCAGGCAATCCATTCTGGATCAGAACAACTTCTTGTGTAAACACAACTGTTCTCATTTGCCAATGATCTTAAAGCTGTGTTTCTACTGATTCACCTGTCCATGGAAACCTCATACTTGTGAACACATCATTAACCTTCTCTGTGCTATGGAAAAGACCAGTTTTTCTAGTCTCTCGACATATCCAAAGTCCCATGTGACAAGTGGAAATTTAAGCAGTCTGGTTAAATTCCACACCTGAAAATAGTGCCATGCATTTGAGGAAGCTAAAAGCCTTGGTGGACTTGACATTTTGAGGTTCGGTTTTCAGTCTTGATGGGAGTCATAACAGATAAATGATGTGGGTGGGAGGAAGGGAGACCTCCACCTCCCTGACATGCTGCAACACCATCTCCTTCCCCATTAGCTGACCCCATGTTAATCACAGAATTGTTCCAGCATTGAAGGAGGCCATTCCACCCATTCTATCTGCACTGGCTCATTGAATGAGCATCATTACCCAGTGCCAGTCTTCTCCTATTGTACATAATTTTTATCTAAATAGTCATCCAATGCCCCTCTTAAATACCTCAGTTGAATCTGTCTCCATCGCCATCAAATTTCCATACCCCAACCCTTGCTGCATGAAGATGATCTTTCTCATATTATTCTTGCTCCTATTGCACATCACTTTAAAACATTATACCATTAAAGTTGCCATATAAATGCACGATTCTGTGAAATTTCCTTCCATTTCTGCTGATAATCTGGCTCCTGGAAAAAGCTTATCAAAATCCCTGGCAACTGACCCTTCGCTGCACTCCCTCCAAGAAAAGGATACTGTCTTAGAAAAGGGGACAAATACCACGCACATATACCAGCTGTGGTTTCACCAAGGCTCTGTATAAGAATCCAGTGACTGAGTTCCAATGAAGAGTCACCCAACTTGAAACTCTGTTTCCTTTCCACCACCCTGCTCAGTTTCTCAGCAATTTCTGTTTTAGATTCTTCTCTGGAATCTTGAATTCTCAATCTTCTGCATAAATATTTGTCTGCTGTTCAATCACAACACCTTTAAATTTGAACACCTGATGGCCAGTCCTATTTCTTCTTGAACCATGTTGCCATATAGGTCAGAGGATTGGTTGGTGCACAGTACACACCAGGAGACAGTAGACTTGACATTGACATCAGCAAACAGGAGGAGCCATCTTTGATAGAATCACAGAACAGCCAACTGTCATGAGTCAGATTGCAGGAGGACAAGTTTGACTTCAGTACTGAATGGGTGGTATGTCCAGAGAGTTTGGATCTTTTGGCAAAACATCTAGGGTTGATTTATATTTGAGATTGACCTTTACTCAAGTATATATGGAACTACTGGCAATCTGAAAGCAACACTGCTAAGTGAAAATCTCTCACAATAAGCAGATTATCAACTTTTGTTTCATAATGCTCCTACAAAAAGCCATTCATGACAGTAAGGTGGTATACAAATACAGATTGTTGCTTTGGGCAGGATCACGAGGCTTTAGCCACAGTGGGAATTCCATTACTTGCTTGGTTATGACAAAGGAGCTATTCTGGACAGTACCCAGATATGATCTATTGATAGATTATTCAACTGAGGGGAAGGGAACATCACAATCAAACCCAATAAACATGACATCACATTGTGAGTAGGCTGGATAGATTCTCATTGTATATGCTGAGTGCTGTGCTTTGGCTGGGTGGGGCAGAGAGGGCGTAAGTGAATTGGAAAACACACTGTGCCTGTTTGAGAACCTCGGTTATTGTTGAAATGGGAGGAATAAAAGTCAGGGCTCTATTCCCACTGGATAAGGATCCTTCACCCAACTTCCTTCGCTACTCCACTTTGATGGTGTGGACTAAAGCCATCAGTCCACCTCTTGGCCAAGTCTCGACAGAAGCCAACATTCCAAACCCTGGTGAAATACACTATCTCTGGCTGTGGATACTGAGACTAATTGCAGCATTGTTACTATCAGCCTGCCATAGATCAGCTGAAACAGTTTGGAACCACACTGATCTCAGTTCAACAACACACTGCTAACTCACCAGGCTCTTAGAATTAGTTTTATTTTTCCAGTGAAAAATTATTAGCTCATCCACTCCAGCACCACTCTCCTTCGGGAGGGAACTTTAAAGTGGCTTAAACAAAAATTTTGAAACCCAGTCAGGAGCAAGGTAACCTTCGGTGGCCCGCAGTTGAGCAGAGGTCTAATCTGCGAGAGGACACTTTCAAAGTTCACTCAATTTGCATCTGAAGCTTCAGACAGGGAAATGAACACAGCGTAACACCACAAAATAAAACTGGAGGGGTCCCCAGAAAACTACCTGTTAAAGTTGATTGGATAGAGGACAATCTGTTCAGGCGTTCTGCCATTCCACCGTAATGTGTAAGCCTGTTCCAGCATGACAACAGGCTGGTACTGTTGATAAGATGCCCCTCGATTTACACCCTGCAGCTTCAGGGGGTGGGCTGGGTACGAATCCTTTGTGATCAGCAGAGACAGGTTCTCTGGGCGCCAGGCCTGAACATACAGCTGAGTGAATTAAAAGAGAAATTGTACTTTAATAAAAACAATAGCATTCTTTAAACTTTCTTCCCCCACAGCTGACCAGTACCAGCAAGGACACATTTATTGTTCCCTCCTTCCCAGTGTAAAATGCCAAACGGAAAAGGCAACCTGTCCTACATACGCAATACCAACATCTCAGATGTTCACACTCAAAACAGAGACTGTAAATGTACTCAACTTTAGCCTAGATTGATTTTGTCAGTCATTTGCTGGCAAAAGCAGGCTGGCAACACAATGAAAAATCGATGACTCTTTACATCCTACTGACTGGATGGGGGCCTACCTGTTGTGATCTTTGGCTGGGCCCTGAGTCGGCTTCTAGCACTTTACTTATTTAAATATTCACAGCTTAAGACAAATATGATTTTCCTGGATCTATCAGCAAAGTCATTGTCCCACATTCATTATAGTTTTGTCCCTCGTGTGGAGAAGCCTAATCTGCAGGCTGCTCCAAAAATGGCCAAGTCTGTTTTTCTTTATATTTTCTGTAGTCAGAATAAGCGAGAGATTTTTTTAAAAAATTCATTAATGGGATATGGACCTTTCTGGCTATGCCACTGTTAATTATCCATTCTTAATTGCCGAGATGGCAGATTTCCCTCTCTAAAGGACATTAGTGAAGCAGTTGCTTTTTTAACTAACACTTTACAGTAAATACATGATCACCATTGGGCCACCTCTTCGTTCCAGATTTTTATTGAATCCAAATTTCACCATCTGCAACAGTCCAATTTGAATCCATGACCTCAGAATATTAGGCTGGGACTTGGGATTAATATTATGCCATTGACTCCCCTCAGAATAGTCATACACAAGCCACACAAAAAAAAATACCAGGTGGTCTGCTCATCCTTCTCTCTTGTTATGCTATTTTCCTCCCATCCTCACTCCTAACAAACTTCTCTTGCTCACTCCGCAGTCGATGATTGGTTTCTCAGCACTGAAGTCATTGTACTTCTGTCCTTCCATTCCGATAAGCTGTCTTTGACTGCTCATGTGGCACTCACTGTTATAGTCCACAATACCAATTAGTGAAGGATAGAACTGGAGCCAATCTTTACACACACTTCGTTAAAGACTTTATTTACAGAGACACACACTACCTGCGTGCATCTCTTAACTCAACAATCACAGTTTCAGTCTGTGTCTACTTATAGTGAAATAAGTGAATTCCCAGTTAGTACTTAGCTTGTACCTCCAATTAAAGACAAGGAACAGAGTTCACCGGCCATGTTCTAATGAGGTCCTACTACCAAAGCAAGTGCTTTGGGATGTCCTGAGGCTGTGAAAGGGGGATATATAAACAAGTATTTCTTTCTTCTCAATGGTTTGACTCACATTGTTGCACAGTGCAAGGCTCACCACTTGCCCATAACTACAGCAAATCAAAGTCAGCCATTAGCAAGACTTGCAAAAATTCAGAAAGACACAAATGTTTGCTTTTCCCAACTGGAAATTTCACCTGGGCATACTTGCCACTGCAGATCACTCCATTCCACCTGGGCACACTGAGGCATCCTGGATGGCGAACCAGGTAGTTGTCGGCCCTAGCTACAAACGTGTCGGGATATCCTGTCATTGAACCATCCAAATCATGGAATATTGACGTCTGGTCACCATCAAGAGTGTTTGTTCCAAACCACTGTCCTGGTTTTCCAAAGAATACCTCGAGGTTAACCTGTATGGAAGGACAGAAAACAGGAAAGCAGTGGGCACAGGGACACAAAATGAAACTGTTCTCAGTCCAATAACAAGGTAGGCACTTTTTTCTGGAGAAAAGTGCTAAGTTATGAGGATGAATGCCTTCCCTTGTCCCATTTCTCTACTGATCCCACGAACTTTGATTTTAGAAGGGAAGGTGTGTATTCTATATGTATATTAGACAAATGTGGCTCAGTATTAAAATGGAGTCAGCCAGGTTCCTCAAGTAACACAAAGAACAAGTTTATTGTAAACTAAAGTTACTCAAGTAAAGATATAAAGATTATTAATAAAATGTTTAAACTGTGCAAATATATACAACTACCCTCCTTGAAAACTACTGGATTATATATACATAACCCAGAAGTCTTCAGAAAAAAAAACTCTGCAGGACATTACATTAAAAGTACTTTGACCAAGTAAAAGTTAAATTCCTTAAAAAATATTTACAGATTGCCCAAATGCTGGTCTGTTGTCAGAGTCACTTTGTACATAAGCTATTGGCACAGGGATGTCTTCCTGATCAGTTATGGCTGACAGACTTTTTTTTAACCTGGAGACAGTTGTAGTAGACTCTGGATCCACCTTTTCAAACACTTGGATTGTGGCAATTGAGATTTGTCCCAATCCTTTGCTTGATGTGATAAAACCTTCCAGTGGGTTTTCAACTCTCAAAACTTTGACGAGAGGAGTTACAAAGACAGCTTTCTGATGGAGCATTGCTCCGAAAGCTAGTGCTTCCAATTAAACCTGTTGGACTATAACCTGGTGTTGTGTGATTTTTAACTTTGTCCACCCCAGTCCAACACCAGCATCTCCAAATCAAAGAAAAGAGAGGGGCGGGGGGCAGAGGCTATTGCCTAAGACAAGTTACCTCGCTGGCTCTGTTCAAACCGAACAGCTTTATTACATTGCAAACTGGAAGTGCTGCAGTCTCGGCATCTCAAGTCCAGCAGCTTGTGTCCTTCGCAAAATGCAACATCTTATCTGCTGCAGCTAGCTTCCTTGGCTTTGCAAATTATCATCTCCAAAAATCCAAGATTATAGATAAACGATATTCTCAAGTAAAATTGCAGATGACATACATCTCCACAGACTGGGGGCTTTTCAACTTATCAAAGGGTTCAATAACAGGAAGTAACATAGATGGGGCTAAATTGGGTAACCCACAAAAAGCACAGGCAATGTGCCACAGCGTTAACCCAATCTGATGTCATGACTGGCACTGACTAAAAGCAGTCTGTAATATTTAAAAGGAAGGTGCATTCTAGCTGGAGTAGATACTGCAATTCATTCTACAGCCAATTTGGACCTGGGAAATAGACAAAACAGAACAGGTAGGCAGACAGTGGCTCCAATGTTTTCTGATACTAAACCAGATGAGTCATGAAGGAGTAGCGGTGGAAAGATACAGTTAATGCATGGAGCATTGGGGAGTACACATGACTCATACCTAAATGGCAGTTAGATTTGGTAGCCATTATAGTCAAGAGAAGTCAAACCCAAGGAGCAGAATGCAGTTTTCAAAAACTCCGTGACCCCATCGGGATGGTCAAATGGCTCACCAACAGACCTATCTGCTTCATGCCTCAAATTTCCACAGCCCATCACTCACTTACCAACCACTCCATTCCTAACAATGTCACCTGGCCCTCACATACTGCAAGCTTCCCACATGCCTCACAGCATAATGACATTGTCAGCTATTCAACCTCAGCAGTCACATCACCAAAACAAATGGCATTACACACTTGCCTCTCCCTTACAGAACAATGTGATGCAGAAGCAAAGGCAGCAACTGTTAACTGGCAGGGAGACAGACACAACAGAATACCCTGACCAATCCCACCCAGGTGGTGGACTCGCTACCATTGGAATAGCCTTGGCCAGCAGCAGGAATGAAATGGCAGACAGTGTTGATGTCCTAATCAAAATTCTTTCTTCTCATATCAAGTTGTGATGTGATCAAGTTGAAACATCAATTCTTGGCCTCACACACCCAGCGACCAGCCCAGAGTCTCACAAAGCATGTACTTCAGAAGAAATTATGGAAACAAAAATGCAGAGATGTCAAAGTAGATCATTTAATCAGAAATTGCTGGAAAAACTCAGCAGGTCTGGCAGCATCTGTGCAGAGAAAGCAGAGTTAACGTTTTGGGTCCAGTAACTGTTCTTCAGAACATTCACCCCGAAACGCTAACTCTGCTTTCTCTCCACAGATACTGCCAGACTTACTGAGTTTTTCCAGCACTTTCTAATTTTTCTAATTCCCAATATTGCAGCTCTTTGCTTTTGTTTCTCTTTAGAATTTTTCATTGCAGCCAGCAACTGAAATTGATTGTATACATGAATAAATGTTAGCAATAATCATTCCAGAACTTCAAAAAGAGAAAGTTATGATAGCGATCTTTGAGAAAATTTGTCACTCAAGTTGATGATATGGATGTAAGTTAGTTCACTGAGCTGGAAGATTTGTTTTCAGACGTTTCGTCACCATGACTAGGTAACATCATCAGTGAGAGCCTCTGGAGAAGCACTGCTCAGTGAGCTAACTTACATCCAGAAAGTTATGATTTATTGAATAGAATTGGAGAATGAGGTAATTTAAAAATACAATGCAGAGCCCAGCAGAGGGTACTGGGTTAGGAGCAGACTTCAGTAGTTTGACTCGACAAGGAGAATGCACAGTTCAGTTGGCACACTGTCAATCTCAGCAGTAAAGATTTTAATTGATCCATAACCTTTAGTGTATAGTCTTCATGGGGCAACATTTTGAAATTTCCACTACTGTGTGAAAAGCAATTTATGATTTCAGTCCTAGTAGGTTTCACTCTAATTTTCAGATTGCTCCCCTCGCTCTGGTTCCCCCAACAGAGGAATTAGTTATCTTTATCTATCTTACAAAATTACTTTATCATTTTTAGATCATCACTAAATCTAGTCAAAGACAAGCCAAACTCTTCTCATAATTTAAACTTTTAACCTCCAGATATGAAGGAGTTCAATGCTAATTCCATGAGGTAAGAAAAGCCACGCTACTCCCACAGCCAGTCCCTCCATCCAGTGTTTCCATTTGCCACCCTGAACCTGTTACATTTCTGACACCATCAAGTCATTGCCTCAGTCATGTTTCGGATCACGTGAAGCTATTGGCAACTTCTTTCAAATTGTGAGCACTCGTCATTCAGATTCAGGCAAACATGAAATCATGAACAACTGTGTACTTGCAGCTTAATAGAAGCCAGGCTATAATATTGGGCGAATTTTAGCATACAATAGTTCTGACACTGAAATATGTTACATAGAACATAGAACAGTACAGCACAGGAACAGGTCCTTCAGCCCACGATGTTGTGCTGAACATGACACCAAATTAAACTAATCCCTTCTGTTTGCCATATCCCTCCATTCCTTACATATTCATGTGCTTATCCAAAATCCCCGAAAACATCCCTATCATATCTGCCTCCAACTTCACTCCTGACAGTGCATTCCAGAATCCTACCACTGTGTTGCACCTCACATCACATTTAAACTTTCTCCCTCTCATCTTAAATGCACACCCCCTAGTATTAGATATTTCAGCGCTGGGGAAAAAGGTTCTGACTGTCAACCCTATCTCTGCATCTCACAAATTTTATTGACTTTTATCCACTCTTCCCTCTGCCTCTGCTGCTCCAGAGAAAACAAGCCTAGTTTTTTTCAATCTCTCCTTATAGCTCATCCCCTCTAATCCAGGCAGGATCCTGGTAAACCTCTTTTGCACACTCTCTAAAACCCCCACATCCTTCCTATAATGTGCCATACACCTTCCTACACTTTCAGGGAACTATGGAAGTTGTATTGCAACTTCCAACTGACCTTCTGGTCTTCAAGTTAAAATGTAGGCCTTGTATTTAAAAATGACAGAGGTTAATACATGTTCCAAAGGCTTCATTTTACCACTTTGACATGATCCTCTCAGAATGGTTTCTGCCAGTGTTTTAAAATATATAACAGATTACTTTCGGACTTACATTCCACTCCAACTTGACTTGAGACACATTGTTTTGGGGACTGATTTGCCAGGAGTTCCTCATAAAAAAGGCAAGTGCGCTGGAGTACCGCTCATGGACGGATATGTAGTTTTTAAATGTGCACTTAGTGATTCGGACAGGACCGTCATAAATCTGGAATCCACGGATAGGGAAAGTTCTGGAAAGCAGAAATCTTACTTAGGTCCAATACATCTAGCAGCTTTAGCTAGTGATCAATCTTTTTTTAAAAAAAACACATGTACATATAAAATGTTTTAAAAAGCTAATGTTTATATATTCTACCTGTTTCTTGGCAGCGTTCTGTACTCTCCATGTGCTCCCTTGCCCCAGTATCTGTTCTGTCCTCCATTACAGCCAACATTAATACTTTCACCAACAAAGATTGATTTTGTCACTTCCAAGCTGGACCCCTCATCTGTTGGAAAAGTTCCATCACTATGGAAACAAAAGGACTTCAGTAGTTAACAATCTTTTCTATTATTGGCTTTAATGAAATGGCAGTATCAATTGTAACTTAAAAAAAACTCAGTGTTTGTGGAGATTTGTTCTGAGATCATTCTTTGTACGATGGATCTGAAAGCTGAGCTGAGCTGCCTTGTTAGAAGAGATAACTTCGTCTGCAGATATCCCAGAGAAACTGCTCAGGCATCTCCATACAAGTCTGAATGACCCTTGTGTTTTTTTTGAAGAAAAACAATGTTCCTGCTGAAATCTTTGAAGATTCAATTGTGACCAGATAAGTGGTGAGATCAGACAAGTTTATTTTTACAGCACGTGGATCCAGTGACACCATGGAGATAAAACATGCTTTTGTCTTAGTGATGATACGGCTGCTTCTCAGTCAGAAGGTGCAGGGTTCTCAGCCTATTCCTGACAGTTCCAGTGAACGGAAACCACTGCCAAATAAACCCGAATCTTTGGGTTTGGGTAGACCCCCTCCACCCTTCCTTCTTCCTCAACCTCTCCATGAGCATTGGGAGCCCAGAGCATTTTCCCACGCTATAGGATTGTTGGCTGATAGAAAGATTACAGGCATAGAAGGAGTCATTAATCAGCTTGCAGATCCTTCCATTACTGAATACAACTGCATAGGATATTTCATAGAATCCTTGGAAAGAGGCCATCTAGCCCATCAATTTCATACCAACATTTCGAATAGCATCCCACCCAGACCCACCTCCTCCCAAGTTATCCTTGTAACCCCACATGGCTCACCCTCCCAATCTGCACATCCCTGGACATTATGGGGCAATTTAACATGGCCAATCCACCTAACCTGCACATCTTTGGACTATAGGAGGAAATCGGAGCACCCAGCAGAAGCCCACGCAGATATTGGGAGAATATGCTAACTCCACACAGACAGTTGCCAAAGGGTGAATCAAACCTGGGCTCCTGGCACTGTGCGACAGTAGTGCTAACCACTGAGCCACTATATCACCCCAATTCTGCATGGGAAGTGCATGAAGATATGAAAACAATAATAATCATAGGGTTGTTTTGACAAATGTATGCTCTTTGCGGGAAGTCTTTCCATTCTGGAGTGTAAATTGAGAAATTGTGGACGTGCTAATGATTTTCCATCCTGTTCAATTGCTGTTGGAAGACTGGGTTTATTCCACTCATGAGAAAGCTAACTGAATGTATTAGAACCAGCACTGTTCTGAGTCACTTGTAATGAGACAAGAAATGAAATTGTTTTGTATTTATTCTCAGCAGCAGCAGCAGTGTCACGTGCTAATACCCCTGCTGTTGTATGTTACGTAAAATGAAGGAAAGTGCAAAATGGGCAAACAAAAGCCACTAATGTTCATTCCCTGTACCCAAGAGCATCCTGTTACCATGACGATAAATTCAACACTACGTACATCCTTACATCAACATCTTCATTAACATTACAATAATGAAGCAAGGCATTCAGTGAGATGGATGTAGTGTATACCGATAGCATGCAATTAACTTACGTTAGAGTAGTTAACCTTTGAGGCCCTAATTTGCCAAATTGGATTTATTTATAGATTTTAGATGTATTATTTTGTAAGAAACCCAGAAACATTGACCACAAAAGCGTCCTACTGTCTTCTAATAACTAGCCTTTATACCTACCTATCTTTTATTGTTTCCTATTTCTGTTACGATCAGCCAAATAACAACATCTCATTCTCTGCTCATGAATAAAGCTAACATGCTGATCCAAAGCTCCACGAAAAAGAAAAAGTCATCACCACTACGTTACACACTCCCTCACTCGCACACAGCATCCAGGTTAACACTTCGTTGCAGTATACAGTGAGAGAGAGAGAGAGGGAGAGAAAGAGAGAGACAGAAAACAAGGAGAGAACAAGACAGAATGAGAGAAAGTGAGTGAGAGAGACAACGTGAGCAAAAGAGAAAGAGAGAGAGAAGGAAAGAGGGTAAAAGAAAGACAGAAAGAGAGAGAAGAAAAGGGAGACAGAAAGGGAGAAAAAAGAAAAGAGGGAAAAAGAGAGAGAGAAAGAAACAGAGTGAGGAAAAGAGAGAGAAAGAAAGTGAGAAAAAGAGAGAGAAAAAAGAGAGAGAAAGAAAGTGAGGGAAAGAAAGAGAGAAAAGAGAAAGATAGGGAGAGAAAAGAGAGAAAGAAAAAATAAAGAAAGAGAGAGAGAGAAATAGAGAGAACGAGAGAATGCAAAAGAGAAAGTGAGAAAAAGAAAGAGGGAGAAAAAAAAGAGAAGAGAAAGAGAGAAAAGGAGAAAAAAAAGGAGAGAGAAAAAAAAGAGAAAATCAGAAAGAGACAAAAACAACTATAAGCAAGCACAAAGGGAGCACAAAGGGATAGTGAGAACCAATGTTTTCAATTGTCCTGTATTTTTATGCACTTCAATAAACTTCAAAGGGATATATTCCTAAATCCTGCAGGGCCTCTGTGACTTGGCAAGATTGTTTTTCTTGGCAAAAAACAATTGTTAAATGTGCAACAATTGTAACTCCTAGGCAGTGTATTCCAGACCTTCCAGGTGAAAAATCATTTCCTCAAAGTCTCTCTAAACCTTTCACTTAAAAATTACTCTGAATACTTAGAATGTCATCAATTACATGCGAAATATATTTTGGATTTTGGCTACAATATTAAAATGGCAGACATGAGTGCACTTTGCCAAACTTTTCCCTCTGAAATTCCTGTCCATATTTATGATGAAATACCATTACCACATGGTGATGACAACCTCCAGTGCCATCATTTGTGATAGCACATTGTCTCATAGTGACCAGGTTACATCAGTCATTACCATTACAAACGAGTGCAAAATAATTGCAGTTGTGATTTTATAATGGGATCAAATGACACCTCTGTAACCTGGTCTAAGTGACCCCAAGCCTCTAAACTAACTCATGAAGGAAACTCATTGTCCATGCAAGGCTGTAGGAAATCAATTGGTAATATTTTAAAAGTTTTTATAGTATCATACAGTACAGAAGAGGTCCTCCAGCCCATCAAATCTGCACCAACCAAAGCACTCTGAATCTACACTCGTCCCACTTTCCAGCACTTCGCCTAGAGCCTTGAACGTTATGAGCACTGCATGTTTTCATCTAAGTACGTTTTAAAGATTGTGAAGTTTCCCACCTCAACTACGCTCCTAGGCAGTGTATTCCAGAACTTCCAGGTGAAAAATCATTTCCTCAAAGTCTCTCTAAACCTTTCACTTAAAAATTATGGCCCTTTGATATTGACCCTTCAACCAAAGGAAACAGCTGCACGCACCCATGCCTCTGATAATCTTATACACCTCTATCAGACCCCGTCCCTCAACCCGCTCTGCCCTAAAGAAAACCAGCTGAGCTTATCCAGACTCTCCTCATAGCTGAAATGCTCCATCCCATACAACATCCCCTCTACAATGTAGTACAATCACATCTTTTCGATAGTATGGTGACCAGAACTACACACACACAGTACTCCAGCTGTGGCCTGACCAAAATTCTGTACAGCTCCAATATGACCTCCCCATTCTTATAATATATGCCACAACTGATAAAGGCAAGCATCCCAAATGCCTTTTTAAAAGGGTAATTAAACTTCCCTGCCACTTTCAGATCCCTCTGTTCCTCTGAGCCTCTTTGTGTCCTGCCAGTCATTGAGTACTCCCTTTTCTTGCTCCTCCTTCCAAAGTACATCACCTCACATTTGTCAGGGTTAAATTCCATCTGCCACTGATCTTCCCATCTGACCAATCCATCTATATCCTTCAGTGACCTCACACCCTAATCTGCACTGTCAACCACCTGGCCATGTTATGTGCAAAATTATCATTCCCTCCACCAATTACCCCCAGCTTCTCATCTGCATCTTTTATGAATATCACAAACCCCAGCATTGATCCTATAGTACACCAGTGCACACTGAGCTCCAGTTACATGAGCAGCCTTCTAGTCTATCTCCAGTCACTATGCCAAATTGGATATAACTGACCAAATTACTCTGGATCCTGGGCTCTTTTACCTTCTTTCAGTCTCCCATGTGGGACCTTGTTAAAAAGCCTTACTACCCTCATCTAACTAGCCACCTCCTCAAAACATTCCAATTTGTTAGGCACGATCTCCCTCTGGCAAAGCCATGCGAAGAATCACTGATTAAATTTTGTCTCTCCAAGCAAAGATTAGTTCTCTCCTTCTGCATTTTCTCCAAGTTTCCCTGCCACCGATGTCAGACTCAATGGTCTGTAATCCCCTGGTCTATCTCTATCCCCTTTCTTGTAAAATGGAACCACATTAGCTGTCCTCCCTGCGGCCAGAAAGGAATTAACAATTTGGGTCAAAGCTCCTGTATTTTCCTTCCTTGTCTCCCACAACAGCCTGGAATACAACTCAACTGAACTGGAGATTGTTCATTTTTAAGCCTCCCAAAAACTCCTCACTCCCTATGTCAAACTGCTCAAGTATCTCACAGTCCCTCTTCCCAAAATCTGCACCTACAGCCTCTTTCTCCCAACTAAAGACAGTCATGAAACAGCTGTTTAACACCTCACCAACGTCCTCTGGCTCCATACACAGAGTGTCCCCTTGGTCCCTAATGGGCCCTACTCTTTCCTTGGTTATCTTTTTCCCTTTGATGTTCTTACAGAATATTTTTGAATTCTCCATAATTTTACACACCGTTTTCATGTCCTATCTTTTCTCTCCTAATTGCTTTCTTAAGTCCCCTGTTCTACTTCCCATAATCCACTAGGGCCTCCATTGATTTGCTAGCTTTGTACAGGTTAAAACCCTCTCTTTTCCTCTTTATCTACTACTGAGTACTCTGTGACATCATGGTTTTTTTGGGATTGTTGCTCCTACATTTCACCTTAAAGGGCATGTTGGGCCTGTAACCCTGCCTCCCCAGTACCTTTTTTGAAAACCTCCCACTACTCTGCGGATTTACCCACAAGTTGCTGTTCTCAATCTAATTTGGCCAGATTCTGCCTTATCACCAGCACTAGTTCTGCAGGCGGCTCACTGGACTCGAAATGCCAACTGTGTTTTCTTCTCAGAGATGCTGCCAGACTTGCTGAGTTTCTCCAGCAATTTCTGTAAAATGCTCTCCACTGCCACCCTCGACTGCTTTGTTTTCTTTTTTTCAGCCAGTAAACCAAAGTTCTGATTTCAAACTAAAAGGATTTCATTTGGTAAAAAGATCATTGAGTAAAGAATGGAAACCTTCAAAGAAATTTACCTTGCGAGAGTCAGACCAATTCCATTGTCAGAGAACCTGTAAAAGTGTAAGAGAATGTGGTCACTATACTGGACTGCATGCAACCAGGTGTCTCCAATAACCGGCACAGCATTGTATTCCTCAGTTTTGTACATAGAGATACACAGCACCGAAACAGACTCTTCGGTCCAACCAGTTCATGCCAAACGTAATCCCAGTCTAAACTAGCCCCGCCTGTCTGCTCCTGGCCATATCCTTCCAAACGTTTCCGATTCACGTATTTATCCAAATGTCTTTTAAACGTTGTAATTGTGCCAACATCCACTACTTCATGAGGAAGTTTATTCCACATGAGAACCTCCATTTATCTAAAACATTTGCCCCCATGTCTTTTTAAAGTCTTATCCTCTACCTTAAGTACATGCCCCCTAGTCTTGAAATCCCCCATCCAAGAGAAAAGACATCTACTATTAATATGATCTCTACAACTCATGAATTTATAAACCTCGATAAGGTCACCCCTCTAACCTCCTACGCTCCAGGGAAAGAAGTCCCAGGCTATCCAGCCTTTCTTTATAACTCAAACCTTCCAATCCCAGCAACATTTTGGTAAATCTCTTCTGAACCCTCTCCAGCTTAATACCCTTCCTATAACTGGGTGACCAGAACTGGACACAGTGCTCCAGAAGAGGCATCTCCAATGTCCTGTACAACCTCAACATGACATCCCAACTCCTATACTCAAAGAACTGGGCAATGAAGGCAAACATGCTAAATGTCTTTTCAACCGCCATTTCTAAATGTGACACAAACTTCAAAGAATTTTGTGTCTGAACCCTGGGGTCCTTCTGTTCTACAACTCTACCCAACGCCCTAATATTAATTGTATAAGTCCTACCCCTGTTTGTTGATCTTTCATAACTGGCAGTACAATATATTTAGCATTGCTACATATCTAGTTTGTTCAATTGTTACAAATAAATATACCCAGAGTTGCGGAAAATAATGTCTCCTCCTCTAGCCCAAGCTCCATGGTCATTATTTTTGAAGGATACAAGACCGTCAATAATCGCAGGAACCCGTGGCTTTCTTGGGTCAGCGTTCTGGTGTGGGCGAAACCTATGTCAAATATACAAAACAGATGGTTGGTCCTGTCATGGCCATACAAGAAATCCCGTGTTGGAAACAGATGCTCCTGTCATCAACAAAGACAGGAACTCAGGCCCTAAGTACTTAATAATCATGAGAAGCCAAGACTCAGCAGGAACAGAAGGCTAGGTATGACAGCTTTAAGCACTGGCCAATCATTAATCATCTGTTATCAATTGGACACAGGTCAAAAGAATAGTTTGGGTCATAAATAAAACACAAGAACATTTTTTTAAAAAGAAGTGTTGCTGGTCAGAATATTTCCACCAAATTAAATAAGCAAAAACATTTAACGTTAGTCTGCAACCTCTCAGATAAAATGGCCAGTGAAAAGAGATACATTTTGAGGTATGCAATATGTTGCATGATTGAACAAAAGATGACAGATTCATTTTGCTGCAAAATGTACATCGTAAAGGACAACTCCAACAAAAACAGGCGGTCATATCCTGAAACAATAATGCAGTGCCTCACATTTGTAAATTGAAACACTAACATGGATGAAACACTTTCTATTTATTACTAAAACTGTCAAAGTAACCAGGAAACTATGATAGTGCATGTACCTGTATCAGTGTAAATATAGTTAGATATAAATTTGATACAAATCTAGCAGTGAAGTTTGACCATTACAGTCGAATCATAATAAGTTGAATCCTTGGGAGTTGCCCACAAATTAAATGTAACTAAACATTCAAGATCACTGAGGTGATGCATGTGAAAGTCGATTTGGTCTACAAACCTGCTGTATGTTAATATAATCAAATGAAAATGAGTACCACAATAAATATGAAAAATGACTATTTTGCAATTTATTCGTACCTTACAATCGGCTGACCTTGTAGTAAAAGGTATCTAAAAAACTTTGCTCTGGAGAAACTCTTAAATAATCTTTTGCTGCTCAGTTACTGTTTTTAGATGGGTATGATACAATCCATCATAACATAATTACAGTCAAACATCTTTGTGTAAAGTTCTGGAGTGTGTCTGTGGCCTTTCTGATTTTGGCTGGGGAAACAGACATGTGAATGAGCACGTGGGTATTCATCAGGAGTCTTCAAGGTCATCAGCCTGCTTAAGCTCCACAGTCAAACAACTGCAAGTGCTTCATCTTTCAGCTCCATTGTGCAATGCATGATGTGGACCAACTTGATGAGGATTTCCACATTTCTGCTGGAATTTCAATGCTGCACTCCCATAGTGAGCAGAAACAGGGACTCCTCCTTCAAGCTGGTTGGTCTCACGCTGCTCCTTGGTTTATGTGTCCTGTGCAAACACAGCCCATTTGATCTCAGCATGTTGAAAGCAGTTGGTGATTGTAGATTCAAATATCCTCATCTCATGCCTTCTACATGAACATGGTCTTGAGAAGAATTGGGATGTTCTGCTGCCTCTTATCAATGGCCTCAATGTACCTGCAGGCTCTCAGAGATAGCGATTGACGGCTTCTCTACAAGTCTGAGCCGCAGAATGACCTGACCCTCCTCCATTTGGTTAATGTGATCACATGACAAGCATGCATATGCTAATCTGAACCTTGACTTATCCGAGTTATCCTTCGGATCAGATTCCTCTTCTGTCAATGGGATTGGTTGAAATTCCCTGCACAACTGCAGTTTTGGGTTATCCAATATGGACTCAAAATTTCACTTTGTTTATTGCTGCATATTTTATAGGAGAAAGTGGCATAATGAGCCGATGGTCTCCATCCCCACCCCCATTTACCTATTGTACTCTATGCTACTTTCTCTCCACCCCCAACCCACTCTCATTTATCTCTCCACCCTGGAGGCTTCCTGCCTCTATTCCTGATGAAGGGCTTTTGCCTGAAACGTCGATTCTCCAGCTCCTCGATGCTGCCTGACCTGCTGTGCTTTTCCAGCACCACTCTAATCTAGACTCAGGTTTCCAGCATCTGCAGTCCTTGGTTTTACCCTGAGATGAGTTAAGGTCAGAAGTCACATGACACCAGGTTTATTTGAAATTATAAGCGTTCAGAGCTCAGCTCCTCTGTCAGGTGAAAACTTCACCTGATGAAGGGGCAGTACTCTGAAAGTTTGTGATTTCAAATAAATCTGTTGGACTATAACCTGGCATCATGTGACCTCTGACCTTGTCTATCTCAATCCAACACCGGCACCTCCACAACCTGGGATGGGTTGTAATCCCACCCCGGCAGCAGATGGAATTAATAAATCTGGAACATAAAACTCCTCTCAGTGAGAGTTACAGAGATACTACAATGAATCATTATACCCTCTTCAGACACACAGAGAAAGCGGCAACAGCCTAGTGGTACTAGTTATCATAGTTTATTATCACTGGCCTGGTAATCCAGAGACCAGGTAATGTTCTGGGCACTGGGTTCAAATTGAACAAAAGCAGATGAAATTTGAATTCAATAAGAATATGGAATTAGGAGTCTAAATACCATGAACCCGTAGTCGATTGTTAGAAAAGCCCATCTGGTTCACTGGTAGCCTTTAGGGAATGAAATTGCCATCCTTACCTGGTCTGGCTTACATGACCCACAACAATGTGGTTGACTCTTAACTGCCCTCCTGACAATTAGGGATGGGCAATAAATGTTGGACTAGCCAACAACGCCCTCATCCCATGAATGAAAAAAAAGTAAACCAACAAATCAAATTCAAATATCCAAACTCAAAAGTAAATGGTATTCTTACGGTTCTGATATAACTCAATAGTTCTGCTCTCATACAATGATTAGATGAGATTCCCTACAGTGAGGAAACAGGCCCTTTGGCCCAACCAGTCCACACTGATCCTCTGAAGAGTAACCCAACCAGACCCATTTCCCTCTGACTAATGCACCTAACACTATGGGCAATTTAGCATGGCCAATTCACCCTGACCGGCACATCTTTGGACTGTAGAAGGAAACCGGAGCACTTGGAGAAAACCCACGCAGACACGGGGAGAATGTGCAAACTCCACACAGACAGTCACCCGAGGCTGGAATCGAACCTGAGACCCTGGTGCTGAGAGGCAACAGTACTAACTGCTGGGCCACCTTCTTGTGTTATAATAAGAAAATTGTGCAATAGCCATGCCATTTAAACTAAAGGGATCAGAATCACGTTATAGCCAATATAGGTAAGGAACATTTCCCTTCTACAAATAATGTCTAAGTTCTTCGATCGCATTAAAGCCAATTCGTGTTGAAGAAACGTGCATTAAGGCAGAACTGACTGTATATAAATCACAAACCTTACTTTGCATCAATCAAGTTGACCATGCACAAGTTTCCTAAATAAATCCATTTTGGTTCTTCTCTATTAGTTGATTCTGTTTCCAATATTTGCTAATATTCCCCCTGGGGCTATGTCCTAAAAGCTTGTCATGTCTGGCCTAGATTTCTCTTTGAACATTCTGCTTTATTGAATAAGTGTGCAACAGTACAGTCTGTTGGCAACACCCTGTCAGGAGGAGTGCAAAGTTGTAACGAGCACCTCAACAATATCCTCCCTCACCTTGCTTAGAACCTCCAGCATCACACCTAACCGGGTCAACTTATCTACTCAGAGCCTTCCTAGTACCTCACTTTTATCTCTGTTTTTCCTTTTGTGAGTATTATGGCAACCTCCCCGTTTATTATAGATCCAGCAAGATTGTAGTCCCTTATAAATTCTGATGCAAAGCAGACATTTGTTGCTAGAGAGAAGATGTCTGTCCCCACCAACAGATCAGCATTTTATTCCTAACCTACTCCACTGTTCTTCTGAAATCCTCTCAATAATCGTGTTCCCACAGAAGACTTGGATTCTCCCTTATAATAGCGCATTGTCTATTTGCCACTTTCAGTAGCTTTTTCACTTCTCCTCTATACTTCTTGTATTCAGACTGACCCTATTTCATTAACAGGCTGATCTTTGATATATAGAGCCTTACATATGTCCCCTTTCTCTACTTCACTCTATGCTCAAACTCTTTCATCATCCAGACAGCTTTGGCTTTGGTTGTTCTTCTTTCCTTGTGGGAAAGTATCTCAATTACCTTCAAATCATCTCCTCTTTAAGGAGGACCCACTTCTACTGATTTAAACCAGTAAAGTTGATGCAACTGGCTCAAATAGAACAAAAGGTTGTGGAATGTAACATGTAAATGAGTTTAATCCAAGAATAAGTAAGTTGGTTTGAATGTCCTAAAATAATACGTTGTTATACCTTGCAAAGTCGACTGTAAGAACCTCCCTGGGATCTTCAGCATTGGACTCTGTTGTCTTCACTCCACTGCCAATAAAAAGTCCAGCCTAGGGCAGAAAAGAAAGTCACAGTGAACCAATCGAGAAGGTTTGCTCAAAACATTACAAAAATGCAATTCTCCACCATCAATACCAGAACCTGACTACAAATTACACAAAACGACAATGCCAGGTGGAATAAAAGATTCTGGATTTTAACTCCATTCTTTGGGGTTTTGGATTTTTGTTGAAACTGGCAGGAAATGCTACAATGAGTGAAGGAAGTTCTTCCACGCTCCAACTCCACAGTTCTTTCTCATCCCTCAGATCCAGTTAAGTTGTTTTCATCTTTATTCTAACATGAATGTGATTCTTTCATTCTCAATCGCTTCTTTGCAATTCTCCTTTTCTTGAGGCGAAAACTTTTCTTTCTGCAAGTGTTTGTTCCTTATCCATTTTTCACAAGTTCTGAGCAACGATTTGCTGTTTCTTGGTTCTTTATTTGCTTTTTGATTTCTAAATGTTGTTAAACATCAATTCACAATGTTAGTTTTCCTGTTCAATGTGGAGGTCTGGAATGGGCAATTCCAACGGTGAGTTTTAACAGAGACAAAGATGTGATTAAAAGATGGTGGACCAATTAAAAAGTGTTAAACATTGCTTCACCTTTAACTCAACTCAGGGTACTCTGCCTCTGCTAAAACTAACAAACAAGCATCAAATGAGAAGTAAAGAAGGTAGCTTTGTTGAGATCATTAATGAGGAAGTTGTGCAAAAGTGTTCCTTGATTCCACTGTTAAATCAAAAAGCATTTTATTTCAGTTGAAAGATTTCATGAAGGAACTTAATGAGTGGGGAGCTTTGAAGCATCAATCCAGCAATGATAGAAGTGAATATTACACAAGAGTTTTAGCAAAATGCACAGAGCACTGGTAATTGATGGATGTACTGCAGTCAATTAGTCAGATGTGGGGAGGAAGAACACAGAAGCTTGAGAGGTACGCAATACAGAACGTTCCCATAGCATAAAGTAAGTCATTTTCACCAGGGAACATTTCTAGCACAGAGTGCTGAATATTGTCAGTATTACAGAGACACAGAGGATGGGTAGCCGCTGATGAGGAACCCAGTGATGTACATGCAGTTGGGGAAGGAAATCGCTGGGATCTTCCTGGTATCAGAGGGCACTCCTGCTGAGAAGTCTGGCAGCTCCGTGGAGATGGCTGAGGGAAAGGGTATGTCTATGGAGTCAATGGATCCATGGCCAATGACAGGTCTGAAGGTCAGAAAGGTCAGGTGTGCAGCTCCAACCCATTTTGCAGAGGGCCCCTCTGAGGGGTCTTATCTTTTTTTTTTTTTTTTTTTATTTCAAAAATATACTTTATTCATAAATGATTTGATGGTCTGTACATTGGATCATGCCATACATATGTCCATATTTACAAACACAGATTCGACTTTATTCTTGTCCTTTACAATCCTGTGCATTTTTTCAATCTTGTATATATACATATATTTGGCTGAGGCATCAGCAGAGCCCAAAAAAACATCTGTATGGGCCCCCTGTTCTTCTTTCGGCAGGCCGATCTTACACAGTGGTCTTTCCCCACCGCGCCTTGGCGGCAGCTGCCCCAAGCTTCAGCGCGTCCCTCAACACGTAGTCTTGGACCTTGGAATGTGCCAGTCTGCAACACTCGGTCGGGGTCAACTCCTTCAGCTGGAAGATCAACAGGTTTCGGACCGCCCAGAGAGCGTCCTTCACCGAGTTGATGATCCTCCAGGCGCAGTTAATGTTCGTCTCGGTGTGAGTCCCGGGGAACAGGCCGTAGAGCACGGAGTCCCGCGTCACGGCGCTGCTCGGGACGAACCTCGACAAGCACCACTGCATTCCTCTCCAGACTTCCTCTGCATAGGCACATTCCAGAAGGAGGTGTGTGACAGTCTCGTCCCCCCCGCAGCCACTTCGAGGGCAGCGTGCGGTGCGGCAGAGAGTCCGGGCGTGCATAAAGGATCTCACAGGCAGAGCCCTTCTCACCACCAGCCAAGCCACGTCTTGGTGCTTGTTGGAAAGTTCTGGCGATGAGGCATTCTGCCAAATGGCTTTGACAGTCTGCTCAGGGAACCGCTCGACAGGATCCGCCCTCTCCTTTTCCCGAAGGGTCTCAAGGACGCTACGTGCTGACCACTTCCTGATGGACTTGTGGTCAAAGGTGTTTTTCCTCATAAATTTCTCCACGAAGGACAGGTGATACGGAACGGTCCAACTACTCGGAGCGTTCCGCGGCAGCGAGGCCAGGCCCATCCTTCGCAACACCGGGGACAGGTAGAACCTCAGTACGTAGTGACACTTGGTGTTTGCGTACCGGGGATCCACGCACAGCTTGATGCAGCCACACACAAAGGTGGCCATCAGGGTGAGGGTGGCATTGGGCGTGTTTTTTCCCCCATTGCACCGGTCTTTGTACATTGAGTCTCTTCGGACCCGGTCCATCTTTGATCTCCAAATGAATTGGAAGATGGCCCGGGTGACTGCGGCGGCACAGGTCCTGGGGATAGGCCAGACCTGTGCCACATATAGCAATACTGAGAGTACCTCACACCTGATGACCAGGTTTTTTCCCGCGATGGAGAGCGACCGTTGCCCCCATCTGCCTAGTTTCTGTCTCATCTTCCTGATCCGCTCCTCCCAGGTCTTGGCGCACGCCCCAGCCCCCCCGAACCAAATACCCAGCACCTTCAGGTGGTCAGTCCTGACGGTGAAGGGGATAGAGGATTGGTCGGCCCAGTTCCCGAAGAGCATGGCCTCGCTCTTGCCTCGGTTTACCTTGGCCCCCGAGGCCCGTTCGAACTGGTCGCAGATGCACACGAGTCTGTGCACGGACAGCGGATCCGAGCAGAAAACAGCGACGTCATCCATGTACAGGGAGGCCTTAACCTGCAGGCCCCCGCTGCCAGGAATAGTCACCCCTCTCAGGCTCGCATCCTTCCTGATGGATTCGGCAAATGGCTCTATGCAACACACAAACAAGGCGGGTGAGAGGGGGCATCCCTGCCTGACTCCAGATCTTACAGGGAAGCTATCTGATTCCCACCCATTGATTGAGACTGCACTGACAATGTTGGTGTAGAGCAGTCTGATCCAATTTCCGATTCCCTCCCCAAAGCCCATTTTGGAGAGGACATCCCTCATATATGTATGCGATATCCTGTCAAAGGCTTTCTCCTGGTCCAGGCTGATGAGGCAGGTGTCCACCCCCCTGTCCTGCACGTAGGCGATCGTATCCCTGAGGAGTGCGAGACTCTCAGAGATCTTCCTGCCCGGTACAGCACAGGTTTGGTCCGGGTGGATCACCGATCCCAGAGCAGACCTGACCCGGTTGGCGATGACCTTTGACAGGATTTTGTAGTCTGCATTTAACAGTGAGATCGGTCTCCAATTTCTAATTTCCTCCCTCTCCCCCTTCCGCTTGTAGACGAGGGTGATGATGCCTTTCCTCATGGATTCACTCATGGTACCTGCCCGGAGCATACTGACATACACCTCCAGCAGGTCCTGGCCGATCAAGTCCCAAAGAGCGGAATAAACCTCGACCGGTAAGCCGTCGCTTCCGGGAGTTTTATTCTTTTCGAAGGACTCGAGGGCCTTGGTCAGTTCATCCAGAGATAGCGGCTGGTCCAGCCTCTCTCGTGTTCCGTCATCTAGGACCTCCGTGATAGAGGACAGGAACGACTGGGAGGCCGCGCTGTCGGTCGGCTTCGAGTCATACAGGCTGGCGTAGAAGGATTTGCTGATCCTCATGACGTCAGCCTGAGATGACGTTACCGAGCCATCTTCTTTCTTCAGGCTGCTGAGCACGGAGCTCTCTTTGTGCACCTTCTGGAAGAAGAAACGTGAGCACGTCTCGTCCTGCTCCACCGAGCGGACCCTGGACCGGAAGATTATCCTGGAGGCCTCCGAGGCAAAGAGCGAGGCTTGCTGGCCCTTCACCTCCTTGAGGTCCTCCGTGACATCCACCCCCATCGTCTGCAGCAGGAGCAGGTTCTGCATACTTTCCTGGAGCTGGGACAGTTTTCCCCGCCTCTCTCTCGCCTCCTGGACACCTTTGAGGATAAAGAACCTCTTGATGTTCCCTTTTACCGTTTCCCACCAGTCCGCTGGAGACTCAAAGAGGGGCTTCACGGTTCTCCAACCTGCGTAATCCCTCTTGAGCTCTTCGATGTTTCCCGGGGTCAACAGCTTAGTGTTCAGTTTCCACGTTCCCTTGCCCGCCCGCTGTTCGTCCTGTAGGTGACAGTCGGCCAGCAGGAGGCAGTGGTCAGAGAAGAACACCGGCTTGACGTCGGTGGATCTGACCGAGAGCGTTCGGGACACAAACAGGTAATCTATCCTTGAGCGGATAGACCCGTCTGCCCGTGACCAGGTGTATCTACGCTGCGCTCCGTCTGCAGGGGCGCTGAAGACGTCGTGCAGCTTGGCGTCTTTGACCGTTTCCATCAGGGCCCTGGACGTAGCGTCCGGTTTACTGTCCCCCCCGCCGGATCGTCCATCAGCATCAATGATGCAGTTGAAGTCTCCGGCCAGAATGACCGGCCTGGACGTAGCCAGCAGCAGTGGAAGCTGTTGCAGGACGGCCAACCGTTCACTCTTACCCACTGGGGCGTACACGTTGATTAGTCTCACGGGAGCGTTTCTGTATTTGACGTCCACGACGAGGAGGCGCCCGCCCACCACCTCCTTAACCTCGGAGATGGTGAAGTTGCCTCCCCGCAACAGGATACCCAGGCCGGAGGCGCGGCTATCGCTGCCCCCCGACCACACTGACGGCCCGTGGGCCCACAAGCTCGACCATCTCCTGTAACTGCTGAGGTGCGGTATCCCGCACTCCTGCAGAAACAGGACATCGGCTTTGACGTTGGCCAGGAAGGCCAGCGTTGAAACACATCGCGTAGCCGCTTTAATGCTACGCACATTTATGCTGGCAATTTTAAACCCCATTTTAACAGTTTGCGGGGTTACCAGTGTCCATTTTCTTCTGGTCTTGCTCCAGTGGGGTAGGGTCTTATCTGCTTCACCCCGTCTCATTGGTGAAATGTGAGGCATCTTCATTCTAAGGACCTTCTGTCTTTGCTCCTGAGCGATGCCTGTTTGGGTAGTGGTGCCTACTGGTACTCCAAAGCTGTGGAGTTTTTCATTGGGCCAGGAACAACATCATTCCAGTGTGTACTCCATACCCACAGGGGATACGGGATATGGGGCTTGGCTGACAAAAACAAACAAACAATCAACAGTAGATTCCATCCTAAGCAGCCAATCCCATGGTTCGATTTCTTCTTTCAGTCTATCCTCTGTTTATATTTTTAGCCATGCACACGGATTGTAGAGGGTAATTTAAAGGTATAACATGAATAAATTCAGCAGCTTTTTGTAATACATGATGCTTTTTGAATGATAGTTTTGGCAGTGCAAGAAGGATTTGATTATTCAATATTCTTCTGTTTGTTCATTGCAATCACTATAATTGCTTCAATTAAAAGGTTTGAATAGCTAAGAGGTCAAATGGATTCCAAGCAAACTAGCAATTTATTGAGAGTTTGTACTTAAGAGTAAAAGAATTTTTGTGGTTGCACTTGGACTAAATTAAGAGAAAGCTTGTCCAGGCCTGCAGATAATTCTGGGAAATGCTGGAATTACAAAATATATTTCAGAGATCCATGATATATACTGTACAAACTTTTGTAACTCATGTACTCAGTCACTGATAGAATAATAGAATTCCCATAGTGTGGAAGCAGGCCATTCAACCCATCAAATCCACACCAACCGTTCAAACAGCATCCCACCAAAACTCACCCCCTACCCGACAACCTTGCATTTCCCATGGCTAATCAACCGAACCTGCACATCCCTGGACACTATGGACAATTTAGCATGGCCAATCCACCCTAACCTGTACACCTTTGGACTGTGGGAGGAAACCCACACAGATACTGGGAGAATGTGCAAACTCCACAAGACAGTTGCCCGAGTGTGGAATCAAACATGGGTCCCTGGCATTATGAGGCAACTGTGCTAACCACTGAGTCACTATGCCACCCCATATCTGGTCTCTGCATTTGTATGTAGCACATTATAAATCCACAGCTTTTTACATACTACATAAGCATATGCTACTTTCTTTAAAATAACAAATAATATAGACAGCATTAAATAATTGGCAGCACAGTGGTTCAATGATTACCACTGTTGCCTCTCAGCACCAGGGACCTAGGTTCAATTCTACCCACCGTCAATGTGGAGTTTGCACATTAAGCCCGTGTCTGCATGCGTTTCCGCCAGGTGTTCCAGTTTCCTTCCACAATCCAAATATGTGCAAGTTAACTGGATTGGCCATGCTAAATTACCCATAGGGTGCAGGGATGTGTGGGTTAGGTACATTAGCCATGGGAAATACAAGGTTACAGGGATAGAATGGGGGTTGGGTCTGGGTGGAAAACCTTTCAGAAGGTCACTGTGGACTTGTTGAGCTGAAAGGCCCGTTTCCACACTATAGGTACTCTATTCTATGTTTTGTGGTGGAACTTGTACACACCTTGAAATTGGAATGCACCCTGTTGTTATAAAATACCCCAAGTGGGGTAAATTCAGACTGACCCTCTGGGTATTGACCAACTGATTGTCCAGTAGGAGCTCGATGGAAGATAAACCAAATCCCCACATCCTAGGAAGAAACAAGAAACATTAAAGTTTGTTCAAACAATCTACCAGAGTATTGGTCACAGAGGATCTGAACTCTGCACCATTGTTTCAACATGAAGCTATTGAGCTGACTTCTCTCTTTAATGGTAAAGATAGATAGATAGATAAATAGATAGACAGAGAGAGAGAGAATGAGAGAGAGAGAGTGTGTGTGTGTGTTTGGGGGGGGGAGGTGCAAAGTAGTTGAAGTAGATTCTGAGGTGATTTTCTGCTGAGTGGCGGTCAAGAGAGGCCAAGACAACAGTCTTTCTTCCCTCAACGACACTCGTTGGGTTGCTGCTAATCTATTAGCTTTTAGGGTCATTTTTCTGATGCCATTCTATAAATGACATGAATTTTCAGTTTCACAGCATGCCATAATCAGACTATTTCTAGATTAGGCTTTTCCTGAGTGGATGCTCATTTGCCATTTTAGACTTAGAGAATATTTTGTGGTTGACCAGCAGTGGCTTCGAATCAAAGTCCTCTAACCTGACAGTCATTAGCTCATGTCTGCCTGATGATGGGATTCTAGAGCTGTACTAATTTTATAAAATGTGCGTTTAATTACAGATAAATTATTCCTCTCCCTTTCAAAACAAAATATTCACTTCAACACTTTAAGGACATTTTCACAGTTGGCTGGTAAATGGACTGAAAGGTACATTCAACCCTTTGACTTTTATGTGTGATCACCATTCAAATTGATGACATTATAACAAGTTGCCCGCCACCTCAACATGTGTTCCCATGCCAACATTTCCATCTCAGGCCTGCTGCAGAGTTCCAGCAAATTGGAAAAACCACACCTCATGTATTTTGGTAAAGCAAACAATGACAGAACTTATACAATTAACACAAGAGTCCTAGTGTTAAAGAACAGAAAGACCTAGGGGTGCAGGTACATAATTCTTTGAAGTTTGCATCACAGGTAGTTAAAAAGGTGTTTAGCATGCTTGCCTTCATTGCTTAGATCTTGCAGAGTAACAATTGGGACATCATGTTGAGGTCATACAGGGTTTGAGCTATAGGGGGAGGTGAGTAGACTGGGGCTGTTTTCCCTGGAGCGTCAGAGGTTGAGGAATGACCTTATAGAGGTTTATAAAGTCATGAGGGGCATGGATAAGATAAATTGACAAGGTCTTTTCTCTGGGTTGAGGGAGTCCAGAACTAGGGGGCACAGGTTTAGGATGAAAGGGGAAATATATGAGGCAGGGAGTGGTGTGTGTATGGAATGAGCTGCCAGAGGAAGTGGTGGAGGCTGGTACAATTACAACATCTAATAGACATCTGGTATATGATTTGGAAGGGTTTAGAAGAACTTTGGCCAAGTATTTGTAAATGGACTAGATTAGGTTGGGATATCTGGCACAGTGGCTCAGTGGTTAGCACTGCTGCCTCACAGCACCAGGGTCCTGGGTTCGATTCCTGCCTGTCTATGTGGAGTTTGCACATTCTCCTCGTGTCTGCATGGGTTTCCTCCAGGTGCTCCGGTTTCCTCCCACGGTCCAAAGATGTACAGGTCAGGTGAATTGGCCATGTTAAATTGCCCGTAGTGTTAGTTGGGGGTAAATATAGGGTACGGGAATATGTTTGGGTGGGTTTCTCTTTGGAGGGGTGGTATGGACTTGTTGGGCTGAAGGGCCTGTTTCCACACTGTAGAGACTCTAATCTAATCTGGTCGGCATGGACAAGTTGGACCAAAGGGTCTGTTTTCATGTTGTACATCTCTCTAAACCTATGACATTGGTGAGGCTTCTTCTGGAGTACTGTGTGCAGTCCAAGGTCACCCTGCTACAGGAAGGATATTATTAAATTGGAGAGGGTTCAGAAGAGTTTTACCAGGCTGTTGCCAGGAATGGAGGGTTTGAGTTATAAAAATAAGCTGGATAGGTTGGAACTTCTATCAATGGAGCATGCAAGATTGAGGGGTGACCTTATAGAGGTTTATAAAATCACAAGTGGTATGGATATGGTGAATAGTGAAGATCGTTTCCCCAAAAGTGGTAGAGGTCAAAACTAGAGGGTGAGAGGTGATGGTATTAAAAAGAGGGGCAACCTTTTGATTACATATCGTATGTGGAATGAGCTGCCAGAGGAAATGGTGGATGCAGGTACAATTACAACATTTCAAAGACATTTGGATAAGTACACAAATAGGAAAGGTTGGAGGGATGCAAGTGCAGGCAAGTGGGGCTGATTTAGTTTGGGAACATGGTCGGCATGACCTAATTGGATGAAGGGTCTGTTTCCACGTTGTGTGACTATGACTCATCTCCCACTTAGGGACCTTACAGCCTTCAGGGGTCAGCATTGAGTTGAACAATTTGAGAGCACAAACACTTCCTTCCTTCCACATCTAGTACTCACCCCTGCATCCCAGGTGCTGTCATGTTACAAGTTATTTCAGATCCAGCTAGCCCATTTTCAAATGACTATTTTTGCTCGCTTCCTGGCTTATTCTCAACAAACCTTTTGTCTGCCCAATTATTTTTCTGTCTCTGGGCTCTCTGTCTCCACCCACCTGCTCCCTCCTTTTCCTCCCAAACCCTCTTAAACACCATAAATATCACATTTTCCTAGCTAAAGAGGTGTCATAGAGACATAGAGTCATAGAGATATACAGCATGGAAACAGACCCTTCGGTCCAACCCATCAATGCTGGACTTGAAACGTTAACTCTGTTTTCTCTCCACAGATGCTGCTGGACATGCTGAGTTTCTCAAGCAATTTCTGTATTTGTTCCCAGGTTCTCTCTTCTATCATCAGTTCTACAATGGACTGAAGATTCACTCTGCTGTGGTGAGAATATTTATCCTTTCTGTTTACAAGTTCAGAGGGATGAAAACTGGAACTCAGAATATATCACACCAGAAATAGACTGCCATCGCCAGACAGTCATCTTCACTGGCTTCAGATCCTCTGCACGGTGCGTGCACAAGCAACCAATGGGATGGGGAAAAATTTTAAACAATGTCAGGTACCTTTAGGAATTTTCAGTGATTTAGCCTATTGGAATTTCTGAATTTTCTGACCCAACTAAAAAACAAAAGCAATCGAATCTAGTCTGAGCTGACAAAGAGAGCCATATTTAAAAAGTTGGCCTCTCTTAAATTTGGGGTGGACAAGTTTGAGAAATATTTCAATGTAAAGAATTAACTTAGCTGGTTTGTTGTGATTTTGTATGTGGGAAGGAATTTGCTAAAATTTACTACAGATATAATGAGATTATTTAGTAAACTGGTGTACAATAGAACAATACAGCACAGGAACAAGCCCTTTGGCCCACCATGTCTGTGACAACCTTGATGCTATTCTAAACTAATCCCATCTGCCTACACATGGTCCATTTCCCTCTATTCCACTTTGTTCATTCAAGTCTGTCCATGTCTGTAAACATTGTTAACATACCTGGTTCTACCACTGTCCTTGGCAGCATGTTCCAGATTTCTGCCACCCACTTGTGTAAAAAAGCATGCTTCACGCATCTCATTTTCAACTTTCCCCTCTATGCCCCTCTTGTATTCAACATTTTCCAGCCTGGGAATAAAACTCCAACTATCCATCTTGTTCATGCCCCTCAATTTGATATACTTCTGTCAGGTCGCCCCTCAGCCTCCAATGCTCTTGCAAAAACAATCTAAGTTTGTCCAACCTCTTCTTGTAGTTAATACACTCAAATTGAGGCAATGTTCTGGAAACATCCTTTGCACCCTCTCCAAAGCATCCACATCCTTTCTAAAGTGAGGCAACCAAAACTGCACACCATACTCCAAATGTCACCTAACTAAACTCTTACGTAGCTGCATTATAACTGGCAAACTTTTATATTCAGTGTTCTGAATGATGAAGGCAAGCACATGTACCCCTTCTTTACCATTTGTGTTGCCACTTGCAGGGAGCTATGGACTTGGACCCCAAGATCCTTCTGTACATCAATGCTCCTAAGGGTCTTACTAGTTAATGTACATATTTGATGTTTGGGATCTTTTAACAAAAACTAATCGTCTGTCAGAGATTTGCAAATATACATATGATAGACTACACCCAAGTCATGGTGTCATGACCAGATGCCAGGTCAGAAAATTAAACCCTTTATTTTAAGGGTCATGGGGTCTATGTATAGGCAAGACCAAATAAAGAGGAGAGGAACACATTTAAAGCTCAAACCCAGATTTCAAGCTTGACATTTAAAAAGTGTTTGCAAACATCAATTAAGTGGGTCTTACCTGAGCCCCAGCTGCTGCATTGTTGATAAGATGGTTATTTGGATTGGAAATCCAGAATGTTGTGACAGCCCTGAAAAATTAATATTCCAGTTTAACTGGGTGAACAGTAATGGAATAAAACTGGTTTCTTCTGAACACGAGAGTTGGAGCAATAAAACTAATCAGTGAGTTATGCACTTGAATAAGTAAGGCAGGCAAGGTTTGAACAGACCCAAATTCCTTCCTCAGTGCAATGCATTTAATTGATTAGTTAACTTTGATTTTCACATGAAGCACTTAGACAGTTGGGAAATGTAATAAGGTGCTATTTAAACACCATGGTTTTGTTTTAACATTGGGAAAACAATACCAGGTATTCTAAACCTCGTCTTACTAACTTAGTTCCAGGGATATCCACTGTATTGAATATTTTACAAATTCAGCAAAAGGCAACTAAACTGAAGATCACATTTGATCCATTATTAATATTTTATTTCAAAAATATACTTTATTCATAAAAATATATTTATATCCAAAAAGAGTCAGTGAAATAGTTCAGTACATATGAAGGAACAAGCAAACATTAGAGTTTGACTCTATCCAACAAAAAAAACCAAAGGCATTTCTTACTGGTGTAAGGTCATATTTACATGTATTTAAGGCACCAGCAGGGTGCAATTATTGAACAGACTCCCATTTTTATTAAAATATTATCATGTTTTAAATAATAATTTGAGAAATAGTTTAACTGCCACTACAGCCACATGGTGGATTAGAGGTGCTGGAAAAGCACAGCAGTTCAGGCAGCATCCGAGGAGCAGTTAAATCGACATTTCAGACAAAAGCCCTTCATCAGGAGTGCCACATGGGCAACACGGTGGGTCTGTGGTTAGCAATGCTGGCTCACAGCATCAGGGACCTGGGTTCAATTCCCGCCTCGGATGACTGTCTGTGTGGAGTTCCCGTGTCTGCGTGGGTTTCCTCCCACCATCCAAAGATGTGTAGGCCAGGTGAATTGGCATGTTAAATTGCCTGCAGTGTTTGATGCATTAGTCAGCGGTAAATGTAGGAGGGGGTGGGTTATCCTACAGAGGGTCAGTGAGGACTTGTGCTAAAATAGCCTGTTTTCACACAGTAAGGAATCTAATCTACTTTCTCTCTTGTTATTGTGATGACGTTAATTTCAGTCTTGTGTCTGTACACCGTAGGTTCAAGCATCACATTTGGACAAAGAGTTTAGTAGTCAAACCCATAAGTTGAAAGTTAAACCTACACCTTTCCCACTTATTCTGGTTCCATTGAAACATCCAGTCCTTAACTAGTTTGTGTGATGTCCCACACAATGGATTGGATGTTGAAATTTAAAATAATTTCCAACCCAAATCCAACCAACATCAAACCTACCCACTTCTGGCTTTAACAGAGCTGCGTCAAGAAACCAGGAAGAGGATTGTTCACAAATATTTTCATGAAGCTGTCTTTCCAACTTTTATCACCACTTTGAATGTAACCCAGGTCAAACAGGTTTCTGGGCCTGGAGAAACTGAGTGGAGAAAAGGAATCAAAGCTTGCTGTGTGGAAATGGTAATGTTTGTCCTCACTGAGATCTGCTCAGTGTTAGCTGTTTCTTAAGATGCATCAGTTACGTTCACATTACCAATCAGGTTTCCCTGATTGTAGCTTTTGGTCTGCTCAGCCTGACTGACAGGAATAGGTTGAAACATTAATCCCCATAATTAAAGAATAGAAATTTATGCTGTGAGTTTGTCATTTTCCTATGTTCCTAGGCTGTTTATGGAGATTTGCCGACATTTTGCACTCAGGCATAACCCAGTGAGATTGATAGGAAGCATAAGCAAGGCTTGACATTGGGACAGTGGTCTCATTTTCAGATCCAACCTCTAAGCTTACATCCACAGAGGACAGCCCAGCTTGGGTTTAACTTACATGCAGTCAGCGCTTGGCACAGGAATGTAATTTCCATAAATGTGATCACGGATTGTAACGCACATGATCTCATTGCGGTCTGAAGGAAGAATAGTGCCTGGCTTAGTAAGGAGGCCCAGGTTGTGATACAGTATGTTTCTCTGTTCCACTCCATCCTCCAGAAAGAAACAGTGGCCCAATGTGTCGTAACCTATCGTGTGTTTTACCTGCAGGAAGAAATGATCAGACTGTTCATATCACTATAATTAGGTCAGAGTCCAGTTAGGCAGAAGCTAAATATATTAAGTTGGAATAAAAAGCTGGTCTAATGGAAACCACTGTGAATGGTCATAAAAATTCATCTGCTTGACTAATATCCTTACCTTACCTGGACTGACCCATGTGACTCCAGACCCACAGCAATGACTTCTAATACTGTCTTTGCAATTAGGGATGGCCAATAAATGTTAGCCTAGCCAGCAATGCCCCATCCCATCAATGAGTAAAAGAAAACTGCCCTGTTTAAAAAGGGAGATGTAACTGTAGCTCATTCTGTTCACCTTAGACCAGCCTCCCTAAAGGTAGAGGCATTGACTAGAGAGAGTGGGGGAAATCCCTGCTCTCACACGTAAACATTAAGTTACAAAGTTGTCTGGCTCCCCATTACACAAAGCCAGGTTTGACACCATTCTGAACTCCAGACGTACATTGTGCACTGTCAAACCTAAGAAGTGTAAGGAGCAAAACGGTTTGATTTGAACAGTAGGACAAAACAGTGTTAGCAAAATCAGTGCTCCCTACAAATACATTTCCCATTGAAATCAATGTAAAGGAAACACTGGGTTGTAAAATGTCAGAGATCGAGAACTTGAGGAGAAAAATCCATCCTTAATTATAAGGTTGCAATAGAAAGGAAAATAAAGAGAGATTAATATGGCTGTTTCCAGGTATACAGAATTGTAGTGATATGGAAAGATCGGGGGGTGGGATTGTTTCTTCTAGAAATTGCCTGGATGGGTACAGCTGCAAGATGATTCAATATCAAATAGGGCAAAGCAGTCCATTTGATTGGCACCCCAATGAGTTTTTACTAATTTGACAAAAAAAATTCAATGAAAGTCTGAATTTGACGGAATGTAACTTGCCATTTTAGCCTTGAGACTTTACAGGAGAAAATAATTTATCCGTCAAGTCCTTTATAAAGAAAAACTTCAACACAAAGTAATTGATATCGTGACCATGAAATAGCACATTCTTAAAACATTGACCACGGAAAATATTGTAATCATCAAGATTACATTGTCCAAGTATTTGATACATCATTACTGATTAAACTTGAACAGTTACACAATTCCTGGTGATTCTGTGTAGTTTGTGGGACAACATAGAGCAGAAAAAGTTCAAACATCAATCAGAGAGTTTCATTATAAGTTAGACACAGCACATTAAGTACAGAAAGTTAAACAATTTAAACAAACCCTGTAAAAATCAATGTTAGAGATTGGAGCAAATGGAGGACATATGATGACTGGGAGAAGGAAAAGAAAGGATTTGCCTTTATTTAAAACTCTGTTTATTTAATGCCTTCATGGGACAAAATAAATACTTCTATTCGTACTTTCATTGGATGTGGGCAATAGCCTTTGTTGCCTTTCCTTAAATCCCCTTGAACTGAGAGTCTTCCTCAGCCATTGCAAAGGGCAATTAAGAGTCAACCATGTTGCTGTGGTTCTGGAGCCGCATGTAGGCCAGACCAGGTAAACATAGCAGATTAAATATGGCAGTGAACCAGATAGGTTTGATAACAATCAAAGAGGATTTCACAATCACTATCGCCAGTACCAACTTTCAATTAATTAACTGAATTTAAATTCCACCACTGCAGTGGGATTCAAATCAGTATTTCCAGAACAGGGTTCTGGATTACCAGCTCTCTCTGCCTCCCTCGCTGCATCTCAACAAAAGGATTCATTTGATGTAGTTTTTGCTAGCAGACTGGATGAGCAGGCATGAGCCGAGATGATGAATGTCATTGCACTGTACTCTGACCTGAAGTGCTCATGTAGGTTCAGTCTGTAAAAGCTTGTAAAGAAAACAGACTCAACATTCAGTCTGACTTACCAATAGGCCATTTGTTCCATGTATAGCAACGCATCTGGAGAAACAGTGATGAATGGCTACATTGTCCACGTAGGTTGGTGGATTGTACCCACCCTTCTTGTCCACATCTCCAGCCAGGTGAAAGTGCACTGGATAACTCCCGAGAATCTGCTGGCCCATGTTCGTCAGCTCCACACCAGACAAGTGAACTGAGGCAAAGTTTTGTAGGATCTACTGAGGCAAGATCAAAGACTTAACTCGGGGTTCCATATATCGTATCAGAGAAACAAATCGTTAAGAATTCACATCAAGATGTTCTACAAGATGTAGATGTGCAAGATTTGACCTACTCTTGGGAAATAATTCAGGGCGGATGATTGACTGTCAGTGGGGGAGCACTTTGGGGCCAAGGACCATAATTCTATTAGATTTAAAATAGTGATGGAAAAAGACAGACCAGATCTAACAGTTGAAGTTCTAAATTGGAGGAAGGCCAATTTTGACAGTATTAGGCAAGAACTTTCAAAAGCAGACTTTGGGCAGATGTTCACTGGTAAAGGGATGGCTGGAAAATGGGAAGCCTTCAGAAATGAGAAAATGAGTATATTCCTGTTGGGGTGAAAGGAAAGGCTGGTAGGTATAGGGAATGCTGGATGACTAAAGATATTGAGGATTTGCATAAGATAAAGAAGAAAGCATAGGTCAAGTTTAGACAGGATAGATCGAGTGAACCCTTAGAAGAGTATAAAGGCAGTAGGAATATACTTAAGAGAGAAATCAGGAGGGCAAAAAGGGACATGAGATAGCTTTGGCAAAAAGAGTTAAGGAGAATCCAAAGGGTCTTTACAAATACATTAAGGACAAAAGGGTAACTCGGGAGAGAATAAGGCCCCTCAAAGATCAGCAAGGCGGCCTTTGTGTGGAGCTGCAGGAGATGGGGGAAATACTAAATGAGTATTTTGCATCAGTGTACACTGTGGAAAAGGACATGAAAGATATAGAATGTAGGGAAATAGATGGTGACATCTTGAAAAATGTCCATATTACTGAGGAGGAAGTGCTGGATGTCTTGAAAGGCATAAAACTGGAGAAATCCCCAGGACCTGATCAGGTGTACAATAGAACTCAGTAGGAAGCTAGGGAGATGATTGTTGGGCCTCTTACTGAGATGTTTGTATCATCGATAGGCGCAGGTGAGGGGCCGGAAGACTGGAGGTTGGCTAACATGGTGCCACAGTTTAAGAAAGGTGGTAAGGACAAGCCAGGGAACTATAGACCAGTGAGCCTGACGTTGGTGGTGGGCAAGTTGCTGGAGGGAATCCTGAGGGGCAGGACGTACATGTATTTGGAAAGGCAAGGACTGATTAGGGATAGTCAACATGGCTTTGTGTGTGGGAAATCATATCTCACAAATTTGATTGAGTTTTTTGAAAAAGTAACAAAGAGGATTGATGAGGGCGGAGCAGTGGATGTGATCTACATGGACTTCAGTAAGGCATTCGACAAGGTTCCCCATGAGAGACTGGTTAGTAAGGTTAGACCTCATGGAATACTAGCCATTTGGATACAGAACTGGCTCAAAGGTAGAAGACAGAGGGTGGAGGTGGAGGGTTGTTTTTCAGACTGGAGGCCTGTGACCAATGGAGTGCCACAAGGATCGGTGCTGGGTCCTCTACTTTTTGTCATTTACATAAATGATTTGGATGGGAGCATAAGAGGTACAATTAGTAAGTTTGCAGATGATACCAAAATTGGAAGTATAGTAGGCAGTGAAGGTTACTCGGATTACAACAGGATCTTGATCAGATGGGCCAATGGGCTGAGAAGTGACAGATGGAGTTTAATTTAGATAAATACGAGGTGCTGCATTTTGGGAAAGCAAATCTTAGCAGGACTTATACACTTAATGGTAAGGTCCCAGGGAGTGTTGCTGAACAAAGACTGCAGGTTCATAGCTCCTTGAAAGTGGAGTCACAGGTAGATAGGATGGTGAAGGCGGCGTTTGGTATGCTTTCCTTTATTGGTCAGAGTATTGAGTACAGGAGTTGGGAGGTCATGTTGCAGCTGTACAGGACATTGGTTAGGCCACTTTTGGAATATTGCGTGCAATTCTGGTCTCTTTCCTGTCGGAAGGATGTTGTGAAACTTGAAAGGGTTCAGAAAAGATTTACAAGGATGTTGCCAGGGTTGGAGGATTTGAGCTATAGGGAGAAGCTGAATAGGCTGGAGCTGTTTTCCCTGGAGCGTCGGAGGCTGAGGGGTGACGTTAGAGGTTTATAAAATCATGAGGGGTATGGATAGGATAAATAGGCAAAATCTTTTCCCTGGGATTGGGGAGTCCAGAACTAGAGGGCATAGGTTTAGGGTGAGAGGGGAAAGATATAAAAGAGACCTAAGGGGCAATTTTTTCATGCAGAGGTATGTGTATGTGTATGGAATGAACTGCCAGAGGAAGTGGTGGAGGCTGGTACAACTGCAACATTTAAGGGGCATTTGGATGAGTATATGAATCAGAAGGTTTTGGAGGGATATGGGCCAGGTGCTGGCAGGTGGGACTAGATTGGGTTGGGATATCTGGTCGACATGGACGGGTTGGATTGAACCGTCTGTTTCCACTGTACATCTCTATGACTCTAAGATGTTTCAAGATTCATTTGTTCATGTAGTTTCAAAACACTGCTGTATGGGGCTTGAAGTGGAAACATTCCAGGAATGAGGATTTCTGCCTAACCTCCAATAAAGATAAAGGTTGCCATTCCTGAAGAAGGGCTCATGCCCGAAACGTCGATTCTCCTGCTCCTTGGATGCTGCCTGACCCGCTGTGCTTTTCCAGCAACACATTTTCAGCTCTAACTTCCAATAAAGCAAGGACACTATGATCCAACTTTCTTGGTTTGAAGTTAGTCACCCATGCATTGTAGCCAGGAGGAGCCACCTCATACCCAGCCTCAGCAAGACACAGTCACCTACAATGATAAGCCAGTGGAGAGAATAAATTAATCAGCTCCACTTTTGGTCAGCTTTTAAGAGATTTAAAAACAGTCTATGTCTCTAAGGCTGGAATTGGCTATAGTACATTGAGTTTCCAACAGGAAACAGTATGATTATGGGTATTGGCACTTACACTGATACCAGTCCATCTGTATACTATTCATATTCTTGTCTCCCCATTCCTTGAAACCTGTTCTGCAGCTGCTGGATTTCATTCATGGTTCGGTCAATGCACTAATGTGATCAATTAAATCTCGATGCTCCCTGGAAACTAAATTATGTAGAATGTACTTTTTGGAATTGTTCAGGCATTACCAGCATGTGCCTGGGATGTAACATTACAATACTACCGTCCACTACAAACTCTACCCCCTCATCAACAGTATACAGGAAGGAGCTGAGAAACTGTATGCAAAATAAAGGTTGCCATGGGGTGATGAGGTCTTCCACCAATGTGAATGAAAATTTTATAAGCACGCCAGCCTGCTGCTTTCTCTCTGGGTGGAGTGGTTTCTGACCAGGATTGTAAAGAGGACTCTCAATGAGAAACTAAAGAAACAACATCCTAAACCATTTACAGGATGGAAGTGAACAAGTGCTCATCAATTGTACCTCCCCAAACCAAGATGTTCCTCGCCAAGCAGGCAAAATAGCTCACCAGCATTTTCTCAACAGCAACTGTAGGTGTGTAGTAAATGCTGGCCCAGCCAGCGATACCCACTTCCTATGAATGAATGTAAGGTATAATGGCGCACCAAAAACTGTTCCATTGGAAGTGCTCCATTGTTCTAACTTGTATGTTTAGGCAGATCATTAGGGAGCACCTGGGGACAGACAGAGACTGTGCAAGGCCGTCAAAATGCCTATTCCTGCCGTCTTGTGTGATGGCTCCTATACCTGTAGCCTAAATGAGTGACTTCAATGGCCGATTAATCACCTCTTGTCCCCTCCACTGAGCTGAACCACCAAATGGAAGGGGATCAGGGAACCATCAGATAAACTCTCAGTCGGCTTCTGTACGGGGCCTCCAGTCACTTCATGGGCATGGTCTGGCTCATAGAGGGGGCCCTTCAGCAGCAATGGCCACCTCAGTGACATTGGCATCATTTACATTCACAAAGTGCCCCCTTGCTGGGTCCTGACCGCTGGACCCAGTACCCAAGACCTTATTCTGCCGTCACATGTCCATTGACATGTGCTCATTCTCCAGGTTCCATCCTAGGGATTGGCTTCAACTCCCCGGCTCTGATTAGAGCAGCAGCTTTTTGTTTAGAGTGGATTGCCATTCTCAATAGGATAGCAGCCCCACTGACAGCCACTCTGTAAACTGTGGTCACATGTCCCTCTGCCAAAGATTCAAAGTTGGAGGAAATTGCGGCCTGGGTGGCAGAAACCCTGCACCTCCGTAAATTGTAATTCCTTCACCATCACGTCAAAATCTCAATTTTCACACTGGAGTTAAAGAAGCCACTTCATGATAAATGGTTCTGGAAGAAAATTCACCACCAGACTCTCAATGTTAACCTGAGGCAGGCAATAAAATGCCAGCCTTATTGATGCTGATATTATCAGGGAGTATTAATTTGAAAAGAAACAGAAAAACATTTCTGGCAACAATAGTGGCTAATGTTTAACAAATGAGACTGAAATCTCTCAGTAAGTCCTTCATGGAGGCACTCGTCTATGTTTTGAATGATGCAGTGCTTGTTGAAATAGAAGCCAAAGGCAGGTAGTTCAAACCTATTAAATGTAAGTTTACTATTGTCACCAGAAGCAATTACTTGCAGAGATCTCCTACTGCACGGAATGAGATTAAAATCTCGTCATTTATGTCATAAATCTCACCAGTAATGAATTACTTTAAATTGCTAATAAACTCCATGTAGAGCCAGACTCCTGAAAGCCCTGATATATTTAATTACTTGACTTACTAAACACAAGTGAAGGATTATGACATCTTGTTCATTGAATCACAATTTAATTTTAAGAATGAATCATTTCTACAATAGTGTTGGATTTGCAAGTTACTGAATCCAAATATACAATAACTTTGCACCAATAAGTGACGCAGGCTACAACTTTAGGCAACACTTACCTTTATCTGTCCACCAAATGTATCATGGCTGAAAAAGTGGCAGAAGTTTTGCCCATAACAAGAGTCCTCCATTTCTCCTTTTATAAGGATATTTCTACTTAAAAGTCCAACTTCAGCCCGCATATCGATTCCATCAATAACTTCACCCATATGAAGATAACGGGGTTTACCTATATGAACAGATCATGTGTTTTAAATGCCACAATTTGCTGTGATGATCTAATATGAGTCATCTTACCTTCAAAATACAAAACCTGCCTGTAAGGACCTAGTGTATTACACCATACCTGTATTAGAGATGTTAACTCAACAAGTGCCAACCAACAAATATCAAACTCAGCTTTCAATAGTCTCCAACTTGGAACAGAAATGGGAAACGTTATACAGCTTCGGCACCAAGAACCAGTGGAGCAGGACTTCATTTTAATACTGGGATAAAGGAAGAGTTTCAGGTGAAATTGTAGGTGATCGTAGAAAGTTGAGAACGCAAAGAGGAGGAAACATATGGAATGTCATACTTACAGACTGTCAAGAGGGGAAATTTCAGAAGCTAATAGACTGAGGGAATTAAATACATAATCCAGGTTGACATATCAGTGCAGGACAAAGGAAGTGTTGCACTGTCAGAAATGCAGTCTTTTGAATAAGAAGCAAAGCAGAGTATCTGAGGTCAATAACGAAAATAATTCATGGCATTTTTTTGAAGAAGGGCAAGTGGGTTTTCCCAGTGTCTAGGCCAATATCTATCCCTTAAACAACATCTAAAACTGGCTGCTGCTCAGGGAGATTGCTGTCACAATCTCGCTGGCACATACTTACATTGTAACATCAACTAGATTTCCAAAGTAAAACATTTGGGGCATCTTTAGGTCATGAGAATGCTATAGAAATGAAGCTTTTATGGGCCAAGTCATCTACTGGGACCAACATCTTACTACTGGACTACATAAGGAGCCAGTTGTGCGCCAATGCATTTGCACATTGTGATAACTAACTGTTGCAGAAGGTCCACTGCTGAGAATAGACTTTGCTAAGTGTTGTCACTAAAAACTAGCAGAGTCAAATGACACATTAGTCTTCATCACAAGAGAAGGGTGGCATAGTGGCTCAGTGGTTAGCATGGCTGCCTCACAGTGCCAGGAACCCAGATTCGATTCCTTCCTCAGGCGACTGAGTGAAGTTTGCACATTCTCCCCGTGTTTTCGTGGGTTTCCTCCAACAGTCCAAAGTTGTGCAGGTTAGGTGAAATGGCCATGCTAAATTTCCCATAGTGTTCAGGGATGTGTAGGCTAGGTGCATTCATCAGGTGATCTTATTGAAAGTTACCAAATCTTTATAGGCCTAACAGGATAGATGTAGATAGGAGGTTTCCCTTGGTTGGTATGATTGAAACCAGAAGATAAGTCTCAGAATAAGAGGCAAACCATTTAAGACTAAGATGAAGAGGAATTTGTTCACTCAGAACCTTTGGAATTCTCTATCCCAGAGGGCTGTGGAATCTCAGTCACTGAGCACATTCAAGACAGGAGTAGATAAATTACTTGATATTAACAACACAAAGAAAATGGGGAAAGTAGGGGAAATGGCGTGGAGACGGATGATCAGCCACGATCTGTTTGAACGGTACAGCAGATTTGAGAGGTTAAATGGCCTCATCGTGTTCCTATTTCCTATGCTTTCATGTCTTACAAAACTGTACGTTCATAATGTTCACCTGTGATATTCCCCCTGCCAAACACAGTACACCTGATGTTTCAAAATATTTCTGTTCATTCATATCCTAAACTCTAGCCTGAATTGGAGAAAAACAAACTCAAGAATTATATCAGAAGTAGTTTTCCCTCCCGTCCAGTTTTAAAGGGGTACATAACAGTTGGGCAAAATTATAACATTGTTAGAAACAGAAAACAGGATAGTAAGAGGCCATTCAGCCCTTCAAGTCTGCTCGGCCATTCAATATGATCATGGCTGAACAACTATGGCTAACTCCTTCTTGAAAATATTCAATGTTTTGGCCTCAACTGCTTTCTGTGGTAGGAAATTCCATGGGCTTACCACTCTTTGGGTTGTAGAGGCATACAGCATGGAAACAGGCCCTTCAGCTCAACTCATCCATGCCGACTAGGTTTCCTAAACTGAACTCATCCCAATTGCTTGCATTTGACCCACATCCCTCTAAATGGCCTATCCCTATCCTGAGACTTTGACTCCTGGTTCTGGAATCCTCAAGCCTCAAAATGTCCTTTCCATTTTTACTCTGATTTATCTTGTTAGAACTTTATAGGTTTGTATTAGATTCCCCCATCATTTTCTAAACTCCAGTGAATATTGTCCTAAGCAATCCGTCTCTTCATATATCAGTCCTGGAATGACAGTCAGGAGTCAGTCTGGAAAACCTCCCTCTATAGCCACTACATTCTTCCTCAGATAAGAAGGCCAAACAGCACACAATACTCCAAGTGTGGTCTCACCAAGGCCCTGTACTAGTGCAGCAAGACATCCCTGCTTCTGTTCTTGAATCCTATAAAAGCCAACATACCATTGACTGCCTCACCATCTGTTTGTACCAGCATGCTACCTACATGCTGGTGTGCAAGGATATCCAAGTCTTGTTACACCTCCCTCTTTCCCAGTTTATTGCCATTCAGATAACAATCTATACTCATGATCTTGCTACCAATGTGGATGATCTCTGCAATATATTTGTCCATGCATTCGAGTTGTCCAAATCACACTGAAGCATCTCTGCAACCGCCTCACAGCTCATCCTCCCATCCAACTTGAGTCACCTGCAAACTTGGAGGTACTACAATTAGTTCCTTTGTCTAAATTATTTACATACTGTGACTAGCCGGAGCCAAAAACTGACATTTGTGGAACCCCACTCTCTTCCACTCAAAAACCCATTTATTCCTACTCTTTGTTTCCTGACTGCCAACCCAGTTCTCTATCTATGTCAGTATGAGTAGACCACCCCCAATCTCATGCACTTTAAATTTTACATACTAATCTCCTATGGAAACCTTATCGAAAGCCTTCTGAAAATCCAAGTAAACCACACCCACTGGCTTCCCCTTATCAACTGTACGAGTCACATCCTCAAACAATTCCAATAGATTTGTCCATTTTCCCTTTTGTAAATCCATGCTGACTCTGATCTTGTCACCGTTTTCCCAAGTGTTTTATTCATAAATCTTTTACAGTTGACATTTGATAACATTTTCCTGACTACCAAAGTCAGGCTAACCAATCTATAGATCGGTTTTCTCTCTGACCCTTTTTTTAAATACAGGCTTTACATTATCCGCCATCTAATCCACAGGAACAGTCCAAGGTTCTATAGAATCTTGAAAGATGACCATCAATGTATCCATATTGGCAGGGCCAATTCTTTACATCTTTCAGATGGAGATTAGGCCCTGAAGATTTAATAAGATCCAACAACCCTTACCACCGTTTACTGCCCATTGGTGTTCCTGATCTCTCCCCATACAGATTTCACTGCAGTGGAGTGAATATCCTTCCTCGCTATTGCGTTAATTTCCTCTTTATTTAACAACATTATCCCACTTTCTTTTGCTTTTTTTCTGTCCTTCCTGAAAGCTGAATACCCTGGATATTCAGTTCCCATCCTTAGTCACCCTGCAGCCACACTCCTGTAAATCCAACTACATCATATCCATTTATGTATATTCATGTGACTAATTCATCCACTTTATCATGAATGTTCCATGTATTAAGACACAAAGGTCTCAAGGTTCACCTTTTTAACATTCTTCATCCCATTGTTTTGTACTATGGTCCTGCTGATTCTTGCTATCACTTTGCCTATTTCTCATTATCTTTAATTTTTGCCCTTGTTTCCCTCTTTTGACTTCCTGTCTAGGTTCCAAGCCCTGTGCCATTTTAGTTTAAATGCTCCCCAACCAGACTAGCAAATAATCCCCCTGTTCCAGTCCTGTCCAGGTGAAACCTGTCCAGTATGTATTGGTCCCATCTCCCCCAGAATCTGTCCCAGTGCCTCAGGAATCTGAAACCCTTGCGCCATCTCATCAGTCATATTCATCTGATATATCTTGCTATTTTGACTGACTAGCATGTGACTCTGGTAACAATGCTGAGATCACTATCTTTGAGGTCCTCCTTTTTAAATGGCTTCCTATTTTCTTTATATTCTGCTTTTAGGACATTATCCCTTTTCCTACCTATGACCTTGGTACCATGACCACTGGCTGGTCACCCTTTTCACTCCAGAAGTGTCCTGTAGTCACTCAGATATCCTTGACCCCAGCACCTGGGAGGGAATATACCACCCTCGGGTCTTGTTTGCGGCTGGAGAAATATCCAGTCACCTCATGATTAAACCCCTATTACCAGGGTCCTAGGTTCAATTCCAGCCTCTGTGGAATGTCTGTGTGGAGTTTGCACATTTTCCCCATGTCTGCATGGGTTTTCTCCAGCTTCCTCCCACAATCAAAAGGTGGATTGGCCATGCCAAATTACCCATAGTGTCCAGGGATATTTCGAGAAGGTGAATTAGCCATGGAAAATACAGGGTTACATGGCAAGAGTGTGGGAGTGGTCTGGGTGGGATGCTGTTTGGAGACTTAATGGTCCAAATGGTCTCTACCTGCACTGTAGGGATTCTATGATCTATCTCTATAAGGTCAATGCCCACAACAGTATCCAAGTGCTATATCAGTTTTGCAAGGGAATGGCCACAGAAGACACTCCTGCACTGTCTGTCTAGTCCACTGACTCTGCCTGATTGTCATCCATTCTCTCCATGCCTTCAGACTCTTAGCTGTCTGGGCAGGCTATCCACAATACGCTCAGCTGCACGGATGCTCCATCGTGTACCCAGCCACCGCCACCCAACTCTAAAACTAGAGCTTCCAGGAACTGCAGCCAGAGGCACTTCCTGCATACTTTCTGGTCCCACTGGAACTGTGCCCGACTTCGCGCACACAGTTTTCAACACTTCATATTCCAGTCATTAAAAAGAGACTAGTTAGTTTGAAGTTTCTTGGCAAAAATACCCAAGAGAGAAAACAGATTCTATCTCAGGTATTTTGAAATTAAAACTTTAACATATTGTGCAATTTAAATCCATATTGAACAAAAATATTGCAACATACTGATGCAAAGCACACCTATCAGGTTTTTAAGCAGCAACAGAATATTTCTTACCATCGATTTTGACCTGATTAACTTTGCATTTGGGACAGGGAAGGAGTTTAAAATGCTCAGCCTGATACATTGAATAGTCAGTGCTAGCAATGACTATCTGATTACCAGGCAACCAGCTCGTGGCATCATCCATTAAATTAAGAATTACACCCTTCGACACCTCCACACGAAAGCCACAGTGAGGTACACCTGTCAAAAAAAAAACATTTGTACAGCATTTTACAAAGAAGCAAAAGACATAGATTTGGATGATGCGCATCAAAAATGATTCCATTTGATTAAAAGAAATTAGCTTCTTTTAAATAATTCATACGCTTACTTGTCAGAAAAAACTAGTAACTTCTCAATGATGGAGTTCTCTTATTTGTCTCCCATGTTAACTTTGTCCCCCTTTCACAAGCTCCACTTGTTTGCCTCATTTTAACTAATGCAAAGGGACAAGTCAGCTCCCATTTATATTACCTCCCCCAAGCTAACCAGGTTGTAGGAGAGGAGGTTACATAGAAGATTTCCAAAAGATTATTTCAGAAATAGGTGGGTACATATCTCAGGAAATGATTGACAAGCAGGACTTTCTCTGGAGGGCTGGCCAAATAATGGTCATTAAAATCATGAAAAGCTTTGTTGGCATGGATACAGAGAGAACGTATCCTCTTATACAGCAGAAATACAATACAGAATGTGGAAGAAACTTCTTCACATAGAAATGGTAGTGGTGGAACTCTATAACAGGGAGTCATTGGAGTAAAAAGGATGCATGTATTTAAAAGAAGCTGGATGAGTAAATGAGTGCTAGGATGGTTACAATGATCAAAACAGATCAGGGAATATGGGAGGAGGATTGAGTGGAGCTTTAATAATTTGCATGGACTGGTTGGACCTAGTTAAGTGGCGGCTTCTGTACCATATATCCTCGTCCTGAATGTCACACTTCATGTTCAGTAATCCAATGATTTTAATAGATAAGGTCAATCAAGATTTATCAGCTCATAAATATGTAACTGCACTAGTTTACTTGATTTAATTGATATTTGCAAGGTTGTTTTCAAATATATTTGGCACTAAGGAATTTTCTTTTTAAATTCCAGCCAGAAACTGCAATGCTAAAATGCAATGCTCTTTCACATGGACTTTTATTCCTAAACAGAGAGTTGACCATTTTTCCTATTCAGGGCTAGTTTGATAGAGGGTTGAGAGGAGTGTGAGTCTTGCCCATGAAATCTGATCAACTGTTGCAATGGTATTCGGAAGGTGGATGATGCTAACCATCTAACAACCTTGGTTTATGACCCTGAGCTGAACTTCAGAATACTGTATCTGCCCCCCTCACAAAGACTACCTACAAAACATCACCAGTCTCTACTGCTGTGTCAATGCAATTGGCACTGAACACCTCATCTTTGTCTTAATTATTTCTAGATGGCTATTTCAATCTGACCTCTCACCCTGCGTACATATGAGCTCACCGAAAATGCTTCTGTTCACGTTCTAATTCATGTCCCTTTCACCCATCACTCCTGTGATCACATTGATTCTTGGCCAGGTAAATCAACATCCTCTTTATATCCTCTCATGCCCTCATCTGCAACTCCCTTGAGCCCTACAACCTCATAAATATCTTCAAACCTCCCTTGTTGTCCCCAGTTTTTGTTATTCCACTATTGGCAGCTCTGCTTTTAGCTGCCTAAATTCTAAGAACCTCTAGGCCTTTCCAGTCCTCTATCTATTACTCCTGAAACCTACTTCCTCACTTACACATGGAAGCAGGGGACATAAGTAATACATTAATTTGTCTTTACAAAGAATGAAGTTTCTACTGAAGTCATGGTTAAAGGGGAGGTAGTTCAGGCACTTGATTGATTTTAAGTTGATAAGGTATTGGATAGCTGCGTGGACATAATAAGGCACCATGACAAGATCAGAGGCATCCAAGGAAACTGAGGACCATGGGCAGTATGACTCTCTATAAATACAAGGTCAGCGCTAGGAATTGAAGAATTGCAAACCTTTTCCAAAACAGGATACAAGGTCAAGTGCAGCAGCTACAGGCCAGTCTGTTTAACTTTAGTGGTGGTGCAACATTTGGAAACGATGATCCAGGACAAAATTAAGTAGTCACTTGGATAAATGTGGGTTAACTAAAGAAAGCTGGGACTGACTTATTAAGGCCAAATTGTATTTCAAAATTTCAAAACTTGCATTGAGATTTTTGACAAAGGAACACAGAGGGTTGATGAGGGTAATTGTTTGGATGGCATGTATGTGGACTCCAAAGGAAGTTGATCAAGTGGGATTACAAAATGTTAGAACTTGTGAAATAAAAAGAATAATAACATGGATGTGAAATTGGTTAAATAACAGGAAACAGGCTGCCGTGGTGAACAATTGTTTTTCAGACCAGAGGAAGGATTGTGGTAGACTTTCCCAGGGATCAGTGTTAGTATCCTGCTCTTCCTCATATAGCAATGAAAGATGTTTGTAAATTCTCAAAGGACTGATCGGTATGACCTTTGACAGTGTAACTGACCAGACCAAACCCTCTCAAAACAATCAGAAGATAGTCTAAACCCTAACGCTTTGTTATTTTAAGATAAATGTAAGATGTTGCATTTTCAAATGCATCTCAATTGGTCAAACTACCGGCTTTAAAGCAAAATACACTTTATTCATCACTTTAGTTAAATTACAACAAAAGAAAAAAGGAATTGGAATAGCTTAACTCTATTGGAATGCTTAACAAAAAATAGGTACAGTACTTATTACTAATTAATTGTTCCAATATTGTAACATCTTATCATTACACTCTTGGCAAAAAGGCAAATTCAGAAAACAGATTGTCTCACACGTGACTTCTGTAGCAAGCAGATGACCTCCAGATTTTGGCTGTATCCGAGAGAGGGATTAAAAAAAAGGCTTCCACCTCTTCAAGACCCCAAAAACTGCTGAAAACTAAACTAGAGATTGTGGTTCTGTGGCAGCTAGACTACAGCCATTCAGACTGCTTCTACTGTTTTAACTTTAACAAATACCCAAGGCCTCACAAATTGTTTACTGGCTTTCCAACTAGACAACTCGGTACCTCTGTCTTATAACCTTTCTCAAACAAAAACAGAAAAAAAAACTCTTAAAGCCACAGCATCGTTTACAACAGTCATTGATGACCTAACTCAGTGAAATGGGAAGATGTGAACACACTGGTAGCAGAATAACTAGATTTGTTGCTATAAAGACTGGAATTCTGTGGAAAGTGTGTTATAAGGTAGTCAGTTACATTAAGATATTAGTAAGGGTCATCTTTTCTGTAGAGAATGAGTTACCTACTAAGTAGTGGTTAGTTAATGTCAATTTTAGTTTGTTACAGTAATGATCTTAAAATGTGACCTCATGTTGCAATTCCTTTTCAGGTTGACCATTGGGAATTCAAATATCTTTTTTCAAAGTTATTGATTTTTTTGGAATAACTGCAGATTCTTTCGAAAAGCTATGGCTGCCCTTAGGAGAGGAATAGTTGAGGGGAAATTTTGTAAAAGTGCTCAAAATCATGAGGGGACACGACAGAGTAGCTCGAAAGAAACTGATCCCCTTGATTGAAGGATCAAGAACAAGAGGGATCAGATGTAAAGAATTGCCAAAAAAAACTTTCACCTTTGAGTGGCTAGAATTTAGAAGTCACAGGCTGTGTGTGAGATATAGGCAGATTCAATTACAGCTTTTAAAAGAAAATTGCATTATCAATCAAAAGTATAATGCATTGGTGAGAACCCTGCAGAGGGCTAGCAGGGAACATGATGGGCTGAATAACCTCCTTATGTGCTGTAGCCATTTGAAGATAATTGTCTTAATTTTTTTAAAATAGCTTAGACATTTTGCCTAAACGTCCCTGAGAAGCACCTTTGAAATACCAGTCTTACAAATGCAAAATGTCACTAATTATTCCGCCAGAGAGGTAGAATTTCAGGTTCACTTCAGTGAGCATTGACTTGTTCCAAATATTGATGAGTCGTGAAAGGTCCAATCTGAGCTCTGAGAAGCACTGCAGAAATATAAAGCTATTCCTGGACTCACCGTGAACCCACTCACTGAAGGCAGTAACTGTGAAATGAGTCCCATCATAAGTCTGAAAGTCTCTCCTTGCTATGGCAATACCAGTGGATCCGTTAGGCTGATATAACCGTCTGTCTTCCACAACCAATGATTCGGAGTCACGAATAACTCCAACCATAGCCCAAGGCTGCCTGAAGCAAATTGACAAAGATAAGACTGAATACACTTAGCTTCACAATCGATTCGAAATGCTAAAAATCACAACACCAGGTTATAGTCCGACAGATTTAATTGGAAGCACTAGCTTTCGGAACGCTGCTCCTTCACAACCACCTGATGAAGGAGCAGCGCTCCGAAAACTAGTGCTTCCAAATAAACCTGTTGGATATAACCTGGCGTCGTGTGATTTTTAACTTTGTACACCCCAGTCCAACACCGGCATCTCCAAATCATGATTTACAATGCGTTGTTCAAGTACCCGCAATTGTTTTACACAAAATTACAGCTCTTCTGAAAGTGACATTATATGATTCTCTCTCGGTCGGGATTTGGAGAGTTTTTGCTTCCGTTGTTACTGAACGAGTTCCGTCAACAAACCCGGGCCAGTGGCCCTCAAAAGGACTTGGGGAGCTGTCCATGGTGGCTCCTATTGTGATCAGTAAGTTATGCCTGTGTGAAACACATATCCCATTGGCGCTGAATCAAATCTACTAAATGAAGACATTGTAGCCTATTGTTTCAGTTCAGTCGTAAAAATCCCAACCCCGTTCAGAAGATATTCATCAAGTTCCAATTATTCATTAAGATTCATGTCAAACGCGTTCACACATGTTTTAGCCTACATAACACCGTGTTTATTTCATCTGTAGACGAATACAATGCAAATGTGATATTTATGCTGGTAAAAAGGTCAACAAGACGAGGAAGGGCGACAAGATGGACAAACAGGCCGAGCCTCCCAGGCAAAGGCCAAGAGCAAGGGTGGGGGGGGGCAGAACCCGTTCATTTGATCCACAGTTACCTCAGTAAAGTGGGAGCTTGGAGGGTAGTGGTCAAAAACTCGCAATGTTAGATTAGACACTCTACAGTGTGGAAACAGGCCCTTCGGCCCAACAAGTCCACACCGACAACCCGGCCACACCCATTTCCCTCTGAATAATGCACCTAAAACTGCGGACAACTTAGCATGGACAATTCACCCAACGGCACATGTTTGGACTGTGGGAGGAAACCGGGGCAACCGGAGGAAACCCACGCAGACACGGGGAGAACGTGCAAACTCCACACAAACACCCAAGGTTGGAATCGAACCTAACCACTGAGCTGCTGTGCCGCCCAACCGAGTTCATGCCCCTATTCCACACGGTCTCAGTGACAGTGTGTAGACTTTCCAGCAGAAATTTATTCCATTCTGGTATTCAGACAGAAACATAATCTCCTTGCATTCTCCAATCCTCTTGCTTGCCCTGGTCTCTCTCTCACTATACTATCTTGCCGGGTATGTAAGGTCCCATCTCCCTGCTGTGGGAACTGAGTCTCTGTCAGATACATAGGGATAAAGGGAAACGAAATTTATATAGCGCCTTTAAACCTCATACTGAGGAAGTACTTGTTGAATTGAACTCTTGATGTACGGCAGGAAAGGTAGCAGTTAACAGACCGTCGGCAAGTTAAATAAAAACGTATGTTGATTATGGGGGTGTATATTGACAACATAGCAAGGGTGATCACCCCCTCCCCACCTGCCCCCACCACCAGCACTACCACCCCACTGTCTGAGAAACAGTGCCATGCGATCTTCTTAAACACCCACCCCAGTATAGTAGGAGAGAGCTTCCCTTCAAAACAATCACCCAAAAGCCGGCAATGCCGGCAGGTGCAGCGCTCCCCCTGTACTGTCTGAGGGGACAGGTAGCCTCAGACAGCTGTGCTCAGGCCCTGCAGTGGAGCCTGCACCCTGGGAGCTGTGTCCCCGGGGGAGGAGAGAGCGCTAGCACAGCGTGCAAATAGAGACACTGACCGGGAGATAACAACCCTGCAGACTGCTCCCTGGAACTGGGATTCTGGGTGTCGCACTGGCTGAGGGTCAATGAAATACCTGGAACCCACCACCCCTACCCCCAACTACAAGAATTGAATTAGGAATTCCTACAGTGTGGAAACAGGCCCTTCGGCCCAACAAGTCCACACCGACCCTCCGAAGAGTATCCTACCCAAATCCATCCCTCTACATTTACCCCTGATTAATGCACCTAACCTACACATCCCTGAACACTACGGGGCAAGTTCGTATGGCCAATTCACCTGACCGGTACATATCTGGATTGTGGGAGGAAACCGGAGTACCCGGGGAGAATATGCAAACTCCACACAGGCAGTCGCCCGAAGTGGGAACCGAACCCGGGTCCCTGGCGCTGTGAGGCAGCAGTGCTAACCACCTGTGGCTAACAGGCCGCAAGACAGGGAGACAGCTCCCTCCACATTGTGGAACACGACAAGGCAGCGTGTTCAGTAGAATCAACTCACATTGAGGGGGCTCAGGTGGCACAGTGGTAGTGTCCATACCTCTGAACGAGGAGGTCTGGGTTCAAGTCTCACCTGCTGCAGAGATGTGCCATAAATATCCCTGTACAGGTTGTTGAATGTCTAACATAATAATAGAAGCAGCTTATTTGAAAGTGGCCACCTGAATGCAGTGCTGCATTCAGCTCCCGCGGTTAGAGAACAGGAAGGTGCCTGACCTGTAGCCCAGATGCCTGGCTTGTTCACTGCCCAGCAGCTCCCGCAGATCGTTCCTGGCGGACACGCTCAGGCTCCGAGCCGCCGAATCTCCCACCGCCAGCGCCACGATCCGCCCCCCGGGCTCGGAGCGCAGGAATTCCTGCAGCCGGCGGCTCTCGTTCGCCCAGAGGTGGGTGTCGAAGCGGTCAGCCCGCAGCAGCCTGCCGGTGCCTGGGTCCACGACTCGGACATTGAGTCCCCTGCTGCCCCGGCGCCGGTCGAAGCGATAGGCTCCATACCGCAAACCGCCCGGGTAGAGAGTGCGGCTCAGCAGGCTCCAGGACAAACACCTCCTGCCGTGCAGCTCCAAGACCCCTCCTCTGTCCACACCGATAAACTTCTTGCCGAATCGCTCGACCTGTGGGTCCTCTGTTGACCTGCCGACCAGAGAGATGGTAGCCTTGGAGGTGTAGGGGCACCTCTCCGCTCCAATGTGTAGCTCCCCGCCGTTCCTGATCAGAATATAATGGGCTCTCAGAGTAATGGGTTCCCTCGGCGTGTCGCTGAACACAAGTTTGCCTGTGAAGTGACACCCAGAGTTCAGCAATGGGCAAACAGAAACGGAAAGGGATGGTTTGGCGGGGGGAGGGGGGGGGGGGGGGTGGTGTAATTACACGTCCCAGCGCAGAAAACCTCAATATTTCAAAGTCCCTGAAGCGCCAGGAGAATTTCAGTGCCTTCAGCAGCAGTGTTACATTTCACATTTTAATTCCGAGCGCTATGTTTACCTTCGGCAAACAACGTTAAAATACATTCACGAACACTGATTCTATTTTTTTTAAAAAAGAAAAACTGTTAATGACTGGGATGATTTTACGAGTCTGCAGCGTGTTCGAAGTTAACTATCGATTTAAAACTCACCCCCATCCTCGATAATGATGGAATGGACAGACGCTGAAGACTCCAGTTTAAGGTAAGTCCCACGTCCAATTTGAACTTTCTGACCCTCATCGTGTCCCGGATTCCAAGGTAATAAATATGTCCCCTTATCTGGGCAGCGCACTGAAAGGAGAATGTTGAGCTGACTATAACATGTAATTGCATTTTAAAATATTGTTTCAAATGTTATGAAAACAGAAGTTACACACCTGTGGTGCCAAGCCTGCGTAAGTGATGTTCTTGGCCATCCACGTTGCTGATGTTTTGAATTAATCCGAGTTGCACGCTGTCAGCCTCTTACTGACACGGGTTGGGATAGATTATAAATAATGCAAATTGATCAATCTCCCAAGGAGTCTGGGAGGGGGCTGGGTTATTGAGAATCACAAACCGGACACAACTCAGTATCAAACCTCTGCAGGTTACAATCTGGTCAGTCCTTGCTACAGTCAGTGTCCACTCACACACTCACACACACACACTCCGAGCCTACACTTCCTGCTGCAAACCATTCCTGAACACACCAGCCCGGGCTAGTTTGCCACCCCCCGGGTTACATCTCCTGCCCCCCGAGCCCAGTGCACCTGTTACCGGAGGAGGGGGGCTGCAGTACCCCCAGAAAGTTTCCCGGTGCCGGTCGCTTCTCTTCCACTGCGAGGCGATTCGGAACCACCGGGTGTGTGGACGGCGACAGATGCTCCGGATCTCTGAAGCTGCTCTTCCCGGTCCCAGTAAGTGCTGTCTCCCGGGTTGGTGTTGTGTCCTGTTGCCGGGGAGATAGATGCTTCTGTTTATGGAGCCGGTCCCGGGGAGATACTCCGGTTTATGGAGCCGGTCCTGAGGAGATGCTCCTGTTTATGGAGCCGGTCCCGGGGAGATGCTCCGGTTTATGGAGCCGGTCCCGGGGAGATGCTCCGGTTTATGGAGCCGGTCCCGAGGAGATGCTCCTGTTTATGGAGCCGGTCCCGGGGAGATGCTCCGGTTTATGGAGCCGGTCCCGAGGAGATGCTCCTGTTTATGAAGCCGGTCCTGAGGAGATGCTCCGGTTTATGGAGCCGGTCCCGAGGAGATGCTCCGGTTTATGGAGCCGGTCCTGAGGAGATGCTCCTGTTTATGGAGCCGGTCCCGGGGAGATGCTCCGGTTTATGGAGCCGGTCCTGAGGAGATGCTCCTGTTTATGAAGCCGGTCCCGAGGAGATGCTCCTGTTTATGGAGCCGGTCCCGAGGAGATGCTCCTGTTTATGGAGCCGGTCCCGAGGAGATGCTCCGGTTTATGGAGCCGGTCCTGAGGAGATGCTCCTGTTTATGGAGCCGGTCCCGGGGAGATGCTCCGGTTTATGGAGCCGGTCCTGAGGAGATGCTCCTGTTTATGAAGCCGGTCCTGAGGAGATGCTCCTGTTTATGGAGCCGGTCCCGAGGAGATGCTCCTGTTTATGGAGCCGGTCCTGAGGAGATGCTCCTGTTTATGGAGCCGGTCCCGAGGAGATGCTCCGGTTTATGGAGCCGGTCCTGAGGAGATGCTCCTGTTTATGAAGCCGGTCCTGAGGAGATGCTCCTGTTTATGGAGCCGGTCCCGAGGAGATGCTCCTGTTTATGAAGCCGGTCCTGAGGAGATGCTCCTGTTTATGAAGCCGGTCCCGGGGAGATGCTCCTGTTTATGGAGCCGCTCCGCCTCCTCGAGTTTTTTTCCTCTGGAACACCGCTCCCTCTCGGTTCCGCCCCCAGCCTCTCATTGGCTGACCCCGCGCTTAGTTACAGCCGCTGCCAGGAGACGGAGACTCAACGTTCCACAGGTAATGACACGGGGAAACCCCGCCCCGCCCCATCAGGGAAACCCCTCCCCCATAACCCCCCCATCAGGAATTCTCTGCCCTTCCCACCCCAACTCAGAATGCCATTGCCCTCCCCTTGCAGAAACCCCCTCCTCCCCAGACCCAGCGTCTCATGGGACCCCCCTCCTCCCCTCACACTCCCCTGATCATCCTCACTCCTCCCTCCACTCTCCGTCTCTCGAGCTGGGCCTTCCACTTTAAACCTCATTCGCTCCCTCATTCCCAAGGGTCGCATTCCCTGCACCCTCTCCTCACTCAATCCCCAGGACACCCTCCCTCAACGCAGTCCTTGTAGTCACTCATCCCTCAGTCTCACCCTCACTGTTCTCATCTCCCTCTATGCCAGGGCCGTCCCGTCCCTCCCCCTCCATTTACCACAGGACCCTCATTCATACCATATCCCTCCCTATCCTTCCCTTCACCCTCACTGCTCGCTGACCAGAGGCGACTTGAGTTTGCCCTAATGCCCGGCTCCGGCGTGAAGGACTCTCCGATAAGCTGCTGCTTAATTTCAAATTCAATTACGAACTTTTGGAAGTGGATGTCTGAGGGTGAAGAGGTTGGGGAGGTGCGAGGTGACGTTGACTGCACCGAGTCGATGGGCCAAATGGCCTAACTGTAACACTATCCTGATCCTGAACTTCCCTCCCCTCAGAATCGAGGTCTCCCCACTCCCTATGGCAATCTCGTTTCCTCCCTCTGAATTTCCCAGGGCTCTCTCCCGTCCCTCCCTCTCCCTCCTTCCCTATCCCTCAGTACTTCCTCTCTGTCACTTCACCCGCCCTACCACCACACTCTCCTTCCTTTCCCTCCCTCACGTTCGGAGGGTGTTACTGCCTCTCCCGCTCCGTTGAAGCCAAACCCTACAATTTTCCCGCCCCCCCCCCCCCCCCCCCCCCCCCGGGTTGTTGGAGGGGACTGAGAGACCACTGGGTTTGGTCAGTCTCAAGCCCAGCAAATCTTTCATTGACAGATCAGCCTTCCCCGAGGCCAGTCAAAATTCATCCGAGAAATCTGTTTCCTAAACCATTTCGACCTTGGTAAACACATCTCACGATCCGGTTCTGTCTCTCTCTCTCCCCCTCTCGATTCCTGCTAAATATCTCCTGGGACGAGGGACCAGTTCCTGGAAAACGCGTTCACGATTCCAAAACAACAGCCGCCGGGCTCCTTCAGCAGCTGGGGCTTGGAGCCAACATCAGCCCCAGGAACCACACGCGCGTTACACAGCGGCTGCAGGTCGAGTCCAAGACTGGCTGAGAGGAGCTGCCCACACAAACAGTTCCCCGAAATAACCTGGGACAAAATAAGGAGCTCACGACACTGCCTAATAACCGCACAAAATAGCCAAGGCCAAACATCATTCACCTCTCTCCCACCCACCCCCCCGGCTCCTCCACATGCCACCCAGGACTGAAGGGGACATGATCACTAAATAATCCCTTTCCCAAGCACTTAGTTTCTGACCAGCAGCCGCTGCACTGAACTCTCAGGAGATATCTCGGAATCTGTTCCATTCATTCCCTTCAATTATTCTGATACCGATCCAGTTAATTTAAACATTTGGACTTCAGAAGCACACGGGCTGGAAATAAACAACAGAAAGGGCGGTTTTGCAAACAACACGTTTCCCTGCATTGTGTGGACTAACTCACTTCTGGCTGAAGTTTATGTTGGAACTGAGAGCGCCTTTTATTTTGGAATCTGTGAAACACAAGTCGTAGAGTCCCACGCAAACAAACATTAAACACACACGTAGCACCCACATCTGACAGGAATTACACGAGTCATCAGCTCTGGCCAGTCCTGTCGCTCCAACCTCAGAATCCAGCTCCAATCACCTGCTAGGTTTTTTTTTATTAGATATAGGCATCGCTGTGGTGGTGAAAGGTCTTATTGCAAGGCTGCCTCCAGGAGATTATAGGGCCAACTATAATATTGTTCGGGAGGACATTTCAGGATTTTGACCCAGCAACACTGAAGGAACGGCAATACATTTCCAAGTCTGGATGGGGAGTGGCTTGGAGGGGAACTTGGGGTGGTGGTGTTCCCATGTATCCTAGACAGGAGTGGTCATGGGTTTGTAGGGTGCTGTCTCAGGGCCTTGGGTGAATTCCTACACCTTGTAGATAATACACCGACTGCTGAATCTGCATGTCAGTGATGGAGGGAGTGAATGTTGAAGGTGAATCCTTAACCAACTCTTTCACATTAAGTTATGGTCATCTCTACATGCAGACTAAACGGCAGCCAAAGCTGTTTTCCAACTCAAAATCTAAGACAGCTACTTGGAGCTAAAATGACAAGTTAAGCACTCACCAATTAACAAACGGGTGCATGCCAAGAACAGACAAAGATTAAAGCACATTCAACACAAAAAAACTGAACATTTCACCAGTTGGAAATCGCACAATCCAAGCAACCACTGAGAGAAGAATGAGAACAAGAGCACAGATTCCTGAAGGTCTGTTGACAATGAAACTGGGTTAAGAGTTCACTAAGGGAGCAGCCATTGAGTAACCAGTGCCTCAATACTGCTTCAGAACGACACTGTGGTAAACTTTTTCGGGTGGGTCTATAAAGGGTGACACAAGATGACCTGTGGCTAAAGTTAAATCATCAGCAAGCTGCCCTTTTATAGGTTAGGTCATCTAATCAAATTAAAACCATTGGCACCAAAACCAGAAGGAGACTTCCCCAGTGAAACCAAGACATTTGATGATTGAAGTTTCCAAGGCCCAGTCCCAGGAGTCATTGAGCACACATTGTAAAGGTGGCCAAACATGCAGTGTCACAGAAGACAGGCAAGCAGCTGAAATACCCACATATGCTATCATGCCCTCATCTCCAACCTTCCCAGGGACCCCGCAAATCCTGTTTTATGCAGATCGGAGAGCAAGCTGCAAGACTGACCCAACACCAATGAATAGGAAAGGTTTGGAGGGATGTGGGTCAAACATGGGCAGATAGGACTAGCTTAGTTTGGGATTATAACCCACATGGTCTGGTTAGATTGAAAAGGATCTGTTTCCATGCTATATGACTCTAAGCGTGAGCTGGAAATTAAGAGACAGGGATGGGATCATGGAGGTGTGTGGGACCAGGCCTGCCAGAGGAGTTGAGCTAGAAAGCAAGAGTTGAGTTGCACTTTCTATATTTGTGAAGTTCATAAAGTTAACAAGGAGAGCCCTGGAGATGACAACAGCATGGCTGCTGGATTCAACAGCAGTGGATATTACTGTATTCCTGGATAAAGGACAGCCTTGGGGATGTGGTGTTGAATGGGACACTAAGCCTGAACAATTTTGTTTAGATGCTGCAAGTAAGAGAAGATGGTGAATCAGGACAAAGGAAGTTGAATTTCTGTAAAGGTTCAAGGACTGGCATATAAAAATACCAGGCATAGAGGAGATATTTTACATTTTTTCCACTTATTAAATTTCACACACTGAAATAATCCCTGTAATCGAATATTTTCCCAGTTGTGTTACTTCCCATTGTAATGGCAACATGTCACACTGTGATTCTCAATCAGAGAAACTGTCTGAATCATTATGTTATAGTCTTAATTTCGCTAAACACTTAAAATATAGACAAGCTAACATTATGTCAGCTACAAGAATTAATAATACATTTTTAATAGAACACTGGTTGTGGGGATATTATGTATATGAGCTATTGCACAGTATGAAACTTTGATAACTCAAAGCACAAATTGGTCCTTACCCGTATTTTTAAAAATTCATTTTCAGTCTGGAGTCATCACTCACACAGCCAGAATTCATTCCTCATTTTATTGTTAGAATTGAGCAGTTTAGATTATTGGCAAACTGGAGTCAAACAGATCGGCCGAACCAGGTTAGGGAGTAACTTTTCATTAGTTCTGAAGAGGAGTCATATATGAAACTCAATTTCTTGCTCCATTGTGCTGCCAGACACACTGGAGGTTCTCCAGAATTCTGTGTTTATTTCAGATTTCCAGCACCAAGTATTTTGCTTCTCTAAAAGGGCACAGCTGAAGCTGCTGGTTTTTATGACAATCTCACTACTTCAGGGATACCTTTTATTGAAAGATCAGCTTTTGTTCCCAGACTTCTATTGTTCCAGACTGAATTCAAGTTTATAAATAGCTATGGTACGACTTGAACTCAAATGGCTTCAAATAATTAATCCATGTCTCCTACTTACCATTCCAGTAACATAATCATTACAGTCTTAAACAGATCATTCAAAGTTTGAAGAAAACACTTTTTGTATCTGCAGCCCTCACTATAGGTTTAAATGTCTTTTAAGTTGTGGAGCATCACACTGAGATGGTCCCACAGGTATTATTATTACCCATTGAGTATTCAATTCTCCCTCACCACCATCTCTCCCAATCTAGACTGCATTTCTGACATCTATTACTAGATGAGTAGACATCTTCTCCAACTAAATACTGGAAAGATCAAAGCCATTCAGAGGAACTTTCAACTCAAACTTAGCGAAACAATGAAACCTGTATTGAGTGGGGAACTCACTGAAATCTGCGGTGGATTTCAGCAAAGCTCTCTAACTGTGCAAAAGCATTCACAGTTCACTTCCTGGTTTCCTGATGAATCAGAGAAAGTGGGCTAGATCACATGCCCAATCTGTCAAAAGAAGGATTTTGAATTAAGGGGACCTTGGCACGGTTAAGACTGACTGAACTGGATACCGATTCTTGAAGCTGCAGGAACCAAAGAATTGGAGAGGAGTCTTGGCTCTTCTCTGACCCACAGACTCCTACCTGCATTTAGTGATCTGAGGGATTGCAATGAGGTGATTCTGTCAAGAGCAGGAGGAAGAGGCTGGCCTCTCAAACTACGCAGGGTAATTAGAAGGGCTAGAGGAAGTCAAGGTCAGGTGTGTTTTTCCTCCATCTTGGAGACAAGGGTTCAGAGAATCAGAAATCTCAGAGATGCAGCAAGTGAAAACATTTCTGCATGTGAAGCTCCACGCTGACTTGTGCGACATTCCACAATTTAGAAAGTTCCCTAAGTCAACACATTTTGCAATTCTTTAGCACTGGTTAGCACTGCTGCCTCACAGCACCAGAGACCCGGGTTCAATTCCCACCTCAGGCGACTGTGTGGAGTTTGCACATTCTCCCCGCGTCTCCTCTGGGTTCTCTGGTTTCCTCCCACAGTCCAAAAAATGTGCAGGTAAGGTGAATTGGCCACGTTAAATTGCCCGTAGTGAAGGGGTAAACATAGGAGAATGGGTCTGGGTGGGTTGCTCTTCAGAGGGTCGGTGTGGACTTGTTGGGCCGAAGGGCCTGTTTCCACACTAAGTAATCTAATCTTAACTTGCAGGCACCTCACCTCCCCATCTAGCCATTTAAATTCACACTCGTTTTACTGCTTTCTCACATCCATCCCTCAGTCACCATTCTAAAGTGTTGTCATTCAGTTGTCCGTATGAGCCTTCAAGTAATGGCTCTAACTCTCCTTGTACCAGAGATCTCAGGGACAAGCAGAGATCCAGAATGTGGTTCTTCAATGAGAAGCCCTTTGTCAGCCTTTAACACTGAATGCTCCATGGCAAGTTTTGTACCAGAAGGCTGCAGACGTCAGCAGTGACCTGCTGTGAGCCTCCGGAGGGGGTGGTACTCAGATAAATCAAACAGCTGATTCTCTGTCTGTAGAATATCTCTGGGCTTTCATATCTTTGGAACTGGATCTCTGATCCATTCCCTCTCTCCTGTGCCACTGACACCATGGGGCTGTGAAGGGGGCAGCTAGTACTGGGTATTGCTGTCCCTCTTGTTCTCATCACATAGCTGTCCCTCTTGTTCTCATCACATAGAAAAGTAGTTGTACACAATGTTTCCATGTGATGAAGACAGGGAATTGTAGCTTCATGTGAGAGAAATACTAGCCTGAGCTCCAGGAAGTTGACTATTGACTGTCAAACAGTGAAAGCACTCCAGGCAGTGAAATGCTGTGAGCACCAGACTCTCTCCTAGTGACAGCTGTCTTCACATTCTTCATGGTCTTCATATTCACTGTCCACAGCCTTCCCAAGCCTGTCAGTTTCACTTTAGAATTCTACTCTGCTGTGCACTTGCGTGGTTGACCCTGGCAAGCTATGACAGCTTGAGAAATGGCTGTTCTGACTGTTAAAGGCAGAACGATTGGGCAAAACAGCAATTAATCACTGATGTGAATAATTTAATTACTTCCTTGATAATGCCAAGAGGATTCTCTGTTTGCCTGTGAACCCTCCCAGGTAAAATCCAGAAGAGGCTGGGATAATGTCTGAATCCTGGTCCAGCCTCACTTTAATTAAGTAATTTAACTCCTTGCACACATCCACACACTTTCTTGTCCATTAGAAATTACTCCATTTTCTTACCAATCAACTCCATTCCTCTCGTTGAAAACTCTCTGAACTGAACCTTCATATTAGTTTTGATCTGCCAAATCTCTGACCACTAATTCACACTATATCTAATACTGCCCACTTCCACCTTTGTAACATCAACTGACATTGTCCCTGCCTCTGTTCATCTGTTCCCAGCCCTAACCTTATCACGTGCCTTTACTATCTCTTGAGACTCCATTATATCAATACACGACTGGTCAACATTCAATGTTCTAACCTTGTGAATTTAAAATCATTGGAAGTACTGCTGTTTTACCCTAACTGGTACCAAGTCCTGTTCATACACCTTTGCTCACAGACGTACACTAACTGCTGATTAGAGGTAAAGATAGTTGCCATCTTCCAAAACAGACCACAGGACTGCGCTCTTTTTAGAGAGAGATAACTGGTGGTTTAACCCGAGGGTCACCATGCCCCAGGCAAGGGGAGAGGTTGAGAAAGCGGGTCCTTCATGGTGACCTCATCTGGTGTGGGGATTGAACCCAATGCTGTTTGCAACAAACTGCATCACAAACCAGCCTCCAGTCAATTCATCTAACCAAAGCAACACTTTACTGTTCAAATTCTCATTCTTGTTTTCCAATACCGTCCAACCCAAACAACATCCCATGATATCTATGCATACTACATTCTAGCCTCTTGAGCATCCTCTTTTATTCTCACCACTTTAGGCTGTCATGCCTTCAGTCACCTAGACCTCAGGTTCTGCGATTATTTCCCTAACTTGTCTCTCTACCTCATTTATTTTTAAAGACCTCCTTTAAAACCTCTTTGACTAAACCTGTGGTCATCTGCCTTCATGTCTTCCTACATAACTGTGTCAAATTTTCTTGATATCCTCCTGTATTGAGCCTTGGGGATGTTTTATTGCATTAAAAGATGGGTAACTGTTCTGCAGATCACCCATGATCTGTCCATAAAAATAACCTACCACTCCAACACACCATCGTGTTCCCCACACAGCATCGCTATCTTGGGCTTATTGCAGTGCTCCAGCAAAGCACAAGCAGGAAGAACATCATCACATTTTTTGATCGGGGACGCTGCAGCCTTCAGGACTTAATGTTCAGTTCCATCATTTTAGAGCCTGAATACCTGCCGTGTCTTTTGCCCATGCCTACACCACAGGCTCGGTCATGACATGTACTGCCTTCAGCACAACCAACCAATTTTCAACTACCCATTGTCCCCATTATCGGGTTGACTGCTTTCCTGGCATACTATCAACCATGCTTAACTTTCTTTCTCTGGACTCTCTGTCTACCTAACTACTCACTTCTTTTCACACACCCACACCCACTAACCCACCCTGCTGCTTTTGTTAAAGACAAATTCTTGTTTGTTTTTATCTTTTTGGGCTCTTGCTGTAATTGTAATCAGCAGAAAGGTTTTACAACAAAACCAGAAATTGCTGGAGAAACTCAGCAAGTCTGGCAGCATTTGTGGAGAGAAATGTTTCGAGTCCAGTGACCTTTCATCAGAACACAGGCTAAGGTTTTACATTCTTCCCCCAGTGGCAGAATCTCTCACCGACAGCACTGCCATGGGTATTGCTATCACAGCACTCTCAACGGGCTGGTAACGGAGATTCTGTTCAGATCACTCTCAGCTGTGAGTCAACAGGCCCTGGGTTCAAGACCCATTCTAGGAACGCGAGCTACCGATAAGACCAGGAACCAATTCACTCCCCTGAAGGGATGGGCAAAGATCTGGTGATATAACTGAACCGAAGACTAGGGGCGTTATCCTACTGAATAATGATCCCTGAATCCTCATCCCTAAAATAACTCATTTGATTCCTATTTGTGGGATCATACTGTGTGCAAACTGTCAGCAGCCTTCCCCACATCACAGCAATGACGACTCAAAGATATTTTATTGGGTGTGAATGGTCTTGGGACAAATGGAGAACATGAAAAATACTAACTAAATGCAAGCTATTCTGTACTTATATCATGCTTCCAAAAAATAAAACACTCCCTCCACTCTGTCTGGCTGTAATTTTATAAGGGTCTGTTATTTGTTTAGGATGATGGCAACACATTACACTCCTGGCAGGGTTCAGGAAGCTCAGGCTGGGCTACAGCTCCTGTGCCTTCCAACATCCGGCTCCAAGCAGCCCACTTGATTGGCACCTCATCCACCACTTTAAATGGTCACTCACTGCACCACCGAGGCATAGTGGCTGCAGTGTGCACCACCTACAAAATGCCCTGTAGGATTTCTCTAAGACTCATTCGATTACATCTTCTAATCCACAACCACCACCAACTAGAAAGAAAGGGCAGTAGGTCCATGGGAATGCCACAACACGCAAGTTCCCCTCCAACCCAGACATCATTCTGACTTGGAAACACATCACCGTTCCTTCACTGTTGTTGAGCCAATATCCTGAAACTCTCTCCCTAACAGCCCATGGGTTTATTTACAACAGGAGTGGATCAAGGCTGTTCACCACCATCTTCTCAAGGGCATTTAAGAATGGGTCACCGTTTAATGCCCAGTGATACCCATATTGCATGATTAAAACAGCGTTTGGCCCAACAGACACAAAGTTATCCCAGCTTTTATGAGAAAATCTTTTTATGTGTCTTGAAGTGTTTTTTTCGTTTGATATCTTTTACAATCATTTCCAGAAAATAACAAATTGGGACTCCTAAACAAAAACAGCAAATGCAGCTAAGCCAGCAATCCTCAGGTGCACCCTACATAGAACCCTCATTTTGATGTTTAACAGAAAGGTAGGATTCTGAAGAAGGGTCATTGAAGTGGCACAGTGGTTAGCACTGCTGCCTCACAGCACCAGGGTCCCAGGTTCGATTCAGTCCTCGGGTGACTGTGTGGAGTTTGCACGTTCTCCCTGTGTCTGCGTGGGTTTCCTCTGGGTGTTCTGGTTTCCTCCCACAATCCAAAGACGTGCAGGTTAGGTGAATTGTCAAATTGCCCCATAATGTTATGTGCATTAGTCAGAGGAAAATGGGTCTGGGTGGGTTACTCTTCAGAGGGTCAGTGTGGACTGGTTGGGCCGAAGGGCCTGTTTCCACACTGTAGGGAATCTAATAAAAAATAAAACTTGACGCTCTCCACAGATGCTGCCAGATCTGAAGTTTACCAGTAATTTCTATTTTTATTTCTCGTTCAGATGTGCTGGGATCGGAATTGTCCCCAAAACCCAGCCTGTTTTTGTACAGATGCTGACTTATGGATTTACAACATTTTTTTGCTGTGGTTTGTGAGATCATCGCATACTTTAGAGAGATTGCGTTTGCATAAAACAAACTTCTAACTCAGGAATCGAAGAGTCTACCTTGGTTTGACAATACTGAAAACATTTTGAGCACATGCTGTTTACAGGAAGTCACTGGGTATTGCGATAAAGGCTTATGGATGAATAATTGGTGTGATTTGCAGCTTGGGTGGTCTATATTTAGAGGAAATACTTTCTGTTGACAGAAAAAATATTAATTATTACTGGAAAGGCTCAGCAGGTTTGGCAGCATCTATGGAGAGAAATCAGAGTTAATGTTTTAGGTTCAGAACAGTCAGGAAGGTTAATTGAACCTGAAACGTTAACTCTGATTTCTCTCCCCAGATAATGCCAGACCAGTGCAGTCTTTCCAGCAATTTCAGTTTTGTTTCTGATTTCCAGCATACACTGTTAGTTTGGATTTTATTGATCATTACTGACTTAATCTATAAATCTGTTGATCATAATTTAATGGTCCAAAGTCTTTACGATAGATAAATGTACCTTCACAATGCCGTAAGGAATTTCACAGCTACTGAATTACTATGTTAAGTGAAGTCCGTGGACTTGTGAGAAAGTAGAGGCTAACTTGTAGTCTGCAAGCTCTCACAAAAACAGAAAAGACAGAAACTAATCTACCATTGAATCATAGAATCCATCGAGTGTGGAAACAGGCCATTCAGCTCATCAAGTCTACACCGACCCTCCGAATGGCATCCAACCCAGACCCACCACAATCCTGTGACCTTGCATTTCCCATGGCTAATTCATCTAGCTTGCACATCCATGGACACTATGTGCAATTTACCATGGCCAATCCACCTAACTTGCACACCTTTGGACTGTGGGAGGAAACCCACAGAGACACGGGGAGAATGTGCAAACTCCACACAGATAGTTACCAAAGGGTGGAATTGAACCCGCTGTGAGGCAGCATTGCTGACCACTGAGCCACCATGCCACCTCATCGGTGATATTGTTTAGGAAGTTAATAATGACCATGACTCCAGGGGAACCCCTGCTTAAATAGTGGCATAATATCACTTACATCCACCTGAATAAGCCAATGGCGCTCAGTTTAATAGCCCATTCAAAGTTTTTACCTCTAGCAATACAACACTGTACTTAAACATCAGCCTTTATTATGTCTAGAGTAGGATACACAGACCTGATATTCAAAGGCAGTGCTACCCACTGAGACAAGCTGTGTCAAGTTAGTGTACATGTGAGAGTCCGGCAGTGGACAGCACAGAGGTGAATGTTGAGATCACGGATTTCTGCAGTCAGGAACCTATGAACTAAAGTTTCCATCATTCTATGATTATATTGTTATTTTTTCTTTTAGACTCCCATTATGATCCAAACTGTACTTCAGCTTCCCTTTGAATAACAAGCATTAGAAAGTTTAGCTAAGAAAACAGACAGTGAGTGTATAGTTTTGGTAGGGATCGTAAGGTTAAAAATACCACAAATCAAGCTATCTTTTCATGCTTTTGTTGATAAGTGAGTTACAATAAGAAGCATCTGAGACAAACAGGAGTGTTGCATAAAAAAAAACTAATTGCCAAATTGTAGTTTGAACAGTATATTGCTCATTAGTCAGTTATCAGCTGCTGATTTTGTTATAAATAAAATTTCAGTTAATGGTATTAACAACAATACCTTTCAGTGACCATACATTACACAGCAGAACATGGACACTGAGTGGCCTCAAACATTGTTTCCCAAATGCATATAGTACTTGTAATACCTGCTTCCCTTAAAATCCCACATTTATCCAATATTAAGAAATAAATGTTCATTTACATTCAGCAACTATTTAAGGATGCAGAAAAATCAAATGTGATCGATACCAATTGTGAACAGTTTTTGAGTTTCTTTATTTGAAATGATGCTGTCCTTCTCAGACAGCAGGTGGCAGTAGTACCACCAGCAGTCAGGAGAAAATTGCTGGAAGGTACCTGACAGGTGGAAGCTTTGAAAATGAACACTGCCTCCATCTGCTTTGCTATACAGAAAGCAGGGGCATAAATCCACAGGGAACTAACCTGACAGTTGCCCACCTATTTATTTTTTTCTAATTATGAGGGATCTGGACACTGCAGAGAGGGAAAAACTGTACCCATTGTGAAAGGAAAGAGAATGAGGGGCAGGAAACAGTATGCATTCCTGTAGGGAGTATTTAGGGTGTGGAATACGCTGCCGGAGTGTGTGGAGGAAGCCAATTTAATTGAGACATTCAGGAGGGAATTGGATAACTATCTGCAAAGGAAGAAAGTGAAGAGCTACAGGAGAAGGTGGGAGAATGATACCGGGCGGACTATTGGTTTGATGAGCCAGTGCAGGCATAATGGGTTGAATGGCCTCCTTCTATGTAACTCTTGATTTGTGACTCTGAACTGAAGGGATGATGGCAAAGCTTTCTCCAAACTCAGTCTGGGTAACAGATCATCAGCACCTTCAACAACATCCACCCCTCTGCCATTTCTTGAGATGAACTTTTACTAAAGTACAGTTCCAGGTGAAACTCCAGTACCTTGCCCAAGTGACCAATCTATCAAGTCTCCAGAGCAGGGGTTTGTTGGAAATAGGATAGTGAAAGTTACCATTGTCAAGCCCAATCCTACCCTCAGTCAGCATCCCAACATTCATCTGGATTCACTGAACAGCAACTAGCAGCTGAAGCCACATCTGGGATTTCTTCTCCCTAGATCAATGGGAGTCAACTGTAGCCAAGCCGAGCTGGGATCACCGAACACTGATGGGGAATTGAGCTTATCCCTTCATCGTCTGCCCTCATGCCTAAACTTACAAGTGATTGTTCTCACTTGGGTATTGCGTCTATGTGATGTCTCCGACTCTGGTGTCGTAGGTGCTGGGGCTTTCGTCAATGTTATACTCTGACGTCTCGCCCTTTTGTTCCTCGCTTGTCCAAACAGGGTTGCAAACCTCCCAGGGAGAACACACAGGTCACCCTGCTTCATAATGGCAATTAGTGGAAGAGCGATCTAAACTGGCACCAAAGACCCTGCTGTCCTTGAACTAGAATGTGGGACACAGAGTTCCCAATAGTGATTCAAGTATCAAGCCCACCACTAATTTCTTTCTTGCGATTCAGAGGTTGGCATTGATGACTTGTTTGAAAGAATGGAATGGTTTGCTAGGTCATTTCTAAAGGCTAACTATGTTAGTGCAGGATTGAAGTTACTGTTTGAATAACTTCCTCACAGCCGGGGATCTCCCATACCATGCAGGAAATCCTTGAGCTTTACCAGTGTGGATTGGCATCAGAAAAGGGAGTGGGGAGTCTCCTTTGGTCAATTCACTGAGCCCAGTGGAGGCACTCCCTATTAAGGGTCTTAAACCTGCTTTATCCTCTCCCCACCCCCCCTCCCCTGCCCCATGACAGCTCACAGGGTAGATAAACTTGGAGGATCACAACACTTTGTAAAATCCAGCCCTAATCTACTCTTCAAATACAGTATTTCAAACACAAGGAGGAATTTGGTTGCCTCACAAGCATTTTAAGCCCTGAAGATCCAAAGAAGACCATTAAAGCAATTATATATCACAGAATGGTGGAGCGATCAGGACAGACTCAGGGAATTGGGATTTTATTCACTGCAGAGAAGTAGACATTGAGCAATGAAGGGGACAGATAACATATTCAGACAACACGGATAGAGCAGAGTACAGAGCACAAGCAAAAAATGCGAAAAGCAGTGATATATCTGTGCTAGCATTTCTGTTTCTGATGTAAAGGATCCCATGGCATGATTTCAAGGAAGGGCATAAGTGTTTCTGCCTGGAGGTTCTGGACACAGTTATCCATCTACCAACATATTAAAAAAATTGATCTGCTCATCATATTCCTCAATAGAATTTTGCTGTGAACAGCACAAATTAGCTTTCTTCATTATAATAGCAATAACACTAAGTGTGTTCATTGGCTCAATGTGTTTTGTGACAGCCTGTGGTGACTAACAGTGCTAGGAAAATGTAAACTTTTCTGGATCTCTGGAACAGATTACTTAGTGATTCAGTGATGACTGTATCCAGGCAGAACACTGATTGAGGATGTTGAACAGGCGATAATGGACCAGTTTATCCTGAAGAAGGGCTTATGCCCGAAACGTCGCTTCTCCTTTTCTTTGATGCTGCCTGACCTGCTGCACTTTTCCAGCAACACATTTTTAAGCTCTGATCTCCAGCATCTGCAGTCCTCACTTTCTCCCAGTTTATCATAGCCAACTTTCTTATTTAAAGGGGATGGAACACAAATAGAACCCAAGTGGAAACAGCCTCTTGGCCCAACAAGTCCACACTGACCCTCTAAAGAGTATCCGCCAGACTCAGTCCCCTGCCCCTAGCACCTAGCCTACACATCCCTTAACAATATGGGCAGTTTAGCATGGCCAATTCACCTGACCTGCACATTTTGGGACTGTGGGAGCACAGAGAGAACCATACAGTCATAGAGATGTACAGCATGGAACAGACCCTTCGGTCCCCAACCCGTCCATGCCGACCAGATATCCCAACCCAATCTACTCCCACCTGCCAGCACCTGGCCCATATCCCTCCAAACCCTTCCTATTCATATACCCATCCAAATGCCCCTTAAATGTTGCAATTGTACCAGCCTCCACCACATCTTCTGGCAGCTCATTCCATACACATACCACCCTGTGTGAAAAAGTTGCCCCTTAGGTCTCTTTTATATCTTTCCCCTCTCACCCCAAACCTACGCCCTCTAGTTCTGGACTCCCCGACCCCACGGAAAAGACTTTGCCTATTTATCCTATCTATGCCCCTCATAATTTTGTAAACTTTTATAAGGTCACCCCTCAGCCTCCGACACTCCAGGGAAAACAGCCTCAGCCTGTTCAGCCTCTCCCTGTAGCTCAGATCCTCCAACCCTGGCAACATCCTTGTAAATCTTTTCTGAACCATTTCAAGTTTCACAACATCTTTCCGATAGGAAGGAGACCAGAAATGTATGCAATATTCCAACAGTGGCCTAACCAATGTCCAGTACAGCTGCAACACGACCTCCCAACTCCTGTACTCAGTACTCTGACCAATAAAGGAAAGCATACCAAATGCCTTGTTCACTATCCTATCTACCTGCAACTCCACTTTCAAGGAGCTATGAACCTGCACTGTTTGTTCAGCAACACTCCCTATGACCTTACCATGAAGTGTGCAAGTCCTGCCAAGATTTGCTTTCCCAAAATGCAACACCTCGTATTTATCTGAATTAAATTCCATCTGCCACTTCTCAGCTCATTGGCCCATCTGGTCCAGATCCTGTTGTAATCTGAGGTAACCCTCTTCGCTTTGGTGTCATCTGCAAACTTACTAACTGTACCTCTTATGCTCGCATCCAAATCATTTATGTAAATGACAAAAGTAGAGAGCCCAGCACCGATCCTTGTGGCACTCCACTGGTCACAGGCCTCCAGTCTGAAAAACAACCCTCCACCACCACCCTCTGTCTTCTACCTTTGAGCCAGTTCTGTATCCAAATGGCTAGTTCTCCCTGTATTCCATGAGATCTAACCTTGCTGAATCAGTCTCCCATGGGGAACCTTGTCGAACGCCTTACTGAAGTCCATATAGATCACATCTACTACTCTGCCCTCATCAATCCTCTTTGTTACCAGAGCACAGACAGAATCATACTTTGTTTGTAGAGAGCCATGATCAGACCTCACTTGAATACTGAGTTTAACAATGGGCACTACACCTCGGGAATGATTACTTGCCAAGGCAAATTTAAGATTCACTACAGCAAAATCAGTTTTTTAAAAAAAAGGGTGAAATTGTGTAGACTGGTTGCTTAATCTTGGTTTTTAATGCCAGTGAATGAATTAATTTAAAGTCATAAAATAATTTGATAGCTTCTCTATCCATACCCATGTTTCCTCTGGTGGGAGTGTAGAGTAAGGGGATATAATCAAAGCTAAAATGCAAGCTATTTTGGAGTGACATTTGGAAACAATTTTCTGTTCTTTTCAGACAAAACCTGAAACTTTATCTCAACATAAGGCAAGAGAGGTTGGGTAAATTGAAGTTTTCAGGATGGGATCAATAGATTTCTTTTGTCAGGAAAGGGTATCAAAGATACAGATCAACTGTAAGTTGGTAGAATTGAGGAAAGGTTTACAACAATCTACCTGTGGTGCAAAAGGCTTGAAAGATTGAACAGCCCCCCTCTTGTTCTAACGTTAGAGGCATTAGGCTCAATATAATATGCTGTCTGAGCTTCGGGGCATAATAGTTTCCAGCGCAGGTTCTAGTTTAGTCTAATGAAACACTTTGGTGCTGCCTTACTGATCCTTTCATTCCTCATGCTATAATGGCTGCTGTCACGGCTCAGTGGTTAGCTCTGCTGTCTCAGCACCAGGTTCGATTCCAGCCTTGGGTAACTATCTGTGTGTAGTTTGCACATTCTCCCCATTGCTGTGTGGGTTTCCTT